>NC_081406.1:550206290-550843790 GCF_030272615.1 Cryptomeria japonica | reverse complement strand
GATATCTACTATATATATCCTAATCAACTGCATACATCGCCCGCCTTAACACATTTTCAACGAGCATCCACATGTCCCAATTTACTTTACATATGTGCACATAAGTATTATGTAACATACATACAAATTAACTTCATACATCCTAATTTGATATAATTGAAAATTTCATATTTAACTAAAAAATATATGGTCCACACAAGCCATATATATATATATATATATCTGTGTGTGTGTGTACGTCATATACCTTTTTTTAATCAATCCCGAAATATGATCATAATCACTAGAAATCAAAGGAATGTCTTCAAAGATTTCATCCTCATTTGAATCCTCGTATGTGTCAGAAACATCTAGTGGCACCAATTTCCATTCACTAACATATCCAAGCTCTTGGTTCTTGCAATCTACATAGTTTTCTAAAATGCAATCAGAACAAAAACATGAATAATCCCTAGTGTATAATGTCCATGGGCGATTATTTGTACTCATGACACAATGCAAAGATCTTGTCCTCTCCACGCTCTTGCATCCATGCATTGATCTTCTATCCACATCTGCAAAATGTACATGTGTACATGAACATACATGTAGATCAAGTTGTTAAATTGAAACATTTGAACTAGGAACATTTTTAAAAAATAAATAAATTAAATAAAACACTAAAAGAGAACACATACCGGTTATCTCCCAAAGCACTCTATATGGAATGGGTCTGTATGTTCTCGATGATGATTCACCAGGATAATTAGGTTGCTCAAAGTGTTTTTTACACCATTCAACAACATCATGTGCATCATCTATACGATCTCCTATGTAATTTATTTGATGCTTTCTTAGAGCATGTTTGATACAAGCTCCTACACCGTCATGTTCACCCTTTCCATGACCACTCTAAAAAAAAATCCAAACATGTGGTATTTTATCATTTCGATGATATCGACATGGTGCATAAAATGGCCTCGAAGATTTGAATTGTGTCGCACATCTATCAAACCAAACAAAATGTTTAACTATTGTTATGCCTCTCTCTTTCAAATATTCAAAAAACTTCTTAAAGCAATGTTGTACAAAAAGTGTGTCATGCTCCTTATCAACACTGATATAGAAGTGGTACTCTTTCTTAATGACTTGATTTTCAAATGTACTATCAACACCATCCAAATCCATTTGTGCATGTCGATAACACACATGCACCAAAATAGTGATTTGCTTTGAAAAGTAATACTCTGATTGAATCTCTTTTTGATGTGCAAAAGAGTAATTTTCTGCGAAGTCCACTACGGATAGAATAGTTCCAAGTGGGAATGTGTCTCTTAATATTTTTAATTGTTCTGTTTGCCACATGGCAAAAAAACCATGGCATATGTATGGTTTTATCAACTTACAAAAAATTTTCATAAATGTTTCAATAGGTATTTCCTCTTCTACATAATCTAACCTTGTAGATTCCTTTCCAAATTTTGTTTCAAATTTTTTGTACTTGTAACTCTTGCAATTTACCATCTTCCTCGTGTTAGTATCTTCATCTCTCAAAGGCAATTTATCCAAGTCCCCTCATGTTCCACAAATTCCTTTTATGCAATTTATTTGACCGGTTGCATTATCATCTGATTTACCACATAAGATGGATGCTATGAATTGACTTGTTCGGTTAGGAGGAGATTTTTCATAACCATCACTATCTTCTCTAATCTTTCGAAACACCTGATAGTACAGATCAAATTCAATGTGATAACGACAACAACAAGTTTTAAAAACTTTGTTTACCTTCACATAATATGGCCTTAACTGTTCAAACATGGTTTGTCCAATCTTTATATGAGGGTTTGTTTTAAACAACACATACAATTCATGTTTTGTTGTGTATATCCAATGTTTTATATGGAGATCATAATTATTAGGACTAATCCTTTGCTTGATAACATCTCTACTAGTTGATGAAGGACGAGTATTATCATTCCAAAAACTTGTCACAAAGTTCCTAACAACATCTTCAATTCTATCAGAACGAGGAGCTCTACACATAATTGCCCATTTCCCTTCTGAGGTAGTATCATCCAAACTCTTTCTCCTTTTAACATATTTTGATATTGTCCTTCTACTAAAACCAAACTCAGATGACAGTGAGGAGATTTGTCTTTTTTGAGGCAACCTTTAATTTACTAAAGATGTCAACATCACTCTTCTTGAAATGGTCTTATCTACTGTTCAATATTTTTTACCAATGTTCACCAAACCTTTCTTAACGTTATCAACAATAGAATTTTGTAGCTGAGAAATTTTCCTCTTTTGACTTGTTGTATCTATACCCAACAATTTTAGTGGATCTATTAAGTCTTTACGAGTAAGTACAATTGATAACAATTGAGCTTTCTCTAGTGTAGTATCAAGATTGTTGAAATGAGACATTATTTCTTTTGCACTTTTATTCATTGACCTCCTTTTAGTATTTATAGGTTCTTCGTTGAGACGTTTCAACTCATCCACATCCATTTCAAGTAAATGATCTAAATTTTTATAAGAAATATTTCTCTTCACCTGTTTATCTAGATCCACAATATGCTCATCCATACCGGTGGTAGGAGGTAAGGATCCTGACCCCTCTCCTTCAACCTCCATTGGTTCAACTTGGACAAGCTCCTCCCTATGTTCATCAACTTTATTGTGTTCTTCAACAGGTTTGTTTGCCTCAACTCCCTTCTTCTGGAGCCCGTTCTACACATAATTTAAGATGACAGAGAATATTTTCAATGCAACGAAATTCCAAGTTTAATTTGAAACCAAATTTTCAAGACATTTAGTAAGACATTTAAAAATTATGTCATAACAGGTGGACTATAATGTCATGTATTTAAGACCTATTATGGCATAATAGACTTCCTAATATCACATGTAATACCTGTCCTAATATGATCTGCATAATATAGGTCTTAAGGGGACTCTCGAGTATAATGTGAAATGTTTTTGCATAGGTCAAGTCATATAAATAGAACCTATTATGACATAATAGGTTCTAAATTTTCGTCACTTTTATGACCTATAATCAATGTAATAAGTCCTAACATCACATAATAAGCCTTATTATTACTTAATATGACCACGTATGCAAAAACATTTCACATTAATATACTTGACTCCCCTTAAGACAGATATATTATGTGATATTAAAGGAACTATCACATAAAATTAAGTACATGTCTTAAATATGATATAAGTTAGAACCTAAATTATGACATAATAGGTCTTATTAATTTTATGACTTAATAGAAGACCACATATGCAAAAACATTTCACATTATACTTGACTCCCCTTAAGACCTAGATATTATGCAAATATTGGGACCTATTATGTATGTGATATTAGGACCTAAATTATGCAATAATAGGTCATTAATTTATCACATGTACACAATAGGCCCTAATATATCATAAATATAGACCTCTTAAGGCCTAGACTCAAGTATATAATGTGAAATGTTTAAATTGCATACATGATCATGTTATTAAGTCATAAAAAGACCTATTAAGTCATGATAGGTTCTATTATGTCATATTTAAGATAGGTATTAATGCAGATAATAGGTCTTAATATCACATAATAGGTCCTAGTATCACATAATATAGGTTTTAAGGGGACTCAAGTATAATGTGAAATATTTTTGCATACACTTGAAAACAAAGAAGACACAATGTTTGTTTGTTTGAAAGTGTTTGATTGTTTTGATCATGCAAGCACAAATCCTAGGGTTGGACGAGATAGTAGTTGTTGAATATCACTTGGGGGGTTACCCCGAGCTATGCAATTCAGAGCGGATACTTAGGTGCTTGACCCCATTGGCTCCCCTCCGCGACACTCACTTCTCCGGGGCAGCCAAGCACCAATCCCCACGAAAACTCCTCGTGGTGAACTTTGTATCTCTACTAAGAACCGTAAGAATGTGAGCCGCTTCAGAGGTCCAACCTCCTGCACCAACAACTAGAAGGTTTTTGGCTTCTAACACAAAAGGTGTCTAGTAAGGGCATCCATTCGGGTGGCTATAATCAACAGCGTGCTACACTTAGTTAAATGAAAGACCTCCCAATCTATAGAGGTTGCGCTCTATAGGGTTTATGGGGAGTCATAACGTCGTTATAGCAGCATGTAACACCCGTTGCTTGCAACTTTTGTCACAAACACATTTATTTATAATGGCTTGGAAGAGCTTGGCTTTATCTTGTTACCACTTTGGGTCTTTCCCTCTCACCAAGCCTTAATGGCTACTCGGGAGGCAGACCCCTTTCTTAGGATAAAACAAAAAGAGCCTATTGCTAAAGACACAAAAGACAAGTTTGTTAATTTTAGAGCACCAATTGAAGTGTTTGCTAAACTATAAAGACACATGGTTTCAAAATCTAAATTAAATTATATATTTATGGACTATCTAAATTAAATTATAAATTATAAATAATAAATGGGAAAGAGAGGGGTCCTAAAGATCTAAATTTTAAATTAAAACCATGATCTATTATAAATGGACTTAATTATATAGGAGAAAAAGTCAATTACACAACAAGCAAGTTAATGGAATTTGAAATTTGCAAATACACGTATTATTTCAAATTAATAATGCTTTCCAATTAAAACGAGATTATTTTTAATCCTACTATTTCCAATTAATTTAATAAAAATAACATCATTTAGAATTAATTAAGATGGAATTATTATATAAATTAAATTAATTTAATTAATATTATTTAAATTGATTTTCATTAAAAAGATTAGATAAAAAATATTTAACTAATTAATACTAACAAATAAACACAATTTTTCGTACGTAATACATATAAAATTAAATAGAAATAAAAATAAAAATACATACTTGCATCATGATATCTTTGCCTTCTTTGTTCTCGATATCTTTGTTCTGTTTCGGGACAATAAAATTCCTCGAAGTCTTATTTTGCCTTCTCTTCTTATTCCCCATGCTTTTAAAAAACATTCAAATATCTTCAAATTATTGCCCTCAAAATAATTTTCAAATGTCTTCTTTCATCCAAAAATGCAAATTGTTTTAATCATTTGTGTGTTAAAAAATTAAAAAAATTATGTATATTTATACGACTCTACTTAAATGTATAAAAAAAAAATTGAGTCAGCCAGGGTTTGAACGAACGCCGATAGTTAGAAAAGGTCGGGTTTGTTCGAACCCGACCGTTACATAAATGTGCGCGTCATAATTTAGCATGGGGGTTCGAGTGAAGTGGGGTCCGCTCGAACCCCTTATGGTTCGAGCGGACCCCCCTTCACTCGAACTAGTGTTCATTTGAACCCTCTTGTTAGAGGTCTCTCCCAAAAAAAATTAGAGTTCTGAGGAATTTTTGCCTTCGGACCTCTGGTTCAAGGCACAAATGAAATAATCTTGATAACCCAAAAATATGAGATGGTAGTACTTGGAGCAAGCTTTTCAACTAGTATAATTTTATTACATTGTGAATTTATTATGTTCTTGTTTTTCTAATTTTATGGAATATTGGTTTTTCACTGAACATGAACTTCTCTGTTCAATGCATTGGGAAAAACAGGAAACTAATTCAAAAAAATTCTAAAAAATATCTATGCCCCAGGTATTGATGTCTTCTTTCTAACAAAAATAAATAAATTGAATTTTGATATATATAGAACAAGTTATGTGTTCAAACTTAAACCTATGTTTGAATTATGACTAGTCGGACTTCAAAACTTAATAAAATGAAAAATACTCAACATATCACTATCAAACCAACTGCAAGCCCTGGATATTGATGTTACAAACCAAAATTTGAAAGAATTGAGTTTTTTATCATTTATAGAAAAAAAGTTGTGCGTTTCGAGAGGCACATCACTCTTAAAAAATGTAGTTTGTTGTAAAAAACTATTTTTCGAGGGAGATGGAAATTTTTTTTTTAAAATTGTAGACATCTAAAAATGGTCAACGCTTGTGGAGTCATACTTTAACATTTGCTCATTGCCTTATTTTAGGGTTCTTGCGTCGCATTAGCATTTCTTCTATGTTGCGCACTTGGTCTTTATCATTTGCGAGCATCGAGTCCTTCTTCTGCATTCCTCATTTTTATTGCTTTCGAATTAGGTCTTGTCGATAACAATCTTCAGTCATGATTTTGGTCGATCTTATCCTGTCGCATCATGGTGCATGCTCATCTATCATCATTTTGGACATCGTCAATCCTAATCGATGATAGAATTAGGGTTTTGTCCTCTTGTCAATCTTTCAATCATTTTTGGCTTATTAGTAATCATTTGCGAATACCAACTTGTCAATCTCGTCATTTTGCGATCGATTCGTCATTGATCCTTGTCCTTGTCAAATATCATCATTTTTGCGATCGATTCCTCATCGATCCTTGTCCTTGTCAATCTCATCATTTTGCAATTGATTTGTCATCGATCCTTGTCCTTGCCAATTTTGTCATTTTGCGATCGATTCGTCATCGATCCTTGTCCTCTTCAATCATGTCAATTGGCGCTTTTCAATTTGATCTCCTTGTCAATCTTGGTCAATTTGTCATTGATTTTTGTCAACCAATTTTAATCATTTATCAACATTGGTCCTTTGTCAGTCAGAATCATGATCGAATCGAAATTAATTTCTTGTTGTCTTGACCTAATTCTTTGTCCTCTTATTTCTAGGGTTTTATGATTTGATCATTTAATCCTTTGCTTCTTCTTAGTGGGTTAAATAAATTTATTTATTTAGTCCTAGGTCTTTTCATGAATTAATTAATGGATGAAAACCTATTAATTAATTTACCTAATTTCTATTTCATCTTTTTCCTCATTTTTCCAATTTACTAATTTCTCCTAATTCATAATTTCTATTTCTCCTATTTTCTTCAATTTTTCTAATATTTCCCCTAATTTCATGGGAATGGCATTTCAATTTTGTCAATTTTGTCATAATTTGTCAATCAATTTTGTCATAATTTGTTAATCAATTTTGTCATAATTTTGTCATAATTTGGCTTATCCAACATGACCAACAAGCACCACTCACATTAGATTGTTTTCAAAATGACGAAGCAATTGCCGAATTTCTTGGACTCCGAGAAGGCATACCACAAGGTGATCATAAAGCAGGATTTACTATTGATCTAGATTCCACAGCATATTTTGGGGAGTCAACTCCATCTTCTAGTCATAAAAATGAAAAAGAAAAAGCAACAGTAAAAAATCAAAAGAATAAGTCTTTGAGTGAAAACTGTAAGGCGCTCTCTGACCATAGAAAAGTAAATATAAAAGACGTACCTGCGGG
The DNA here is from genome assembly GCF_030272615.1 of Cryptomeria japonica. NCBI lineage: Eukaryota > Viridiplantae > Streptophyta > Pinopsida > Cupressales > Cupressaceae > Cryptomeria > Cryptomeria japonica. The sequence goes on along the minus strand of NC_081406.1, from coordinate 550,836,501 downwards.
TGAAAACCTCTCTGAGGCTCCCAAAGGTGGAAGATTGGACATACCCTCATCAAGTCAGGATAAATCAACATTGCTTGTGGAAATGACCGAAGAGATAAATTTGGGTAAACCTGACAACCCTAAGGTCATTCGTTTCGCTGCTTCTCTATCAAAACAGGAAAAGATAGATTTTGTCAATTTCGTTCGTGAGAAGAAGATCAGTTTTGCATGGTCCTATGCAGATATGCCTAGCCTTGATCCAGAATTAGTCCTTCATCACTTGCCATTAAAATCAGATGCCAAGCCCGTCAAACAGAAACTCAGAAAGATGCATCCCTAGGTGGCTCTCTTGGTCAAGGTAGAACTACAAAAATTATTAGATGTGGGCTTTATCAGACCCATTGATTATGTAGACTGGATTTCAAATTTGGTACCAGTTAGCAAAGTAACTGGGGGCATCATAATCTATACGGATTTTAGGGATCTTAATAAAGCATGCCCTAAAGATGATTTTCCACTGTCGAATATAGACATCATAGTTGACATGACTGCCGGATATGAGATGCTATCATTGATGGATGGTTTTTCTGGATATAATCAAATTTGTATTGCTCTTGAAGATCAACATAAGACTACATTCACATGTGCTTGGGGTACCTACTGCTGGAATGTGATGCCTTTTGGTCTTAAAAATGTTGGCGCAACATATCAAAGAGCTATGACAACACTTTTCCATGATTTTATGCATACTTTGATGGAAGACTATGTTGATGACCTATTATGCAAATCTGTCACAAGAGATAGTCATCTAGCCATCCTTGGCCCCATCTTTGATCGAATGGAAACCTACAAGCTCAGACGCAACCCAAAGAAATATGTCTTTGGTGTCACAACCGACAAATTATTAGGGTACATTGTTTCTCACAGAGGCATCGAAGTAGACCCTGAAAAGGTTAAAGCAATAATGGATATGCCTCCTCCTTCAAATCTCTGTCAACTAAGAAGTCTGCAAGGAAAGTTACAGTCAATCCGTCGATTTATAGCTCAATTGGCAGATAAATGTCATCCCTTCCAGCATTTATTGCATAAAGGTGTCACTTTTAAATGGACTAAGCAATGTCAATCAACATTTCAAACTCTCAAGGATTATCTGTTGTCGCCACCTATTCTAATGCCTCCTATAGAAGGGAAGCCATTCATATTGTATATCTCTGCAACTGAAATGACACTGGGAGTTCTCTTAGCCCAACAAGATGAGAAAGGCAAAGAACAGGCTATTTATTATATTAGTCGGACACTAGTAGGCTATGAGCTGAATTATTCAACTATTGAACGGGCATGTTTAGCAGTGGTCTTTGCAACACAAAAGCTTCGACACTATATGTTAAATCATCAGACATTGCTAGTTGCAAAAATTGATCCCTTAAAATACTTGCTTAGTCGGGCAGCTTTGACAGGTCGGCTGGCAAAGTGGGTTATGATCCTGAGTGAGTTTGATATTGAGTACATTGAGAGAAAGGCAATAAAGGGACAAATCATAGCGGATCAACTTGCAGAGGCACCTATTCATGATGATCATCCAATGTTGATGGATTTTCCAGATGAATCAGTCTTTGCTCTCACATCTTCTAATGAATGGAAGTTATATTTTGATGGATCCCATACCAAATTTGGGTCTAGAGCAGGTATATTGTTTGTCACCCCTCAAGGTGATGCTATTCCTAAATCCTATAGAATAACTTTCCATTGCACCAATAATATTGCAGAATACGAAGCTCTGGTCACAGGACTTTGAGTAGCGATCCACTGGAACATCACACATTTGCAAGTCTATGGAGATTCCCAGTTAGTCATCTGTCAAGTGAATGATGACTATGAAATGAAAGATGAAAAGCTTATTCCCTACAAGCATATGGTGGATTTCTTCAAGACAAAATTTATGGCTATCCATTTCAGTCAAGTTCCAAGAATTCAAAACAAGTCAGCAGATGCTATGGCAACTATTGCTTCCATGTTAAATATGCCCCACAATATGGACAGATGTGAATTTTTGGTCGAACAGTTGCTTATCCCTTCTTTTGAAATTCCGACAGCAGATGTGATGTGTGTTCTTGTTGGTCCTAATTCCCCGTGGTACAATGACATCTATCAATATTTGAAATCCCAAACCTTACCACCTAACCTTTTCTCTAACCAATGCCGAGCCTTCATCCGCCAGACAGCCAAATATGTCATCATCGCAGACACCCTTTACCGTCATTCCTTTGACCACACCCTCCTCAGGTGTTTAGATTCTGATGAGGCACAAACAGCTTTACATGAGGTTCATGATGGTATATGTGGGGGCCATTTCAATGGTCTGAGTCTAGCTAAAAAGTTGATTCGTGCTGGGTATTATTGGCCCACTATGGAAACAGATGTTCATGATTTTGTCAAGAAATGCTACAAATGCCAAATCCATGGAAATTACATTCATGCGCCAGCCCAAGAACTTCACTCCATCATATCTTCGTGGCCCTTTTCTCAGTGGGGATTGGATCTTATTGGCAAGATTCACCTGACATCTGCAAATGGACACAAATTCATCATCACGGCCACAAAATACTTTACAAAATGGATCGAGGCTATCCCCATGACCTATATCACTGGTGTCCAAATTTCAAAGTTTCTACTGAATTATATCATATGCAGATATGGGGTTCCCCTTGCAATTGTCACAGATAATGGTCGTCCATTTAAAAATAAAGATGTCAAGGAACTCTGTGAAAAGTTTCGCATCCAACACCGTTTCTCTAGTCCTTATTATCCACAAAGTAATGGTCAAGCTGAAGCATCAAATAAAACCATCATTAAGATCCTGAAAAAAGTTGTCAATGATGTTGGTCGAGATTGGCACGTACAGTTGAATCCAGCACTATGGGCTTATCGCACTTCCATCCGCACACCTACTGGCGCAACACCTTATTCCTTGGTGTATGGTGCAGAAGCCATTTTACCCTTGGAAGTGGAAATTCCCTTTTTGTGTGTTTCCCTGCAAAATTTGATTGATGATGAGATGCACAGAGTCTCTCAGTTGCATTAGCTTGAGATGTTAGATGAGAAACGTCAGACAGCCCTGACACATTTGCAGACATATCAAAACCGTCTCCGTCGCTCTTATAATAAGAAGGTCAAAGGGCGACACTTCGAAGTGGGAGATTTGGTCTTAAAAGCAAACCCAAAGAATGCACAATCTGCTGACATCATCAAAGGAAAGTTTGAGCCTAATTGGGTTGGGCCTTTCATAGTTACTGCAGCCTATGGCTCGGGGGCATATCAGCTTGCAACCCCAGAAGGTGAACCTTTGTCAGATCCTGTAAATAGCATGCACCTTCAAAAGTACTAGGCATAGTTCTTTTGTCAGTAATTCTTTAATATGATCCTGAAAAAATACAAAAAAATTGAAAAGCTCAAAAAATCAAAAAAATCAAAAAAAGTGAAAAATTGAAAAATCAAATAAAAGTGAAAAAAATTGAAAAGAACAAAAGTAAAGAAAAATAATTCGCCCTCTAGTGAAAACATGGCAAACAGGTGCTTTGGGCAAGTACCATGGTGAAAACCTGGCAAACAGGCGCCATGTCTAAAAGATTATTGCTCCGTCATCTATCATGACCTCTAGCTATACTTTCCCCCCGCAGGTTTATCATGTTTGCCCTGACCCAATGTTCTGTTCCAGGCCCGTGATTGGTCAACATCATTGTCTTGCATACTCAGGTTTCCAATCCTTGTGCATATGTTTCGGTCCTGGTCGCTGTATATGTCTTTCAACTATTCATTGGGTGTGCACCCCTTGTCATGATCAATTACTGGAGCTTTCAAATCAAATAATGTCATGAAATAATCAAAAAAATTGAAAAATGTCCTTAAAAAAATCCATAAAAATTGAAAAATGTCTTGAAATAATCAAAAAAATTGAAAAATGTCTTGAAATAATATAAAAAAATTGAAAAATGTCCTAAAAAAAATCCCTAAAAATCAAATAATGTCCTAAAAAAATCCCTAAAAAGTCAAATAAAGTCCTAAAAAAAAATGAACAAAAAAATTTCAAAACATCAAAATCCAAAAACAATTCCTTTGGCATTTTGCATTTTGTCAATAAATGGTACCCTCTGTGCATAGACAGATCGTTGAGCATACATCAAACATTTGTGTATACAACAAATAGATAACATGTTACAACACTGCGCTTTACTAAAATCATGCGTTAACAGATGAATTTTTCAATCAACCCAGACATTCAAACTGATCAAAATTGTCATATCAATTAATCAACATCAATATCAACTATCCTTGTCATTATTATCATGGGTCTTATACAAGGTGTGGTATACTCGAAACCAGACTGTGTCCTATCTTAGACGGGGTACCACATTCCCTGAAACTAGACAGCATGATCATTCTTGTTTTCCACTTTTGACAATGACGATCAGACTGTTTGTTTGACTTGTTTGAGTTTGTGCATCTTATCTTTTTACTGATTTATCTTTGGCTTTGATCATGTTCCTATGTTGCTCAAGGATGTCACTGAGTGATTTAGAGTGACCGGGATGGTTCATGGTCCCTTTCCTTTTTTGTTGTGTTTGTTGTTTGTGGAATGTTTGTCACAAACTGGGGCAACTATATCATTGGGTGTCTGTGATAAGTACGTTCGCTTTGTGAACGCCGCACATACCTCAACCTTTGATGTATGCACCCTAGGATGCTTCACTCATTCCTTGTGTGCGATGTGTCTGTCTTTTGCAAAAGGGGTTGCGTTCCAGCTCTGGCCTTCAATGCCATGATGCTCTGCATCCGCTTTGCTACATTAAATAAAGGTTCTCACCTACTTATGTGCATTTGTGAAAGCAAGTTTTCCTTCATCTCTAACTGTCCTTTGTCTAATTTCTTCTTACTAACATTTCTTCCGTCAGTCTTGGCAGTCTGTTTGATCCGTTCGAACCTATCGTCTTCTGTCATTCTTATCAATCACTTGGCCTCTTTTCTGGATTTTTCCGGCCAATTCCTCGAGGGGGCATGCATATGTCATTGTTATTGTCTGGGGAATTTTCATTATTGTTCTTTGAAACAACGCTTAAAATTGCATTGTCTCAAAGAGGGGCAAAATGTAGACGTCTAAAAATGGTCAACGCTTGTGGAGTCATACTTTAACATTTGCGCATTGCCTTATTTTAGGGTTCTTGCATCACATTAACATTTCTTCTATGTTGCGCACTTGGTCTTTATCATTTGCGAGCATCGAGTTCTTCTTCTGCATTCCTCATTTTTTATCGCTTTCGAATTAGGTCTTGTCGATAACAATCTTCAGTCATGATTTTGGTCAATCTTATCCTCTCGCATCATGGTGCATGCTCATCTATCATCATTTTGGACATCGTCAATCCTAATCGATGATAGAATTAGGGTTTTGTCCTCTTGTCAATCTTTCAATCATTTTTGGCTTATTAGTAATCATTTGCGATTACCAACTCGTCAATCTCGTCATTTTGCGATCGATTCGTCATCGATCCTTGTCCTTGTCAAATATCGTCATTTTTGTGATTGATTCGTCATCGATCCTTGTCCTTGTCAATCTCGTCATTTTGTGATTGATTCATCATCGATCCTTGTCCTTGCCAATTTTGTCATTTTGCGATCGATTCGTCATCGATCCTTGTCCTCTTCAATCATGTCAATTAGCGCTTTTCAATTTGATCTCCTTGTCAATCTTGGTCAATTTGTCATTGATTTTTGTCAACCAATTTTAATCATTTATCAACATTGGTCCTTTGTCAATCAGAATCATGATCGAATTGACATTAATTTCTTGTTGTCTTGACCTAATTCTTTGTCCTCTTATTTCTAGGGTTTTATGTTTTGATCATTTAATCCTTTGCTTCTTCTTAGTGGGTTAAATAAATTTATTTATTTAGTCCTAGGTCTTTTCATGAATTAATTAATGGATGAAAACCTATTAATTAATTTACCTAATTTCTATTTCACCTTTTTCCTCATTTTTCCAATTTACTAATTTCTCCTAATTCCTAATTTCTATTTCTCCTATTTTCTTCAATTTTTCTAATATTTCCCCTAATTTCATGGGAATGGCATTTCAATTTTGTCAATTTTGTCATAATTTGTCAATCAATCAATCTTGCATGTCATAATTTGTCATAATTTGTCAATCAATCAATCTTGCATGTCAATCTTGTCATAATTTGTCATATTTGTCATTCTTGATTTGAAATTTCCTTTCAAATCTCTTCATGCTAATCTTGTCATCTCTCCAATTTGTCTATAAATTGGATGATTTTCTTCAATCGAAAAAAAGAGAAGAGATCAATCACGCTTCTAGTATCCTTACGCTGCCATTTCATCTTGTCAATCTTGCTTTCATACTATGCTTTTGCACTTGTAGGTGAGATCCACAAACAAAGTAATTTGAAGGAGAAAGAAGGACAATGGAGAATTATGGAGGAGATATTCGCGTTTGTAATGGTTTGCATTTGGTTTGATTATCTTGTCTTCATACCTCTATTGATTGTTTTTAGGATTTCTTATCATTGCAGTCTAGTTTTTGTGGTTGAGCTAGTCTAATATCTATTGCTTTGATGAATTCCAAATTCCTATCTACAAAAATACTTCAAAAAAATTGGAAAAAAATATATATATAGAATCTACAGACAAAATGCTACAAATCACTAATTTACATCATCTTCAAATTTCTATTAGTTTAAAAGTTATAGTTCTCGGAAGTTGAAGATTATTTAAAAAATGTTTATCTCAGTGTCAAAAGTGGCAAAAAAGTGGGAACCATTATTGTGAGTTCACCCCCCTAAAACCGGTATGGTATATTGGCCCGGTATCTGAAGATTTAGCATTCTATAAAAGGTCGAACCCTAGTTTATAGAAGTCTCAGGTAAAGGCAAGAGACAACCACAGAGCATCGAAAGACATAATAAATATTTAATTTAACAATGATAGGGGCAGCTTTATTATAAACACTGGTCAGCAAGAGACTGTTAATATCCCAACTCCACCTCCTTCCCCGATCTTACGAAACAGTTCTGACAGAGCTGAAAATAACAATGAAACTCCTGCTTTATGATAATGAGAATCGAATCCAAGAAGAACGAAACAATGTCATAGAAAAATTAATGGGGAAACTTGCTGAAGAATTTGTTGAGGAGGTACTCATTGATACTCCGACGAATAGGGCAAATAATGTCATCATCTCCAATCTAGAATATGTTCGGACCCCCTTCAAAAACCCCTCATTAGACACCAACCCGACTGAGGTTGCTCAAGAGGAAAACATCACAGTTTCTCCCACTTTGGAGGAATCCCCTGTTGTGGAAGGATTGAATGCAAATGAGGAAAGAGAATTCATTATTAATGAACTGATCAGTATGTAGGAAGGGGAAGATTACATATTATTAGATAATAACTCAATCAAAATAGAAAATAGAGGTATCCTCCAGATGGGAGGTGAGAAACTAACTCCAGATTGTGGCAAAACCATGAGCAACAAAAGAGGTTGGAAGTCTTTTTTAGACAAAAGAAAGATGGACGGGAATGCGGACGGGCAGGCCAAAATCACAACCCTGCTGGGGCAAGGAAAATCTCCCCTTCCCCTCGCAAAGGAATAAATATACTAACATGAAATGTTAGGGGTATGAGGGCTCCTAACAAACAAAGATTAATTAAGCGAGGCATACTGAAATCTACTATGGACCTAGTTATGCTACAAGAAATAAAACTGGGTAAGACTGATATGAACAATTTTAGCAGAAAATTCACCCAATGGCAGATGGAAATGGTGGTCTATAGGGGCATCGGGTGGACAAGGTATAATGTAGAAAAAGAACTTAGTTGCATTTACATGCCATACGAAGATGCCAAATTGGATGGCTGGTAAAGTAAGAGCCCTTAGTCTAAATCTTGAGTTTATCATCATTAATGTATATGGCCCAATTCCAATAGATAAAAAAAGATTAGTTTGGCAGGAAATTGAACACTTATTAAACAATCAGGATGAGAAACACATCATCATAGGTGGTGACTTCAACACCATCTTGTACTCAACTGATAAAAGCGGTGGGGTAAAAACCATAAGACAGCCACAAAGAGACTTTGTAAACTGGATAAATAACAATAAGCTTCTGGAAATCAAGACTGAGACGAGTTTTCACACATGGAATAACAGAAGAAAAGGTTTTTCCAACATTGCAGAAACACTTGACAGATTTTTTGTCAAAGGGGACCTAAGCGACCTCAAAACAGAATTAAAAACTATCATATTGCCATGGTCAGGTTCTGATCATTACCCGGTGCTATTAGAACTTATGGGGGAAGCAAAGCAAACTGTGTGTCCCTTCAAATTTGAAATGATGTGGTTTACACATGAAGACTTCCTCCCCAACATACAGAAATGGTGGAAGGATAGTGTCTTTGAAGGATCTAAAATGTATTGTCTTGTCTCTAAGCTGAAAGAGATTAAACACAAACTGTTAGATTGGAACAAAAAGAAATTCAAAAACATCTTCGAGGAGAAGTCAAGAATTGAGAAAGAGTTGGAAACAATAAATAATATTGTGATGCAAAAGGGATGACCTGTGAAACATACGAGGCTAAAAAAATGCTTTTATGTGATTATGAAGGCATTTTGGCCAAAGAAGAGATATATTGGAAACAGAAATCTCGAGAAACATGGTTAGAAGATGGAGATAGAAACACTAAATTTTTTCACAGCAATGTCAAAGTGAAAAGAACAACAAATAAGATTACTCAGATCATCAATGACAGTGATTAGATCATCACGGATCAAAATCTGATCGCAAAAGATGCTACCAAGTACTTTGAAATTATTCTCAATAATTGGAAGCACTCGGACCTCCCTAACAATAGAACCTTATTGAATAACATACCCAAACTGATAACAGAGGGTGATAATCAAATGCTAAACTCCAAAATCACCCATGAAGAAGTCAAAACGGCTCTGGCATAATTTCAAGGAGACAAAGCCCCTGGACCGGATGGCTTCCCGGCTGGTTTTTTTCAGAAATACTGGCACATCTTAGGGGACGAGGTTACTAATGCCTTAGAATCTGTCCGTAATGCAAGGAAGCTCCTAAAAGAGATCAATAATACCTTTTTGGCCTTAATTCCAAAGAAGGAGAATCCCATGAAGTATGAAGAATTCAGGCCCATTTCTTTATGCAACATGACTTATAAACTAATAGCTAAAGTCATGGGCAACAGACTAAAAAAATCACTGTCTGCCATAATATCAGAAGAACAAACTAGCTTTGTACCCAATAGATCAATTTTGGATGGGATTATTATAGTCCAGGAAGCCATCCACTCCTATCAGGTCCAAGGGAAACCTAATATGTTGATAAAATTAGATATTAAAAAGGCTTATGACAAAGTGGATTGGTATTTCCTTTGTAACAGCATGAAGGCCCTTTGGCTTTAACAAACAATGGGTTAATTGGGTATACTTCTGCATATCAAACCCTAGGTTCTCTATCTTACTAAATGGGAAACCAGAAGGCTTCTTTGGAGTATCTAGGGGGCTCAGACAAGGAGATCCCCTATCCCCATTCTTATTTATCATTATGTCTGAAGCCTTAGGAAGAAGCCTAGATGCATCATGGAGAATCGGCAGACTGATAGGGATTTAGATCACCAGAGGGGTAGATCCATGTACTCATCAACAGTTTGTTGATGACACAATGATTTTGGGGAAAGGGCAGTTGAATGAAGCTAAGGAAATCAAGAAAATATTACAATCTTATGGGCTGGCATCCGGAGAGATGGTAAACAAGGAGAAATCAAAGATATTATTTTTCAGTATGGAAGTAGAGGAGGAATTCAAAATGGCTTCCTGTCTAGGGTACAAAATTGGTCATCTACCATTCTCGTATTTAGGGATGCCTCTGGACAAAGGTATCAGAACCAACAAACTCTGGGATCCCCTGATTGAGAGGGTTAGAAAGAAGTTGTCATCTTGGAAAGCCTTATGGATGACAAGGGCAGGAAGATTAACCCTCATAAAAACAATCTTACCAGTAATGCGTATCTATCTTCTACCATGCATACCACTTCTGAACGGGGCCTACAAGAAGATAACTTAAACAATATGAGATTTCTATTGGAACGGTACAAAGGACAATAACAAAATGAAACTAATATCATGGGACAAGATATGTCGAGAAAAGAGTGATGGAGGCACGGGAATAAGAAAATTACTATGGCAAAATAAGGCCTTAGGGGCAAAATTAGCATGGAAAATGTACACATCCTCAGAAGCCAAATGGGTCAGAATTCTTAGGAGCAAATATATATCACAAAATTAGAGAGAGGCGGTATTTAGGGACACAGACCCACCCAAGAGATCTAGAATCTATAATTTTATAAAAGAGAGTCAAATGATCATATAGAATCATCTATCCTGGGATGTTCATGACGATAAATATGCCTTGTTCTAGGAAGATTCCTGGGGCAGATACCCCCAATAGACAACTTAATGGATACGCCCGGTATTAAGGACCAAATGAAATCTTTATGGGGTAATCATGTAAGGGATTAGACAACAATAGTACCAGAATCGACAATGGGATGGAAATGGAAAAACATGCTCCCATTCTTGGCGGATAGCAAAGTCTAAGAACTGTTGCAAATATTGGATGCAGAATAATAATATTTAGATCTAGGCCAGATGAGCTCATATGGTCTAGATAAAAGGATGGACAATACAACTGTAAAGATGGTTTCAGAACCATATATGATGAGGCAAACACTGTCAAGGACTATATCCCTAATACACTATGCTGGGACAAATTTTGTCTCCCCAAAGATGGCTTCTTTGCCTAGGTGGCAATTCAGGGGAAGGTCCTAACTGCTGAACAATTTAAAACTAGGGGTTATGAAGGGCCCTCAATCTGTCTCTTATGCAAAGAAGACAAGCAGATAAATGACCATGTCTTAACAACTTGTAACTACACACATAAATGTTGGTATTGGCTGATGGCCCAACTAGGTTGGTCAGGTGCCCTTATCCCTTCCCTAAGGGAATGGCTCAGAGGTTGGCCAATCATAAAAAAGAATAGCATCTTCCACAATTTATGGATATGTAGCCTAGCAATAGTAATCTGGGAAGTTTGGAAGGAGAGGAACAGGAGAATTTTTCAGGAAGCAGAAATGAAGGTAAAGAATCTTATAGTAAAAATAGAAGCCTCCATCACAGAAATCTCCAACAGCAATAATGTGACCATCCCCGAACATGATAAGACATTCATAGACTAGGACAACTTGTACTGTGCAAATATTTGTCTCGAGACGTGATTCAAAGCATATCACTGAAGACATTATTCCACTTTGTGCATACAAATGGTTTACTCTTGTCTGTTTTTACGCAAGCAACACTCAGGTCGTCTTCATTCAATCATACCTCGACCTTATGTCATCTTGCAATATCAAAATTCATGTAAATTTTTCTCAGGTCATTATGGTTCAATTATATCATTATGCTTGTATAAATTTTCAACATATCAAAACAGCTCAATGATGATAAACACAAAGAAAGCAACAACGTGTGACTATACAGGAATGACAAACAGAAGAATGAAGATGATCAATTAGCTACATATCATTTTACCATTAGTTGCATATCATTATCATACATCTCATTTTCAAGATACATCTCACAGCATATCATTATCATACATCTCATTTTCAAGATACATGTCACAGCATATCATTATCATACATCTCATTTTCAGGATACATCTCACAACAGATCATTATCATACATCTCATTTTCATGATACATCTCACAAATCATATCATTACATCATGCATCATCCAATCATATCCATCAATATCAAATCACAAGCATTTATCTAAGCATTGCATCATCACCATAGAACCATCACATCAATACATAAACCATCATCCATAAAACACATCACATGTGGATCAAAGAAATCAGTGTCATATATATATATATATATATATATATATATATATATATATATATATATATATATAAACTGGTCAAATATACAAAAGATGTCATGCCTATCCAAAATACAACACAATGATCAAAATACAACAGAGACAAGTCTCTCAGGTATGACTATCTCCTGAGGCTGATGGTCTCACAACAGATGTCCCGACACCTGGATCTCCAAGTGGATCATGACGCGGCGGCCCAGTCACACCTTTGCTCTCCATCCTTGATTGAGTCTGCCTAGAGTGACTGTAATCTCACCCGTAGCCAAGTGAAAAGTGTTGGTGTCACTGTGCCACCTCTCTGCCAATGATGTTAGTAAACCGCGGTTAATGATATACCGAGGCATGTCCAACAAAGAATACAACCCACATCTCTCAATAATATCTCTACATGCATGTGTCAATAGCGGAATCAAAGACCATGACCTCAAAAATCGCTCTTGCGACTGCAGAACCCCAAGCCGCTCCTGTAACAAACAAAACATGTCCAAATATCATTTCCCACATCAAATCCGATATATCCAATCACAAATTCCATATCAACTTGAAACAACGAAAACCAAATCAAGTTTCATATTAGAAATCGAACCCATATCCAATCACAAATTTCATATCAACTTGAAACAACGAAAATCAAATCAAGTTTAATATAAAAAATCGAACCCATATCCAATCACAAATTCCATATCAACTTGAAACAATGAAAATCAGATCAAGTTTCATATCAGAAAATCCAACCCATATCAAAATCAAAATTCATATCAACTTGAAACAAATCCAAATCAAATCAAGTTTTATCTATCAAATCCATATCAAGAAATCAACTCAAATCCATATTGAGAAATCAGAATCCATATCACAAGACTCATATCAGAAATCATAAATCGGAACTCATATCGGACATCATATTCACGACCCAAAAATAAAAGATCTAAAAAAACAACAGATAATCAGGATCATGATTTAATCACTCAGCTCGGAAATTCAACAACAAAGACAAATTCAAAATCTATCAAAAAATCACACATCAGCACAACAGACACAAAGATTGGCTATCCCACCCATCCAGAAACACTTGGCAGACACCTACTCACCCCAACCTATCTCCCTTCCTCTAAATTTACCCCGCAACATCAAATTTTCTTCCTAAATCACTACATTTTCTGCCCACGCGCTAAGACATCTTCCCTATGCGCTGAGCTGCCACCTATGCGCTAGCTAAACTCAGCTACGCACTGCAAAGTTTACCCTACGCGCTAGACTCACTCTATGCGCTACCCTGTTTCACCCATGTGCCACCATCTTTCCCCTATGCGCTAGGTCTACTCTATGCGCTACCCTTTTCCCGCTATGTGCTATCCTGTTAGCCATATGCGCTATCCTACCCCTATGCACTAGCCTAAACCTGCGATGCGCTACCCAACACCCCCTGACGCTACCCTAATTCATTAACCCTATGTGCTAAATATTTTATCGTATGCGCTACGAAATTGACCCTATGCGCTAAAACGTGAAAAACCGAAAAAAAATGAAAAACATGCTCAAAATTGACCAAACAAAAAGCAAAAGGGGCAAAATTTAGATGACTTACAGGTGGACCATATGTGATCGGCCTCTGGTATCGACGAATGTGCTCTAATCGATGCAAAGCATAGGAAACCGACATTTTTTCAATCTCCAAATGTCACTATCTCCAAAAGTCAACAAGCACAAATGATGCAAATAAAATCACTTTTCACCTTTTAATCGGGTAAAAGGAAATTAGGGTTAGTAGGAGGGGCATGTATTTTGCTCGTCCTCTCACTTATAACCCTAGCAAACATCATTATTAGGAGATGAATCAATTAGCACACATTCAACACAGATAAAATTCCAAAATGCACTTAAATCTACAACAATTGTCAACAACAACCAACTTTCAATTTTTTTGATTCATCTCTCGAGGGGGCATTATCAATACCATTTATCAAATCTAGGGCACGACATAGACAATCTCGACACACGACATCACACCAATCAAATTTTGGCGACGCATCAATTTTCTTTGAATCAACATGTGCACACATGTCACTTCAAAGAGGGGCAAAATGTAGACGTATAAAAATGACCACTTTCCAAAATGAATATTTAATGTTTATTTTATTCTCATTCCTCTATTTAGTTAAATCTAATTTAATTAAATCATCCACATTCCTCTATTTGATTAAATAAATTATTCTATTTATTTATTTAAATTCACCTAAGCCTTTCATGTCATTTAATTGAATAAATCATTTTATTTAATTAAATCGCTTCTCTCTCCTTTTAATTAAATTTACATTTAATTAAATTATTCACTTCAAAAAAAAAAATATGATTTATTTAAATCCCCCACTTGCATCTATTTTGTTGAAATAAAGCAATTTATTTTAATTAAAATTATCCTCCATCCACTTGCATTCTCCTACATCTCCCACTTGCCTCCCTAACCCTCTTTCCAGATTCTTCTAGAACCTATCTAATCCTAATCAATTAGCCTAAACCCTTCAATTATCCCCTTTCCCTAAATTTGAGGATGTCCCTTCTCAAATTTGGAGTAAAGTCTTCTAAAGGCATTAAAGCCTTTATGCCTTCAACAAGCTAACTTGTTGAGTTCCCCCAAATTTGGAAGGACTCTTACAAATTTGTCCCCAAAGTCTTCCAAACCATTAATGGTTAACTAACCCTTTTGGCATGGTTAGAGACTTTTTGCCTAACTCAACCTTCATCTAACCCAAGGTCCTCATCAAGCATTCATGGCTTCACCCTTGGTTATCTCCTTAACCCTTGCACGAAAGTTTACCCCTTGGGTAAAAGCTTTATTCGATGGATGACCTTAATCTTTACCTTCTAAGTTAACCATGAGGTCTTCTCAAGCATTTAATGCTTCTTGCATCTCCTCTCAAGCAGTCTCTTCTTGATAATTGTCACCATTTCATTGGTGAGAATTGAGTGCATGGATTGATAACTTTCAATCCTAGCCCTTGATAAGATCATCCAATCTTGACCATCCATTGTCTTGTTTTTCCTATAAATAGAGTCCTCATTCTCAGATCCAAGTCTTTAGCATCACACTTATACTCATTTTTATCAAGTATTTCAATGCCTCTTTGAATAAAAATAATCTAATAAGCATTTTAGAAGTATTTCTCTTTATCATAATAATCCTATTAAGCTAGTATATCATGTTAGGATAGTCATGTTACTAATCCTTTCATCTTATCATCATATGCATGCTAGTTAGGTCATCTTTTAATATCATGCACATTAGGATTGCATTCATGTTAGATTGATCAAAAGCATCCCTCATTCTCATGATTGTCATCCCTAAGTCAGTTTGCTTAGTGATTTGAGAGCAAATACATTGGCTTAAGGGGTCTTGTGAGATAGAGAACAATGGAACATCCCTTGGGAAGTTGAGTTATTCCATATAGCTCCATAACTTGCACCAAGAGTCCCATTGGCGTGTGGACTAGTCATGATTTCGTAATTTTTGTTTCATTGCACCACTTTTCCCGCATACATTTCTGGCGCCCACCGTGGGGCTCGACCCCATTTATCAAATCATTTTTAATACAAGATTAACTTTGCAGGTACGCGATAAATTTGAATCAGCGCGTGGAGAGAATTCTCTAGCGCATCCGGTCAGTTCTTTGGCGCATCTAGAAGACTGTTTAGCGCTTTGTAACCATCTTTTAGCGCGTCAAGACTTAACTTTAGCGCATAGAATTTATGCTATTTCCTGTAGGTCCCAATGCTTTAGTACATCAGTCTAGCGCATCCAGACAACATCTTAGCACATTTGGGCATTCGGCTAGTGCATCCGTCTTATTTTGTAGTGCATAGAAGACACAAACAGAAAGCAAAATTGTAACAAAGAATTAAATTAGACTTGTAGAAGTCCACAAAAAGAAAAATCTTGATTGCTAGCTGGTTTTACTTCAGGTAACTAACAATTTCTTTGCAGGGTTTGGGAGGTTGTTTTTCTTTTACTAAAGCTTTAGGCTTGGAGTTTAATTTTGTAAAACTAACTTTGTTAAGTTAGTTATATTAAATTTTCTTCATTTCCTTATTAAGTAAAATTGAACTCACCTTTCATTTTGGGGTACTTAAAAAGAACAACAAATAAAAACCATTTTTTTGCTTTCTTAGGAAGAAAACACTTCATTTTGGAAGCCATAAAAAGAACCAAACAAACTTTACTTTTGCAAATGTTTTAAAAAGAACCTCACCATCCTTTGGTGTTTAAAAGGATTCACTTTCCAAGTTAAAGAACCTCATTTTCCAAGAGTTTTTGAGACAAACCAAAAGAGGGAAGTCCTTCCCCTTTATCGATTTCATTTTGTTGACCAACGCAAACACTTTGCTTTGTTGACCAGGATTTTATTACTTAGCTTAGAAAATCATTGATTTGAGAGCTAAAAAGAACACCATGCTTTTTGGAGCAACATCTCCAAATAGAAGTTAGAAAAATCATTGCTTTAAAGGTTGAAAAGAAGATTGTTTGCCTTGTCTCGAAAGTGGAAGGTATATGCTCTCCCCTTAACACGGTGATCAAAAAGCCAAACCACTCTTATGCTTTCTTCATTTCAAGCATTTAAATCCTTTAGCAGGTTTGCCCTCCCGAGGAGCTAAAAACTCTTAAATCCATTTTTGGTCGGTGTGAGGGGAACGACCTAAGTGGGAAACGACTTTATCGCCAAGTGTTTCAACCCACTATAATCAAAAGTGGAGGGTGATGAAAGTCCCTTTCAACGGTTTCACGCAGCGATTAGCCTTCCCCCAGTATCTTTACGATACGTAAAGCCTTTGTTCTAAAGGTTGGGAATCCTCCCGAGGGAGTTTATCACTGACGACCAAACATGAAACTTGATTACGAACCTTAGAAATAGAGACCTTGAGTTGAGTTAGTATCTAGACATTGGCAATATCATAGTGCAAGGGTGGGGAAGAATCTACCCCCAAAATTACTCACCATATATCTCCCAAGATAGCTACTCAATTGTGAAGCAATTCACTTTGGGTTAATTTCTAGCAAAATGCAAAAAAAATGGGTGCCCTATAGGGGGTGACACGACTGTTTAAGCTGACAGAATATCGAGACTAGTGGGCTATGATATTGTTGATGACCCTTGAATAAAGAGTCTGACTGAATTGTATTATTTGTATCCAAACCTGTTAAAACATTGGGGATTTGAACACATCCTCGCAGAACATACACTCTTTGTTTAGAATAGACAAAAATGGTTGTCTTTTTCATGTTGTGTTTGTATTTCATACTTCAGAAAATCATCTATCACGGTTAAAAAAGTGTTAAAACTTCCAAGAAAACCAGCAAATCAAAACAAACAGGGCAGTTTAGCGCTTAGGAACAACATCCTAGCGCATCTGGAGCAAAACTTAGTACATCTAAAGCAAAACTTAGCATGTTCAAACTTAAACATAGCACATCCATTCTGAGAAATATAGCATAAATCATTAGAATATTTGATAGCTAAATAGTAGCGCTTCTTAGGGACATATTAGCGCATTCAGACACCAGCTTAGCACATTCAAGACATACAATAGTGCTTTGAGCTCAAACAATAGCACGTAATTGGAACATATTAGCGCATAATCCATCTAGATCAGTCAAAATCAAACAGTCCAAGTTAGCGCATAGAAAAGGCAGCTTAGCGCATCGGGGTCTTTCTTTAGCGTATTGGGATCATTCTATAGCGCATCTAGTCTCTGGCTTAGTGCATGATCAAAAACTCAGAAACCAAAGAGCAAAACAAACCTTTCTGGAAAATTTTATCAAAACTTCTTGAGTATCCTTTTAGGTCCAATATTGAACACGGTCATCAGAAAACAAATCAGAAACACCAAAGAAATCATTTCCAAATCAAACAAGTCAGTCTTAGAACAAAAGTTGTCAAGTCCAAAACTAGCTAAGGACAACAATTTTTCCTATCAAAATCAGGTTACATCATCACACTGATCAAACAGTCCATCATCTAACGGATTCCATCATCAAACATACCTAGTTTAAACCTAAGTTGTCAAATCGAGTTTCTATATCGGGAAAGCTCTTATTCCATATCATTTGACACACTTTGTCATGAGGGGGCATCTGAACCTTCATTTGATAAAAATGGGCTTAAGTTTTCAAACAAAGTATTATAATCCAAACAAATCAAAGGAAACCATTGATCACCTGTGTATGACTAATCCTCATATTTTGAGAAGAAAAAGTCTTCATCATAACACTAAGTTAAGGAAACAACAACCTAGTTCCCAGAAACTTGCTAAAAGGAATAGATTTCTCTATATCAATCACCAACTCTTCAAATCTCATCGCACATTTCTCTGTCATATGCGCTTATATCTTCAAGATAAGTCAAATGAATTTGATGAAGAGCCATTGAGAACTAGAGCCTTTTGCCAAAAACCAGCATTTAGCCAACGCCTAAATCATGGAGGAAAGATCAATCCAGCTTTCTTCCCAGAAGTTTGCATCACTTACAACATACCTCGATTTGAACCACCAACCCCCGAGCAAAACACAGATAAGGAATTCATCCCCTTTGTCACATAAAGTTTCTACTAGATGCCCGTTGTCACTCGCTCTCAACAAAACAAGCAAAGCGAACCACAACCAGAGTCTAGTATGGGTCGAATATTATCAAATCCTTTCAAATATCCAAATCTAGAAGACACATAAATTTATGAGGAGCTCCTCCAAGAATGTCAAGAAAGCGTTTCATTTCAAAAACTTGTGGAAAAACTCACAGAGGCCGACAAAAAAAAATACTTACTCATGCTAACAAGCAAAAGAGTTAGGCTCCTTGAAGACTTCGATACTGACATCTTTAGAACAAGGTCTCGAAATTATACTTATTAAGAACAACAAAGAGAAGAGGAAGCACGTGACCTTGAACAAAACATACCAGAGCACACACATACTCAAACTAGGGATAACGAGAGGGAAGAACTCTTCCCTTGACAAGCAAATGCACCCTTGGTAGCTCTCACACAACAAATGCAAATGTTACAAAGACAAATACAGGACATGCAATAGGGATCAACAGTATGGTATTCCTTAAACGAAATTTGTCCTTACCCTTTTGATAGAAGGTTAAACATGATACCTTTTCCCCCGAATTCAGACATTCCAAAATTTGACAAATAAGATAGAAAAAGCGATCCTCGCGATCATGTTCAGGAATTTTGTACCATGAGCCTTGAATTTGCCCATGATGACACCTATTTGA
This sequence comes from Cryptomeria japonica, assembly GCF_030272615.1. NCBI lineage: Eukaryota > Viridiplantae > Streptophyta > Pinopsida > Cupressales > Cupressaceae > Cryptomeria > Cryptomeria japonica. The sequence goes on along the minus strand of NC_081406.1, from coordinate 550,817,218 downwards.
TGAGGCTATCCCCGAGAAGCTTGGGAGGACAAACAATGGAGTGGTTATCCAAACTCACACCTCCTGTCAGATCCTTTGATGAGTTAGTCAACAAATTTATCACTCAATACTCCTAAAATATTCAACATGCGATCACCATGCTAGATGTCTGCTATACCAAATAGAAAAACAATGAAACATTCATGGTGTTTCTTCAATGTTGGAGACGGATGGTTCGAGATATCCTCGAGATGTGCCCGAAAAGGAAAAGATGGAAATTTTCATCGACAATTTGAATAGCATCTTACTCAAGCTCCAATGCATATCATCTTACTCAAGATGAGTTACTTACTCAAGCTCCAATGCATACCATCTTTTGCTAAGTTGATTGAAAATGGAATCCAAGTAGAGGAGGCATGTATCAAGAAAGGAACATTGAAGTTCTGTAAAGAAGGAACTAATTCCTCCAACTCTCATTACAATAACTCGAACAACAACAACAACAACTTAGATAAATCCAGGTTCTGGACTAGAAACAAAAATTCTGGAAATGAAGGAGGAAACGAGGCTAATGATGTGAAGTCCAAACAACCAGTATTGGCGTTATCAGGCAATCCTCAGGTTACCAAGAATCAAAACGGTGCTAACCAAGGCACTAACACTTATGCATCGAATACCAATCCAGAATCTTCAAATACAAACAACACCAACAATACCCAAAACAACAACACAAATCGAGGACCTAATACAAATTCAAGGGGTAACACCAACAACTTTCCTAAACGCATTTACACACCATTGGGACAATCATTAGAATCATCATTCTGAGAACTCCTGGTAAACAAGATTATCTCATTACCAGCAATAAATAACTTTGAACCCCAGGTCAAACCACCTTGGTGGAATGACTCACACTTTTGTGATTTTCATCGAAACAAAGGACATCAAACAAATGACTGCATGAGGCTTAAAAACATTGTTCGGGACATGATTGATACAGGTGATTTAACAGTCAATGGTCTCAAGACAAATGGTGATCATGGTGCCTTTAAAAATCCCCTTCCAAATTACAACAAGGATGGAGCTTCAACATCAAATGATACACGCGGAGCTTGTATCAATCACATATACAATAACACCATCAACCATATATCAACAGATGACAATCAAGTAAATGTCATTAAAATCAAGGACAAACGCAAACATGAATCGATCAATGTAACCACCAGAGCTCAAAAATATGTTTTGAAAGGGCATACATCAACAACAAACACTATCCCCAAAATTCAATATGATCTGGTTAGTCAATTGTGCAAAACTCCTGCTCAAATATCCATACTTGAGTTATTAAAACTTTCACCAAAGCATAAAGACATCTTGGAATAGGCACTATTGGAAACAAATGTACCTCAAGATCTGGATATTGACAAATTTCAAGCCATGGTAGCTCACATGACAGAGCCTCATAATCTCACCTTTTCTGAGCATGATAAAATCTCATTGAGTCATCCAAACAATACTCCACTTCACATCGAAGTATTGGTCTACAAACATCGAGTTAAAAGAGTATTGATAGATGGAGGAGTTGGACTCAATATTTGTACCTTAAAACTTATCCGTGCATTAGGCTTCTCTGAGCAGTCTATTGATCCACACAAAAAGATCACTATCAAAGCATATGATGATGAAGAAAGATCATCCAAGGGAACCATGATATTGCCAATTCAAGTGGGACCGATACAAAGGGACATTGTGTGCCAAGTCTTAGACATAGACCTCACATATAATATTTTATTGGGTCGACCTTGGATACATGAAATGCAAGCAGTGCCCTCAACTTACCACCAGTGTGTTAAATTCTCGTACAATGGGCAGGAGATTTCTATATCGGCAGATAATAACCCTTTTCAACATTGTAATGCTATGGGGGCAGCCCAAGACAGATTGGTTCCACATAACAGGGAAAAACAAACTTCCTCAGCAAGAAAAGATTAAATCTTTATCCATGAATTTCAAACAAAAGATGAAAATCAAAGAACAAGGCATGGGATAATACTCTTTTGAACCCATGTGTCTAACCAACTTACCAGCATCACCTAAATCTCATGGGCTACCTTCGGCATCAACACATCAAACAACACATCCCATCACCAAGTTTGATGGCACATTTATCCAATTAGGCACACTAGAACATGAATCAGAAGAGAAGGACATCCTTAGTTGGATATACAAGGATGAAGAAGAAGTTAGAGCTGCTACTATGGAAGTAGCTATACCAACACAACTGTATAGGAAAGGCTACCTGATCATGCAAAAAATGGGATACAATAGCGAAGGACCTATCGACAAGCATCAAGAAGGTGTCACAGAACCATTGGTCCTCCTTCACAGTTTTCTAAAGACAAAACAGGATTGGGCTATGAACACACTCTACCCCCAAAGAAGAAACCAAATAAATATCAAAAACCTTAGTGGAAAGCAAAGAAGAAATACAAGGAGGAATCATGGTAGGAGGCACTACACGAATCAACAGAAACAATACAAAATGAACGTGAATACTAGGAAAAAGAGAAACAACACGAGGATTTGGCCATTCCAAGAGAAGAAGCATCTTATGCAGAAGTACATCATGTTCAGGAACCTATTCCAAACAAGGAAGAATCACTCCCTGGCAACATCACTACTCCCCAAGGAGAAACAGTATATGAACAAATGCAAAAAGTACAAGCAGGATCTGATATAGAATCAGAGAAAACTATCAGGCTGGTATCAATCATCAGGGACCTCTTTTCACCCTACAACATACCTATCCATAGCACTGAAAGACTCTGGGAAAACACTTCTGAGACTGATTCTAATGACTATGAATGGGGAATCTTTTCAAATGTTACTGAAGATATTCCTGAGAATATTAATCCTACATCCCTTTCTCCAGAAGGATAAGGCATAGAGTCTAGACTACTTGAATTTGGTCTGCAAAATATCTATGAGGCCAAAGAAAATGAGCAGCGACATTACGAGCAAGTCTACATAGAAGATGATACCATCGAGGACCTCGACAAAATCATTAACTTATTCAATATCCCAGCCAACCTTGACGATACCTCCATCATGACACTTACCGCAGCCGAACTCGACCCACCCAATGACTCTTTGCCACTTGTCTTTCCTAATCTCATAGACTGAATGAACCTGAAAAACCATGACATACCTATTTTCCCAGATGATGATTCCATTATCCATTACCTATGTACTGTAAACCCGAAAACAGACTCTACTAGCAATCAAAGTAACGACATCTGCAATCAAGGGAGTGCCAAGTCTCTCAGTCGCAAAAATGAAGGAAATAAAGGATCTACTGTTGAAAACTAGTCAATGACAGCACTAGATCACAAAAAAGTAAAAATAAAGGACACATATGCAAGTGAAAACCTTTTTAAGGCACCTAAAGATGGGAGACTTGACACTCTTCCTGAACACTATCAGGAGCGATTGCCCATATTGATTGAGCCCACTCAATCCATCAACATTGGTACAAAAGAAACAACCAAAAACATACACCTAGCAGATTCTCTGACAAATGCAGAAAAGCCAGAGTTTATCAAATTCTTCAAAGAGAAGCAAATCAATTTTGCTTGGTCCTATGCAGATATGCCCAGGATTGATCCACACTTAATCATGCATCACTTATCTATTGCTCCAGGAGCTAAGCCAGTCAAACAAAAGTTGAGAAAGATGAATCCACATGTGGCAATAATGGTCAAAGCTGAACTAAAGAAACTATTAGGCGTCGGATTTATTTGACCTATCGACTATGCTAAATGGATTTCAAACATTGTACCAGTTTCAAAACAAGACAATAGCATCAGGATATGTACAAATTTTAGGGATGTTAACAAAGCCTGTCCAAAGGATGACTTTCCTTTGCCCAACATCAACATAATTGTAGACCTCACATCAGGCCATGCAATGCTATCATTAATGGATGGTTTTTCTGGCTATAATCAAATCAAGATAGCTCCAGAGGATCAAGATAAAACAACGTTTACCTATCCTTGGGGAACGTATTGTTGGAATGTCATGCCTTTTGGCTTAAAGAATGCTGGAGCAACTTATCAACAAGCAATGACGATAATCTTTCATGATATGATGCATACCTTCATGGAAGACTATGTGGACGATTTACTGGCTAAGTCATTTACCCGGGTAGAACATTTGGGCATACTAGAGAATTTTTTTGAAAGATTGGAGAAATTCCAAGTCAGGCTCAACCCTAAGAAGTGTGTCTTCGGGTTAACATCAGGCAAATTATTAGGCTACATTATGTCAGCAAAAGGCACTGAAGTAGATCTAGCAAAGGTACATACCATCATGGAAATTCCACCTCCCAAGAACATTAGCCAACTTAGATCTCTACAAGGAAGGCTCCAATCAATCAAGCGATTCATCGCCCAACTAGCAGATAAAATTCTACCATTCAATCATTTGCTACACAAGAATGTGCCATTTAGATGGGAAGCCAAATGTGTAGAATCATTCTATCAAATCAAACAATATCTAATGAACACACCAGTTCTGGTACCACCAATAGCAGGAAAACAAATTATTCTCTACGTATCAACAACGAGCATATCATTGGGGGCACTATTAGTACAAGAAGATCAAGAAGGCAAGGAACGAGCTATATATTACATTAGCAAAACGCTAAATGGATATGAGCTCAATTATACATTCATTGAGAAAGCTTGCTTAGTTGTAGTCTTCACTTCTCAAAAGTTTCGACATTACATGCTAGCTCACACAATCAAGCTAATAGCCAAAATTGATCCTCTCAAGTATTTACTCAGCAAAGCAGCTCTCACAGGCAGACTAGCTAAATGGGTCATGATTCTTAGTGAATCTGATATCCACTACACAGAGCGTCGAGCTATCAAAGGACAGGTAATTGCAGATCAATTAACTAACGCACCACTACCAGATAAACAACCAATGGAGATCTAATTTCTAGATAGGGATGTTCTTACTATCACCACCAAGCAATGGACCATGTACTTTGATGGTTCCTACACTCAACATGGCTCAGGTGTCAACATCTTGTTCGTCACTCCTGAAGGACACACCATACCAAGATCATATAGACTCATGTTTCCATGCATAAATAACATTGTTGAGTATGAGGCACTGGTTACAAGAATCAAAATGGTCGTAGAATGGAGAATCACATAATTGAAAGTCTATGGAGATTCCCAACTAGTCATAAATCAAATCAACAATGACTATCAGACAAAAGATGACAAGTTGCTGCCATGCAAAGAATGGTGGATGATTTCAAACAATATTTTATACACATCACCTTTGACCAAATACCAAGGTTGGACAATAGAGCAGCCGATGCAATGGCTACTATCGCTTCACTGCTACAAATTCCAGAGAAACACAGTCGTTATGAGTTTCTGGTAGAGCAACTATTTTCCCTAGCCTATGACAATTTTGCATCCCATGTTATCTATGTCTTAACTGGTTCATACTCTCTGTTATATAGAACAATATATGAATATCTCAAAACCAATACCCTACCCATTAACTTGTCTCGAAATAAAAAAACACAATTTTATCCGGCAAGCCGCCCGTTATACCCTCACTGCTGATACTCTTTATAGTCGAGGTCTAGATGGTACTCTTCTTCGTTGCCTTAATCGTAATGAATTTGACTCGGCTTGACAAGAGCTTCACGAAGGTATCTGTGGCACACATTCAAGTGGTCCTACTCTTGCTAAAAAACTTCTAAGAATGGGATATTACTGGCCGACAATGGAAAAAGACTCCTATCATTTTGCAAAAAAATGTCCTAAATGCCAAATCCATGGCAATCTTATACATGCACCAGCACGGGAGTTGCATCCATTTACAACATCTTGGCCTTTCTGTCGTGGGGACTAGACTTAGTAGGCAAAATACACCCTTCATCTTCAAATGGACACAATTTCATTATCACTGCAACAGAATATCTTACAAAATGGATCGAAGCGGTCCCTATGACCACAGTAACTAGAAAACAAATTGCCTCTATTATTCTTAATTATCTGATCTGCAGATACGGCATTCCCAGTTCCATCATCATAGATAATGAACGTCCTTTTAAAAACCAGGATGTGCGAAAACTCTCTGAATGATTCAAAATCCAACATTGTTTCTCTGCACCTTACTACCCACAAGCGAATGGTCAAGCGAAGGCATCAAATAAAACAATATTGAAAATCCTCAAGAAGACAATAAATGATGCAGGGAAGGATTGACATGTGTAACTCAATCCGACACTTTGGGCATATAGAACTAGCATCTAAACACCTATAGGAGCTACGCCATATTCATTGGTGTATGGATCAGAATCAATTTTACCTCTTGAGGTAGAAATTCCCTCACTCAGAGTATCTTTGAAGGCCTCATTCTGGATGAGGAGTATCGAGTAAACAAACTACAAGAGCTAGAACTTCTAGATGAAAAGCGAAAACATGCCTATAATCACCTCAAAGCATACCAGAAACGCATGTGTCGAAGCTACAACCACAAGGTCATCCCTAGGATTTTAAAGTCAATGATCTTTTACTCAAGGAAAATTCCAGAAATCAACAGGATTGAGAAAAGAAGGGGAAGTTTGAACCTAATTGGTTGGGTCCCTATGTCATCATCTCAGCCTATGGATTAGGTCCCTATCAGCTAACAACTTCAGAAGGTGATGTGACCGATGAACCAACCAACAACATCCATCTGAAGAAATACTATACTTGAGCAGTCTAATGCACAAACAAAGTGAAAAATACAAAAAAATCAAAAAAATCAAAAAATCAAAAAAATACAAAAAAACAAAGAGGTGCAATAAAAACAAATGGTGAAAACGTGGCAACATGTGCTACTTGCGAGAGAACAACTCCTCTATCTATCTTTTCTCCTAACTTTTGTATCCAAAATTAAACACCACTGGCCATTGCCCAACACTTTATCAAAACAACATTGTCTAGGACATACTTAGCATAGTCACTGTCCTTGCTTATCTGAATATCAGTTCATCATATCCCACCATGGCTTGGTAATCACTATACACATCCACATCGATAGGTAAATCTAGCTAGGGGAAACATTCATCTAAATTCCATCATGTCAACAAAACAAGAATCACAACATGACAAGAAAATCATATCAAGCAAAACTCCAGCCGTCACAAAGAACAAAAAAATTTGATCTACTTAAAAACAACTTCGCAACACGTGATGGATGATTTTCTGAAGTATAAATTGTTTACATCTTGCATGAAGTTTCAACTATTTTTACAATTGAACTCTTTTAAACTATTGGATCCCCTAAATTTTCTCAATGATGCATCGAGATAGAGCAAGTAATTGGGGACTCCGATTTTTTTTAGTTTTCTGTCTGTGAGGCGATCACTTGTACTATGCAAATACTTGTCTCGAGACATGATTCAAAGCATATCACTGAAGACATTATTCCACTTTGTGCATACAAATGGTTTACTCTTGTCTGTTTTTACGCAAGCAACACTCAGGTCGTCTTGGTTCAATCATACCTCGACGCTTGTATCATCTTGCAATATCAAAATTCATGTAAATTTTTCTCAGGTCATTATGGTTCAATTATACCATTATGATTGTATAAATTTTCAACATATCAAAACAACTCAATGATGATAAACACAAAGAAAGCAACAACATGTGACTATACAAGAATGACAAACGAAAGAATGAGGATGATCAATTAGGTGCATCTCATTTTACCATTAGTTGCATATCATTATCATACATCTCATTTTCAAGATACATCTCACAACATATCATTATCATACATCTCATTTTCAAGATACATCTCACAACATATCATTATCATACATCTCATTTTCAAGATACATCTCACAACATATCATTATCATACATCACATTTTCAAGATACATCTCACATCATTCATTATCATACATCTCATTTTCAAGATACATCTCACAAATCATATCATTACATCATGCATCATCCAAACATATCCATCAATATCAAATCACAAGCATTTATCTAAGCATTGCATCATCACCATAGAACCATCACATCAATACATAAACCATCATCCATAAAACACATCACACGTGGATCAAAGAAATTGGTGTCGTATATATATATATATATATATATATATATATATATATATATATATATATATATATATATATATATATATATATATATATATATATATATATATATATATATATATATATATATATATATATATATATATATATATATATATAAAAACTGGTCAGATATACAAAAGATGTCATGTTTGTCCAAAATACAACACAATGATCAAAATACAACAGAGACAAGTCTCTCAGGTATGACTATCTCCTGAGGCTGATGGTCTCGTAGCAGATGTACTGGCACCTGGATCTCCAGGTGGATCATGACTCGGCGGCCCAGTCACACCTCTGCTCTTCATCCCCGACTGAGTCTGCCTGGAATGACTATAATCTCACCCGTAGCCAAGTGAAAAGTGTTGGTGTCACTATGCCACCTCTCTGCCAATGCTATCGGTAAACCCCAGTTAATGATATACCAAGGCATGTCCAACAAAGAAGACAACCCACATCTCTCAATAATATATCTATCCGCCTGTGTCAATCGCGGAACCAGAGACCATGGCCTCGGAAATCACTCTCGCAACTACAGAACCCCAAGCCGCTCCTGTAACAAACAAAACATGTCCAAATATCAGTTCCCACATCAAATCCGATATATTCAATCACAAATTCCATATCAACTTGAAACAATGAAAATCAAATCATGTTTCATATCAGAAATCGAACCCATATCCAATCACAAATTTCATATCAACTTGAAACAACGAAAATCAAATCAAGTTTCATATCAAAAATTGAAGCCATATCCAATCACAAATTCCATATCAATTTGAAACAATGAAAATCAAATCAAGTTTCATATCAGAAACTCCAACCCATATCAAAATCAAAATTCATATAAACTTGAAACAAATCCAAATCAAATCAAGTTTTATCTATCAAATCCATATCGAGAAATCAACTCAAATCCATATCGAGAAATTAAAATCCATATCACAAGACTCATTTGAGGAACCATATCGGAAATCATAAATCAAAACTCATATCGAACATCATATTCATGACCCAAAAATTAAAGATCTAAAAAAAAAAGTAGACAATCAGGATCATCATTCAATCACTCAGCTTAGAAATTCAACAACAAAGACAAATTCAAAATCTATCAAAAAATCACACATCGGCACAACATACACAAAGATTGGCTACCGCACCCATCCAGGAACACTTGGTAGACACCTACTCACCCCAACCTATCTCCCTTCCTCTAAATTTACCCCGCAACATCATATTTTCTTCCTAAATCACTACATTTTATGCCCACGCACTAAGACATCTTCCCTATGCACTAAGATGCCACCTATGCTCTAGCTAAACTCAGCTACGTGCTACAAACTTTACCCTACATGCTAGACTTACTCTATGCGCTACCCTGTTTCACCCATGCGCCACCATCTTTCCTCTACGCGCTAGGTCTACTCTATGCGCTACCCTTTGCCCGCTATGCACTATCCTATTAGCCATATGCGCTATCCTTCCCCTATGTGATAGCCTCAACCTGTGACGCGCTACCCAACACCCCCCCGATGCTACCCTAATTCATTAACCCTATGCGCTAAATATTTTATCGTATGTGCTACGAAATTGACCCTATGCGCTAAAACATGAAAAATCGACACAAAAAATGAAAAACGTGCTCAAAATTGACCAAACAAAAAGCAAAAAGGGGCAAAATTTAGATGACTTACAGGTGGACCATACGCGGCGGGCCTCCGATATCGACAAACGCGCTCGAATCGGTGTGAAGCATAGGGAATCGACATTTTGTCACTCTCCAAATGTCACTATCTCCAAAAGTCAACAAGCACAAATGATGCAAATAAAATCACTTTTCACCTTTTTATGGGGTAAAAGGAAATTAGGGTTAGTAGGAGGGGCATGTATTTTGCTCATGCTCTCGCTTATAACCCTAGCAAACATCATTATCGGGAGATGAATCAATTAGCACACATTCAACACAGACAAAATTCTAAAATGCGCTTAAATCTACAACAATTATCAACAACAACCAACTTTCAATTTTTTTTAATCATCTCCCGAGGGGGCATTATCAATACCATTTATCAAATCTAGGGCACGACATCGACAATATTGACACACGACATCACACCAATCAAATTTTGGCGACGCATCAATTTTCTTTGAATCAACATGTGCACACATGTCACTTCAAAGAGGGGCAAAATGTAGACGTATAAAAATGACCACTTTCCTAAATGAATATTTAATGTTCATTTTATTCTCATTCGTCTATTTAGTTAAATCTAATTTAATTAAATCATCCACATTCCTCTATTTGATTAAATAAACTATTCAATTTATTTATTTAAATTCACCTAAGCCTTTCATGTCATTTAATTGAATAAATCGTTTTATTTAATTAAATCCCTTCTCTCTCCTTTTAATTAAATTTACATTTAATTGAATTATTCACTTCAAAAAAATAAATCTAATTTATTTAAATCCCCCGCTTGCATCTATTTTGTTGAAATAAAGCAATTTATTTTAATTAAAATTATCCTCCATCCACTTGCATTCTCCTACATCTCCCACTTGCCTCCTAACCCTCTTTCCAGATTCTTCTAGAACCTATATAATCCTAATCAATTAGCTTAAACCCTTCAATTATCCCCTTTCGCTAAATTTGGGGATGTCACTTCTCAAATTTGGAGTAAAGTCTTCCAAAGGCATTAAAGCCTTTATGCCGTCAACAAGCTAACTTGTTGAGTTCCCCCAAATTTGGAAGGACTCTTACAAATTTGTCCCCAAAGTATTCCAAGCCATTAATGGTTAACTAACCCTTTTGGCATGGTTAGAGACTTTTTGCCTAACTCGACCTTCATCTAACCCAAGGGTCTCATCAAGCATTCATGGCTTCACCTTGGTTATTTCCTTAACCCTTGCACAAGAGTTTACCCCTTGGGTAAAAGATTTATCCAATGGATGACCTTAACCTTTACCTTCTAAGGTAACCATGAGGTCTTCTCAAGCATTTAATGCTTCTTGCATATCCTCTCAAGCAGTCTCTTCTTGACAATTGTCACCATTTCATTGGTGAGAATTGAGTGCATGGATTGATAACTTTCAATCCTAGCCCTTGATAAGATTATCCAATCTTGACCATCCATTGTCCTATTTTTCCTATAAATAGAGTCCTCATTCTCTCATTCTCAGATCCAAGTCTTTAGCATCACACTTATACTCATTTTTATGAAGCTTTTAAATCCCTCTTTGAATAGAAATAATCTAATAAGCATTTTAGAAATATTTCCCTTTATCATAATAATCCTATTAGGCTAGTATATCATGTTAGGATAGTCTTGTTACTAATCCTTTCATCTTATCATCATATGCATGCTAGTTAGTTCATCTCTTAATATCATGCACATTAGGATTGCATTCATGTTAGATTGATAAAAAAACATCCCTCATTCTCATGATTGTCATCCCTAAGTCACTTTGCTCAGTGATCTGAGAGCAAAGGCATTGGCTTAAGGGGTCTTGTGAGATAGAGAACAATGGAACATCCCTTGGGAAGTTGAGCTATTCCACATAGCTCCATAACTTGCACCAAGAGTCCCATTGGTATGTGGACTAGTCATGATTTTGTAATTTTCGTTTCATTGTACCACTTTTCCCGCATACAATATGTATATGCACAGATAGCGGTATATGTGTACGTATATATTTATAATTATATACTTATATGTGCATACGTGCACACACACACACACACACACACACACACACACACACACACACACACACACACACACACACACACACATATATATATATATACATACATACATACTCACACATATACAAATATATGTGTATATATTCATATATATACCTACCAATAATAATCTTAGAGCAAAGCTCATCATAACCCCTCCTTTGTTCCTAATAGATCTCTTCATATAGTAGATGTATATGCTTATATATGTATGTATATATATGCGCAGACATCATCATCATCATATATATATATATATATATATGTGTGTGTGTGTGTGTGTGTGTGTGTGTGTGTGTGTGTGTGTGTGTATATGTATGTGTGTGTGTGTGTGTGTGTGTGTGTGTGTGTGTGTGTGTGTGTGTGTGTGTGTGTCTATATATACACCATCATATGTCAAGACCTTATCATTTAGGTATTGTTCGATTGCTTAAGAAATCATACACTGGAGATGCTAGGGCGTAAGGCTAATAGAGAATCATGGAAAACAATCAACAACCCCATAGTCGATATAGCAGGGCAGTATGGGGATGGAAATCTCTCAGATTTGTCATAGATACATATGCTCGTTTGTATACACAAAACATGTTTATATGCATATAGTTATATATGTATATACATATATAGACATAAATACAATTTTATATATATATATATATATATATATATATATATATATATATATATATATATATATATATATATATATATATATATATATATATATATATATATGTTTTCACACACATATATATAGATATATACATACACATAGAGATTGACACACACACACACATGCACATCTATATCTATATACATATACATACATACATATATATGTATATGTATATGTATATGTATATGTATATATGTATATATATGTACATCTATATATATATACATAGTATGTATATATATATACACATACATACATACATATGTACATATGTATGTATATACATATACATATGTATATATGTATATGTATATACATACATATGTACATATGTATGTATATACATATACATATGTATATATGTATATGTATATACATACATATGTATATGCATACATATATATATATATATATATATATAGAGAGAGAGAGAGAGAGAGAGAGAGAGAGAGAGAGAGAGAGAGAGAGACCTATATAACATATACATAGGCTTATACATCATATGTCAGACATCATCATATAGGCACTGCACGACTTCTTAAAGAAATAATACATTGGAGATGCTAGGGAGTAAGGCTAACAGATAACCATGAAAAAGCAATCAACATTCCTATAGTCGATACATAAGGGCAATATGGGGCTGGAAATCTGTCAGATTTATCAGAGAATAATCATAATACTTACCAGAAGGTGAATGGGAAACCATCACGAGAAAAGCCTGTCACAACCGGAGTTATAACTCAACTTATCGATAAGACCGGTTAACAAAACCAATATATCTTAGTGGAGGCACCCACCATTTATCTCTATGAAAAAAATAGACTCCGATATTTGTCTGTGCCCTAAGAAGCGTGAGATGTCCTTTGTCGGAGAGATATCTAGCAAACGCTGGTCGATTATTCTGAGAGTGGAAGATGATCTGGTGATTCATGCGACCAAGAGGATTCTAGGCAATGAGATTATACACACAGAGCATAGGAAATGAGTCAATAGTGACATCCCTGCAAGGTTTGCAATAATATTACTCACAATGGGAGAAGATAAGGCAGTCACAGTATCACTATGTAGGCTAATATTAAAGAAAGAATATTTGGTTAACTTGGAAATGGCTATCAAATGCGTGGATGATAAACTACAAATACCTTATCCGGAAGATTACATCAAAGCTGCGGAATCCATAGACAAGGAAGAAGCACTCGACATAGAATTTAAGAGGCCTATTCTCAGCAACAAAGATTAGAAACTATGTCGACAATGACAATCAGAGATAACAAGGAGTATTACATTCCTTAAACAATGGCTTGGTGTGGTAGAAGAGCCAAAAGGTGATTGGTGGGTAAGTTATATGGTAGAGGAGGGTTGGACCCCGTTCCAAGTTGGTAATCCCAATGACATGGAGGCTAAGGAAACACAGGCCTCTAGCATGGAAGTTGTAGATGATAAGGATGAATAATAAATTTTCATAACACACTTTTGTTTGCCATATACTGATATAACTACTCTAATACATAGGGATGTAGGATCTATAGATAGTATAAGGCACATATAGAACTATTTATGAAAACACTTTGATATTAGGATGGCGTAGAAATGTATGACTCTGTAATAACATAGATAGAGAAGGGTAAGGATACTTACTCGATGGTATTTACAAGACATATACATACTAAAATAAGTAAAGTTTAGAATCTAGATTGTTCTTTGAGTCAGGCATATACTCTTATGTTTGCTCTCTATTATTAGCTTCGCAGACATGAATAAACAGGCTCAACCTGAGGACACCCGCATTCATTCATTTGCAAAATGCAGTAACAGGAAGTACTTTCGTAACTCTTGCATATTGGTTTAATTCAACATTTGCATTTAGACATCTCTAATATCAGAATATCAAGGAAATATCACAAACTACATGACAGATGGGTTGTGCTATTATTAGTCTCTTGATGACCAATGTTTATGCCTCTATTATTATTGTAGCCCAGGTAATCTTTCATATTAGAGCCAACAATACGATCTTGATGCTGACTTAATATGAAAGAAGCCTAGGCTATAATAACAACAGTGGAAAGTATAACAAAAGTATGCAGAGATAATATTAGTTCTTCTTCTTTTTTTACACTAACACTTCATGAAGTGGTTTGCAACATGATTGTCTTGCGAATCTATTTTGTAGGTAAAGCATAAGGCAGAAAATATGGTAAAAGCGACAACCATTCACAAGGAAGTCTGGTGTAAGCAAGTTAGCACATGAAAAATTACAGATACTACCCGTGAAGGGCTTTTTGTACGCCCACAATGAAGAGATTGTAAAGGAATATATGTAACTCAATAAATGATGTATAAATGTAAATATTAGCTACTGACTAGACCTATGGTCCCGGGCAAGCCCAAAGGTTTTCTTTTCTCTGCTCTTTCCTATCGGCACCCGCACTGACCGGATATTGCAATTTTACTTATTAATAAAATATGGCTTTGGCCTTTTACCGAGCAAAAAAAAATTTATTATTATTATTCATTTATTTAAGATATAAACATTAAAAATGAGTTAACTTATATTATTAAAATTAAATTATTTAAGTTAAAAAATATTATTAATTCTCATTTAATTTGGTTTAAAGAAATTATTAAAAATACATTATTGAAGTTATAAAATTACTATTATTATTCATTTATCTAATTTATTTAAATATTTTTTTTTATCGATAAAAGGCAGAGCCAAGAGATTTATATTAATAATAAAAAGTTGCTTTTTACAAAATTTAAACAAGAAAGGTCCTTGCTGACCAGGATGATGGCTAACCACAAAACAATACAGTTATAGCCACCATGGGTAAACTGACTCAGAGATCTAATCTTATCTTCATCATTAGACATTTTCAGATCCATATGATCTGAACTGTTATCCAGAACATCATCAACTGTAGAAAATTACATATAATTGCTCAACCCAGAGGATTCCAAGTAATAACCAGAACTTAATCATATAATTATAGATAAAATGGTAGGGCCAGTCAGCTATCCAGCCAAAGCTGAAGCCATCCTAGAAAATTGTGTCAATTCCGGATCTGGGCTGGAAAGAATCACATTTGGAACTTTCCTTTCTTTCTTTCTTCTAACTTCCTGCCATTTTCCCTCTTGGGAGGAAGTTGCCTGTGTGGATCAAAGGGATATCCTTGAAATTCTCATGCTCTACACCCCATCCTTGATGGTCTCCTCACTCCTGCTTGATGAACCTGTCCCGGTCTTAGCCTTTGGGCTCAATACTTCTTGTCGATTTGTTTCTACTACCCTTCCAGGGTTTGGAGGAGAGGAGTTTGAAAACTGTTTATCCTTTTTGCCTTTGCCAATCTCCTGGTTCAAGGCATTTAAATATGGTTTCTCCTGTCCATCCACAAAAGATTCATTGTTTGTGATTGCTTTTTGGATGTTTCCTACATCCTTCTCCATTGAATAATGATGAAGGGAGACATCCTATTGTTATTCTGCTTCTCACATTTGGCTGTCATATGCCTAGTTTGGAAGCATTTCCTGCATCTAAATGGAATACCTTCATAATCTATTAACTGCACCCAAGTCCCATTTACAAACTTTAAAACAAATTCTGCAGGTGGGATTTTGGATGAATCCATTTCCACTAAGATGCGTGAATAAGTAGTATGAAGATAATCCAAGGAGCCCTTATCAACCCCTAATTTTTTCCCCAAAGAATCTCCTACAACTTTAAAATAAGATTCGAGCCAAAACTGAAGTGGTAGATTAGGAAGTCTAACCCAAATCGGAATCCAATCAAAAGATTCAGTGACTAGGTTAAATTGTGGATACCAGGGTTTGAGCAATAGAGTATGTTTCCCCTCCCAACTCTAGAGTGATGAGAAGAAGATTTTATTCCCATCTTCCACCTTGTCAAAGATAACCACAAAGAAGCCTCGAGCTCCTGGGTAGATCTGCACATTACTCACCATAACAGGGCCCCAGGTCTCTAAGATCCACTTGTGAAGATCCCCAAGACTTGGCCATAATCCTTGAAACCTCCCTATCAAACCCTTTTAGCATAATATTATTCATTTTCCAAAACCTACTTAGCTGTATCTGCATCCAAATTTACTGTTGCCCTAGCAACAACATCCTCTTCCCCACACCCATGAGCGTCCCTGTTGTGGGCATCCCCAATACCAGAGGCCAATTGAATAGCCCTCTGTTCTTGATCCCGTTTCTCAAAGCTTCATTTTTTTGTTTGCAAAAACTCCCCTTCGCAGAGCCACCGCTCTTCATCACTCCAACTGCCATATCCACATTAAGTTGCCGCCCAGACGGGGGCAGCAGAGCCAATGGGCCATGCCCATCCTTGGCACGGGAAGCACAGCCGTTGGGGAGAGCATGCCGACGCCCAGGCACGAGCAACAAAGAGCTGTTGGAGCCATCCTTGGCACAAGAAGTAGAGCCGTTGGGGAGAGCATGCCGTCGCCCAGACGAGGGCAACAGAGAGCCGTTGGAGAGAACCAGAAGAATGGGCATTTTTTTACTAATATATTATTTCAATAAGAATTCAAATTTATTACTGCAAGATGAATCATTTGAACAAATTAGTTTATTTAAATATTATTAATTCTCATTTAATTTGATTTAAATAATTTATTAAATTTTTTTTGAAGATATAAAATTATTATTAATCATTTATCTAATTTATTTAAATATAAAATAAATCATCTATAAAAAGTAAGTGACTTTAATCTTTTTAATATAATAAAGTTACATTATTTACGTAGAATAAAAAAAATTAAAGTTTAGATATTTGTCAGCTAACTTTATAGAGATTATTAAGAATACATATGCTAGTTTTTAATAATTTAATCACCAAGAATATTTCTGAGCATATCATATATTATTATTATTTAATATATATTAATAACAATTATAATACAACATATAAGATATTAAATATAATAATATAATTTTTTTAATATAAGACAATTAAAGACAAACTTGCTATCAAAGTTTCAAAATAAACCCAAAAGAGTAGTTGGGTTTCGTCCCCACCTAAGAGATCTTTTTTATTTTTAAATGTTTCAAGAGAAGTCAAGACTAGCATTGACACAAAAGGAATTTGAAACATCTGAAAATTTATTTACTAGTATCCATCAGCGTGTATGGCAAGACTTAAACCCAGAAAAACTCTTTAACAAAATATGTTAAACCCAGAAAAACTCTTTAACAAAATATGTTAAACCCTAATCCCTTTCAAAGCCAAACATTTTTTTATTACACCGCTCGTCCAGCTGTCACACATGAAATTTACCAAAATGCAAAACCAGGGGAAAAAATATCCACCGGCTTTTCGTCTATGGAATATGAGATGCAAATGATTTTGTTCGTGGGGAGGAATAATTTGTTCAATTTTCATTTTGCCCTAGCAGTCACAAATTTACACTCTCTGCGACAGCTGTAACTCGTGATTTTACTGTAAAAATTCTGGGAGTAAAGGCTTGTAGTGTTGCAGCGCGGCTAAAGCATTTCACTGGACTTTCATAATTATGAATTATAATATTTAGAGGAATTTGTCCGCGGCAGTGAAAAGCAAAGGACATGTTGGAGTAATTTGAATGATGTAAGCTGTAATGTGAAGAGAGAAGGGGGTAGAATTTTGTTGAGGCATGGCTACTCACAGGCTTTGCTTAACCAGTCACACAGAAATTGTGCCTTATTTACCTCTACTTCATCTTCCTTTCTGCTTTGGGGCCAATTCACAGGAGCTTTCTTTGGTTGAAGATGGAGAGACTGCGTCGCGAGTTCGAGCCGCGGAGAGCTCTTCAGTAATGTCTGTAGGCAGCAAAATTGCAGAGCTTCTTAAAGCCACCGACGTCAGTTATTTGTGAGTCTTTTGTTTCCTGTATTATATTCTCTCGCTTTTTATTTCAACATATTTTGTCTCTTATAGACATGATAGTGTATGTAAACGAATATGAACGCTTCTGGTTATAGCTGTGTAAGTCTATGATATTTTGTCTCACTGGCACGCTTTTTCAAATTTACCGACATATTTGATATTTGCCGCTTATTCCCTTTGCTTTATGACGACCCCGGGGTTTCGAGCTTAGGACTGCTTCGGTCTATAATTTATGTTCTAATTTTAGCAAGTCCTGTTCTTTACGCAATGCTTTGACATTTTAGGTTATATAACTGTTGAGCGCTTTTTAAGTTAAGCTGACCTCACCAAAAGTAGTTTCCCCGAGCATGTTTGTGGTAGCTTATTCGAAACGTCAGTTAAATACAAAATCTCAGTTTATCCGAGAATTTTGAAAAAATTAAATACATTTACATTATACCTAAAGAGGACCATAATTATATTGGACCTGTTTTTGGTTGTAGGTGATACGTTGAAATGCAGGGTTTTTTTTTGCGATGAATTTTGGATCGTGTGATGTGCCATGTGTTTTCAATGTTGAAGACCGCAGTCTTCTGCTTTTGGCCTGCTTCAATTTTCTAGTCATAGATGTAGATTGTTTAATCGACTAGATGTTGTAGATTGTTTAATCGACTAGATGTTGTAGATTGTTTAATCTTCAATTCGGCAATTAATTACAAACAGGTTGCCTCTTTAGAAGCTGAAAGACGTGCTTAATGTAAGATTCAGCGAGGTATACAGATGTCTGTTCGAGCAATTGCTCCGTAAATTTTTCAATTCATCACGATTGCAGCTTTCAACATTTGGCCATTTGGGTGTCCCTTAACTAAACATGGTTGAATTGTGTGATGGCAACGACATTTTTAAAGACAGAATGTCTGTCCCTTGTATCCATAGGGTTGGCGGGGAAGGCAACAGAGAATAAGGGGACTTTTAGAGGCCACATGTTTGTTAGTCTTTTATCATGCCCAGTAGTACGTCTTTTTAATCAGTCACTATACCGCCTGGTCCAGGGAGAGGAGTGACTGGCTAACAAGTGCTCTTGCAAGTGGGTGTTAGCATCCAGTCTCGGCGTCTTGCCAAATTTGGAAGCAAGGAGTGCAGAGAGATCTTTGGTAGCTGTAGGGCACTTATTGGAATGTTTAGCAGGGGTATTGATTGACTTTACATTCTTGGAAGTTGTAGAGATTTTTTTCCCGCCAACAAATGCCAGCTTTGCCCAGGAATGGAAAGATAAGGCCCAATTCGCTAAAAGCCTAAAAACCATTCTTGTCTACAAATGATCTGCAACTATCCCTTGCATTAACAAGAAACCGCAACAAAGAACGAAAATGCAGCCAGGATGTTTCGAAAAAACAGATGGACATTGATGGAGAAAGGAGTCGAAACAAAATCAATTTTGGGGCAAGGCCAAATGTAGTCCATTTTCCATCTCCTACTTATCTTCTGCATGTGCAAGATGTCTATGGCTCACCATAAGACAAGATAGACGGCTGGCGGCAGCAAATGACATGCTAGGAGAGAAAATAGACTTAAAGAACTTATGATGGGGAATTTTAAACACATGGGCTCTAAGTAACAGGTTTAGGCCTAGAATTATTTAAAAAAAAGATAATTAACGAGGTTCCCTAAATTCTTTTTATTTATGTCATTAGAAATAATGGATTGGAGGCTTGATACAAGCCAAAGGTTAGGAATATTCCCTCCATATATGGTCTTCCTTAAGGGTGAAAATACTTTTATCCAGAAGACCCGTCACATTTCGGCATCTCTAGGAGAATATTGAGCATGATACACTTGAAACTTCTCAGGAAGCCAACGGACATCATTAATGATCTCATTTAGCTTCAATTCTTCAGGTTCTTGTTCGAGAGGCAGGAGATGGCTAAAATTTGAGAATTCGTTTCCATGATCATCTTCAATAGATCTGAATATGTAAGATTGACTGACACCTCTCAAAATAGCCAATGCCTTGTGAAATTATTATTATATTCGCGGAGATCCAAACAAAAAAAAACGTTGACATTGCCAATCATATCCTGACATAGACCTTCAGCTTTGCCGTGTATGAATTCTTATTAGATCCAGCGATGTTTGTTTTGAGCCAAAGTGCTCTAGGGGGTTACAAGCTCATGTCATACACTTTCTTCTAAACAGCTCTTTTATTGGGGACATCCTGTTGTTGCATTGAATTTCTCTAACTGAGTAATTATAAATGAAAAAAAAATTAGCGGTTAACTGGTTAAGTTGTGATGACTCTGAAGCTAGGAAATTCGAAAAGGGGATAAGTCAAATGATGCTTGCATTAGATCAAAATTTGGGGTAAGTATACTATATTCTTATTCAGAGCCCTTAAGCTGAAACGTAAATCATCAGAAATTATTTTCTTAATTCCATTCCACATTAGAGGAAATTATTCTTATTAGAGGAAATTATATATGGAACTAGTTTTATTGGTCTGACCAGATTTAGAAAAAATAAAATATTGTATGCATGTATAAATTTATACATATATACATATATATATAATATATATACATACAAACACATATGTGCATGTGTGTATATATACAAATACATATATGTGTATGTATGCATATATACATATAAATGTTTGTATACATTACATATATATATGTATGTATTATACATAAACATTGAAATAGACATACATTACATGTATATTTATATCTATAAAATATACAAACACATATATGTATACATACATATACATATATGCTTGTATGTATGTATACATACATGCATTTATATGTTGGTATGTATACATACATATACACAAACATATATATGTATACATCTATAAATAAAAACATATATGTGCATGTATGTGTACATATGCATAAATATATATATATAAATATATATATATATATATATATATATATATATATATATATATATATATATATATGTATATAAAGGGGATAAGTCAATTGATGCTTGCATTAGATCAAAATTTGGGGTAAGTATACTATATTCTTATTCAGAGCCCTTAAGCTGAAACGTAAATCATCAGAAATTATTTTCTTAATTCCATTCCACATTAGAGGAAATTATATATGGAACTAGTTTTATTGGTCTGACCAGATTTAGAAAAAATAAAAAATTGTATGCATGTATAAATTTATACATATATATATATATATAATATATATACATACAAACACATATGTGCATGTGTGTATATATACACATACATATATGTGTATATATGCATATATACATATAAATGTTTGTATACATTACATATATATATGTATGTATTATACATAAACATTAAAATAGACATACATTACATGTACATTTATATCTATAAAATATACAAACACATATATGTATACATACATATACATATATGCTTGTATGTATGTATACATACATGCATATATATGTTGGTATGTATACATACATATACACAAACATATATATGTATACATCTATAAATACAAACATATATGTGCATGTATGTGTGTGTATATATATATATATATATATATATATTTGTATGTATATATGTCTACGTATATATAATAATAAATACGTACATATAATATGCATGTATGTGTGTTTATATATAATATTATGTTGTCTGTAGATTAATATTATTATACCATACATATATTATATAATGGTATACATTATATATGTATATGTATATTGTTATGGTATAAATTTTATATGTATATGTTTATTATTATGGAATGTAACATTATATATATGCATATTATATGATGCATACATACATCATACGTACACACACATATGTATATATATGTATGTAATGCCCCCTTTTATAAATGCCCTATTTTTTGCCCTAAAATCACAATTCCAAGAAATGAAATGGAGATAGAGATATCATTTACCAAATTAAATTGTTGAGCAAAATAGATCTTGGTTGAGATCCTACGATCATGTTAGATAATTATTGAAAGCATAATTAATAAAATGGATCTTTCCTACTAGGGTTAGGAACATTATCTTAATCATATGATATACCTAATTCATTAATGGAGTCCAACCATAAAAAGGGTAGGATAAGGAGACATGATAGGGTTCCCAAAGCGATCCTCTACCCTAGGCCCAAGAGTGAATATACCATCCCTCTTGGCCTCATGTAGCCTTTTGCCATCTCATATGAGGTGGTGTACCTAGTGAGGTGTCCTATAGCCTCCTCACCATACCCTTTGACAAAAGATAAAATAGATGTAACAATGAAGTTCAAACACACAACATACAAATAACTAGCAGGGGTAGCAAAGGACTCTACCCACAGCGAAACAACACTACATCCACAAGAGGTTTCAGCGAATAGCGAAAGGGCCACAAGAATGATCCTACCAAAAGAACTTTCCTAAAAACAAAATATTCAGGCCATTCAGCCTTCATAAATTCTAGGGAAAGAACTTTATTATGATTCTTGGCTAATGGCTTGGAACTTCTAAGTTCTAGAGTTCCTTGACTACCGTTAGCTATAGCTTTCTCTATTTCCCTGCTACAAACTTCCTTTTGATTTGGCCTTCATCTCCTATGTGTGCTACTTTCTTAGTATTTTTTTTTGTTGGATGCAAGATTGCTATAAGACTTGGTGTAAATTTGAGTTAGGGGAGGACAATTGAAACTCCAAGGGATAGACCAAGGAGCAAGGGATGACTTCAACATCAACTAGATTCTTATCATTGATTTTCCGACTTCCAATATTGAAATATCCACAACACTTCCAATACCTTTCCCCTTCGTCTTATTAAACCCATGAATTTCTCTTTTGTTTATATGTCTTTTGGGTCACAGAAGCATGAAGAAAATTTATTACTTCTCTTCATTAAACTTCATTTGTGCTTCACCATTTTTGGCAGTAGCTACTTCATAGATTGATTTGAGTAGAATTCGAGCCTAGCTGGTCATCTAGGAATTCTTGCTCTTGTCTTCGTTTGTTTCTCAAGCTTTTAACCCCTTAAACTAACAAACTCTTAGCTTCTTTTTCTTTTTCTTCCTTTATTATATTTTGTTTAGGCTTTTTCTTCTTCCTCTTGACCTTTTGGTCCTTTTTCTTAGTGGGCACAATCTTGTGGAGTGGCTTGACATATGAGAATTTAGGCAAGCGAATGTGGTGCTCTTGTGTTCTATCTATTTAACCCAGCTATCGAATTTTGAAGATAGAGTGATAGATGAACGAATATCCTTATCACCATTAGCAATCGCACAAAATTTGGTACAAACTAGATGTTTTGTTCATTTTGTTATAGCATCAAAAGTAATAAGTTGTCCAAAGGATTTAGCAATGCTTATGATGACTTCATCTTCCCAATATTCAAGTACCTTCAGATTAAATCCCAATCTCTATGTTCTTAACAACATAGGTTTTCTCCCTAAAAGCCATGATCAACCTGGTAGAGTTTGGACATAGTCATCGAGATTTGAAAAAGATATCAAGAAAAAGCCTTTGACAATTGTAGAGATCTCAATTTGACCTATTGGTTGCCATTTAAGGTGAGACCAATTCCTAAAGATATCAATATCAGGTTTGAAACCTAGGAACTTCCCTATCTAAGTGTTTTCAAGTCTAGTTGAATATCTATCAATCACAAAGTTTGGGACCTTCAGATGGAGCCCTTCTTTGTCCATGGTTGGATCGATTGAGCTTGACAGAACAAGATTTAAGGAATTCTTACTTTGAAATAGCTCCACCCATAAGTTTTGACCTTCTCTCTGAATATTCCTTAAAGAATTGTAATCCATCTGTATTATTCCGAACTGGGAGTGACTATCCATATTCGCCACAAAAGCAAATCTATATGGTCAGTAGAGGACCATCCGTTTTCTTTACAAGCATAGACAAAAATAATCACTATAGGAATGGAAAATATTGCATGCATTCTTATAGGCCACGTTAGATTTTAATTCTGATCTAGAACATATTGACCTTGTTCCTCTTGCTCCTCCAACGAACTTCTTTCATTGGCATTCCCTCAGAAAAGTACATACTGGAAGAGAGCTGAAAACCCCACTTCAAGCTCTTCGTAGAGTGCCCTAAGTCGAAGCAATCATCCACATAAGCATTCATTTCTTATGTTGAATCTTGATAGGGACATGCTACCAACTTGGAATCATTAGCATCTTCACATTGTTGCAAATTTTTAACAACCTACCCACTATTTTTTTCTCACTTGTAATAGAAGTGGCCTTCCTCTTTCCTGTATCATAACCAGTGTTCCATGGGGACGTGTCCCCCCCCAAAAAACCTGTGTCCCCTGTAAGGGAATGTTTCTGAGACTTGGGGATTTGGGGGAAACATCTCCCCGCAACACCACCACTTCTGACATCTTTGTCGGGGATGTTGCTGGGTTGCTTGCTATATGGCAAATTCCATTACATACTGATTGCAACCTTTAACTTTGTGAAAACTAGTTGGCCTTCATAGGGCACTCATAGAGATATCATATTGCAGATTTTGCCTTGAAGATTTCAATTTACCTCTATTTTTATATCAGTACTGCTCCCCCACCGTCCCCAAATTTAGGCCCTTGGTCCCCTAGTCCCCAAAATTCATCCTGGTGTCCCGTGTCCCCCCATTAGGAAACTTTGTGGAACATTAATCATAATTATCTCCAGTTGATACATAGTAATACTTCTGAATAGATGGCAATGGCGTGGATGCATGTCTACTACTACTAGTTTTTGCCTCACTCTCCCCAACTAGCTTTGTTATTTCAATTCTCTGTTTTGATGTTATTTCCCCAGAAACTCCAACCCTTTGTCTACTCTCACCTAATCAATTGTCCCAATCTACCATAGCTCATAAAAATCAGTTTGCAAATATGATACAACCAATGTTTGCTGCCTCCCTACATTAATGGTCTAATATTGTCCAAAACGGTTACAATTTGCATCAAAAGCTTTTTCGGAGTTGAAAGGGCCTTTTGCAAAATCCTTGCATTTGGGTAAAGGGCAAGCAAAATAGTTTGTTGCAACAACATTTGTGTTTTCAAATGAAGAGGACCCCCCAACACTCCTTTAAACTTGTTTTGCCTTGACTTTATATTGACATTTACTTCGTCACTCTCCATCACACACATGTTATTGCTGCTTATTTTTGCTTGCAAAGCAATGTGTGATAAGCTGCTGTGAAATTGTGGGTTTGGGTGGCTAATAGCAAAGAGCAATCTGAAAAAAAGGAAACGAAGTCTAAGTTTTTTTGACGTCCAAGTGATGTTCTAGGGTTTTGCAAAAACATGGGGACTGCTAGGGGACTTTCCTCTCCACCCCACCACTTCAGAAATGCTGTTGAGAATGGGGATGCCTCAACATGTAGCCTTGGCAGTATACATACAAGTGCACATAATAGTGTCAATTCTAGTTAATATATTAATTGAATGTCAAAAAGAGTCTTCATAATGGTCCACAACAGTGAATTAGCTACTAATGCCGTTTTAGTTTTTTTTCAACAGTGAATTAGCTCAAATATCCAAAAGCTGTCATTTTATTCAGTTGATGAATTTTCAAGCTGAAGATGGAGAAAATTTTGGATGACAAGTAGAACATCCCAAAGGAAACATTGTATATTTTATTATTTTTATCATCAATCTACATGCTCAATTGATGTTGCTGTGTGTGCTAGCATGGCATATTAAAAAAGTATGTCATAATTCACTAGATTATATGCATAGTTTGTTGTTGTTCTCATAGACAATACCAAATGAATATAAAGATGATGCCATAAATAATGAGGTCATGATGTCATCATCATAAGGGTCTAAATAGGTTTTTGTCACAACTGGGATGTCTCTTCTAGCGTTTTCTTATAGATTTCCTTCCAAGATTAGACTTCTCTGTATGGTTAGATAATACTGAAATAATACTTATGTTATCATCTGTTCAGTTTTAGGTTTCTCTTACCTTTTGCATGCTTGGGTTTTATGTGGAAGTGTCGCTTTCCTTGTTACCTTTCATCTTGCTATTATCTTCTAGATAAAAAATTGATTCCTTTCTAAATGTTATTATGGCCAGGTGTCTAAAATATCATATGAGAAATGAGGAAGCTTTAGTTTCAAGTGATACAGCAAGTGTTCTTGCAGCTGTTCTTGATCATGATCCTAGTGCTTTCAGTTGTAAAACACCAGGTATTCAAAATGAAGGATGGTCTTCATCATAGTTTGTCCATTTGCTTGTTTTTATTAATGCTTTTGCTAGGTTTTTTCTTTCTTGCGGCATAAATCATTTACAACATGGAGAGAGTGAGATGGACTTAGAATACAACATATGTAGATTGTATTCATGCATTCTAGGAAGTTTTGCTTGATGTGAAAAGAGTGGTGGAAATTGTGGATATTTTAGGAATGCACATACTGAGAGTCTTTAAGTTTGTTTTTGTTATAAAATAAAGCAGAATTTGGGTTAGATATTTGTTTCTGGGGTTGTAGGGTAAGCTTCTATGTTGGGAACAATTTATTCCTAGAAGATTTTTTTTTACTATGAATGGTGCATCATATAATCTTTTGTAACTTTAGTCGGTGCACTTAACTGACCTTGGGATTCTTTAGATAATTGCTCTTTGTTTGGATTCCCTTCACTGTCTTAAAAGTAGTTGTTGCTAGACAAACTAAATGTCTTTCTCTATTTTGTTAAATCTTCTCATGTGTCATTTGTGCTTGCAGTGGTCTAGTACTATTTAATAAATATCACTCACCTTCTTTGAGATATTCTTGCTTGTCCAATATCTGATTGTTTAAATTTCTCAGGTAATGGCAAGCTGCGGGGTTTTCAGCATTCTTCTTCTGATAGAGGTTCTCAACAAAATCAACACAGTGGAACTCCATTGACATATAGTCATAAAGGATCTTCTGCCAATCCTCAAGTAATATGCATGATACATTTGCACATTAATATGTTTGTAGTTGCTACTAGTGTGTCATAAACTGTTTTAGGAAGGCATTGTTAAGATCACCTGGTTGGCTTTGGATGAACTATAGGTTGATTTTCTGAATGATAATAAGTTATCTGCTCAAACATTTTCTAGTAGTTCTTTTGAAATGTTAAGAGGAGTTATTTGAATCGCTGTTTATATTTACTTTTAACATTTTATGATAATTGGAGTTCATACTTGTTTGTGTAATTTTTTTGAAACTTCCATAATATTTTTTTGTGGGGACATGTAGTCTTCTGAAGAGAATCTTGTTATAACGAGTTGTTTCAATTTGTCAAAGGATGAGACATGCCATGAAACATCTACTCATGATTATTTGTCCATTTACAAGGGCACAGTGGTTTTTTTAAGCTGAAGAGCATAGTCTGCTTGTTTAAACTTTATATTGATGATGTTATTGTGGCAGCCTTGGTATCTCGTTAGGTAATTCTGCTTGTATTTATTCAATTTTGGTATTTTGTTGATTCTCTTTGTGTGGTCTAATTTTGTTTTTATATAAATATAGTGAACTTGGAGAGGCAGTTGCAAAGGGTTTTGGATATTAGTTAACAAGTGTAGGTGTGTTGGTTCTATAATATTGGTAGCTTTGCAAGAAAACTATGTCATTTGTTAAATAGTCATAAATGCTAATATCTGTACAAGTTTTCCATCTTCAACAACTGCAAGATTTTAGAAGTTCTTCTTGTTGCAAGAAACTAGGACTTTATAATGAGGGTTATGGATACAAGCCATTCACTGCATATGCTACTTATTAGCGGTAAATGCTAGAATTGGTGTGTTCTTGGTTTAGTCATGTTGTTAAGGTTGGCTTGGTGGACCTGTTCAATCGGGGTGATTAAGCCCAATTTGTACTCCAGGTGAAGATTTCTTTTCCATCTCATTTCTAAGTGTTCTTGTTCCAGCCTGTTTGAGTTAGGGGGAAGGGTTAAAGCTAATGTGGGGGCTTTGGTTTATAGATGAAATAAATGTTACCAAGGTGTGTGTGGGCTTGTTTGTGCTACTCCATTGAAGGGAGTCCATGTGTGAGGGAACCAACTAGCTTTATTCTGGTTGCAAACCTCCCAACTTCAAAGGTGTATTTATATCATCAGGTCCTTCAGGGCTGAAAAATTAATTGCTCAAATAATCGATGTATTAACAAAGGAGATGAAGGCTCCTTAAATAGAGATTACAAGACAGTGTTATAAAAAGAACAAACCGTTTAACTAAAGCTAAAAAGCTAAAAAGCTAAAATGCTAACTATGCCTTCTAATAAAAGAAGCAATAGTTAAGCTAAACAAACTCAACGAATTAAATGAACTAAATGACCATTAATAGAACAACTAAACGTAGTTGACTAAATATAATTAAATATTCTAATACCGTCCTTTAATGGTCATTGTATCAACTAACTACCCTATAGAAGACACTGTAGGTCTTTTGGTCATAAACGCAAAGAACACTCTGCTGCTGCGGAGACTCTCCTAGGATCTGCAAAGTGTTAATGACCAAGATTTCCAGAATCCATCCAACTTGATGTTGGCTAATCAAATTTAAACTTGTAACCACAATTTTGAGGAAAAATCGGCAAACCCTCCGAAACTGAAGTTACAAATCATTAGTTTTTGTGGGAAAAAATGATTAAAAAAAAACCTTAAACAAGAACAAAACCCTGAAATGATTTTTGAGGAAAAGATTGAACAAAACCTTGAAATGATTTTTGAGGAAAAGATTGAACAAAACCCTAAAACGTCGCATGACAAAATTCGAGACTTCACGCAGTAAAACATTACTCCCTGATTTGTGAGGAAAAAATAAAGCAAAACCCTCCCATGATTTTTTATGGGGAAAAAATAGAAAACCCAACAAACAATTTTTTAGGAAACAATCGTGAAAACCCATACAAGTAATTTTTGAGGAAAAAATTATAAAAACCCAACAATAATTATTTTAAGGGAAAAATTATAAACCCCATGAATAATTTTTGAAGGACAAAAATTATAAAAACCCAAAATAAATTTTTTAAAGACAAAAAATTATAAAAAAACTCACAAATAATTTTTTAGGAAAAATTATAAAAACCATACAAATAAATTTTTTTGGAAAAAAATATTAAAACCCACCCACAAAAATCTTTCATTTGCTGCAAAAAAAACCTAGGTGAACGACACCCAAAATCACCGAAAATTGTGCCCTAGCCTCAATAAAAGAATCCCGTCATAGATGCCGGAACACAGTCTTCCCCGCTTGTGACTAGAAAAAAAGCGAAAATCGTGTCCAAAAAGAGGAACGTGAAATCCGTTAAAAAAAAATTCAAATTGTGCGGGGAAAGTAGAGAAAGTTCGTGACCTAGAAAAAGCACTCGTAGAAGAAACTTGCTGGAAAAAAAAAAAAAACGCGTCTAAAAATGCGTAGTTATTGAAAACGCGAGCCGTCGAATAAGACACAGACGTTGGAAAATGAGTTGTCCATGCAGAAAAAGATGTGTGGGCTGAAAACTAGTTTGGAGTCGCGTTGAAAAACAATGCACGAATAAAAAGCTGCGCCCAAACTCATAGAGCCAACGTGGGAGAAAATCGTAAACTGCAAAAAAATCGCAACCTTGAAACCCATGTGAAAAAAGTGTCGCGATCTGAAGCAAAAACCTTCAAAATTTCCAACTTCAGGCAAAATCAACGACCTTTAGCAACAAAAACGGGTTGAAAAACCCGTGAATTTCTTCAAACGCTCATGAACCTAAAACTCTTCCGAACTTTGGAGATCTTCGAATCTAAAAAAACACTAATGGAAAAAAATTGGAAAAATGTTTTTTGGAAAAAAATTCTAGGTAGGGAGGCCCGAATTTTAATTAAAAAATTTGCCAAACTCTAAAAAATCCCATTGACCCACTCTGATACCATGAAAAATTAATTGCTCAAATAATCGATGTATTAACAAAGGAGACAAAGGCTCCTTTAATAGAGATTACAAGACTGTGTTCTAAAAAGAACAAACCATTTAACTAAAGCTAAATAGCTAACAAGTAAAAACACGAAAAAGCTAACTATGCCTTCTAATAAAAGAAGCAATAGTTAAGCTAAACAAATTAAATGAACTAAATGACCATTAATAGAACAACTAAACATAGTTGACTAAATATAATTAAATATTCTAATAAGGGCTAGCAAGTAAAAAGGGATTCATTGCAGAAAGGCTCATGTAACCCTTGGGTCTTCAATGAATCATGCTGATATTAATAAGTGTCTGCTTTGAAGGGTTGTTTATTATTATATTTTACTATAACATTTAGGAAGAGATGTGTCCTAAAGCTCGTGTCTCTTATTGTAAGAAGGCTATATAAGACTACTTGTACACTAGACTAGAAGTGTATGCTATTGATAAGATGAGAAACTGCTGGTGGAAAGGAGGCAATATTTCTGAAATAGGGGCAAAATTATTTGTCATCAAATATGGCAATTTTTGCAATTTAGATTAATGTTTTAACTGGTACATATATTGATGTATTATATGCACACGTAGCGTATGTGTAGTATTCTTTTAGTTGTACTCTTAATTAAGGAACCCTGGCAAAATTATTTGTCATCAAATATGGCAATTTTTGCAATTTAGATTAATGTTTTAACTGGTACAT
This sequence comes from Cryptomeria japonica, assembly GCF_030272615.1. Taxonomy (NCBI): domain Eukaryota; kingdom Viridiplantae; phylum Streptophyta; class Pinopsida; order Cupressales; family Cupressaceae; genus Cryptomeria; species Cryptomeria japonica. Next base: position 550,786,173 of record NC_081406.1, on the reverse strand, counting down.
GTATTGATGTATTATATGCACACGTAGCATATGTGTAGTATTCTTTTAGTTGTACTCTTAATTAAGGAACCCTGGCAAAATTATTTGTCATCAAATGTGGCTATTTTTGCAATTTAGATTAATGTTTTAACTGGTACATGTATTGATGTATTATATGCACACGTAGGGTATGTGTAGTATTCTTTTAGTTGTACTCTTAATTAAGGAACCCTGGGGTTGCACCTTAGTATCAAAGCCATGTTAAGTTTTTGAGCATAACACAAAGAATATAAAATGAATTGTGATACAATTTCTTCGAGCTGACTAGAAAAGAGTGGTGAAGATGAAATTTACACTCCTCACCAAAATGCTATTTAAACATTTGCTTGTTACAGTTTGATATACAACAGATCAAGGATTTAATTAAGGTAAACGCAAATTTGTAAAAATATGAGTTTAGAACCAGTGGAATAACCTTTTGACAGACAGCATATGATAATGACAATAGGTGGTAAAAGATTATTAAATTTTAGATATGGAACTGAAATAGAAGAATATAATCAACTTAGACACTGACAACATATTCAAAAAAATTACAATTGATACCAGGAGAGAAAAAGAGACAATGCTATCAAAATATCCACTAGTGCGAGATACTTTATATGATTGTAATTCTATTATGAGAGCCAGAAATTAACTGTGTATGATGTTGATCCACCAAGCTTAGAACGAAAATTGAATATCAACAAAAGATGTACATGATATTGTTCATTGGTGGTAGGATTTAGATGAGCGACACCCTTGCTGTTGATCAACTTTTAAACCTACAAGTAGTCCATGAGCTATGTCAAAGAGTAATGTCAAATAGGATAACTGTATATCCATATGGTACTCATGATTATATCAAGGATGCTGTTCATCAACTTCTAAACCTGCAAGAAGTCCATGAGCTATGTCAAAGACTAGTGTCAAATAGGATAGCTTTATATCCATATGGTACTCATTTTTATATCAAGGATGCGTGTTTACTAGCGAACCAAAATGAAATACGTATACTATAGATTCATACAAAGTATAGAGTACTTAGTGAGCATTATACCATCACTAATGCGTTAATGAGAAGCAGAAGCATATTTTTATACAGCAGTTTCTGAAGCCTTGCACCATTTGATGATCATATAATAAAGATTCGGCTAATGAAAGTTTCTCACTCTAATCCAACCAAGGCATATAATCAAGAATCCTTCTCAAGTCATGAAATATCATTGGAACCAGAGCCATCATCATCAAAATAGAGACCATTTGCATTAGAAAATTGATCATAATAGGTGTTAGTTGCTTTAGAAAAGTGAAAAAAGTAGTTGCTTTGTTATGAGAAAGATTAGTTATTTTCTATGTTCCTCGGGGATGTATCCCCTGGTTTTTTCCAGGTGTACCCCCCTTAGGGATGGCTCAGATATGTCTCCTAGCTGCCCCCACTTCAAAAAAAATCCTAAATGTCTTGGGGATGTGGGGATGGGTAGGGGACGGCTGGATGTGCCCGGGATGTTTAGTTTCAATGAAAAAAAGGTCCAGATTTGAAAACAGACTGATTTATTATTTTTTTGTGGCCCCCCACATCACTCTTGGCCCTAAAACAACAAAAAGGCCTCCTAATCTAATTTTAACTCATTTCTACATACAAAAAAACTTTGCAGCCAAGTTTGGGTCAATCTTTTTTATTTTGAGCAGGGTTTGAAGGTGTAGCTGGAAAAACTAGCATTGGCAAACAATGAGTGAGGTAGCAAGGTAGAAAGAGAATTGAATCTTCCATTTGTTTTTTTTCAAAGTTTAAAGGAGGAAATGTATTATTATTATTATTTTTTCTACTTTTAGTTTGTACTTGCATATTGTTGCACAAAACAAGACGGCACGAGCAGCAATAGTAAGGGTAGTGAGCATGATGAGATGGAAGAAATGAAAATCAAAACGTGAGAGTTTCACACTCACTTGAGGTTTAATTAGGGTGTGGGAGTTCTATTGGTGAGAGGGGACAGCAAAAAAGTTCAATTGGATGCTTTTCCAAAGTTTTATAACCTCATGCAAAAGGGCCTTTAATCCAAAAAATTCTTTTTCCCAACTAGTGATAGCCCTAGACAAAGATAAAAAGAAAAATTCAGGGGTACTAGAGCATGGTTGTGTCATACTTGCAAAATAGATTTTAGAGCGAGCCACACAAAAGTATATTGTTGTCTATTATCCTTTCTAGGACAAGGGGTGAAGGTGTGTCAAGAGGAAGATGAGAATGCATAGGTTCATAGATTGCATTTGGATGTGCAATCAAGGTCTGCGGGTGTGCCATTGCCAACACAATTAGTTGAATAAACAGGCTTTGTGCCTCCTATATTGGTATGTAATAAACTTATTGTCGCATGTGTGTGTACGTTATAGAATTTGTAATAGACTTCCTGCCACAACAAAATAGGCTGACAGTAGCTAAGTCAACCAACTATTGCAAGGTGAAGGTTGGTAGGTAATCAGTTATCAACCGACTGCTCGACCTATATAAGAGGGGACTGCTTGGTTGTTTTGGTAAAAGTACAATAGGGGATTGGACAAAACGAGAAGCTCGACAAGGGAACATGAGAGACAAGCCGATCAGGTGTGTGAAGTTTGAATGTTTTGAATTGTGATGTAACCATTGTAGACTGGTTCTTGTAGGGGATCGAAGAACTTCTGGAATGTGCTAGAAATCATTGTAAAATGGTGTAGAGCTGATATTGATTCTGTGCATTGTTTGTCTGTTTTGTATGAAACCTGAATTCTGTTTCTTGTCACAATTGGTGTAAGATTGTTGGATTGACTAAACTCTGTTTATCACCTAAACTTCCTATCATTATTTCCTGTTGTTCTATCATTTGTAATTTCTTGTAATTCTGTTGTCAGCATGATTGCCATCGTAGTGGTATCAGAGCCTTAAGAGTTTGGGATTTAGTGGTGCGGACAGAATGCCTCCAAGGAGAATGGTTAAAGGAGGTGCCTGAGGACGAGGCAGACAAGAACATGGTGAAGGATTCCAAGAATTGTTGCAGCATTTGATTGCTCGAATGGATGCTATGGAGAGGGCACAAAGAAGAGGAACCCCTACTGACTATGCAAGTGATAATGAAGAAGAAGAACAACCACGAGAAGATGATGAAGAAGAGTAAGGAGAACTTGAAAGGTTTGAAGAAAGGTTATTGAGGACAATGATGAATGTGGGTTCCAAACCCAAAATAGGGGTTCCTACTTATTCGAGAAGCCTCAATGGAGAAGATCTCATCGATTGGATCAATGACTTAGACAAATATTTTGAATATGAGGGAGTTGTAGAGGAAAGTAGAGTGAAATTTGCGTGCACTAGATTGAAGAGCCATGCTGCTATGTGGTAGGACTTTGTTCAATCCAAGAGAAGGAAGAAAAATAAAAATGTTTGTTCAATCCAAGAGAAGGATTGTCGCAAAGTTGAAGGCTAAGTTCCTTTCGGGAGTTTATCAAACTAATCTCTTCAAAAGATTGCAGAACCTAAAACAAAAAGACGTTTGTGAAAGATTATACTGAATAATTTTATAAGTTGGTGGTACGATCAGGGCATAGTGAGGATGACATGGAGAAAGTGGCAAGATATATGAATTGTTTGAAGTATAGTTTGCAAGACGAATTGAGTCTAGTGTCCTTTAAAAGTCTTGAGGAGGCTTATCAACTTGTCATCAAGGAAGAAGAGAAGTTGCAAAGGAAGCAAAGTCAGCAGGAGAGAAACAGAGGAAGGGGACAAACAAACTGGAAGAGGACAGCAAAATCATCAAGAAGAAGGGGCTGGAAGTTCTAGTGGAACAACCAATAATGACAGAGGAGGCTATCAAAACAAAGGGTGAAGATCCTATGGAAGAGGTGGTTTTCAAGGTAGATGAAGAGGGTTCGCTATAAAATGCTTTAAGTGCAATCAATATGCTGGACACAAAAGTTGGGAATGTCCTGTATCTTCTCAAGGAGGGCATACGAAGTTTGAAAGGAGTAATCAAATTTCTCATGTTGACCAAGAGAGTGTGGGGTCACTTGTCCACCACAAGGAAGAGCCAAAATCAGGAGAATCCTTGTTACTAAAGAGGGTATTGTTGAAGCCCCAAAAAGAAAGTTAAGAACCAATCCAAAGGATGATATTATTTAAGACCAAGTGTAAGTCAAAAGGTAAATGTTGCAAAATGATCATTGATAGTGGTAGTATGGATTATATTGTTGCAACAAAGATGGTAGATAAGTTAGGCCTTGAAAGAATCAAGCATCCATCTCCTTATAAGGTATCTTGGTTGCAAAAAGGACACCAATTGTTGGTAAATGAGCAGGCTTATGTTGATTTTCAGATTGGTGGTTATAAAGATGGTGTGTTGTGCGATGTGATGCCCATGGATGTGTGCAATGTATTGCTTGGAAGACCATGTCAATTTGATAGGAAAGCGGTGCATAATGGAAGGGAGAACACTTATTCAATAGAGAAAGATGAAGTCAAGCGTATCTTGATGCCTATACAAGAGAAAGAAGAGGACAATTGTAGTAGTAATAGTAGCAAGGTAATGTTCGTAAGTGGTAATGAGTTTATACATGATATGAAGAATTAGGAAGTAGGATTTGCTTTGGTCCTTAAACCTAAGTGTGTGTTTACTTCTGCAAAACTTGATGATTTGCTGCTCGAAGTGCAAAATATTTTGAATGAAAATATGGATATTGTTGCATCTGATTTACCTAGTGAGTTGCCTCCTATGAGGAGCATTAGCCACCATATGGGTTTGATCCCAGGGGCTAGCCTTCCAAACAAGGCCGCCTATAGGTTGACACCTATGGAAATTGAAGAGATTAGGAAGCAAGTGGAAGATCTTTTAAAGAAGGGTTTGATAAGGGAGAGCTTAAGCCCTTGTGCTGTTCCAACAGTACTAGTATTGAAGAAAGGGGGAGAGTGGCGTATGTGCACGGATTCTAGGGCTATCAATAAAATAACCATAAGATATAGATTTCCAATTCTTAGGATTGAAGATTTAATGGATTAAGTGGCTCAATTTATTTTTCTAAGATAGATTTGAAAAGTGGATACCATCAAATTAAAATCAGACTAGGGGATGAATGGAAAACAACATTTAAGACTAATGATGGTTTATATGAATGGCTGGTTATGCCTTTTGGGTTGTCTAATGCACCCAACACTTTTATGAGACTCATGAATGAGGTTTTAAAACCATTCCTAGGGAAATTTGTGATTGTATATTTTGATGACATTTTGGTATTCAGTAGGTCCAAAGAGGAGCATATGGAGCATCTGAGGAAGGTGATGAGAAGGTTACATGAGGAAAAGTTGCTGATAAATCTCAAGAAATGTGTGTTTTTGCAGCCCGAACTGATTTACTTGGGTTTTGTGGTGTCTAAGGATGGGCTAAAGATGGATACAGAAAAGGTTTAAGCCATACTTAATTGGCCAACACCAAAGAGTGTATTGGAGGTAAGGAGCTTTCATGGTCTTGCAAGTTTTTATGGAAAATTTATGAGGAATTTCAGTCATGTGGTTGCACCCATTCTTGAGATCATCAAAGGGAAGAAGAAACAATTTGTATGGACTAGAAAGGCTGAAGATGTTGGAATTGAGAAAATACAACACCACAGGAGCCCAAATGATATCTGCAAGCTGAAAAACCTGTTACAAGGAGAAGCAAGGAAGCAAATCACAGAAGGAACAAAAACACAGGAAAAATATGCTCCAAAAGATGAGAGCTCAATAATCTCCAAAAAATGTATTGTCAATAATAATCGTTCTTCTTACAATGAAAAGAAAGAACTCAACCTTTAATAGGTCAAGAAACCCTAAAAGGGAAAACCTAGGTTTGCATATAATAATTAATAAAAGAATTAATTATTATGCACCTAAAGTTAGCTTAAGTGTAAAAGAGATAAAGGGAACTTAAACAATTAAACAAATATTGTTTAATTAATCAAGTAAATACCCGAATACTCTAACACCCCCCCTTAAGCTAGACTTAGGGAGAAGCTAAAACCTAGAACCGCTACTGAAAGCATGAAAGATGGGTCCCGACAACAAGGCCTGATCAGGTACCCAAATACAATGAAATCTCTATGAACCGGAGAAATAGAGAAAACCACATGGGAACAAAACTCTACTCCAAAAAGAGATGGAAAAGAACACCACTGAAGCATGAAGAACCTGCAAACACTGTCGAAGAATAACTGTTGATCTGAAGAACTTCCACTGAAAGAGAACATGACCAGGTAGAGAAGACTGTAATCTGTATGAGTGCCCTCAAATGACACTACTCGAATCAGAAGGCAAACAAGGCAAGCAACTGAAATCGAAGATACAGATGGCATGAGAAACCAAAGCCTGAAGAGCTGATCAATCAAACCACAGAAGCATTAGAACCAACAGGACAAACCTCCCCATAATGCTGAAGAGGGAGAGTGATAGGTACACTGAAAAGAACGACCAACAAGAGCTGCATGACAAAGAACCATAAACATCGAAGGTGCTGAGAAAGTACATAGTGTTGTGGAAGGAACACTCACTTGACACACATCATGAGGCAAATGTCATGGAAGGAACACTCACTGGACAAAGGTGGATGGCAAACAAAAGGCAAACATCAACCCCCTTATGACACTTTATAAGTAGTGCATGTACAACAAGGCACAAGATGTGCAAGATCCCAAGTAAACAATGCATGATGGCACTTTATCTCAGTGCGTTTGCATATATACAATGCTACAATGATAATAAAACTGGAAACGGAAAGGAGAACCAAAAAAGAGACATCCTACTCAGAGAAGAGATCCCAGGACTTGAAACAACCAAGATATCCACCAGAGTGCTGAAAAGCAAAAAACTGAATAAAATATGCATGGGGCAGATTCTGGAAATAAAACTCATATGGCTGGAAAGTACACAGCACACGCTTTCCAAAAATATAAACTTTTCGAAAAATGGAGTTCGGATGCTCATTTTATGGCTCCCGGAGTGCAAAAAAGAGACCTCACTTTGACTGGAAAAAAACACAGTCAAACAGCAAAATTGGAAAAAATTACCAACACCATGAGGTCCGGCTCGGAACCAGCTTTCCGACGCCTATTCGTTTCGAAAAAACGACTTCGTATGCCCAAGATATGGAGAAAATACAACACCACAGAAGCCCAAATGATCTCTGCAAGCTGAAAAACCTGTTACAAGGAGAAGCAAGGAAGCAAATCACAGAAGGAACAAAAACACAGAAAAAATATGTTCCAAAAGATGAGAGCTCAATAATCTCCAAAAATGTATTGTCAATAATAATCCTTCTTGTTACAATGAAAAGAAAGAACTCAACCTTTAATAGGTCAAGAAACCCTAAAAGGGAAAACCTAGGTTTGCACATAATAATTAATAAAAGAATTAATTATTATGCACCTAAAGTTAGCTGAAGTGTAAAAGAGATAAAGGGAACTTAAACAATTAAACAAATATTGTTTAATTAATCAAGTAAATACCCGAATACTCTAATAGAAGAAAGTTTCAAATTTCTTAAACAAAAAGTGAGTGAGCAGCCTATTCTTGCTTTACCTGATTTTGAGAAAGTGTTTTAAGTTGAGTGTGATGCTAACGGATTGGCTATTGGGGCTGTTCTAAGTCAGGAAGGTAAACCAGTAGCATACTTTAGTGAGAAGTTAAATGATGCAAAAAGGAAGTATCCTGCTTATGATTTAGATTTTATGCTTTGGTTCAGTCAACATTATTTATTCCCTAAGGAGTTTATTGTGTATACGGACAATCATGCTTTACAATTTATAAACAGCCAACACAAGTTGAATCAAAGACATGCTATATGGGTAGAGTATCTCCAAAGCTTTAACTTTGTATTGAAGCATAAAAGTGGACAAATGAATAAGGTTGTTGATGCTTTGAGTAGAAAAAAATTATTGTTATATGAAATGCAAACTAACAGTGTGGGTTTTGAAAGCTTAAATGAGTTGTATGCAGATTTTAGAGAAGCATTGGAAGCTTGCAGCGATCATATTTGTAGGAATAGAGAACCATGGGTGGACTATATGATATAGTAGGGTTTGCCATTCAAAGGGAACAACTAATGCAGCCCTAGAGGTTCCATGAGAGATAATTTATTGAAGGAGAAACATTGTGGCAGTCTTGCTGGTCACTTTGGACAGGACAAGACCTATTTGCAGTTAAGCACTCATAACTATTGGCCTAGGATGCAAGCAAATGTTAATAGGCATGTAGAAAGGTGTAGAATTTGTGAACATGCTAAGGGAAGGAGCCAAAATACTGGATTGTATCAACCACTGCCAGTTCCAACTTGGCCTTGGGACTTAGTAAGTATGGACTTTGTGTTGGGTTTAAAAAAATGTTGCATCTCATACCTTGTAAGAAAACTAATGATGCCACTAACATTGCTCATTTGTTCTATAAAGAAGTAGTGAGATTACATGGAATTTCGAAAAGTATAATATCTGACAGGGATACTAAAATTGTGTGGGTCATTTTTGGAGGACCCTATGGAAGATATTGGGCACAAATATGAGTTTCAGTTCTACTTGCCACCCCCAAACAGATGGTTAGATAGAGGTTGTCAATAGGATTCTTGGTAACATGTTGAGGTGTATTGCTGGAAACACACCGAGAAATTGGGATCTAGCTTTGGCACACACTAAATTTGCATCTAATGACTCTCTTAATAGGAGTTCTGGATTTAGTCCATTCTATGTTGTATATGTTTTGCATCCAAGGGGGATGTTTGAATTAAGAGACCTTGGTAATATGGAAAAGCGTAGTGCTATGGGAGAAGACTTTGCTAAAGTCATCCATGATCTCCATGACGAGGTGAAGATGAATATCGAAGGGCACAATTAGCAGTACAAGAAACATGTTGATAAGAAGTGGAGGGAACTTCATTTTCAGGTTGGAGACCTTGTCTTGGCTCATCTTAGAAAGGAGAGGTTTCCTACTGGTGTATACAACAAATTCCAAATGAAAAAAGTTGGTCCGTGTAAAGTACTCAAATATTTTTTTGCCAATGCATATGAAATAGCTCTGCCTTCAGATTTGGTCATCTGCCCTATCTTTAATGTGACAGACCTATATCCTTACAAAGGAGGTGGGGATGTAGTTGTCGTAGAGGCTGAGTCACCTTCCATATAGGTGTCGTAGGAACCACATCCATTCCGCTGAAAATAGAGTGCATTCTTGATAGATAGTTGTTAAAGAAGACCCAAAAGCAATAATATTTCAAGTATCTTGTCAAGTGGCAACAATCACCCCTTGGAGGATTCTTCTTGGCTTATTGAATCAAAGATCACTAAGCTAGGTCATACTGTTGCAAATCTCATGATCAGGAGCTCATGATTTCTTTTCAGCCTAGGAGTTTGATGCAGGGGCATCTTCCTCCCTCTCTTTTCTTCAGTATTTCTTCTCTCAATTTTAGTTTGCTTCTTTAGTTTTGTTTTGGTTGAATAAACAAGCTTTGTGTCTCCTATATTGGTATGTAATAATCTTACTGTCGCATGTGTGTGTAAGTTACATAATTTGCCACAACAGAGAGAGACATGAAGACAAATAGACTGACAATAGCTAAGTCGACCGACTGTTGCAAGGTGAAGGTTGGTAGTTAATCGGTTATCAACCGACTGTACTCGACCTACATAAGAGGGGACTGCCTGGTTTTTCAGGGTTGGTTGGTAAAAGTACAACAGGGGATCAGACAAAAAGAGAAGCCCGACAAGGGAACATGAGAGACATTCTGATCGGGTGTGTGAATTTTGAATGTGTTCTCATTTTTGAATTTTCAAAAATGTCATAACCCTTACAAATTTTTGGTTTAAATGTGTTGTTTTTGTCTCTAAGGCACGTTTTGCGAGGTACAAAACTCACATTTGTTAGTGTCAAATCATTGGGGGGTGTCTTTGCCATCATTGTCCAAGTTTTGGTCTTCTTTTTCCTAGCTTTTTGTACAATTTCGGGTTTCAAAGCAGTCCTGTAGGTTGAAGATTTTGCTCTTAAGGCACGCTTCTCGAGGCAAAATTTTTGCTCCTTGTTGAACTAGACTTATCTTCGGTCCATCCTCGATTCATGTTTCAAATTTCATCGCGTTTCGAGTTCGGTTGCTATGTCTTTCCTACAATTTCAGGTTTTTTCTTCCTGACTGTAGGTGGGAAATTTTTCCTTCTATTGCAGGTTAGGAGTTTTCTTCTGTTTTTGTGTTGTAGGGAAATTTTAAAACAATTACAAGTGCAGTTTATTTAAAACTTGTAACTTGTAACTTACTTTTTATTTCCCCCTTTCTTTTTATGTCTTATAAGTTGTAGGAACTTTTTAGACAAATTGCAAGTGAATTTAAAATTACAAGTTTAATGAGAACTTGTAACTTCTCATAAAAGTTACTACTTTGTGCTTTTAAACTTGTAATGGGGATTTTATTTCCCTATTACAAGTCTTTATGCTCCTTTATGTTTTTAAAACTTGTAATGGGGATTTTATTTCCCTATTACAAGTTGTTTTGTTATTTCTTTTTGCTCTTCTTCCTTTCAAACCCGAAATTGTTGAAGTGAAGGAAAAGTAATGCAATTTAATACTTGTAAAGGGGTTTTAAAAACCCGATTGCATGTTTGGAGGGCACGCTTTGCTTGAAGTTGGAGAGGAAGAACCCGACTTGCATTTTTGCTCCCACAAATCCGATTTTGGTGGCATTCTTCCCCTAAATCTGTTCCACATTCATGCTATGCTGCTAGATATCATTGCTTGTTGCCACGTTTATCAGCAAAAACGGTTTTGGGCAACACGTTTTGCATTCATGTAAGGCGTTTTTGATTCCGTTTCTGTTGAGTTTGTTTCCACGTTTTGGGAGCATGAATTTCACCATTCTTGCCATGTTTGCAACACGTCTTGCATCCTTCATTCAAAGAAGATTGTTTGGCGCCTAATGCAACTCTCCTTCCAAGCCCTTTTTTTTGTGGAATGGGTTAAATGCAAAGCCGTTTTTTCTGCAACAAGGAATGCAACGTGTTGGTATCATTGTTCTTCCCCTTTGGTAAAAAGAGTTAATTTTCTTTTTACAAAATTTGCAAATGTTGAAGAATTGCCATGAGACTTATTCGTTTGATTCCGGGTTTTACAAATCTGATTGCAAACAAGAGTTTTTCCCATTTTCCAAGTTTGCCATTATTGGTTGGTATCATCCTTTCCATTTTCCCCTCATGTCAAAACCCCATTTCATCCATTCATTTCACTTTCATCCATTTTTCCCATTTAAAGTCTACTTGCAATCGGAATTTTAAAAACCCATTGCAGTTGTGTCTTCACTTGCAGTCAGCCTTCCAGAACCCGAAACTGGTCCAAAATGCACTAAAAAACACTTGAAAATGAGTCTCTAGCATGCAACTACAAGTGCAAACTTGTGTTTTCCCATTTTACACATATGAAGTTGCATGTTCCTCCTCCACAATTGCAAGCCAATGCTCTTGTTTTTCCACACATGTAATGCAGTCTTCAAAACCCGAAATTGAGCTTTGACCCCACTTTTGTAGTCCCTTTGTTTCACCCATGTCAGTCCTGTTTGCACACACGGCCTACCAAATCAATAAATTAAGGCATGGGCCTTATTTTGCAAGCAGATTCCAAGATTGGAGAAAGAACAACAACATGACGGAGCCACACAAGGAGATGGATAAGTGACATGAATGGTTGAGAGCATAGGATGCTTTCAAGACAGCGATAAGCTTCTTACTTCAACCTTGCAAAGAACTTCTCTCCTGAAAAGTCAGTATTACACCAAGCATGTGAAAGGTTAGAGTTCGCTGGTTAAAGACACAAAGACTATCAAAGGTGCAAGTTCTTGTTCCAGTTCAAGCTGTCATTTACCTCGATCACAGAGTGTCTTGTGTTAGGACCCAAAGGCAACTGAGAGGGGGGGGGGTGAATCAATTGTCTATTAATTTCAACCCAAATATAACTTAATCAAACTTGATACATAATACTGGTAAACCAAACTTGATGCCGGTTAACAGATTAACAGTAAATATCAATACCGGTGAAACTTAATGCATGAAACAGAAAGAGAAACAACATCAACAACACATAACACAAAGATTTGTACGTGGAAACCCTGTAAGGGGAAAAACCACGGTGGGAAACCTTACCCACAATCAGATGATACTATTGCAGATAGTATGTGTGTACAAATGGGGTCTGCACATGCAGAAAGGCCAATCGCCTAGAGCTCACTGCTCAATCACAAAATAAGAGTCACACTGACTACAATTGGATGATTAAATCCAATGATGATGTACTGCTCAAAGTAGCATCTCCAATGCTGGATTCAGTATCGGTTAAGCTCTGATAATCACCTTCTCTATGGTCTGCTCATAAGATCTTCTATATTCGCACATACCATGTTACAATATCATAACCTTACATACCACATCTTTCATCTCACAATTGAGATCTTACATATATACCAAAACCTAGGACCAAATGTGTAGGTCGGCTAATAAAGAATATTACAATACAATCAACTACAAATAAGTCAAGATGCAATGCATCATGTCTGCTCAATGTAATTACAATAATATCCTATTGATATAATGTGCCGTGCTGATCTGGAAGAGATAATGCATGTCGGTCCATAACCTAGACCAATTTACCGGTAACAACAAATATGTCAACCCGATTAGACCAATAACCAAAATACCAAAACCAAGTGTCCAAACCATGTCTTCGACATAACCAAGTGATCTCCAGATGATAACTAGTCATCCTCAGTGCCGGTGAACAATATAACCTGCCGGTGAACCAAATATCGGTGACTGTGCATGTCACTGAACTTGCCGGTGAACATAACCAAGGATCTCTAGAAGGATAAGTGTTGATAAGTGTTGACATCAATGACAAAACCAATGCAACACATCCATAATACCAATATCTTGTAGCAGCATGAAGATTTTCAAAATAGAGGATGATGTAATTAGAGTCATGTCTTCGAACACAAAATAGTTTCAGAATTGTAATTTCAGAAATGTAGTTTTCCTTTTGACAAGTTTTACTTGTAAAAAAAAAGACAAAAACAATTTTGTAATTGCAAGTTTATCACTTGCACTTTTGTAATTACAAGTAAGCTGATTAAAAATCAATTTAGAATAGGACTTGTAATTTTGAATAAGTCTTAGTTAGTAGTTGGAATAAGTCATGGTGGTTGAGAGAGTTTCTCAAGTTAGTTGGGATCCTCCCACCTTTTTCTCAAGGCCCCTCTCCTATAAATACTTGAGGGGATCTATTGTTATTTTTATCTTTTGGCAATGCAACAAAATTCTGCCAATTTGTACGTGCACTCTTAGACTTTGAGCTTGGATGTAAATTAGATTGCTTTCAATAAAAGAGGCAAGTTGTTTTGAGACTTTGTGCCAATTCAAGTTGTTATGTGATGACATTTTTTGGAGTTGATTGGGATTTTTGTTCTATCGTTCAAGAGGGATTTAAATTCAATCTTGCAGGTTTTGAGCTGCTAATTGTATTTAGAGTTATATGTTTGGTTTTCAGATTTAGTCTTGCAGACTTTGAGCTGCTTATCATATTTGAAGCTAGTGTGGAAAGCTCAAGTGGAAAGATAGCTTGTATACTTTGTGCTGCTTCTATTTTTAAGACTTGTGCATGTAAGGTGAAGTGCATCATGTAGTTAGACTTGTGCATCATGTAAGGTGAAGTGCATCATCTAAAAAGGTTAATAGGAGAATAGATAGTTGAAGACTTTGAGCTTTCTTTCTGGTTTCCTGTCCCGGGGAAATGACGAAGGTCTTTGTGCTTTCATGGAAACTTTGCTTCCCTTTATGTTCCAAATCCTACAAAAAGCCTCATTTCTGTATTTGCTGTTATTTATTTCCAATTGCTATTACTATTCTGTGAAGAGAAAATAGTATAGTTTTTCTTAGAAAGACTGTTGCCTCACCCATATTAAATTAGTTTAGTTTGTAGATAGGGGGAGCCTTCCCTAAATCAGGAGAGTATCATACTCACGCACTGTGGCTGAAACCACAATTTTGCACATCCCCCAAGTGTACAAATTTTTCAACCAACAGAATGTTTTCAAGTGTGATTTAACCATTGTAGACCGGTTCGTGTAGGGGATCGAAGAACTTTTGTAATGTGCTAGAAATCATTGTGAATGATGCAAAGTTGATATTGATTTTGTGCATTGTTTGTCTGTTTTATGTGAAACCTGAATTCTGTTTCTTGTCACAATTGGTGTAAGATTGTTGGATTGACTAAACTCTGTTTATCACCTGAACCTCCTATCATTATTTCCTATTGTTCTATCATTTGTCACGCCTATCATCAATCTTCCATTTCTTTCCATGCACATGCCATTCCATGCCATTTAGCACATTCTTACTTCAAACAAATGTTCAAAGATGTAGCTTTTGTTGGTCCCTCATTCACCTACCTTGGTGAACATAAATTATGCACCACCTTGACAAAGAATGTTGCAAGGTGAGTTTGGTGGAGGACATGAGACACAATTGGATAAGGATTGGCTGCGCTATTGCCATTGATGGGTGGATTGATATTAGACATCAACCGCTCCTCAACATCATAGTCACATGTTCAATTGACTCTTATTTTCTTAGATCTATATGATTGTTTTGGGAAGTGCAAGGATGGAGATTTCCTATTTCATATTTTGAGAGATGTTATAGTGGAGGTTAGGGCCTGTTGATGTGTTTTTAAATCTGAAAACCAAACATATAACTCTAAATACAATTGGGACTTACAAAGTATACATTTAGAGTAAATGTTTGTATACTCTAAATGTAAGTTTCCAGAAAATGGAACTCTAATTATACCATTTGTAATCTGGAAACATCACTTTTAGACTTGGAAAATTCTGGAGATGACTTGGAAACAAGATGCAATTGTTTTAGAATCTGGAAATGCTTAAATGAATGAAGGAATCCGTTCAAGTCTGATTTGGAATTGCATTGGTCGTCTCCACAATTTGCATCTCCTCATGCTATAACCTGATTTTTTAATGAACATTCGCTCTTTGCCTCCAAATTTAGTTGAGAATTCACCCTTTAAATCTGTTATTTATTCTGGAAATTTGCTAATATCACCTGAGAAATCCGGATGATATTTGGTTAAACTGTGTGATTTCTACCTTGATTCTGAGCATTAATCACTTGATTGAAACTTGGAAATTACTGCTTTTTCAGTCGATGAAGGCTTTGATTGGTGATCAGCCTTATACTTCTCTCCTCATGTAATTTAGAATTCTGATTTTCCTTTTCAACCATTGGTCTGATGATGTTTTTTTCTTGTTCCTGCCTTTGCAGGAAATCGAATTTTGTTTTGAATGGTTGATTGGTCTTAGTTGATCTCCATTTATATGTTGCTGAAGGGTTTATCAAAGGTGGCACATCTTCATTTCATGTCTCCAGCTGACCTGCTCAAAACTTATGTTTTGTTTCATTTTTCTCATTCGCACTTATTCATCTTTCCACCCACTCCACAATGCATGTTGGACAAAAGTCCTTTTCAAATGTCACTTGGTGGAAAATCGACTTGCATTGGGACTGTTTTGATATTCTTTCTGAATCGGTTTCCCTTGTTTTGATCCACCAAATGCAATGTTGGAAAATCATAGCCCATAGGGACTCTTTTACTTAGTGACTTTTGTGCTTAACTTGTAATTTCACCCAAAGGGGAGATTCGAACATTATAGGGACTGATTGTCCTTGTTCAACTTACTTTGTCCCCTTTAGTGGAGAATCGATGGTCATAGGGACTGATCTGTTTCATCACTTTTATTTCTTTTACAAGCTAAGTCCATGGGGTGGAGATTCGAACCCCATTAGGACTCCTTATTTCCTATAAAATTCACTTGATTTATGCTGAGTGGAAAATCAATAGTCATCAAGACACTCCACCTTTGTTGTTTTTGCATCACCTTGATCATTTACTCTCTAAGTGGAAAATCGATCCATGTAGGGACTAATTCAGTCCTTGGAATTTGCTTGATTTATCCCTGTGATTTTGCCTTCAAGTGGAGATTTGATGGGTATAGGGACAAACCAGTACTTGTGTTACCTTTGCTCATTCACCCACTTGCAACTTTATTCACCTTCATCCCATTTTGTTCCACTCCACACTGAATGTGGGATAAATATTATAAAATACCAGCCTGGTGGAAAAACGTGGGTCATCAAGACTCTTGTGTTTATGACTTGTAAACCTTCTTCCCTGAGTGGAAATTCGAACTTCATCAGGACTCCATTTTATTTCATTCACTTGTCCTTATTTCTGATGGGTAAGTTGATCTATAAGGCCCTGAGTGGAAAAACGTGGGTCATCAGGACTCTTGATTTCCATTGTTGTGTCCTAAGTGGAAATTCCAAGGTCATCGGGACTTTCCACAATAAGAACTTCATTTGCTTTATTAACTAAGTTCAGGAGTGGAAAAACATGGGTCATCATGATTAATGTATTTTTTGCCTTGTAAACTTTCTTTCCAAGTGGAAAAATGACCTTCATTAGGACTAAACATTCCAAACACACGTCCCAAACTCAAAATAGGTAATTTGGTGCCCAAAATGAAGGGGAGAAACGACCTCCATCAGGACAAAGCAGATTTTACCTTAATTTCTCAGTGGAAAAATGTATCCCATTGGGACAAAGCAGTTTTCATGACTTCCATTGCTCAAAGTTGATTTTGTTCACATATTTGTGAAGTGGAAAACCGCCTTCCATCGGGACCAATGGGTTTTAATCTCTTTGCACAGCGGAAAAATGATCTCCATCGGGACTTTAAGGATTTTTAACTTAGTTTTGCACTGTTTTGAGTCCCCAAGAGAGGAAAATCATCTTCCATTTGGACTTTCACAAAAATCACATCGATTTTCAATAATTTTATCATAATTTCTAAGGCGACCCCAAAAGGACAAATTGACATGTTAAAGCGACTTGATTTAAGACCACTTCCTTGCAACTTTAACAACCTTTTGCATTCTGATCGACACCCTCTCATAAGCAAAGGTTTTAGGAAACTATTGCCAAGCAAAGAACCTAAGCAAAATACCTACCCTAAAAAGCAAAAAAGTGGGGGTCCCCATTTGCAATGGGGCGATGTACGTCACAGCATGGCCTCAAATATTGTACAAGTAGTCAGTCATTTGGGACGTGTCTAAGTTTGTTGGTATTATGGTGGAGGGTGCTTGCAAGCACATCTTTCGGACCCCATGTTGTGTTCATGTGTTGAACAACGCATTGAAAGACACAAGGAAGATAAATTGGGTGCAACAAGTGATGGCAAAATCTAGAGATATCAGTTGTTCATTTGAAACCACCCACACCTCGTTCTCTTTAGAAATTTTTCAAAGAAAGAATTCCCCAAACTTGTTGAGACAAGGTATGTTAGGTATTTCATTTTGTTAGCGAGGATGCTTGAGGTGTAGGAGGTTCTATAATTGATGATGGCTAATTCAAAGTGGAGTAAATGGTCTATTGCAAACATTGCAAAAAGAAAAAATATTGAATAAAAAATCTTTAATGATGATTGGTGGTTCATTGTAAGGTAAGAAATTGCCTATTTTATTAATAAACTGATAATTTAATTGCTGATTTAATTATTAATTTTTTGATTCTAATATTTTAACTTGTCTTTTTTGAAGTTTTTGTTTGTAGATGTATTTGCTCCATCATCTCACTTGTTGTAGATGTCATAGATATGTGGATACAAACTCTTCTAGTCTTGGAGAGATTTATAAGACATTTTATATCATGCTTGGGAAAATGAACAAGCAATTTGTAACAGGGATCTTGAATTGGGATTATATGAGCAACATATTAAGCCCATTGTGATGTGGTGGTGGAATTTCGTGAGCACAACGCTTCATATAGCACCCTTTGCTCTAAATCCAAATGGTATGCACCAAAGGTTGGTAGGTTGCTTCCTTGTGTTGACGAAGAGGTGAAACTAGGGTTAATGAAGGCCCTTTGAAAGATGTATTCAATTCAGGAAACTAGAGGTGAAGATAGAACTACATTAGCTCAAATGAATCCTATTGGATGGTGGACATGGCACGCCAAGGATACACTATAGTTGAGGACGGTCACTATTCTTCTTGTTTCATAGGTTGCCAGTTCCTTTGTTGCTGAGAGGAATTGGTCCACAAATAGCTTCATTCACTCTATCAAGAGGAATTGGCTGACCTCTAAACGAGCATAGGAGTCGGTGGCTGTTCACAGTTTTTGTGACTCCAAAATTGTTAGACTTCAGAGTATCGACAGTCCGGCTTTATGGTGGGATGTTGATCTAGAAGACGCCAACCACATTGCTGAGGAGACACAAGAGGGAATGGTTGGACTTCCATTAGATGAGGCAATCCTTCATAGTGGTATTGACTTAGATCCATTTTGATGCAGTGTTGGCAGATGCTGATTAGGGGCAGCCTCATACTTCTGTCACTGTATTTTTGTGACTTTGTTATTTCAACATTTGTAGTTCAAACTTACAGCCTTTGGGCATTTTGTTGTATTACCATATTTTGATTTATATCATATGCAAATTGACAACGAGTTATGGAAGCAATCAAATTTTAAGTTAGACATTTATTTATATTAATTTGTTCAGCACTCATATGAACTCTAATGTTGTGTATTAAGGATTCTATAATATATATGTCAATATGATGAATGCCTTGTCAGTTTTATCATATGAATATTTGAAATTTCTCTATGATTTTAAATTTTTCCCCATTTTTTTATACAGTCACCCCCTTTGCTGTCCCCAAAAATTGCCTAACAAAAATCTGTCCTGGAAATGCAACCCCTTGTCCCTTGCTGTCTCCATCTCAAAAATTTGGTGCATCATAGGTTATTTTATATCAAGAAAATTATCTTATCGCTTTATCTAATGTTGATGATCAACAAAGGAGTGAAGCTGCTCCACAATCAGCAACCAACTTTAATTTGGAGTTGTAGTTTTCAGTTTATGTTAGGGTAAGTGGCAACTGAAGACACAATATGTTAGGGTAAGTGGCAACTGAAGAGACGATATGTTAGGGTAAGTGGCAACTGAAGACACTATACATACTTGAAGATTTGTTTGTCAATCATATAAAGTATAATTATCCATATAATCTTCATCTATTTATCTTTGAGATGTTAACATCCTACTTGAGTCATGATCATGATTGGATGATCAGTTCTTCCCCTGCATAAAGTGGAATGCTCCACAATTCTAGTCACTCCTATTGTTATTTGAAGAATAAGCTTTAGAAAAACAATTGATCTTTAGAATGGTAAAAGTAGAATTGTTAGAGCATGATTATTCATTATAATTTATTGTAAATTATAGTAGTTAGGAATATGCATTTTAAAGGGTATAGCCTAGAGGAAGAAAACTATATAAGACTTGTTTGTATGATAGAATTGAAGCATGTTCTCATATGAGGAGTCATTAATTGATGGAAGGTAACAACTTTACTAGCGAGGTATGAAAGTACTTTCTGCAACAGTAGAATCATTTTATACCAGAATACTTGTAATTAAGAGAATGCTAGTCAGGTTTAGTGGTTTACATGCATGAGAGGTTAAGGGATTTAGTCACTAATTTTTTAGTTTGTGAATATTTCAGTTTTTTTTGACAAAAAACACAACAAAATGACACATGAACAATTTCCTTTCATGTACCATGTTTTCACCCCTTTTATTTGAACCAAATTAGCTATAGTATAGATATCTTAAATACGTCTTATTGAAAGAACACTGAGAAATATCAGTTTAGAGCTATTTTATTTAGTTAAGAATTATTTTATTTTATTTACATTGTTTACTTTATTTTTATTTACTTGAGAGTTGTTATATTTTACTTCAGAACTATTTTATTTACATATGAATGACAGTTCTTGATGCCACTGTAGAACACCTCTTGGCATAATTATTTTTATTTATTGATTTACAGTTTGCTTTGAAAATGGCAATCAATTTTACCTTGTGATTAACTTTTTTGATTCACTGCTTACCATAAGTGTTTAGTCAATGCTTTATTGTAATGTCTCCTACTAGGATTTGGTCTATTTTAACCATAATTAATTTATTTCTAAGTACTTATGACTTAAACTAACTTGATTAAGAGTCATGTCTATCTTAACATGAAACAAATCTGTGATATTCTATCTTTCTTTAGTCCATCAAATACTTGCTAATTTACTATACTAGCTAATTAATCTTATTCTGATTCATTTATAAATCATTTACATATTTATTAATTACTAGTTATTTAAATTATTATGTATTGCTGCAGAGCAGTTTCTAAAAGATATTATATTAATTATAATTTATTAATATATACTATTATATCAGTATCTATATTTATAACCCTCATATTATTCCTTATTCTGATTTGAGTATATATATATATGAATTAAACAATATTACCAATAATTCATGTATTTGCTAATTATCTATTCTATAAATTATTAATGCTACCACTGCTTAAAAATATTAGTATTTAATGGCTGGTAAAGGCAGACAGCTCTGATACCTGTCAGATTGGGTCTGCCACTATTATGAAATTAAGAATTATTGCACTTAATATTATTATTAAATTCTGCATAAAAACATTATCAAGCTTCATATGGTAAGCATACTTATTAAACACTTCCCCATGCATACCATCAAGAACAAGGATGTTACCGCCTGCCACTTAATAACAGTTCTGATCTGAGCTGTTCGATGGTTGCTAGATGACATCTATATATCCTTTTATCTCCCCTTGATCGGTGATCCAATAAGGATTTTAAAAGAATAAAAAGTAATTGATGATCCCCCTTTCAAACTGATTTCATATCCCTTATATATCCCTTTACGTACCCATTCAAGAGTTGTATCCTTTTCTAACCCAAAGGTTGTGATAATAATTGCATCTTCTTCTATTTAAACTGATTCAAAACAATCGGTTAAGTCGAGCTTACTAATGGTTTTAATTAATATCATTAGTATCGATAATAAAGCCTTTTCTTTCTTATTGCTCTGATATACTCTTAAGACAATATATTCAATCCTTCATAATTTGGTTTAAACAAAACTGTGACTTGTGATGATCACATGCACATACTGTTTCATGTCTTGTTTTGGGCTGTAAAATCTCATTTCACGTCTTTAGTGTTTCTGCAACTTACTCGAATCTGGATTCATTCTAGAGGAATTATTTCTTAAATGGAAATCAATTATAGATCATATTTGCTCCATAACTTGTTTATCAAGGTCCTTGGCAAGATTAGAGAATCTTCACGAACTGTTGAATCTCTTTTCTATCATAGAACGCTATCATAGTTGTAAGATAAGTTTAGAAACTTTTATAGAATCATATGCCTTGATTTCTGTTTTGAATTGTTGTACATTAATTTTATGTAATATGTAATATTCTTTTATAATATTTTCAAGTGATTATGTTATAATATTAATTTATTTGATTTGAATATTTCAAGAATATTATTATCATTTAAATAAATATTAATTAAATAATAATATTTAATAAATAAATAAGTTTCAAATAATCATTTTTTGGTAGTTATTATTTTAATTATTAATAATAATTATTTCATTTAGGATATATGTAACGATCAAGGAGGGGATGTGACATTTATGTCTGAAGCCAAACTTCAGGGAAGTTATGTCTACTGAATTCTTCGTTAGTAATTAGTCACAATCATAAGATCGAACCCTTTCATGAGCTATCAAAATTTTGATATACAAAATATGGACTGTAGAACTTGTAATGTCCTCGTTTTTGGGAGCATCAGAGTTCAAGGAGTTAGCCTATTTTTGGACCCTTGTAGGCTAATAGGGTATGGATAAGGGGGTCAGTGATGCAGTATCTTGAGGAGTGATTAGTCTATTTGTTCTAGTTCAAGGTTGAGTTCAGTTCTAGTCTTCGTTTCATCAGTTTCTGACATTATATGAGGATTTCCTAATTTTTAGGGAAAAACTGCTAAAAATAGACATGGTCCTATTTTCATTAGCGTGGTGAATTGTGGCCCCAGCTTCTGACAGATTCAATTTCCGAGCAATAATGTGAGAGAGATGAATTTTTAAGTGGTTCCACAAGCAATTAATATTTTAATGAAATATTAATATAAAATCACAAAGTGCATCACTTAAATTTATTTAAGTGGAAAATTAATATCTCCTAAGCTAGGCATTGCTTTTAGGGTTAAGTTGGGAACCCTAAAAGCAAGTTATAATTTTTAAATCCCTAATTGCCAAAAATCGTACTTTTTGGGTATTTAGGCAGCCAAGATGGAAATTAAACCTCATTCTTGATATTGAGCATTTGACATTTTCTTCTGAGCACTTGGCTATGGCGGCTAGGGTTTGGACTTGTTTTGGAGAGCGTGCATTCTTCAGAATTCAGTAGCTTTGAGATTGTGAAAGATCAATCGAATTGTTGCAGCTGGGTTGGCTTCATTCAAAAGTCAAATTGAATTGAATTGGGGCAGATTTGGCTTCTTACAAGGCAGATTTGGCTTCTTACAAGGCAGATTTGTTGTAGGGTTTTCCTATTTACTGTTTTTTGTTGATTCTTCTGTGGTTTGGAGGCTTCTTTTCCCAAACACACAGCTTGCTCATTTATTGGCACCACCTTCCATTGTTTGGGTGTCTTAGTATCTAAATAAGAGCAGATCTGAATTGTTCCAGAATAAAAATCAAAACTTTGTAAGTTGCTGATTTATTCTTTCTTTTCAATAAATTGGCTAAGGACATACGGGTATGCTCCTAAATTCTCCAATTCATTGTTTCAGTTGATTAAATTCATGTATTATTCAATATGTGTTGCAAATTAAAGAAACCCTCTTTTGCAACTTCTGTCTATTTCTGAAAGACCATCTTAATAATTAAAAATTACAAAGATGATCTACAAATTACAGCAGGTTGAAGAGTTGAACCAGCAAGGGTTCATCACAGAACCTGTAATATTATGTGTTCTGTGTGGTGATAACATGGTGTGAGACATGAACTCAGTGAGTGTTCAACAAACAGATTTTTGATTCAGCCTAAAGCTCAGAAATCTCAGTCAAAAATTAAACTGCCTTAAAAAGTAATTATTTAAACTGCCTTTGTAATTGTTTTTCTGCCTCTTCTGTTTTTTGGTGGGGAGCACTCGCTGAGATTGCCTCAACTTCTGATTTCTCAAGTATTTTCCATTTTTAACCCTACATACTGAGATGCCATGTGAGCTATAATACAAAACTATGCAATAAATATGTATAATTGATTTATCTAAATTATATCCAATTGCAACAGTATTTATATTATTTCCAAGAAATTATGTTACTTTGGTGAGTTTGCTAGAATATGGCTGAAATTTATCTGCACAGGATTGAGAATTACATAATCACATTGGATTTTACAAGCTCATGTTAAATATGCACCAATTTACTGCTTTTATTTCGTATTTTCAGACACCAGTGCCCTGTTGGTATGGATAGATACATGTGAATTATTCTCCCCCACTCCCATTTTCCCCTCCCATTTGTTCCGAAATTTAATTTATGGTAGAGAAGGCATGAACTTCATTTTAGAAATTTCTTCTCCAAGTTTTGATGCATTTGTTTTTTATTACACTTTTTAATTCTGATCGAATTTTTTCAAAGTCCAGGATATGCAAACACCTCTATCTGCAACAAAGTCAAGGTTAAGAAGAAAAGTTGCTAATGGAACAAAGAATTCAGGAGAGAATGCACCTGGAATTGTTGATCTTGGGAGGGGTTTGCAACTATACTCAATCTGCAGTTAACCTATGCTTCATTTGTCTTCTGCCATTTGAAATTAATTATCACTTTGTTTTGCTCCAGATACTGGTGTTGGCCATCTCTGTGAAATCGTGGATGGGTTGTTTGAAAGAACAGAGCTACCTGGTGAAGAAGATGGGGAAGGATCTTCATGTATTCCCTTTTCTAATATCAAAGTAATTGAAGAAGAAGTTATGGCAGCAGATTTGAGGAAAACTTTAAATCTTGTTCCAGTTGGGCATATTGTTAAACTGTTGGATATACTCAGACAGTATGTATGCCACTCTTGCGATAAGGCTCTTGGTGATGAAGATGATGTGAGTTTTCTCAAAACTTCTAGTTCCATGATAGGATTAAATTAATTTCCTGGTTGTCGATGTTATATGGATATAGTTGAAATCTGTAAGAATGACTTTCATTATAAAAGGCTTAACATTTAACGTGACTGTTGGAGATCTTTCTGCAACGTCTGATTGTAATCATGCTTCTTTACTAGCATATTTAGTTTTAGCAGAAGCAATGGATTATTAATCTATTACCTTAACGTGAATGGTGCCTTTTTTTCTATTGATCATATAGTTTCTCTTAATGGTTCATCAGCTATGTACCAAAAACATCCCCCCTTAAATGTTTATGAAGTACACACATTTATGGTTCTGTTTCAGAGTAATATTTTACTGGAATGAAGTAAGAGTCAACATTGGAGATGGCTATACTTGACAGTGAAATGGGTGCCAATATATTATTATCATCATTTAGACATTTTGAACTTTCCTGGTGAGTAAAGCTGAAGGTAAGTTTCAGTCAGAGGAAGCACCGTCCAAATCAAGTAACTAGATCTGATATGTAGATTTTGCTCAGGGATTATAAGGCTTTTCACTTATGGGGTCTACTGTTTCTAGTTCTGCAAGGTTATTCAGGGATCAAGAATATATTAATTTTCATTGTCAGTCCATTTTGTGTTATTTTACCATCAGATATGGAGTTAAAAGGTCAGTGATTGCTATGAGTTTCCAGTCATATTTTATGCTGCAGAATGTTGGTGTGCTAGCAGTACTAGTTGGTTTAGTGCAGGGTGGAATATAATTTTTAACATAGATATATTGAAACTGTAATTGGTTAGCATGGCCCCACCTTGTTGGGTGGAGGGAATTGTAGCTACTCTGCAGGAATATAGTAGGTATTAAATGAGGGCACTTGAACTTCCATGCACAGAGCATGCTTATGCCCGATTCATGCAACTTAGGCTTAAGAATTTCTTGGCTTTGTTGGAACACTTGCTTTATTTTGTTGTTTCTAATAGCTAGTATGTGATGATTGAAATTTTTATAATAAAAACCAAAAATTAAGGTCTTGTTCTGGGTGGAGTCAAGAAACCTTTATGGGATTTGGGCCTTACCTAGTAATAAGGGCATCATTTCAAGAAACCTTCATGCTTTATACAACCAATTCGTGCATTGATTTGACAATTACGTCTATTTATACCACAGTTGAGCTACTCGCCATTAGCAAAAAATTGCCAAGGCTTGAAAAAAAACTCAGGAAAAACTCGGCTAGTACTAGGCAAAAACTCGGCAACTTAAAAACACGCTTAAATTTAATTAGAAATGCATTTTTTTTTTGCAAAATTCAATGAGAAGATGCATCCAATGAGTCAATAAATGAGAACACAAAAGAAACAAGCCGAGTCTAGATATATTTAAATGCAAAGTGGGTGCAAATCGCATCCTCATGAGGAATGCTGATGGCTGGAAGCAAAGTAGTAAATGGTTTTTGTAAAACTAAAAGTAAATACATCATTACAATTACATCTTCCTCTTCCCAGCTCTAGCAAAAACTAGGGGAGAGGTAGAACTAGAGGGTCTAGTCCTAGAAGTTTGCTGTGGGCGTGACTGTGCCTCCTCGCTCGGTATGTCTGGCTCAGGTTGTGGCTCGTCCTTCATCTTAGATGAAGCTATGTCTCTACCTGCTCCTGCCACTGGCAATGGCTCCTCATCCTTCTACTACTCCTCAACGTCATCCAACGTGAAACCAAATCCACCCACCTCCTCCTCCATAGCCTGCCTCTCCAAATCAGTGATGTCATCCTTGGTAAACAATGGAGGCTGCTCCTGTGATGTCCAATCACTGTAAGGATCTATATCATCCAAGTCAATTGGACCAGCTGGTGCTTCGTCTACTTTCCTTATGCGCAACCGAAGATTATATTGCACAAAGACAAGGTCATTGAGGCGTTTCTGCGCTAACTTGCTCCTCTTCTTTGTGTGGATGGCTTCAAACAAGCTCTAATTGCGCTCACAACTAGATGAACTACAAGGCTGACATAAGATTCTGAGGGCAATTTTTTTGAGATTTGGGGTATTTCCACCCCAACTTTGCCACCAAGCATCTGCAAAATAAAAAAACATTGAAAAGTTAGAAAGCAAAGAGAAAAGCGAAAACATAATTTATCAATTTATCAGTCACTCTAGATCCCAAAATGCAAATGGCAAATGTTACAAGTTATACTCGGGGATTGAGTGGTTCTTCCTCTCCTGGCCATCTCTGAAGAGAATAGCTTACCCCTTGCTTCCTCATAATTTTGGAGTTCGCCCACAATGAGGTCTCTCACCTCAACCTCGGGTATCATCTTCTAAATGCATGTAGTGAGGCCCTCCATGACCTCTCCATTAGGATCTGAGGAAGAACCCCCGAACTTAAAACGAGGGTTGAGGAAGTACCCTGCTGCATGAATGGGTTGGTGGAGCTAATTGTTCCACCTCTTATCAATAATTTCCTAAATGGGATCAAATTTGAGTCTATCCCCCTTGTAGTAATTTTTGATAGACTCCTTGGCCCTATCCATGGCTTCATAAATATACCCCATTGGGGTTTTATCCCCATCTACCAAGCGGAGAACTCTAACCAAGGGTTCGGACACCTACAATTGAAAAATACAAATTACAAAAAGAGACTTGAATCAAGAATAATTAAAAATTCAAGTTTTGAAGTTACCTTCACAATCTCTGCAGCCTTTTGTGCAAAATGGTTGTCGAAGACTATGCATGCGACACCCTCTCCTTCAGCCTTATTTGAATAAGGTGAGTCTAGCCATTTTTTGACTCACAAACATTTGTTTCAAAGAAGTCAATGCAACAAGAATGCGTTGCAAACCTTGTGACACCGACTCTCACCAAATCTCTCCCTTGGGTGTGCTCTCTCATCAAATGTAGAACCCAAAGGTGATTGTAAATATATTTCGTGATCTTCCTTGCATCTTCCACAACTAGAGTCACCCAATCAAGTTTTCCTATGTCCTCCAAAAGAAGGTCAAGGACATGTGTTGCACAAGGTGTCCAAAAAAGAGTGGGGTGCCTCTCTTGGAGGTTTCTACCTGCAAAAGAAGAAGTTATTCTGAAGAAAGATACAACTAAGAAAAACAAAGCCACAACAAATGAAAATATTGCTAAAGGTGATAATTCAAAAAGATTCTACCTGCTGCCACATATCCTGCTGCATTATCTGTGATGATTTGCAACACATTCTCTACCCCCACCTCAATGACAATGTGCTCCAACATTCCAGCCAATGTTTTTGCATTTTTCACCTTACTGGAGGCATCAACCGATTTCAAGCACACCACTTTGTCCTTGCAAGCAACCAAAAAATTAAGAATCGTGCGGTTTTTGCTATCTGTCCACCCTTCAGAAAGAATGGTGCGGTTTTTGCCATATGTCCACCCATTAGAAAGAATGGTGCAGCCATATTTTTTCCATTCATTTCTTTGGTCCTCCACGACTTATTTTGCCCTATCAACTACATTTGTGAGCAACCTACACGAACAAAGTGAAATTAGGTCTTAGTACACAATTTTGATTTAATAAAGAAGAAATCTGAAAAACAATTAAAAATGAAATCAAGTGGACTATTTACTAACCTCCCACTCAAATCCCTGCGAGAAGGGGGCCTTGTAGCCCTTTCCTGAAACTGTCATTGCGGTCACCAAATTCAGCCAATAAGGACTGTCTGCCACATTGAATGGGATGTTGTTGAAGTACCAAAAATGAGCACATGCAATGTCTGTTTTTTTATGTGCCTCCCTATTCCATCTGGTGGCCTCTAATGATGGTTGTACTCCAAGTGTGTTCCTGGGCACAAAATAACTACTTTGGACTGTGTCCCTGATGGTGATGCAGCAGTGCCAGGTACTCTACTAGAGGAAGCTGTAGCGGTGGTTGAGGTGGTGCTGAAGGAAGGAATTTCCAACACTTAGCCAATTTTTTACTTTTCCTAGAATTCTGTCCTGAAGGAAGGAATTTCAAACGCTTAGCCAAATTCTCACCTTTTCCAAGAATTCTGTCGTGAAGGAAAGAATTTCCATCACTTAAGTCAATTTTTTTCACTTTCGTGGAATTTTGTCTTGAAGGAAGGAATTTCTAACACAACGCCAAATTCTTACCTTCTTGGAATTTCTTCTTCTTCGGTGCAATTGTTCCCTGTGGAAGGAATTTTTTTGAATATTGAACCTTTCTTCCTGAATCTTGATTTTTACGTCTTGCTTCCAACCTTGGGCACATTTTGGAATTGGAGAAGAAATTTTGGAAATTTGTTCCTTGAGGAAGGAATTTTTTGTGCTCTTTGAATTCATCATGTCTGTAGGGAGTTTTTTGACCAATTTTTCACATCTCCTATTTTGAAGAAATTTTTTCCAAATTTGAGTTCTAGGGTCTAGGAGAGAGAAAATTCTCTTGCTCAACCGATTCAAAATAATTTTTGAAATTCGGACAAATTTTGATGTCCAAAAATGGATTTTTCAAAATTTTTCTCGAGGGGAAATTTTTCTTCCAGCTCATCCTTTTGAACTTGGGCGTGGAAATCATGGTATGGAGGAGATTTCAACTTTTGTTTGCTTTTCATGCTCTCTTGGTTGTGGCGCCCAATTCAACACTTGAGCGCAAATTTGCCTTTGAGGAGGAAATTTGGAGTTTTTGAACTTTCCATGACCTTGCCTTTCTAGTGCCCATCCTTGTCCTTAGGGGCCAAAACACCATAGTGGAGGAAAATTTCAAATCCTATGCTTTTCCTGGACCCTACCTCTCTAGCGCTCTACACTTACCTTGGACGCTAAAACATTTATGTCAAGGAATTTTGGGGGGTGGAGGAAATTCCTCCATCACCCCCATTTAGCGCCCTCCCTTTGACTTGGGCGCCAAAATACTATGGTGATGGAATTCTTAGCTTTGCCAACTTTCCTTGGCATCCTCATTCTAGCGCCCAACTCCAGACTAGGGTGCCATATCCATCTTGCCAAGGAATTTCATTTGTCCTTGACCATATTTTCACACTTCTTCCTTGGCAAGGATTCGTGCTTGATTCTTCATCCATACTTAGTCAATTTCTTCATCGTTTTCCAGATTCAAGATGCCATGTTTGGATTTGAAGCGATTTTGCCAGACTCGGGCGATTTTCCATGCTTTCCACTTCTGGAATGTGAACCCATACTTAGCCATTTTTTGATCACTCAGCCCGCTTTTTCGAATTCTCTGGATTTAAAAATGATCAGGAATGCTCAGTCTTCAGTGTCTACCAGTGAAGAATGTGCCAAAAATTGACTTTCCCAGAATAGTAAGTGTTTCAAAATGTTAGGATCAGGGCAAAACAGGTCAGGAAAGCACTTACTAAAAATAGAAACTTGCTAAAAAAAGAAACTACTAAAAATAGTAAGTTTGATTTTTGGCAAAACTAGACCAATCTGGGAGGCAGTGAAATCCCTAAAAAATAGGAACTTTCTAAAAATAGAAAGCTCAGAATTCGCTGAAATTTCATGGGTAGGTTCCTTAAAGGGTCTTGATTCCAATGTAACATTCAATTTTCCCAAAACCCTAAAGGAAATGTCTCAAATCCAGGTTTGAAGGATGAAACCCTAAAACAAACATAACAAGGTCTAGACGTAGCCAAATTTGCTCAAACGAGCTGCAGACTTGATCAAATTGACCCCCAAACATTTGCAAACCAAGGAGACCGAAGAGACTGTTGTGACAAGACCCAAAGAACCAAAACCAAAAGACCAAGAGAACCTAAAAAGTAGGGGGGTCATGTTGACGTGTATCTTGTACACAATCATACACAGAATAAAATACCCAAGGGTACCTTATCCTCTCTTGAATAAAATCTCTAACTGCTGAAGATATCGCAAGAAGGATCAGTTAGGGTGACTTCAATGTTCTTTTAAGTAGGGTCTCTACGTGTGGATAAGCACCAGTGGTCGTTGTGATTGCTGTGTCATCAAGGGGCCTTACGTTTCCGAAGTAGAATTTCCTAAACTAAACGAATTCTCAAAAAGATCAAAAGAGTAGGGCTTGCAAGAGATCTAGTCTAATCTAACCCTAAGAATGACTCAATGTGGACGAGACTTGGCAAGATTCTACCAACTTCAATATTGCCATAAAATAACAACTCAATTGAAATTGATGCGATCTTCTAAGGTAACAGATGATTTTTCAATTCATCAAGGATCATAGACACTACCACAAAGGCACATATCCAAGATACAACAATGATTGAAGGTTTAAGTGATTCAAGTTTATCCAGTTGACCACGCAAGGCATTCCTACAATCAGCAAGAAGCTAGTGGTTTGGAGAGTGAATCTCACCGACGATCAAGTCCAACACTTTATCCTTCAAACTAAAATACTACTTTGATTGAGAATGATTCAAGAAAGTGAACAACCATGAAGATAACCATAAGAATTGCAATAAAACACCATAACTTCAATATTCTATTGATCTCAAAGCCATCATGAACAACAATTGTTTGAAATTCCTTCCTCAAAGCTCAATCTTGCTACAAATCAAATTGCTAATCTCTAATATCTCTCTAATTCTCTAATTTCTCCTTAATCTCTAGTTTTCTAGTTGCAAAATGAAAAGAAATGAGGGTATATATAGCATCCTCAATTACAATGAACGGTCCAGATCAAAAAGAAGATCAATGGCCAAGATTATGACACCTGAACCCTAATTAGGGTTTATTACAAATAGCCCCCTTTTTACTGAACAATATTAAATGCATAGCCAAATATTAAATTTGGCACGAAAATCTAGGAGACTTAGACCAATGACAATTAAGGTGCCACATCATCTATAACAACCTTTCTTCTAGAATCTTATTCCCTTTCCAATGCTCCTTTTTAGCATATGCAATGAATCTAGACACGATTCCTTCGATCTCAGCAATTGGAATCTCGGGAAGATTCTTCATTCGTTCCTCCAAGTGGATGACCTGATCGAAAGCCTTGAGAAGAGCAGCGTCCCATCCAGGTTCAAGTTCTTTGATCTTCTCAATCAGGGGCATGGTGGCAAACATCTGATCTCGTTGCTCATTTGTAATAACATTCTCATCTTTGCAAAAGATGACCTTGACTCTATCCTCTAATTCTTGCAAATCCACATCTGTCTCAACTGCAATCCTCTTGCCAAGAATAGCACATAATACTTCGAACACCTTGTCCTGGATCGGATGGATAATCTCTTCAACTTGATTGCATTTGTTACTGATGTCCTCAAAAAGAACTTCCTTCATCTAGAGTAAAGTTGACCATTGGAGTAAACTATGAGGTCCTCCATCCATTATCTTTTCTTGTGCTAGGACCTTCCTTGATGTTTGTCTGATTACTTGCAGGACAGGAATGATAACATCCTTAGTATGAGCAAAAGCAGCTACAGTTATCATTAGGTTGTGGATGACCTCAAGAACTTGAATGGCTCGGTGAATGGTCTGCATCATCCTTGTTGCAAATTCAATAGCAACTGTATGGGATTTGTCAATCCAAGAGCTCATAAGCTGAACCAAACTCCTGACTCTCTCTGCCTCGCCAACTGATTCAAGGGGAAGTGCCTGTGTAGGAGATACTGCTGGATCCTGACGTCTCAAAGGCTGATTGAGATGACTGAAGTAGCTTCGCCATGCACCTCTCTCTCTCTCAAGCTTTCTATTTTTCTCCATTTCTTCCCTAAGCTTGTCTTTCAATGCTTCAAATGAATCGGTGGCCTCCTCTAGTGTCTGCTCGGCTGTGAGTGGACCAAGCTCAAATGTCTCTACATCATATTCTTCTGCAAGGATCTCACCTTCATACTTGTCCACTGCTGGTGTAGCTATCTGCAATTTTTTGGATCCTGTCTCATCTCTGATCATCTTGGACATCTTGGTGGCTTTCCTCTTTTCTGTCACTTCCTGAGAATTTCCAACAAGGCTCTCTAAATCAATCACATTATCTTCGTCCTCGATCACAATCACCCTTGTTAGTCTCTCTTTTAACCAATCTGGAATGGCAGATCTTGTTTCTCTAACCTGTATCTCATTAGGCAATGTTTCTTCTTCTCTGAGAGGAGATGTTACTTCATTATCTTCCTTATCTTCATGTAGCTTATTAGCTTGGAGAGACCCACTTGGTGACCTTCGAGGTGCCTGTCCTTCTTTATCGTTCTGTACCATTGATTCCATAGACTCCTCTATCTCAAGTGTCCTCTTCTCAGGTCGAGAAGATGTGCCGGATGAACGATCTCGGTTGGCCTCTTGCTTCTTCTTGGAAGATTCTCTTTTCTCAGGTCTCTCTTTCCTCTTCGAGCCTCTTGGATGGGGATTGCCCTCACTTACGCTTCGAAGGTTGCCTTCGCTTGCATTTCTGGGATTAGGATTACCCTCACTTACACTTGCTCCTCCTTCAACTGGTCTTTCTTCCAAAGTGAAAATCATAGATATGCCTTGCTCTCTCAACTTCTGATGCTGCACATCAACCCATCTGCGAGTACAAGACAAGACTGGAGCCATCAAAGCATCTAGATCCACAACCTCGGGTTCATTCCAATCTAGCCTCACTGATTTGCTTTCTCGATCATAAGATGATTGGAGATGTCTGCCACTATCCTGAGCTTGGTCGGCCACTCTGTAAATTTTGCATTTTCTGATAAAGTCTAAAGGCAATCTAGAATGCATCTTTCTTTTCACTTCAAGGTCATCCAAGAGATTCATCACAAAGTCTTCTATCTAAAACTCATGCTTATATTTTCTTCCGACTGTCTCCTCTATATACCCATATGGATCAAAGCTCAAAGCTCTCTCTCAAGGCAAAGAATGAAAATGAATATAAAGCTAACTCTTTCTCTGCATCATCCATGGCTAGAGCATTAGTACATACCTCAACTGAATTCCCTAATATGATAGGCACAGGAACTCCATTTCCATGTCTGTGTCTGAATGCTTTCACATAAGCTGCCAACTGTCTTGTTACCTCAAGTAACACTATTCTGTCTGTCGGATATCTTGGCAACATGTAGGGAGGTGAAGGACATCCATGAACTCTAATATATGTAAACTTCTGGAATTGGATAAACCATGCACCGTACCTCTTTACAAGCTCTTGTGCATCCTGAGATAGCCGATTGTGAATCCCGCCTTGCAATGTCCTGGTGATGTTCATCGTGAAGGTATCATTGACTAACTTGTAGTTACTTCCTGGCGGATGATGCAAGTGAACATAGGAATCACAAACTCTGACCTCGCCAGGTCCTCTTCCAATCACTCCTCTGTGAGGTAGTCCTGCATATTCAAAACTCCTGATCAAGGCATATATGATGTATGAACTCATGTGGAAGGACTTGGTAGCCTTCAATCTCCTTAACTGTACGTCCAAGCAATGGCTAATCATTCTAGCCCAATGGATTGTTCCTTTTCCCTGAACTATCACTTGGATGAAGTAGAACATCCACTTCTCAAAATAGAAGGCTTGAGGAGCCCCTGTAACTCGGTTGAGTAATGTTATCAAATCTCTGTACTCCTCCTGGAAGTCGATCCTATGTGGTGTGTTCGGAATCTTGCTCAGGCGAGGATGACTCTTGAGTAACCAGTTCTTATTGATGATGCCTAGGCAAGTGTCTGGATCATCTTCGTACATGGACCTGGTTCCTTCTAAGCTTTTATAAATCATATCTTTATGTTCTGGCAAGTGAAGAGCTTCATTGATAGCCTCCTCTGAAAGATAAGCAAAAGTGTCTCCTTCCTTGGACATTATCGATCTGGACTGTGGATCATAATGGCGAGCACACTCGATCATCAACTCATGGCACTGGATTGCTGGAGGGAAGCCGGCCGCCTTGATAATGCCACTTTCAATTATTCTCCTTGCGACAGGTGATGGCTTGCCAATGTAAGGGACCTCTCGAAACTTCTTCGTATTGAAGTTCCCCAAGTTAGTATCTCCAATGTTGCTCCACTTAGACACGATCTTGGTCTCCAATTCTTCGTTCTTTTGATCTTCCTTCATGAGAGCTGGACGACTGGTGGATGCTCCCGCCTTTGGGGTCGCCATTGTAACACCTACACAACATTTCATAATAAGAAATAGATTTTGCAATGCATAAACATAAATTAGATTAAAGATTGAATTTAGGAAACTTCATGATAAGTCCTTGAGTTAACATTTCCTAAATACGATTGAGCTACTGGAAATTCAAAATTTCAAATTTCAAAATTTAGATTAAGACTAGGACGTTTCAAAATTCAAAATTTGGACAAAGGAGATCTTGCCATACCTCACTTGAGAGCTAACTCTAAAAAGATGCACAATAAGGAAATTCGCCTAGGCAAAAACGAAGTTTGAAGTCTTCAATGTGGTCCTCCTCTAGCAAAGGCGCCTTTCTTAGTTAATTTCACCACCTTTGGGGTCTCCAACGTGATGATAGAGTATTCGCTCCACCTCTAACCAAATTTGCACCCTTCCTTAATGAGATTTCGCACTTTCTCGCTGTCTTCTCCAAATCGCATGCAAATGAACGATTAAATGATGATTTGAAATGAGATATCACACCCCCTTTATATAAGCGCTTACCTCTTCAATCCCCCATAGGCCGACTTTTGAAAATAGGCAAATAATAAATAAATTTCAAATAAAAAAAAAGGCCGACTTTGTAAAATATAGAAAATAAAACCCAAGCGCTCCAATTTTAATTAATTATTTCGATTTTAAAAGGCAAAATTAATTAATTAAATACCTTGTGCGCACCCATTAAATGCCAATTTTAATTAAATATTTCAAGGTTTATCGAAATTAAGCATTTAATGTATTTCAAAATTTATTGGCGCCAAACACATGAGAGATGTAAGGGATACAAACC
Organism: Cryptomeria japonica; assembly: GCF_030272615.1. Lineage (NCBI taxonomy): Eukaryota > Viridiplantae > Streptophyta > Pinopsida > Cupressales > Cupressaceae > Cryptomeria > Cryptomeria japonica. The sequence continues at coordinate 550,751,202 of NC_081406.1, read as the reverse complement.
ATATCGCTCTGGTCCCTGGGAGAGGGACAGGAACGCCTTAGCTTTTTAATCTTGATTTTTACGTTCAAAACCACTTCCTCTACGTTGAAACTGGCATTTTAAATAGGAACCTTGAGCTTGATTGATTCAATGTTTTGAAACGAATGCCTCCTAGACCATTTTCGCTCTGGTCCCTGACTGAGGGACAGGAGCGAACTTTGTATTTTGGCTTAAAATTGTCAACTTTTAACATTAACTCCTCATTCATCACCTTTCTAATGACATTTTCAACCTTGTGTGGCCTAGGCTTGACGAAGCTTTTGAAGGAAATGACTAATTTTATGAATATCGCCCTGGTCCTTGACTGAAGGACAGGAGCGATTTTGCATCCTTGCTCAAGTTAATCACTTTTTGACGTTTGGTTCCTTGTCCATCATCCTTCCAAGGACACATTCGACCTTGTGTAACTTTGCCTTGGTGTGGTCTAGGAAGAAAAGGATTGATTTTATGAATATCGCCCTAGTCCTTGACTGAAGGACAGGAGCGAACTTTTGTTCATTGGGCTAATCCTTGTTCGTATCAACTTGCAATTGCCTTCAAAGTATAAAATGGTGTTCCTTACTCCTTTTTGAACATTTGAAATGGAAGTGGCACCTCAAAATTAAGCATACTTAGACATTTCGCTCTGGTCCCTGGGAGAGGGACAGGAGCGAACTTGACCATTTCCATCACTTTTCGCGGTCCTTGCAACTTTGTTTCTCTTCGAGGCGTTCTAAACATCATTGCCCCCTTATACCTTGGCCTGGAGTGGTTTAAACTTGGAGGGGAATATTAGATAGCCTTGATTTCGCCCTGGTCCCTGGCTGAGGGACAGGAGCGAACTTTCACTTATAAGCTCATTCGTGCTTTGCCAACTTTCAAATTTGTCTTCAACGGACTCATTATGTTCCCCTTCACTTATCTTTAACATGCGACTTGCTCCAACTTGGTGGGAAATTTGTCTTAAGAAGAAATCGCTCTGGTCCCTTGGAGAGGGACAGGAGCGCCTAGGCAAATATGGGCTTCATTTGGTATCTTGCAATCTTCAAATGATCTCCAATAGATTCGTTATGCCTCCTTTTACTTGCCTCAAACTTAAAAACTCATTTCACTTCGCCAAAAACTTGTCTTGTGGAGGAATCGTCTGGTCCCTGAGAGAGGGACGGGAGCTATCATTAAAATTCGCCCTGGTCCCTGGCAGAGGGACAGGAGCGATTTTGCTTCTAGGGCCAATTTTCTTCTTCAAGGTACAATCAAATTATATTCAACGAGTAAAATGTACCTCCCTTGTTCTTCTCAAATCGCGAAATCGTTCAAATCTTTCAAGGACAAGGCAATTTTGGATTTCAAGCTCCGGTCCTTCAGTGAGGGACAGGAGCGATTTGTCTTCATAGCATGTTTCCTTGTTTGCAAATTTCTTCAAATTATATTCAATGGACAAAGATGTCCTCCTTTACCTCTTCCAATCCAAAAATCGCCTTGGTCCTGCAAGGACAGTGAAATTTTGAGAAACAAGCTCCGGTCCTTCAGTGAGGGACAAGAGCGATTTTTGTCCTTGAGAGCAAAAGTTCAACTTTTATTGCAAACGACTCAATCCTGGCGCTCTATCATGTTGATTTCACCTTCCATTACGTCCTTGATGCTTCAATTTGATCAAAATGAGGTCAAAAATGGTCTAAGTAAGTCATTTCGCCCTGGTCCCTGACTGAGGGACAGGAGTGATTTGACTTTAAACTTTAAAAATTTGCCATTTTGAGTCTCAAAAATCTTTCGAAATCTCCAATTCGTGCTCAACTGCATCTCCTGGCGACCCTGCACAAGACAAATGAAATAAATTAATAACCAAGATGCATAAAATATCATTTTCGCCCTGGTCCCTGGCTGAGGGACAGGAGCGATTTCACTTCCATAGGCCAAAATACCAAGATTTTAAGACTTCAGTCACTTCACAAGGCAAAATTAGGCCATTTCCAATGCTCGGGCTCAATTATCAAAATTCTCAAAAATTAGCCAAAAATCACTCGGACAAAATTCATAATTCCATCATTAACACTTAGGCAGAATTTGGACTTGCATTCAAAAATCTGACTGAACCTAGACAAACTCATTTGACCCCCTGACAGATTCACCTTATTTCAAAATTGCATCCTACGAGAGGAAGCTCAACAATCTTCAAAATTTGGACTAGACACCGGCTTGAAAACATCAAAACGGAAACCCTAAGGCTTAACCCCAGTCCAGACGACTGACTCACTAACCCAAAACCCTAAAAGCAGAGAGAGAAACGGGCAAAACCGAGCAAAAAGAGGGGGTCCCCATTTTAATGGGGCGATGTGTGAAATGGTCACAACAGGTCCCCATTTGCAATTGGGCAATGTGTGAAAACGTCACAATAGGCTCCCAATATTTTGTGATCATAGAATGTCTTCCAAACCAACAATTTAAAAAAAAGAAGAAAAATACTTATTTGCAAAACTATAAAATCAAAGGGGGTAGTTTTAAATGTTTATTTTGATATATGAAGAACTATCTAGAAGCAGGACATACTAAGCAACTTGAGGGTCAATTGAAGAAATCTCAACAAGATTTGAGCTCTGCTTTTGATGCCTTTAGGTTTGACGCAAGAAATCACTTGAAGCAAGTGTTATATATTTCGTTAGTCCTTGTGTAGCGACTTATTTCATTGATTTGTGTAAGCTTCATGTAGTTGTTGATAAATAGTTACCAACAATCAAGTTTTAACTAAGTTATCGGTTCGGGTTCAGGTTTGTTTTTGAGAATCCGGTTTGCCTGTTCGGCCAATTTTTTTTTTTTTGGGGGGGGGGGGGTTGGGTTGGGTTTGTTTGGGTTCCTTATTACAAAAAAATGTAAAATTCTTATATATATAATAAATATTAAATATATTTAATTTAATATACTTTTATTTAAGAATATATATAAATTAAATTCACCTTTAAAAAATATTAGAATATAATATATTAAAAAATTGATATAAATACTACTAAATTAAATTTTTAAAATATTAAACTTTGTTACTTTAACATACTAAAAGAAAGTTTTAGTATGTTAAAGTTTATCAAACACACAATAGAAAAATAAAAACAAAAAGAAAACCTAAAATATAAAGCAAAAAAAAAATATCAAAGCAAGACAGCTCCCACGATCACATCCACCCAACTACACTTCGACACCTTACATTCTCTGACACGACGTATTTTGCTATCATTGATTTTTCTGCAATTTTCATCGACAGCCCTTGTCAATGGTTTACTGCTTTGCTGGACCTGCTGTTGAACTGGACCGGTACCTAGATCTGGTGCGAACCGGACCCGGATCGAGCTTGGTAGCAGAGGAATCCAGTAACGTAGAGTTTTAATTGACAATTTTTGGGCCGTCTAAATAGAATTGTGATAGTCAGGGAAGGTGTCTGTTTCTGGGAGGACAAAACACTATCAATAGGAAGAGCAATCTGCATTAACAAAGCATTCATTAATTGAATAGGAGTAAAGAGAGTAGCGATGCCTTTCCCTGCAAACCACTTAGACACAGCAATAGGGGTACTCACCAAAGCTGCTGAAGAAAGATTTTGCACAACATTAGGGTTTCAAACAAGAGAGAAGTGAATACATCTGTAGACGTAGAAGCCATTTGAAACTCCTTCAAAGCTCTCTAGAATGTATAATGATGTTTAATTCTGCAAATTGAAAGCCATACAATTTGTATATTTTTTATTTTTCATCTATTTTTAGATACATATTTTGTTCTCTGTTTCTTGCCTCATTCTATTGCCAGCACCAAAAGCGTGTAGATTTTATTCCTTATTGGGAACACATCTTCACATCCTCCAAATTTGCAACTCAAAAGTGTAGGTTTTATGCCTATCTTATCTTCGTTTAATTGATTTAATTTTAAGTGTTTAAACTTTTTTGATGAGCACAAGCTCCTTTACTTTTATTCTATTTGATATTAATTTTTTTTTTTTTTGAGTGCCATTAATTTATTTATTTATTTGCGGGCATTAATCAAGTGCGTTCCTTTCATTCTCTCTTTGGATGGACATTGATTTGATTATTATTTTATGGCATTGTTTTCTTTTTGTAAATAGTCCTTTTGATTGTGGCAATATCATTGCATATGTGGTAGACTTGATAAAATTGATTTGTTGGAGGATGGTTCAACTTTTTTTTTTTTTGTTTGATTAGAATTACTTTTCCTTTTGTCCTCTTTGGTTAAACTTTGATGTAATGTTATCCACTAGCTTATGCTGTTTTTAAACTCAATGGATATATACAACAGGAAGCAACATATAAATTTGACTGGCTTATTAATGCCACTAGATGAATAATAGGGTAAATATGTATCTTTAAGATGGGATGTTATAATGATAAATAGACCTTTCATTTTTGGGAAATGAATTTATATTTACATAATTGCAGGTTGATTCTGACAACTACATCAGCATCATGTCTGCATTAGAGGCAGTTCAGCTTTCTCTCACAATCATGACTCATCCAAATATGCCAAAGCAAGTGTATAAAGAGGAGGTACGTGTTTCCCACCTTTTCAATGTTATGTTTTTTGATTGCCGAAGTTTAAATAATCAGGACAACATTTAGCCAGCCATGCATGTTGAACTCAATTTGGTTCTTTTATATTGTTCTAAATTTTCTATTGCATAGAGTTGTGATTCTTGTGAATCAGCTTGTTTTATGGCTTGCAATAAAATAGTATATTTGTATTTGATTTTTAATCAGATAAAATTGGTTGCTTCTTGAGCTGCATTTAGGAGTTTTAGGAAAATAATCAGAGTATCCTGTCAAATATTGAATGCTTGCTTTGCTGGGGGCCTTATGTTAGTCTAGATCTTTTCGTCATCTCGATGTCTATTAAACTTATGTACCAAAAAACTGCACCCTTGTCATCTTCTCGGTAGTTCAAATAGTGAGGTAATTTTTTTTAAATTAGTAAATGCCTTTGACAAAGTAAAAAATGCTAAAACTTTGAGTCGAATGTTGGAGGAAGTTGCCTTAGAGGTGGGCATAGACAGTGTAGTGTAAATTATAATTGACAATGCAACAACATATGTGCGATTGAGAGATTGCTTGAAGAGAGGCATTCGCCACTCTTTTGGACCCCTTGTGCAGCACGTTGCCTTGGACTTCTGTGGAGGACAAAGGCAAAATTGATTGGTTGAGAAATCAATAGAAGAATGAAGATGTAAGAAGCATGATAAAATTTATTTATGATCACCCTTGTGTTCTTAGTTTAATGAGAGATCACACCAAAGGGAAAGAGTTGGTGCAATTGGGTGTCACAAAGTTTGCAACTATCTTTCTAACATTGCAAAACATTATTTTGTTTGTTGACTTCTTTGAAACAATTGTAAGTCAAGCATGGCTAGATTCATCATGTTCAAAGAAGCTTGAAAGAGAGAGTATTGCATGTGTAATCTTCGATAATCATTTTGCACCAAGAGCTATAGAGATCATCAAGATAACTCCAAAATTTCGATTAAAAATCGAAATTGAATATTGTATTTTTTAATTTTAGAAGTATTTACTTCCATTATAAATTTACAACTCTAATTTGTTTGTAGTTGTAGTTGTCAAAGCCCTTGGTTAGAGCTTTGCACTTTGGTAGGTGGTGATAAAGACCCAATGGGAACATCTATAAGGCCATGGATAGGGTCAAATAGTCCATCTAAAACTATTACAAGGGAGACAAACTTAAAATTGATCCCATTTTGGAGATCATTGATCAGAGTCGGAACAATCAACTACACCAACCCATTCATGCAGTGGGGTACTTACTCAACCCTAGGTTTTTCTATTGATTGAGCTTTGCACATCCTAATGGAGATGTCAATGGAGAGCCTCATGACATATATTGAGAGAATGATACCCAAGGTTGAGGTGAGAGACCTCATTGTTCAAGAATTGCAGAATTACAGTATTGGTAGCTTGTTACCGGTTCTACCCTAGGCAATGCTGGGCCCTGGTGCTGTTTGAACGGGGTTCAGGGTCCTAGTCTGATCCTCTGTGGGTTTGGCTAGGGTCCTGCCCACAGCCTATGTGTTCAGCCTGGACGAACCCAGGCAAACCTGGGCCAAATTTCACCTCCGGATGTGTCTAGCCAATGAATTTGGATGTTTTTAATTGTTTTCTTTGACTGTTTTCTGTAAGGTATCCATCTACAACAATGGTAAAAAGATTGTCAAACCATGGCATCAAGGAATAATCAATGAGTTGCTATGCTAGAAAGAAAATGGAACGTCTAATATAAATCATAAACCCTTGCATATTCAAACCCCAATATCTAATGTTATCAAATTTATAACAATGCACAAATCATTGTTAAAAACAGTGGATTGTGTTCGCAATAGTATCAAATGATTGCCTTCAACAGTCTATCAAGTGTGTACGGGCAGTGATCTGTAGATAATAGTGAGCAAGGGTTAGAAGTTAGAACCATGTTAAAACCTCAGAACCATGTACATACCATGTTTCTGGACTGTCATATTGTCATGAATACATCTGCTGGTCTTCCAGACTGTCATGCTTGTCCTCAAACATGCTGATCCCGTGTCCCCATCTGTGTCAAACTGTCTCTCTCAAATATGCTGGTCAAAACCATTTCTCAGCCTCTTCAACATCTCTATACAAATATTATACTGTCATCGATGGTAAGTTGACGTCAATGACAATGTATAGCACATATTGCTAACATAACTTACCATAGGATTTAATGTTTGTTGTGGTTAGTTACTTCTCAGCATTTGGCACTTATTGTTTTCCATCTTGGGTGTGTTGATTGCGATTGTCTTGGTGTTTATTTATGGGAGAGGTTGTCTATACAAGACCTTCGAATCTGTTCTTATCCATTTTCAATCATATCTCAATAATTTGAGTGCCTTTTTGTCTGAGAGAGTTTACTGTAAGAGACACAATGAGAGTATAGTTACTCAACATTCTCTTTGGAAAGTCCTTTGCCCTTTCTTGATTGTTTCCTCTTCAGCCATTTCTTTTGCTCCCCTTTTCTTACTTGTGGTTGCCTTCTTTTGAAGGATTTAGGAGGCCATTTCTTTTGCTCCCCTTTTCTTACTTGTGGTTGCCTTCTTTTGAAGGCTTTAAGAGACAAATTCTAAATATTTACGAGTACTTTGTAAACACATCTTCATGTAGGGAGGTATGTTGGGTATAAAAATTTGTTATCCATCTAAGCAATTGAGTGAAAAGGAAATGTCAGAACCTTGTTTTTAGTAAAAACAATGAAAACAAAAGTATAAATATGAAATGCAGAAAGAGAAGTAGCAAACCCTTATATTTAATAGATATTGAAGAATAAGAATATCTTTTTGTTTGCCATAGTGAAATGGATTAGAATGTAATGACCTGCCATTGTACTTAAGCTATTTACAAGATAGAAGATGCCAAACATAACTATGAATTCCTTCAATAAAAAAGCATACAATATATAGGCTGAATTATACAGGAAATTAGTTTGCAAGCAAATGATTAGACTGGGAATCGACTTAGATATTGAACTGGGTAAGGAAGTCATAAAATTTTTTAGTTAACAGAGGTATTTGCATGTACTTAACAAGATGTAAAAGGAATTGCACAAGAAACGTTATTGGTCTTAAATTGAGATCAATGATTGAATACCAAAATGGAGATAGCCCTGTATATTGAATCCAAAATATGCAGCTTATGTACGTGAGGAAATAGAGTGCATGTTAGATGCAGAAATAATAATTCTAGGTAGGAACAAGTGATTAAATATCCCTGGTGAAAACTTAATCAAAGAAAAGTATAGTTCAATTGAGGTATGTGGATTTCTTAGTTTGAACATAGACATAAAACAAGTCGCTTCTGATCCATTCATTTAGATCACTTTGGAAGAGGCTGCATGTAGTGAATTGTTCTCAATTTGGGTGGATTTTCAAGGTAGAACAAAATCGATGTTGCAGAGGAAAGCAAATAAAAAACCATTATTATGTTGGAGTTGAGATAAAATGCCTTTTGGATTATGCAAAATTCTTATCACTTTTTAATGAACTATCTTGTTGTTACCTTTCCAAAAATTTAATCACGACTAAGTCAGTCCCTTCCATGTTCGTTCCTCAAGGTTCTCCTTGTTTGCCTCATAACTTAAGTGTTTAGTCGTGGCCTTTATGTAATTCCTAAGCTTGTCGCGCGTTGTCCACTTTTTCTAACCTTGGTCGCGTAGTTGTAGATTTTCAAAAGTCCCCGATTGCCCGACCTTCCCCTTTTGTCTTGTGTTTTAGTCACTCATGCAGAGGTTGTCAAAAGTCCGAAAACCTTGACTATAGGTTCTGAAGTTTGTGTTTGGGACCGAGTGACTTGTGAAGCCTTGCTTAAATCTCGGGGCGCCGCCACCATGTGGGGTTAGCTGTATAGACTAACCTTGATTTGTCTTGTTAGCAGGATTATGTAGATGAAGGAACCATTTTCAAAGTGGCTAAATAAATGCAGTATTAAATACATGTCACATCATATGAGTACATCAACGAGGTGGCGAATGTTTTTTGAACCAACTTTCATTATTCACTGGTGCTTTCATATAGCGAGCTATCTAGCTTGGGCCCATGCAGAGCGGAATCCAAAATCATTGGGCGGGAGTGAAGGATACAGCGATAGAGCACTTGAACCTGGGAGAATTCTTGTAGGACCTTGAACAGAAAGAAAGGACCCCGTCGCGAGACAAAATCTTTCAGAGTGGCTTAGCTCATGCAGCTGGTTTTCCACGTGCCGTGCCTTGCGTTGATTTAATTGTTGCATGTTCTAAAAGATACAACCCAACCACATAGGAAATTCGAAGAGAGGACGGAGAGGTCATCGCTCAAATCAACTCTGAAAGTGTTTCTCGTGCTTTGTGCCTCTCTAAGAAAGAAGCCTCCGAAGACATGTTTGTTCTTGCCGGTGAAGAGTATTTCTGAGCTCGTGGAGACTAGTGCAAAAATTGCATTGCCAAGTCTTGGCTGAAGTCTGAAAAAGGAGGTAAGTCTCAATTGCCCTCCAAGCTTAGAAGAATACATTTAAGGGATGAAATTTCAGAAGTTATTGCTTTATTGCATCGTGTAGTAGAGAATGCCCATGCCGACTTCTTTGAATTTTGGATGTGCCGCTTCATCTTAGTAATTTGCAGTCTGCAAAATTCCATCAATTGGGCATCTGTAATTAGTTACTACCTAAATGAGCAATTGAGCAATTTTCAGCAGTCCCTGACCTCTAGCATGTGTTCATACGTAGTATATGTTCTATCTAGTCAACAATCTATTTGGCCTGGGTTAGAATTGCAATGCCCTCCCTCTGCATGTCTGCCCATTTTAAAAAATAATCCCAAGCTCACCCTACAGGTGGGCATGCAAACCTTTTCCCGCATAAATGATGTCTTCCTAATGGGTCTTGTTAGAGAATTAGAGGGAAACCCCAGACTGCAAATTTCCCATGAGTTGCTTCTTTTTGATGGAATTTGGGAGTTTCTATACCCAGTTTGATAGGTTCACATACCTCAGAATTGGGGGTTTTGAAAAAGCTCCGTTAAAGCTGCCCCGTTTTCCCGCTGATTATATGATATTCTTGGAGGTTTGTCGCCAGATGGCCGTGGTTTATGTCAAATATTTGAATATGGGGAAGAAGGGATATTCCTTCCCGTTGTCTATGTCACACTTTTCTTGTAAAACAAATGGTGCTGCAAAGGGAGTTGAGAAAACCCTGGAAGAATTTCACTTTCATTCTTTGCCGACCAGGGATAGTTTTGACAGCAAAGGTTACGTGAAACGTTGCTTGTATGGAGCCAAAAATTATGTGCATTGGCCAGACATTGAAGATTTCTGGGAAGATTGTTTTGACGATGCCGAAGTGTTTAGAAGAATTTTCATGAGGCTCACTTTGCAACAAATTCATGCTTTTGGCATTTCTTTTAATATCCCTAATAACATGGTGGAAGATGAAGTCATTCTTGACCTGAAATATCACACTCTTGTTGACAAGGCTCCACCTGGGATTGATTGGTCAGAATGTGAGCTCTCAGATTTGATGGTTCGTACAACTCCCGTGTTGAGAAGAACATCTGATTGGTTAAATGGAAAGTGTTGAGAAGAACAACTCCCGTGATGTCCATGATATAATTAAATAATAAATCTAATTACTTCATTGTAAAGCCCCAAATTTAATAACAAATCTTTCGGGCCCTTTTATTTAATTAGATTAGGCAAGTTTTGGTTGGTTGTGTCGGCTCGTTTGTAACCCTTCGGGAGGTTTCCCGGAGCCCATATATATGGTCGTGTTAGTCATTGTTGTAGGTATGCGATTTTTGATATTTTTCTCTCTTGTTTGAATTCCTGTTGGAGTTCTGGTTTTCGCCATTTCGGAGGTGAAAGATCCTCCCTATTTGGTACTTGCAGTTTTGGTGGGATTCACCCCTCACCCTATTCTGTTCAGTGTTCTTGTTCTGGATCTGGCAAATCTTGAATTTCATCACTGTTACTTCTCCAGTTGCGTATATGTTAATCTGATTTGCATGCATAAAGGATTCCTAATATTCCGAATTCATCACTCAATACACTTGCGGGAGATTAACCCCCTCACAAGTTGAAGTCTACCATACCCCTCCCTCACTGTACAGTTACACTCCCTCCTCATTGCCGTACGGTTTGCTTCCCACTACCGTACAACTAGTCTCACATTACCGTACGACCTATTTGGCACCACCGTACGACCTCCTCGACACTACCGTACAATCCTTTCTTGACAGCTGTACGCCCAGTCTCCTTCACCGTACGACCTTTGTTCAAGCACCGTACGAGTGCACCACCGTACGACCCTGCTCCTACACTGCCATACTTGTGACCAGCCTGTTGTGTAGTGGATGCAAGTGTATACTAGAAGGAGGTATCGTTCGGCCGATCAAATGGGGGAACCACAGGATCCTGCAAGAGAAGTCATGGCACTATTAAGGGAGCTAACCAAAAGCCAAGCTCAGCTCAACGACACCCTAACCAGAGGAGAGCAATGACAACAAATTGTGGAGGAAACCTTACGACAATTGGCCTTGGGAAAGACGAATGGAGAATAGAATGGGTAGGGCGATGATTCGGTCACGGTAAGATCAAACGTCCAACGCTCACATTCACGACCGCTGATGCCGACTTTTCCTTAGAAATCAGAAGCACCACGCGGGGAGCAAGAGCCCACCTTTTAGGAGATGCAAGCATAGTTGAACCAAGATTGGAGGGATGCAAATCTCGAGGAGGACATATCCTTCAAGGATTATGTGGAGCTTCAGATGAAATACTCAGGCGGCAGAAGTCGGGGCCATTATGGACACTATAACCATGACATCAAGCAGAAGGTTGGCAAGATCAACCTATCATCCTTTGATGGGGCCAGATCGACCTCGGCACGAGCCTGGGTTCAAAAAGCAGATACTTACTTCCAACTCAACCCGATGCCTGAAGATGAAGCTATCAAGTTTGTAGCACTCCACCTGGAAGGGGTCGCGCATGAATGGTGGCATCATGGAATGGTCACTCTTGTTCATGACCAGATAACTTCCTATGCCGAATTGACAGAGAAGCTCATAGATCGATTTGACGGGAAGGATCCAGAACTCAATTTCAAGGAGTTGGCACAACTAAAGCAGTCGGGATCTGTGGACAGTTACATCACAAAATTCCAGAGACTATCCGTGTTGGTAACTGACATCTCAGAGCAGAGATTGGTGGTCTTGTTCATGGACGGATTGATGGAACCACTGAAAGGTTGGGTGAAAGGGTTCAACCCCAGCATGCTCACAGAAGCAATAAAAAAGGCCCGTAACATGGCAACATCTTCCTCTTCTAGAAATTTTGCACATACCAAACCACCTTTCGTTCTGAGGGAGAAGGATAATAAACCCTTTCCGAAGGGGTCATCGCTCGATGAAGCCACAAGACAGGAACTCAGAAGGAAGAAGCTTTTTTTCACCTGCAGGGAACCATGGGAACTAGGACACCGATGTTTGGGCAAAGGAAAGATTCACTATATTGAAGTGATGTCCGATGGAGAAGAGGAGCATGAGGAAAGCGACCCCCCCACAAGGAAAGAATCTACCAAAGAAACCAGCCTGGCGGAGAGAATCTCCAAATTGGTATGGAGGGGGGGTGTCATTGCCACACTGGTAGGTACCCCAAGGTGCAGTGTATTTAGAGTACGTGGTGCACTCCAAGGGTAACAAGTTCTTGTTATGCTTGACAGTGGGCCTCGCTCAACTTCATAAACTCATCACTCGTCACCCGAAGGGGTTTGTGTACAAAGGAGCATGAAGGGTTCGATGTCAAGGTGGCAGGAGGCAATCTCCTATCATGCACTCACCTGGTTCCGCAACTGAGCATCACCATGGGAAATTGCATGGTGACCAACGATTTCTTTGTTGTAGATCTGGATGACACGAATGTCATATTGGGCATTCAATGGATGGAGACACTCAACCAGTACACGCAGAGCTTCAAAAGGATGGAGTTCTCATTCGAGGTGGATGGCAGGAAGGTGGTTCTCAAGGGAATGTCGAATGGTGGCCCGAGGGAGATTTCCGCCAAAAGGATGGAAGCCATCTTCAGACATGATGAAGTAGTCTGGGCAGCACATTGCTTGATCTCAACAAAACCCTTGAAAGAGCAACTGACTTACTACCAGGATGAGGAACTTCAGTCGGTTCTGGATGAGCATAGTTTGGTCTTCGCTGATATTCCACTTGGTATACCCCCACACCGAGGGTTTGAGCACAACATTGAGTTGGAGTAAGGAGCGAAACCCGTTATCACCACACCCTATCGCCACCTGAAGAAGTTCAAAGATGAGATAGAGAAAACGATCCAGGAACTCCTCGATAAAGATTGGTTTTAATTTTGAAATTGCTTGGGATGAGAATCATGAGATATATTTGCAATTTTCTATTTGCCTCCATCTTGATATTGACATGTTGCTGCCCCAAACTTCACAACCATACAATACCACTGGTATAACAAGCAGCCCAAATAACATCTTCTTAGATCTCCAATCCCATAGCTCGGCTACTCTGCATCTATTTCAAGGAAGGGATCCTTTATCCAAAGTAGAAGTTAAAGCATCCACAAAATAAGCTCAGACTAACTTTGCACAATGAACAAAAATCATTTGTTCATAAAAAGTATGAGCAATAATTTCACCAATCTATACTATCAAATCTTTCATTCATCTAACAACTTTGTAAAGCAAATCTATTTTAAGTTGAAGAAAATATGAAACCATGCAACCATGTGAGAACAATAAGGATTCAAAGCAAATGCACATGAACTTTTATTATCATAATAGTTGTTAGCAACAATCTCACAAATCTCTCCACAATAAAATGAGAGGAGGTTATATAGAGTTTTGAAAACAAATGAAAGGCCGAGATCAATCAAATATCAACAGTCGAGATCAAAACATCTATACCCTAATTAGGGTTTCCCATAATAGCAACAAGAACAAATGCATGAAGGACAAGTGGTGCGAGGAGCTATCTTCTAGGAAGGTGCATCATTATCCTCTTGAGTGGCAATATGTTCGATGAACCTGGACACGATCGGGCTGACCTCTTCCATTGTGACATGTGGCAGCATATTCACCCTGAATTCCATCCCGTTCTTGTGACCTAATTCACACCATCGCCCCATCGCAGATGGGGACCCCTTGTTTTCGCTTTTTAGGGTTTTTGTCCTAGCTCTGTAGTTTCATAAGTCCATTTTCTGAGAGAGTTTTGAGTTTGAGTTTCTAAGGTCGTCCCAAGCCAAGTGTTCAAAATCATGTTCAAAATCATGTATGAGTGTTGTCAAAGTGCTTAGAAGGTCTGAAGGACGAGAATCACAATTGCTTTGGGTCATTTCGAGAAATTTCGCCTCCAAGTGTAAAAAGCAGGGTTTGCTTTTTTTTGCTTTTTTTCAAGATTAGGGTTTTGATCTCCATGCCAGATTATTACTACCCATGTTTTCAGAATTTGAAAATTTGGTCTCTAATGGTAAAATGCAGATGGAAACCCTAATTAGGGTTTTGTTCCAAAAGATCAGCCATATGATCAGTACCCATGTCTTCAGAATTGAAAAATCATGTCTTTAAGTGTAAAAAGCAAGAAGCTAGGGTTTTGTTCCAGAAGATCAAAAATGAACATGGCAGGCCCAGATGACAGCATGGCTGATCAAATTTGAATGTGTAAAAAATGGCTGTCCAGGCTAAAGTCCACCTTGATAAACATGGCACGAGGGAACATGGCAAGCTAGACACAAAGTCCGCCTTGGATGAATGGCATGGAAACTTCCAAGTCCGCCCTCTAGGAGAAAGACAAAAGAAACACAGAACAGAAAACAACAAAAATCTAAAACACGAATACAAATAACAATCACATGCCATTCAAGTCCAGTCAAAAAATCTTCAAATCCATTGATGATCACTTCAAAGCAATTGAAAAATGATCAAACGTTTGCTATAGGGGCAAAGTACATCAATGCATAATAAAGTGAAAAAAATGAGGGAGTTTCATATGGTTTGGGCTGTTTTTTTGCAAATTTGATGTGATACATGGGTTTCTGGTATGTACTTGTGAGTTGGTTGTATTTGCATTTTTGGAAGCAATTAGTTGTAATTTCATTATTTAATGCAACGTTTATTGATATACAAACCCAATTGTAAAGTTTCTAATGAATTACTGGTTACTGTGTAACATGTTATCAGATTATTGATAAAATTGTTGACTACTCAAGGCAGCAAATTGTACAGAGTGTTTTTATTGCATATGATCCTTCATATTGGATGATCCATAAAGGTGGTGGAACTGATGGTAAGTTTGTCATGTGGTGGCTAGTTGCTTTGTGTAAAAAAGAAATGGTATTTTTAAATGGATATATAAAATTGTTTATTTCTCAAGACAGCAAATTGTACAGAGTGTTTTTATTGCATATGATCCTTAATATTGGATGATCGATAAAGTTGATGGAACTGATGGTCATGATGGCAAGTTTGTAATGTGGTGGCTAGTTGCTTGTGTATAAAGAAGCTGTAGTTTTTAATTGATAAAAGACTTTCTAACAAAGTTTATGCATTGTTGTTATTTATCAGTATCATCTAAGAGAGATAATACAAGAGATTCCTGTAACTTCATTTTATAAATTCATTTGTATTATGTATATGTAAGTATTGTAAAGGAGTACAAGGGAGTTGTTCTTGGGATAATTAGGGGCTTCATAAACTATCAGGAAATTAGGGGGATGTTTCAGAAATGCCCCTCTCATTGTTTGCTGTAACAGGTACAACAATCAGAAGAACTTGATAAAATAGACGAGTTAATGTTCTTTTTAAAATTTTGCATTGTAGTAGTGAAATCTGCCAATGCAATATGCTTTGTCAATGTAGTTACCATTGAGTAAAATTTTGTTTATTTAAAATTGTACAAGGTATTGAAGAAGAACATGTCAACCAACATAGCAAGTCAGGAAAGAAAGGGCGTTGCCAGAGCAAGGGTTGGAAGACTAGAAAGTCAGCATCCACCAAGTGTGTGTCTCCTGAATAATTGTGTAACCTGTTTTTGGTTCATTTACTGTGTGATACTGTATTTACTTTCCACTGTATACAGGGTTTCTACTGCAGTTTCAAATGTGTTCTACAAACTCTGCAGTATTCTTGGTTTATTTAAGGATCTCCTTTCAATTGAACGACTCTTAGATAGTTCTGTTCTTCAGCTGATCAAGACAAGCCTTACAACATTCACTATTGAGAATATACAGCTATTGCAGTTAAAGGCTATTGGTGTTACATGTGCGGTAATAATATTCTCTATTCATGACCTACTTGCTTTGGTAAAAAGCTGTAAGATTAAATTGATTTAATGCTTTTGACTTTTACCATGAGTTCAATCTCTCCTTGGATTTAATGAACATTTTCTGATGGAAAGGTATTCAGCTCATACCCTGAGTATCGAACAATTATCATGGATGAAATTGTTCAGCTACTCTGGAAGTTGCCATCATCAAAGCGAAATCTCAGATCTTATCATTTACCAGATGATGAACAGAAACAGATTCAGATGATAACTGCCTTGGTACTGCAGTTGGTTCAATGCAGTGTCACTCTACCAGAACCAATCAAGACAGCTTTTGCAGTTAATGCTGCTGCTGCTGCTGATTTTGATCCATCTAAGTGCTTTGATTCTGCAGTTGAATCCTGTAGATATTTCTGGGGAAATCTTCTACAGTATTTGTCAGTTCCCAGATCTCAGGACATTTCTGACATTAAAATCATTATTGAGAACCTTGTTATAGATTTATTGATAACAATAAATGTACCGGAGTATCCTGCAGCAAGTCTTCTGCTTCAGGTATATGAACTTGAGCATGGAACTAATTATTATTTTTAGCATGAGAATACATCTGATACTGTAATTTTTTGCAGATTCTATGTGTTCTACTTTTTGGAAATGCTGGACTTAAGTCTAAAGATGTAATTGTGCGTGGCATAGCAATTGACCTTCTTGGCCAGATTGCTGCTAGACTGAAGCGTGATAGTGTGGTATGCAGCAATGATAAACATTGGATCTTGCGGGAGTTATGGGAAGATAGTTCAGAATATGTTGTCCCAGAGGAGATGTGTGTTGTCTGTCAAGGGCAAAGAACTGCAAACTTTATGATAGTTTGTGAGGGCTGCCAGCAAGTGTTCCATGGTGAGTGCATTGGTTACACTGGACATAATCAGACAAGCCGTGGTTGGGTCTGCTATTGTTGCATATGCAGGAAGCAGCTTGCATCTCTTAATTCTCATTTTCAAGTGCAAAGTGAGAAGCTTAAAGACAGTGAACCTTGCTTTCGAATAAAGGGAGTTGCTGTTATTGAGCAGATCCTCTTAAACTATCTTAAGGAAGTTGGGTCCACAGATAATTTGGTTACATATGCTTGCCAGTATGTAATGCATCGTGCTTGTTTAATACACATTCCTATGTGATAAATGCTTTCTTATTTATGTTATTTCTATATAATAATTATGGAAAATATTGTGCAGGTTTTACTTATGTGAGTGGTTTAAAGATGAACCAAATGCATTACAAATGCTTCCATTCTACCATGGGAGGTGTAACTTAAAGGTTCAATCTATGGGCTTTGGAATTGCTTCTGCTAGTTTCTCCAGGGATGTTATCACATGCATTTCAGCAGCTTTAGGGCAAAAGAGAGCTCTGGCGCGTGGATTTGATAAAATTCTTGATAGATTACTGGTATTTTCCTTAACAATATCTTTTGTTTGATGTGGATATGTACATGAAGTGCAATGGCTTGACTGATAATATATATTTGTATGCAGGTTAGTTTACAAGAGAACTCACCAACACTTCGAGCCAAAGCACTAAGAGCTGTAAGGCATTGGTATTTGCTAATGGAAATGATGTGAAATGCAGCCTTTTGGTTGTGGTTTATTCTTGGGATTCATTATACAGAGGAATACTTAGTTTATTACATTCAAAGATAGTTGCATATTTTGTTCTCCATTCAAAGAGTACTCAGTTTATTATATTCTGAAATAGTTGCATATTTTGTTGGTAATGCCATAGGTTAGTACAATTGTTGAAGCAGATCCTGGAGTATTAGGAGATACACATGTCAGGTGTGCTGTAGAGGGCAGGTTTCTCGACTCTGCTATCTCTGTGCGAGAAGCATCCGTGGAGCTTGTTGGTCGTCATATTGTCTCTCGTCCTGATGTGGCTGAGAAGGTGGGGGAGACATGTTTTTTTGAGAGATCTAATATTTCGATACTTAAAGTTTGACATACATGTTACGTGCCTTTTAGGAAAAATATGTTTCTGGTTTTTCTATGGTATATCTGACACTGTGTTCTAAATTACAGTACTTTAACAAAGTTGCAGAGCGTATCATGGACAAAGGAGTAAGTGTGCGGAAGCGTGTAATCAAAATTATTCGAGATATATGCATTATGCAATGCAATTTTGCGAAAACCACTGATGCTTACTATCACATAATTTCCAGAATCAGTGACGAAGAGACTAGTATACAGGTGCACAGTTTGGTCGTTGAAAACATTACGTAATTTATTTGTAAGTAGATAAATAGAGATGGAGCCTGTGATGGGCGATGCGAAATAGCTATCTAAATTGTCAATTTACCACCTAACTATTGGACAGGCTTCAACAAAGAAGAAATGCATGTTATTAATTAATTGAATATTCTGAAGCAAATTGTTGTTAGTGTAGCATGAATTATTTGCTGTTGTCCATCAGTGATTTTTCCTTTCTTCATGCTATGACTTGTATTGGTAGTTGTGTAGGCCTGTATTAGTATTTTCCTTTTTTCTAATCATGTTGGAAACTGATGTTTGATTCATGCTACCGTATACATAAGCTGTGTTATCTTGGCCCCTAACCCTCCCCTCTCCTGGATCCTCCTCTGTACTTTGCTCTCTCTTTCTATGCTAGGAATATAGAAAAACTAGATATGCACCTGGAAGTGTAGCTTCAAACATCGGAGTTATACTTGCTTTTGTCATTGCATTGTCCCCTTTTGAAATGGGATTCAATAATAAATAATAATAAATTAAAATAAAAAATATAATGTAACTAAAATTTAATTAAATTTAATAAATGGTCAAAAGGCATGAAATGTTGAGTTGTGACTCCCTCAAGAATAAGATATAAAAGGGAGATCATTTCCTTGGGAGGATATTATCAAGCAAGGAAGGAAGAAATAATTGAGCATATGAATCAAGGGAGGATTAATAGAAAAGAATTTGAAGAAAATAAGGAAATGACTATGTCAAAGGGCAGAAATTATGAGAGGTTGTACTCCTTCAAAGATTGTTAATTGTGAAAGGTTGCGACTCTTGCAAAGGCTAGACATGATGAAGAGGTGTGACTTCTCCCTCATATTGGAAAATAAAAAGGGAAGAAGGTTTCATTTGAGGACACGCAAGAGAGATCAATTTGCAATATAATTTTTTATTCTCGAAAGACAGCAATGGAGGGTGGTGATTCAATTATTATAAAAGGTGGTGATCCTTTTTCCAATAAATTATAAAGGAGAAATCATTCCGAGTATTCAAGGATCACTTGTCAATCATCACTCACCAATACATTAAATCAACACTCATTCAATCATCACTCATGAATCCATCAAAAGCAATAATCAATTATCAAATCAAGTAAACAATCAATAAGCAAATCATCGTCATAAATTATCAATTCATTCAATCAACAAAACACACAAACATCCAGCATTCCAATATCAACTATTCAAGCATTAACCATTCTAGCATGAAATCATTCAAGTATCAATCACTAAGACATCAATCATCCAAGACTTAATTCAAAAACTGATATTGAAGTATTACTAGAGGAATGTATTGAGCAGCAGACCCACAATTTATAGCAGCAAATCAGAAATACAGAAATATATCGAGCAACACATCTAACTTCAGAAATTCATTCAAGGATCATTCATTAATCATCTGAGAATTCAGGGTACGGTTCAGGTACGGCCTTGGGTATGGCTTGGGTTCTTCCTGGGTGCCTGGGTTCTTTGTGGGTCCTTCCCACAGAGAACCCAGGCACCCAAGAAGTACCAAGGGCTGTACCCAAGCAATAGTTTCATAAATTAAAATCTCAGTTTAACTCTCATAAGTTTGTGATAGCATTTTTTATCAGAATATGCCAGCAAGAAAGCAATTAAATATCATTTCAGTTGCATTCGTGAGCTATACCTAAGAACACGGGGTTAGTAAACATTATATCAGCATTACTGGGATTGATTTCAGTTGATTTACATTACGCATATGTAGCAGCTGTTTGCTTATGTTTTGTGAAATCACTTTCCTTGTGTCGTTAGTGATTTGGCATTTCATCAAATGTTTGAAAAATGAAATTGAATGAGCTTCTGCACTTGACACGGCTAGTGGTAGTAGAAATCCAATTGATTGTGGTTCAAATGAAATTGAACCAAATGTTAATATTGACCTTGATGCTTCCAATGAAGAAAAACATGAATATTAAAATCGATAATAATTTGAATTTTTATTGTGTAATGACATTTTGAGACTTGAGTATTTTCATTTTTGCAAGTTATGAATGAGATATCGAAATGTTCTATTTTTTTGATATTTATTGGTAATTATGGATTCATGAGTATCACTCTTCTTATAGTTATACATTGATACAGTTTATATTTTATAATTTTGATTCACGGACCTATCCATACCCATACCCAATGGAATTTTTTTTTGCTGTACCCCCGAATCCATATCCATACTAGTACCCGAACTGGTAACTTAGATCAGAAGTATAAGATTTTTTGAAAAAATTAGAAGAATCGCGAAAAAATAGGGAAAAAACCGGATTATTAAAAAAATTAAAATATTAATAAAATTTAGAAAATAATTTAAATAGTTAAATTTGTTAATATTAAAATAATACAATACCATATTTTAAATTTAATTTTAAATATTTGAATTTGTTAGATTAGTAAAATCTATATATAGTAAACTATAATTATTAAAAATTTAAACTATTATAAAATCAAAATATTAGTAAGTTTAAATTTAATTTACAAAATTGAATTTGTTTTTGATTATAAAAGCAGCGTCAACGAGGGCGTTGACCCTTAACATAGCTAGAAGGCTATCAGTAGCAGATTAACAACAATATCAAAATGAGAGAGTTTAATAGTACTCTAGAAATAAAGCAATAGGGGGAGCACCCTGTAAGTCCAGAGAGCTAAAGAGAACCAAAATAAACATTAAAAACTAGACAAAGCCTAAAACTAAGGAGCTAGCTTACTAAGCCCAGCCATACCAAGAACATTGTCCCAAAATTCAGTTTGGAACTTGTAGAGTTCCTTGCAAGTCTGTCTGTCCACATCCTCATCCGCAACCTTGTCCTGCAGCAGGCATAAAGTTGTAGCTGAACTATGCATAACTCTGATACAAAATTTGTTGATGCTAACGAGTTGTTTGTCCCTAACATCCCATCTGGTCTTCATATCCTTTGTCTCTTTCTTCAGGGCCTGCAATTCAATATTCATCTCGTCGCTATCCAGGCAACTCCTCAGCTCTCGAACCTCACATTTTAGGGCCTGTAATTCACCATCCCTGTGATGGTCCGTCGGCTCATTAATCTCTTACAATTTCACATGTTGCTGATCCATTTCGGCAGAGCGACAACACCTTTTTTCATTTTTCTTGTCACTTTTTTTCTTACCACTTTTCTTTCCCTTGTCAAACTTTTCCATAACATCCCTTAGATCATCCCCTTCTTTCTTCTCATCCCCCTCAAATTGAATTTGTTAATATTAAAATAAAATAATACTATATTTCTTAAATTTAATTAATATTTGAATTTGTTAAATTTCATAAATTAATAGCTAGGTTACCGGTACATCTAGGTTTTCCCCCAAATCCGGATGCGATTCGTCTTGGATTCGGATTCGAAGTGGAATCCCTATGGAATCAAACAGGGTACCTCCATTTTGATCGTGAAATGTATCCGCGTTTTTACCCACGCATACCGACGAATCCGATGTCGATGTGGCGTATTTCTTGCGTTTTTTCGACGAATCTGCTTCACGCGCGAATTTCGAGAGGTTTTTTGTTGACTTTTGTGGAAGGAAAATGGGTCATTTAAACCCTACAACAAAATAAGAAGACGTATTTTTTATTTCTCTTCCGCGACGGCATGAGCAGATAGAAAACACATTTGGATTTGTCTTCGGCACGCTTGTCTTCGTTTGTCTTTGGCGACGACTCACGACAGACAAGCAATGCTCGGGCTCACGGTAGATAGGCAACGCTCATGGCTCACGGCTCACGGCAACGCGAGGGCTCACACGTTAAGGTGACGTCAACGAGAGGCTCAGGCAATGCAGGCTCACGGCTCACGGCAACGCGAGGGCGACGCGAGGGCTCACAGGTTAAGGTGACATCAACGAGAGGCTCAGGTATGTAGATTTTTTATTTCTTTCACAATAATTCTATAGTTTGTTTATTTTTTTTTAATAAGTAAATTCTATAAATTGTTTATTAATTTTACTAGTATGTTTATTATTTTAGAATCTATAGTTTGTTTATTAATTTTTAGTAGTTTGTTTATTATTTTAGAATCTATAGTTTGTTTATTAATTTTTAGTAGTTTGTTTAAGTTTATTTGTTAATTAATGATACAAATTTAATTTATATAAATTATTAAATAATAAATGTTAAATATTTAAATTCCATTTAATGGGAAAATCAAATTATTCATAATGTTTAAGTAAACATATATACGATAATACTATTTTTACAAATTTTTAAATTACAAAATTGAAAATAGTTAAAATATTCATATTTATAATTTAAAATAATAATAATACAAATTAAAATTAAATATCATATTGATATTTAATTTTAATTTGTATTATTATTATTTTAAAATTTAAATATGGATATTTTAATTATTGTG
Source organism: Cryptomeria japonica (assembly GCF_030272615.1). Classification (NCBI taxonomy): domain Eukaryota; kingdom Viridiplantae; phylum Streptophyta; class Pinopsida; order Cupressales; family Cupressaceae; genus Cryptomeria; species Cryptomeria japonica. The sequence goes on along the minus strand of NC_081406.1, from coordinate 550,728,687 downwards.
TAATTTAGAAGTTTGTAAATATATTAATATCGTTATAGGTTACTTTCATAATTATTAATAATTTCACTTTCACTTTAAATTAAATTTAAATGTTTAACATTTATAATTTTATTATTTATATCAAATTAAATTTACTGTTAAATATTTAAATTTTAATAATTGTTGTTTAACTTGTTGTAGATAGCATAATGGCAGCGACTGCTAGCTCTATTCCTCAACGAACTTTCAAAACCAACCCAAATTCACCTTTATGGAAATATGTCAAAATAACAGACCAAGTAAAAGGTGGTGGAATATTTAATTGTATATGCAACTTTTGTAGTGTGAAAAAAACTAGCTCCTACAGCCGTGTCAAAGCCCATTTTTGTGCCATTCCCCAACAAGGAATCAAACCATGTCCAGGAAGGGATGGAAATGTGTTGCCACCTCAACAAATAGCAGGATTTATTAGAGAGCAAGAGGAAGCACATGCAAGAGTTGGTAATGCCTCAAACCATCCTTTGTTGAAAGGAAGAGGAAGTAGATCAAAGAGGCCCCCTACTTCTCCATCTCAGAGTAATTTTCCTGATATTGTGGTATAGAGCCACCCATTCTTGGGCATAACTGATGAAGAAGAACCTGTTATTGTGAAGGGAAGCAGGGGACCAATAGGGAGAGCATTTAAAAATGATGCTAGAGAGATTGCAGATCAATCCGTTGGAAGATGTCTATATGCAAACGATTTGTCATTTAATGTGGTACGATCACCATATTGGCAGGATATGTTGAGAAAGGTAAATGAGGCTCCACAAGGGTACACAGGGCCAGGTTATGAGAAGGTGCGTAGCACCTTACTAGCAAAGGAGGTAAAAAGCTTAGAAAATGCATTGGCTCCCATTAGAAATTCATGGAAACAAACAGGGGTGTCCATCATTTCTGATGGATGGAAGGATACCAAAAATCGACCATTAATTAATGTAATTGCAGTGTGCCCTAAAGGGGCAATGTTTCTGAAAGCCGTGGATTGTGAGGGACAGGTGAAGGATGTACCATTTATTTCTAACATCCTTATACAATGCATTCAAGATGTGGGACCTCAAAATGTTGTCCAAGTAATAACAGACAATACAAAGAATTGTAGAGCTGTAGGTATGTTGATTGAGACACGGTTTGAACACATATATTGGACACCTTGTGCTGTCCACTCTCTCAACCTCATGCTACAAAAGATGGGCAGGAAAATAAATTGGACCAAACAAATTTATGCTGAGGCTGAAGAGATCCAAATGTTCATCACAAACCATAGCATGTCACAGGCTTGCTAAAGGTAATTGAAACACTTCAATTTCTAAAATCTACATTTCACTTTAGTAATCCTTAATTTATTTTTTAAATTTGATCATGTCTTCTTTGTATTCTAATTTTTTTTTTTTTTTTTTTTGAATAGGTTGCCGAGGCTCGATTTGCATCCAACACAATCGTCTTGAGGTGACTTGTGAAGGTGCGGGAGCCACTTGCTAGCATGGTAATTAGTCAAAGTTGGTCCCTATGGAGGCAATCCAATACTGAAAGGGCAACAAATGTAAAACACATGATCCTAGATGACACTTGGTGGGATCGAGTGGAATATCTTTTGAGTTTCACTGAGCCCATCATGAGTATGATCTGTTATACTGACACGGAGCACTCATGTTTGGGATAGGTATATGATGGCTTTGACTCGATGATTGAGGAAATGAAAGTCATCATCAATGCAAAAGAGCAAGATCTTGAAGAAACTTTCTTCAAAGAGGTTCAATCTATTTGTGTTGAGCGGTGGAACAAAATGACCACCCCACTACATCTTGCATTTGCATTGACTTCCAATTTTATAGTGATGAAATGCTTGCTAAGCCATCAAGGGTACCACCATATAGAGATTCAGAAGTTAGTGAAGGGTGTAGGACAGCACATACTAAACTCTTCCCCGATTCTGAAATGGAGGATTTAATGTCAAGTGAGTTTGCTGATTTTGTAGCCTCCAATGGTCAAAGTGTTGCCGCTCTCCGTGACAAGTATAAGAAGGATGCTCATGCTTGGTGGTACCTTAATGGCCATACATCACCAAACCTTCAAACTCTTGCAATCAAACTTTTATCGCAAGTGAGTTTCTTAATTTTTATTGCTCTCTAAATTTATATTTTTTACTATTGTCACCCTCTAACTTTGTCTCAATTATTCAATAGGTTGCTAGTTCCTCTTCATCTGAGTGAAATTGGAGCACATACTCCTTTATACACTCAGTGAAACGCAACCGATTGGCAACAAGTAAGGCGGAAGAGCTAGTTTATGTGCATTCAAACTTGCACCTTCTTACTCATAAACAAAAAGAGTACAAGGATGGTGTTGGTGTTTGTTTTATCATCTACCAAACATTAGGATAGGATACCTGAAGGTATTCTATCCTCTCTTGAAAAATCACTACTGATTCCAAGGTCTATATGTGCGAACAAGTGACTTTAGTGAAATAGCTTCTTGGGTAGTGTATGCTGAAAATTTCAAGGGGGACTTACGTTTGACAAGTATCTTGAACTGTTGGACTTAGATGGATTTGGCAATTTTAGGCTCTTCTCTTTTTTTTTGGGGATTTTTTGGGAATTTAGAGGTTCAAAAGAAAGGAGAAAAGGATAGGGTTTAGGAGGGCTAATCTAATCCTACGAACTCTGGAGACGGTGTCAATTGGATGCTCTCGAGAAACCAAACTTCGCTTCGCCACACTAGGGACAACTACACAAAGCCGGTGCAATCTTCAATGGGTTGTGCTTATGATCGAGATGTTGGGATACACAGAGGATGGGCTCAGACTAACTTTACACGGTGAAATGGAAATCATCCATACACCAAAAGTATGAGCGGAGATACACCATTGATTGACACTTATCAAAATCCTTCATTCGAATTAACAACAATGAAAGCAAATCTATATTAATTTTAACTAAGTGTTGAGGAATTTTGAAACCATGCAAATCATTCAAACAATAGGGATTACAAAGCAGCGCACATGCAATATATTATCTGGAAATGACCTTTCGCAACAATACATCAAAAACCTCACACTCTCCAAATGAGAGGAGGTAGCTTTATATAGTTTTCAAAAATAAATGAACGACCGAGATCAAACAGTGATCAAGGGCCCATATTGCAAGTTACAAACCTTAATTAGGGTTTCCTAATACTCTACCAGTTGGAATGAGTAAGAAGAGGACATGTGGCGCAGCTGCTAATTTCACTGAGGAGAATGTCTAGTTTCCTCTTTGGTAGATTCAACGTATCTGGACACGATTAGCTTAACTTCTTCCAGAGTGACACTTGGCAAGCTGCTAATCTGGAAATCGATGATGTCCACATCATCAGTACACGTGGCGAGGATGCTCTCCCACTCGACTGCTTGAGCCAGAAAATTCTCATTGATGAAGAGAAAGTTCGCAATCTTTGATAGATCGCCTTTGTCAACCATTCTTGAGTCCCTGAAGAAGCTGGATTGGATCCTGGCCCTCGGGTTTTCTGCTTGCAGGTGCTTCTCCCTTTTACTCTCCTTTTTCCAGATTTCAGATGCTACATGGAACACCTTACTCAAAATTTCTTTAATGCTCTCCTCTGGTTCACAGCACTTAGCCTCGAATCTTTTCAAAACCTCGATTTGAGTGACTAGTGCATAATACTAGGTACTGAAGTCCTACCTGTCCCTAGCCTGTATGACGCCTGTATCCACCAAACTTCTCTTTGACAAGCCTTGGATTATTCTTAGATGTGGAAGTATCTCATTCTGAATCTCACCGATATCTTCCCAATTTATGGCCAAGTCCTGGATACGGCTGATCAATGAAGTAGCAGATTCATGAGCTGACACCAGATTTTCTACCATTGTATCAGTTTGCACTAAAACATCTGAAATCCATTCCTTGGCCTGCACGAATGTACCCTTCATGTCCTCATATTCCTTCATTGATTCCTGTTGAAGAGGCTGTGGAGGGGTGATGGGGATCTCGCGGTTGAGCGGCCTGGTAAGGTGAAGAACATATTTCTTCCACTACTGGTTTTCTTCTTCAACCTTCTTCCTCTGTTCTTTTTCTTGGGCTAAACTAGTCTTGAGGGCGTTACAAGAATCATTGACGTACTGGACCTCTTGATCCTGGGTAGGCTTACCTAGTTCTATGGTAGTAATCTTGTAATCATCAGGGGCAACATTGCCTCTAGTTTTCCCTTCCTTGGGCACCGCTATCTGGACTGCCCTGAAGCCTGCATTGTCTCTCTGGATCAAGGAAAACTTCCTAGCCGGCTTGGGTGGTTTGATCACGACTGGCTCATTCACCTTCTCCAGAAAGGCTGCAGTGATTTCTTCGGAATGGGCTGCGTTGGGGATCTTTGCCCTTATCTTCTCTCTTAGCCAATCAGGGACGGTCGATTGCTCAATGGCATTCTGATCAAACCCGTCATCGGCCTTCTCTGGTTCAGTATTTATACCATCCAAAAAGACTAATGGTGGATTAGGCGTTTCAACTTCTACAACTGCATCCTGCCTTCTGCTTAGATTTTGGACAAGTGTTTCCACTACTTCTTCGACTGAAGAAGAAGGCACTCTTGCTCCCTCATCAGCCATATACACCTCCATCTCCTGCTCTTCGACGACATTCTGATTAGGTATGGCGGATGCGACACTTAGAATGGATTGACCTCCACTAGACTCTCATCTTTCTCCTACGATCTTCTTCCCAATGGCCTTCCCCGGGCTTCCAACTAGTTCTTTCCTTTTTCGGAATCCGACACTTTTCGGATTCCGAGCGTTGCTTGTAGAGGCACACGGGTTGGAAGGTAGGGAGTCAGCTACTCCCATCAGATTATAGGTCAAGGTGACATCTTTAGCCTTCAATGGTTTCGTCCTTTCTGAGGTCCACCATTTGGAATACTCAACCACCATCTTCATGAGGTCCGCCAAATCTGATTTCTCCCCTTCTGTCCAATCTATCAAGGCCGATGGTTCATCGTTCATCTTATCGAAACCTGGTTGTTGAAGCTCAAGGTTGTCCTTCACCTGGTCAGCAACTTTGAATACTTCTGTCGCCCTTACCATGCTTAAAGGAATCCTTGATCAGAATCTTTTCTTGATCTCGAAGCTATTGGCTGCGTTAGCCCAATAATCTTCTAGATCTATTCTATGTTCAAAGGCCATCCCTTCGACTCTTCTTATGTTGTGGAACGGGTCGAAGTTCTTTCTTGCCTTGTACTGGTAGAAGGGATACCAAGCCAATTCCTTCTCAGCCGTTGCAGCCGCCTGTGATGATGGACATGTCTCCAGCCCATTCCCGATTGTGAGAGAAGAGGTCCCTACCTTCTTTTGCTTATCTCTCTGAATTGCCATATACCCTTCTAATTGCCTTACAACTTCGAGCAACACCACTCGATTGGTAGGGTAGGCGGGGAGTTTGTAAGGAGATCCTGTGAATCGTTGAATCCTGATATAAGTGAATTTCGGGTACTGAATATACCAGTATCCAAATCTACTGATGAAGTCCATGGATTCTCGAGAGAGCCTCTGGTGCATTCCACCCTAAAGTGTCCGAGTGATGTACATGAGAAAGGTATCATTCACTCTCTTGAAGTGAAATTTTTCCTTCATGTGAAGTTGAGGATAGCAGTCGTAGACTAGAAATTGGTTTTCTTTGGTCCCTACTTCCCCTTTTCAGGTGAGGCCCCTGTATCTGTAAGTCCTTGCTAAAGAGTAGAATAGGTATGAACTCATGAAGAAGGTTTTATTTGCTTCAAGGTTCCTCAGCTGGGTATCTAGATTGTCGCTTATCATCTGAGCCCGGTTTATCATTTTTACCCCATTTATTATTTCGTTAATGAAATAATACATCCAGGGTTCGAATGGAGCACCCTGAGGGTTCCCCATTATTCTGTTCAACAGCACGATCATATCCCCGATGTCCTCTTTGAAGTATGCCCTTACTAGGCTCTTCCTTTGAAGTTTGGAGGCTCCCTTCCTTGGCTTGTCCAGCCAGGAATGGTTAACGATGGCATCGTACTCCTCCAAGTGGTTCTGATACATGCCATCAGCCTCGTCCTTAGTGACATATACTGTGTTGTGATATTCCAGGATTCTGAAAGCCTCCCTGATGGCCTCCTCACTGACATTCACCAACACTCTTCCATCTGGTGCGACAATGTCCTTGCTGTCGGGGTTGTAGCGCCGTGCACACCCAACTACTAACTTAGTGCACTGCATGGTGGGGAGAAAACTTGCAACATGTACAATACCATTCCTCATCATCTTCCGTGCCGTAGTGGTAGGCAGAAGGTTGTCCAGACCAAACATGCGTTTCTTAAACTCCCTCAGATTGATGTGTCCGAGGTTGGTGTCGCCAATATTCTTCCATTTTAAGGTCATCCTTGACTCAGGAGGGGCATCTTTGTCCACCTGGAACTTCATAGTGTCTAGGACCTGCAGACGAAAAAATGAAAATTTTAAGTATGAAAATATTTCGCAAAATTTCGAAAAAAAATAACGGGGCTGCGAAATGGCTAAGTGTTGGAAAATTTTCCATTTTTATACTCATACTTAGCCATAAAAATTGAATTTTCACCTCAAAAACCTTCCATCTTAAGGCTGGTTGTGGTTATCACCAAGTGTTAAAACTTTCAAAATTTTTCATACTTGACCAAGAATTTGATTTTCTTTCCCAAAATTTCGAAAAAATATTTCTCAAATTCTGGAAAATATTCAGAAAAATCCATAAATCTGCATCATGGATTTGGTTTCACCTTCGAATGGGTAGAAGTAGGGCTGGAAATTCTCTCAAGAACACTCAGAAAATTCAGTCAAGGTTGAATAATTCTTCCTCGTATTGGTTGCATTTCTCCAAAAATCTGCGAAACTTTGGTCAAAAGCTTATCCAACTTCTAGAAATGTCAAAAACTTTCTCCAGATGATCTTCGAACTGAAATAATTTACTAAGCTTTCCTTGGTAACTTCGAACTTGTTGGTGTAGAAATGAAGTTTGAAGTGAAGTATTTGTAAATAAAATTAACTCTTCAATTGGAAACCCTTAAAATCTTCCAACTCATACTTCTAATTTCATCTTCACTCTTTTTGGAAAGTGTTGTCATGTTTCCAAGTTTAAAGAAAATATCTTCCAAAGTTTCCAATTTGGTTTATAAGTTGAAGTATTTACTAATCTTCCAATATTCTCTTTCGAAAACTTTCTATTTTGGATTCAGGTTTGAAAATATCTACTAATCCTCAAACATTCCATTTGAAAACTTTCCATTTTGGTCTTAGGCTCAAAATCCTTACCAATCTTCCAATATTCTCCCTTTTTAAAAAAAACTTTCTATTTTGGTCTTTGAGTTCAAAATCTTGGAGGAGTTTTGTGACATCATGTTGATTTCGTTTGACTTTTCATGTGTAGGTGGACTTTTAATGGGTTGTCTTCATCTTCTTTGAATTTTGGCGGACTTTCCTTACTTCTCCAAGGTATGGCGGAGTTTTTAAGAAGGCCTCTACATGGCCTAGGCGGACTTTTGAAGGTCTTCTTTGATGCTCTTCCCTTTGCATGGCGGAGTTTTAAGACATCTTCAACACTAGGCGGAGTTTTGAACTATCTCCCCATGGCGGACTTTGGTGATATCTCCATGCAAGGTGGAGTTTGGTGGCATCTCTCCAAGGCATGGCGGAGTTTAGAGACATCTCCTAGGGCGGACTTCAAGCAACATCCCCTTGATCGGACTTTAAGCAAGGCTCCCACCACTTGACATGCTTGGGCGGAGTTTTGGAGGTCTTCCATATAGCCTAAGCGGAGTTTGAGGACCATTCACAAGGCTTCTCCAAGAGAATGGTGGAGTTTTGAAGGTGCTCCCACATGGGCGGCCTTTTGATTGCACCCCTTGGGCGGACTTTGGAGTGTTGGCCACCAAGGATGCTAGGGTAGGGAGGAGTTTTACTAGGTTCCCACATGGTATGGCGGAGTTTGGAGGTGTTCCCACATGGCCTCCCACACACACATGGCGGAGTTTTTAGACTAGCCCCTCTTCATGGCATCATTCATACAAGGCTCAAGGCGGACTTTAGAGGGTCTTCAACACATGGCGGACTTTAGGAGGGTCTTCTCTTCATGGCCTCCTGCATCATGACATCAAATTTAACCGGATTAACTTGAAATTTGAAATCCATGCCTAGGTGGATCATCTGAGGCATCACGCCCCCTAAAATGTAGGGATTTGGCTTTTTGGGTCAAGACTTGGAATTTTCGGATCCTGGTCAAGGCAGGTCAGTGGCAGCAGTGCAAACCCTAAGTACCCATTCTGAAAAAGCAAAAAAGCAGACTTTCTAAAAATAGAAAGAAAACTTTCTAAAAATAGCCATATCGGGGATTGGGCTAAAAATGCCAAAAACGAAACTTCCTAAAAAATAGGAAAAAGCAAAAAAGCAAACTTTCTAAAAATAGAAAGCTGTCTAAATTCATCAAGATCGATTGCGATCTTCGTCCTTTGGCCTCTCTAAGCGCTTTGAAGGTGTCTTGACTCTAGAATCACTGGGTTTGCAAAAACTAACTTCCAATCTTAGGACCTGAAATGTTCGAAACTGAGTAAGGCTTGGCAAAATTGGAGCGAGAGGTCACAGGTTACTAACAAAAACCCTAGAAAGCATGAAAAAGAGAGGGTCCCCATTTGCAATGGGGCGATGTGTGAAAAAGGTCACAACAAATGGGAGCACAAAGTTTTGGGATGTAGATCCAGAGCGAACTGATTTGGATTTTTCAGCTGCCACACAATCTTTACTTTCTGGGGAGTCCAATAGCCAATTTGCTGCTAGTGCAAGTGGCAGTGAGGTTGCATGTGGTTCCACTACTCCAGCTACATCATCTAATGTCAATGATGATGTTGATCTTGATCTTCCTAGTGACCCATATGATGCTGATTATTAATTGTGTTATTTTATTGTTGAACCAATGAACAATGAATTCGATATATCTATCATAACTGATTCAAATTTTGACAAATGGAAATTAGATAAGACTTCCAGTAAATTTGTTATATTTATATCATATATGATAGTTCCAAGTTTTGTTTAGCATATGGATGATATTTGGGATTCTAAATTTAATTTTTGTTTCTACTTTTTAGGCTGCATTAATGTATATATTTATGATTTTTACATTTTTTTGTACGGACGTACCCAAACGTACCTAAACCCCCCCAAAAATATTTGCCATACTGGCGTATCGTACCCGTACCCGTACCGGCAACTTAGATTAATAGTTTAAAAATTAAATCAAATATATTAAAATATTAAATTCTAATTTATTAAAAGAAATATATTTTAAATTTGTTTATAAAAAATAATATTAATTTTCATCATTGTAAACTTTAAAATTCTTAACAAAAAAATGATGTAAATAAAAATAAAATTATAAACTCTATTATAAAAAATTTAAAAGATTTCTTATATTTAATAAATATTTGAATTTGTTAAATCTTACAAGTTAATAATTTAAAAATTATATAAATATGTTAAAATCCTAAAAAAATTAAATATTTAAATAGTTAAATTTAGTTCATTAAACTTTAATATTTTAAAAACCTTATATAAGATAAAATAATATTAAATTCAATATTATAAATGTAAATAAAATAAAGTTGCAAACTGTATTATTAAAAATTAGAAGGCATAAAATTTTGTTGAAAGAAAAACACAAATCATAAATTTAAAAAACAAAAAATGATTAACCCTACAAAGCAACGCTTTCTGGTTAATGGAATCCTTCCTCTTAGCACAGAATGGAAACTCCCAAAAACGACAGGATTGCAGATGACAGTATTGATGCCCTACCTGCAAAAGTTTCCGTTGGATTAAGAAAGTGCGCAAGAAGTCTCAAGGCGTAGAATTTCAAACTTTGTGGGCCGAACATATTGTGTTTAGGGTTTTCCTGCTATTTAAATGCTTTTTTTTGCGAATTTATATCAATTTAAATGCGTACACAAAAAATGTGTTCAAAATTCTAGGTCAATGATCCAAGGAAAAATCATCTCATTTTGGGGGAAGATAAGATAAGATAAGATAAATTTATTAATGTCCAACAAGTGACCACAAACGGGTTAATGGGACTGAAGAGTACAAACAAGGGGGCAGCCCCCTTTAGGGACACCAAAAGGTGACCAAAGAAAAGCACAAACAACAACAAAGGCAACAACTACAAACAAGGAGGCGGGAGGGGTGAGCAGGGAACTCCAAACCACCAAGCCAACACTAACAAACCGGAGTAGCGAAGGAGAACCTCAAGACCGAAGGGTAAGTTGTAGGACGATGCCGTTGGGTATTTTGAGTCCGACTGGAAGAGAGGGACCGTTGTGTGTAACCTCTGTGGGGCCTCACGGACTTGGAATGATTGGGAGAGGTAGCCAATTGCCTTTTGGTGCCACGCATGGGGAGAGGCCTGGAGAAGGAGGAGATAATGAGTTGGCAAGACTAAGGGCATGAGGGGTGCTGAAGCAAATGATCCCGGAGTCTAACGGCCTCCTACAAGTAGAGAGAAACGCATCTCTGATCCGTGAACCTGAAAAAGGTGGAGAGAGCTTGGGCCCCTCTGAAAAGGCAGTAGAACCTCCCTCTGATCTCATAGTAAATAGGGAAAAAATCGGCAAACCTGCCGATTTCCGATCGTTTCACGATTTTTACTTCCATGATTCATAATAACAATCAAATATTATTCAAGGGAATAATTTTCAATTCATCAATAAATATCAATCAGCATTAATTAAGTAAATACAACACACAATCAGTTTGTATTTGAGGAAGTGTGTTGTAGGCATTGGAAGGATGTAATCCTTTCATGCTCTGCAGCTAGGCGTTGGAAGTATGGGAACACTGTCATGCTTTGGGGCTAGGAGTTGGAAGGTATGGCGACACTTTTATGCTCTGGGGCTAGGACGTAGAAGTTATGGGGGATGTTGCATGCTCTGGACAAGTCAATTCCTAAAGAATTCACGATTTGATTGATTTTGAGGATTGTGCTTTGATTTGTTGATCTGATTATTATCTGGAATTTCTGATGTTTGATGAAGTCATTATCATTCCGAAGTTAAGAATTATTGTTTTAGGGCAAAAATCTGGAATATCCCTAAAAGGGACATTAATGTCAAGAGTCTTGAAACAGTTTGTGACTCTTATGTGTTGTTTACACTTCATTTTGTTGGATATGCAAATGTTATTCACATTTCATGTGATGTGGAAAATTCTCAGATGATTAATATACTGAATGCATGTTATGAAAATGAAGTCTGCTGGATATGCTAAGCATCATTTGAGTTTAATGCAATATAGAAAATTCTCAGGCAATTAATATCATGAATGCAATTCATTAAATTTAAGTCCATTGTGCATTTGACACATCTGAATTCTGAAACAAGTCATGGTTGTTATCTGCTAAGGATTAAAAATTCTGTACTTTATTTAGCTTAATGGCAATCATTTTGTTTGTGTAGTAAGCAAGCATTTAAGTCATATGAGGGATGGTATCTCTTTTGATCTTCTTGATAGAGTGGCAAAGCCTTTTTTAATTTGTCCTTGAAACAGAGTCACATGTCATTGTTGTTGATTGTGTACCTTCTGAAGATCCAAGAATGTCAGTTTAACTTTGGAACTATTGTGGCACATCCAGTTCTTGAATTGGGATCTGTTTTGATACATATCAAGAAAGATGAAATTGGATCAAATAATTCTTCATGTGATTTTCTTTTTCCAGTATGAATTCATTATTTTTATGTGGTTATTTATCCTGGCAATAGGTTGCTTTCATCATTTGCATGCATAATTTTAGTGTTGTTTAATGTTGTTCAAAAGGCATATCTGAATGAAGTGCTTGAATTAAAGCAATTGTATGCCAACTTATTTATTCCAATCTGCTTTTGTAAAAGGACATTACTAACTGCGGTCTAACAACTGGAACAATGTTTGTGTCTTTGTCCACCCGTCTTACTTTGTAAAGGATTGTTTTGTAAGGCTTGCATTTCCACTTCATTATTTAAAATATTCTGTGTGATGCTTGAAACAGTTATAGTTTAGTTTAGAAAAGCCCTTTGTATATCTGAATGAATTTTTTGAATTAAAGCAATTGTATGTTAATTTATCCATTCCAATTTTCTTTCGTAAAGGGATGTTTAACTGAAACAATGTTTGTGTCTTTGCCCATCCATATTGGGTTTTGTAAAGGATTGTTTTGTAAGTTTGTATTCCCACTTCTTCATTATTTAAAATTTTCTGTGTGATGCTTGCAACAGTTATAGTTAGTTTAGAAAATCCCTTTGAAGAAATAGGAAAAAGATCAGGTGAGGTTTTCTTTTAACACAGCCCTTCTATATTTCTTCAGAACTTATCAGTGCACTTTGACATTGTGTATGTAGGATCTTGTTTGTAAGACTTTCTATGAGTTGTGGTTTGAAGAACCTTCCAGCAGTCAGACCGGTTTTGTTGGAGATGGAAGTATTGTCCCACTTGAAATAGCAGAGCGAACACAACAACTAGTTAATGTACTTATTATGTTGAACAACAATCAGCCATTAGTTACTATTATTAGACGCACAATGGCATTGGACTTCTGTGTGTCCAAAAATTCTGGAACAAGTGCAGTATCGCAGGCAGCTGTTCGAAATCGCTGTGAACTAATGTGCAAGTGTTTGCTAGAAAGTATTCTGAAGGTATCAGACTGACAGAAATGGCTTCTGTAGTTATTTTATCAATGTGGTTTTGGTTATTGTTTCTCTGTAAAATGAGATTTTTTTCCCTGTTGTTGAATGGATTGGTAGTACATGCTTTTACAGGCAGAAGAAACAAATACTGCTGAATGTGAAATCCAGGCACTTCCATATGTACTGGCCTTGCATGCTTTTTGCATTGTGGATCCAACCTTATGTGCACCTGCATCTGATCCATCACGATTTGTGGTCACTCTTCAGCCTTATCTTAAAACACAGGCATGTATTTACTCGTTTATCCATTCTATGACAAATTAATAACTATATACATCTCTCCCCAATCTATTGCATTTCTTTTTTTTTGGAAAACCAAATTGGAATACTGAAGAAAATCAGAGAATCCGCATGGCTTTCGACATTTCTTGACACATTCTAGTTGCGTAATCGTTTTGTCATGTTTTTTCCATAATTGTAATGTTATTTTCATCAAGCTTTCCTTGTGTGAATATTCAGGCAGATAATCGAACCATTGCTCAGCTGCTTCAGAGTATTGTATTTGTTATTGATGCAGTGCTACCTTTCCTCCGAAGGCCACCGCCGAATTTTGTGGAAGAACTTGAACGAGATTTGAGGCAGCTGATTGCTCGATATTCTTTTCTATTTGTTGTAGATGCATGTATAAAGCAAGTACCTATCTTTTATCCTATGCCCCTCTTTTCTAGCTTTCATTTCCTTTCGGTTGGATGTGTTCATAGTGTATATTTTTTCCAGTTGAAATTTGCATATTGAGTTATAGTTGCATGTCTAAAGTTGGTGCCTATTATTTTTTTGATGTCCCTGATTTTTTGTGTTGTGTATGATAATTAGGTGCATATTGAGCTTCATATTTTTGAGTTGTAGCTGGATGTCTAATTTTAGTGCCTTTCATGTATATTCATGTGCTCAGTTTGAAAGTATTACATGTGCGATAATTTAGTGCAATTTTGGGCACCAAGCACAAGTGTGCTCAATATAGGTGGAATTGGATAATTAACCTCTTATCTATACTCTTATTTCTTATTTTATATAGGAAGAGTCGATGCCTGATGGCCTACATCACCCACATGTATATGAAAGGTAGAGTCTAGACCACAACATTGATATTTTTCAATGGGCTCAGCCTCAATCGCTAAAATGTCTTGCACCTGTGGCCATGCTCAAAACAACCTTGGTCTAACATAAATTTGTTATCCAATTCAAGTGGATATTGTAGTTCTGATTAGTTGAATCTGAAATGTGCATTCATCAAGTTGGATGGCAAAGTTTTCATTTTTAAATGTGCAACGTGAGGCTGTATACAATTCTGATACAAATGAAGAGTGGTTTATGTTCTAGAAGTTTTCTGGCTTACTTAATTTGATAAGGTTGTGTGAAGGTACAGAAGTTTTGTTTTGAAGAGGAAGTTTTTCTATGTAAATAAATTGTTAATTATGCACAGACCTGGAGAAGTTTATGTGGTCTTTTACGTGTTTAAGATCTAGCTGAAAGCCCAAGTTGATGGGAACAATTTGAGAATACATGGACTTTGAAATGCATTTACACGCCTTTTGTTATCTAGGTTTGGTTTTCAGGCCTATCCCCAGTGATCATAGTACAATCCTTTCCATTTTTTTTCCAAAATTGCTTTATTAATTTTCTTCAATATGGGAAATAATTTATTTAGTAGAATACCTTATTATTTTCAGACCCTCCTTCGACAGGGTTGGTACTTAATTGTAGGCACACTTAAACGTCCAAAGCAAGCAATTTTTTTTATGATTTGGCATTTGTTTGAAACTTTAAGTCAAGTCTTACAAATTTCACCAAAAAGGTTGAAATTTCTTTGATCATAGACTCTTTTTTTGGCACAGTTGTGTACTCGTAGCCTATTTACAGTCGACATGCATAATAAAATGTAGTTATGGTTGCAACTTCTTTTTTGGTATGGAGAGTGGCATTAGGATGAGAGGAGTGAAAATATGCTCCAGTAACACCCATTCTTTTATCAAAATTATGATTTTTATATGCATTCATAAAGTCTTTCATCATGGTAGAAGGTTCTTATTCTAGCATGTAATGTCCCCTTCCTATTTTGCCCTAAAATCACAATTGCAACAAATTAGGGTTAGGGTTACGTCTTACCAAATAAATATCTCTTTAATGATGTGATCTTGGATTGAATTCCTGCAATCACAACATGAACAACATATGCAAATACACACACACACAGATATATATATATATATATATATATATATATATGTTTAATCATAAGGGTTAGGCAATTACATCATGTTCATAGATTATCAATAATGCAAGCATATCAGGGTTTGGAGGAAGAGACATGATGGGTCTGCCTGATGCCATTTCTACACCAAGCTCAAGAGTGGATGTCTACAACAACCCTCTTGCTTTCTTGGCGGTTTGTACTTGCTTTCCCCATTCATATCTCATCTTTCGGAAGACAATTGCCATGTTGTGGAGTTGGGGGGAGGTTGGAAGGGGTTACTTTACTTGACTTTGTCCTAGGCCGCAATCAAAGAAACGAGACTCGGACCCGACTTGGCGAGCCCTACTCGTCTTGGGACTCGAGACTCGGAGTCGAAACTTGGCTAGACTTGGCAAAGTGAAAAAATCAAGAAATTTAGAGATTTTTAAGGATTTAAAACTTGTTTCATGCACCCTTTATTAAATACACCTTAAAGACACAATAACATCATCAAATAGAAGCTAATTTGATTACATACACAAGTATACATCAATCACATAAGCATAAACGCAAATTGTAGTTGAAGGAAATAACAAACATAGATATATAAATATTGTCAAATGTATACAATATTACAAAACTCATGGAATAAAAAATCCATGTCATCATATGATCAAATCAAAATGTTCCATACAAATACCAAAAGAAAAAACAACTACAAGCCTATGGCTCAGAGGAGCCTACATCCCCAGGCCCCGACCCCCTACGAAGGCGTCTAAGGTAGGTCCTGGATGACTCGGCAGCCATAGCCTCTCCTCATGACACCATGCCACCCTCACCAACAATAGGAATATCTGTGTCACTGTCTGCAGCCCCAATGTGATGAATGGATGAAATATTGAGCTTCCTCCTTGTTGGTTTTTCTTCAATGAACCCTTGTTTCTCTTCACAACTCACTTTTCTCCTATTTTGCCAAATGAATGAAATGAAGTTCACTTTTAGGGGCATAGCATAATAAACCAAGAAAAAACATCATAAAAAAAACCTTTTAAATTTTATTTTTTGTTTTACTTTCATTATGCCCAACACCGGCCGAGCCCAGCTGTCGGGACTCGCGATTTTGGGCGATTTTGATGAGTTTGACCCTCTGGACTCGTCTGAGTTTGAGTCAGAGCCTGGCAAACTCAGGGAGGGCAACTCGACTTAAGAATCGCCCAAACTCAGTGATTTTGGGCGATTCTCGTTTCTCTGTGGTCCTCCTAGGATGGCCTACTTACGAGCCCTCTCGCCACCCTTCTCTTACACCTCAGGCCCTTCCTCTCGCAAGGTGGATTTCAGACAATCAATCACACTTCATATACTTAAGTATTCTCTATTATGCATAAGCAAACCATAGTAACAATAACAATATGCAGAAATATTCATATCAATAGCAAGGTGTTATTTATTTAATATTCTACTTTCTATCAACGGAAGATAAATATCAACTCAGTCAATTAGAATGCCCTGCGTTATACTTCATACCAAAATACTGATCAGCACAACAATGCTGTCTAATCCCTTAACAGTGAGATTGCAGTTCTCTTGTTTTCTCTCTGATTTATTCTTTTCTTCTTGATTTTCAATCTTAATGTATTATGTTCGAACTGCGGGTGCCTTGTGTTCTTCACTGATATCTTGATGATGTTATTAATCTAACTCGATGTTGTTTCAGTTTGATTATTGTTTGAGGACTTGGTCTCCTGGAAATGACTCCTTAGTGATTTCGATTATTCCTGATGATGTATCTTTTATCAATGCTTGATGTTTTCTGCCGATGTGTTTTCCTTGGATTCCTTCATTTGTAATCTTTATATATCTTTACATCAAGGGTCATACCCTTTGAGCATTGATGAGACATCTTCTTATTGCATGCCTTTCCTTAACTTAAACCGCACCTTATAAAGTAGCATTACTAATTATAATTAAATGCAGCTATTGATAAATACACTAAAATTGCATTGCTTGGTGATCATAATAAAATCGCTCCCAGTAAGATCACACCTCTTCTTAATAGTCCAATACTGTATTATACTTGCTGCATAGCACTCTTTCCCATGAAGTCAAATGTTGTATTACAGTTCCTGCCTTATAATGATTTCTATCTCTGTTTCTTTTAAACATGATTGCTGCCTACATTAGACTCATCAATCATAATAAATGTTGTGTATTCCTTACACTTGCACACTATTATTTTGGGCAATTAATATGTACTTGTATCAACATTAATCTTCATTAGTTATCATGCAAAGGGGGTTGGCCAAGACAGAGTAATTCGTTTTTCCTTTAGACGATTAAACGCTTTTCTTCCTAAAGCATCCCATCAACTGTCTTAGAAATGGACAAAACAACATTGAGAATCTCCTACAATCTATATGAGTGTTTGTTGTCTGTTGGATCCTATCCATCTATAAATCGTTAGCCCCTACTGAATTAAAGAACAGTTTAAACCTCTGGGAGAAGTATTCTCTATGATTGCTAATAGTTGGGGCCAGAGAAGCTTATGTTGAATGTCTAACTACCAGGTTAAGAAGTTGGAAACTTCCTAAAGAATTTTATTATATATGTTATTAAGTACAGTGTTTTTTTGCTCAAGTGCTGATAAGAAGTTTACAAGAGATATAAGGATTGGAGAAATGCTAATGTTTCTCCAAGATTGCCAGGATTGCTGATTTCCTTCCAGAATGTTGCTGTCCGTGCCAATATTTAAATCGATTTTATCAAAAAATATTCCTTAATTCTTTCATGCCATTTTACACTAGGGCACTGTGACGAGCACTATTGATCCGTACACTAGGGGACACAAGTCTCCTGGGAAGGATGGGGTTTATAGTTTATGCAAAAGGAAAATAAGACGCAGTAAATCAATCACACAATTGAAGTAAAAGACTGCAGAAAATATGTGGTACTCCTATTCATAAATAGAAATGAGTAGGATGCAATGGCTCTTTATATCGATTGCAACTAGGAATAAGGATTCCAATGACTAGAAATGGGAAGCACATTTAATTGGTTTGTCTATGATCCTAGAATATCCACCATTCAACAACCTTAATGTGAAATGTGCATGCATAAATATAATACATTGCATTTGAAATAGAAATGGAAGTTGTAATGATCTGTTTTGAACTGTCCAATTCCAGATGTCTTGTTGGTTGTGCTCTTTAATGGTTGGCATTCTATTACATGGCTGGAATGCATCCATGTATAGAACTACTAATTAACTAGGTTTCTTGCATGGGATTATGCTTAATTATGTGTTGGAATGTGTAATGAACAAAGTATACTGTAATGTGTGGTGTTGTGTGATGACAAGAAGAGTATGCATTAGTTGCAAAAAATGTAAAGAAGAGCAGAAAAGACTTTGTGTGCACAATGGTTCCAATGGTTTGTGCAACTACACTTTGATCATTTGACCTTTCTTGAGAGGTGATGGCGACCATTTCTCTGTGTCTTTTCCCCAAAACGAAAAATAATCTTAGTTTTTCATGTGAATGAACCTTTGGAATTACAAAGGGAGTTAAGGTTATTGTTATTTTTGCTCTTTTGTTAAAAGTGAGGTAAAAATGAAAGTCGTGTAAAAGCCCGTAATTTTAATAAGGGGTTAAAGGAAATTATGTCATTTCTCTTTAATAACCTTTGGAAAAAGGTAATATAAATAAGTGTTTTTTGAGATAGAATAGTCCCAAGAGATAAACAAGGGAATATAATTAATTTAATTCTTAAGTACAGGTGTAATGATTTAGATCTCAGCTCTTTAAATAATATATAAAGATTTTACTGAGACCTACAAATCACATGGAGATCACTCAAGGAATGTTGTTTGGTGGGCTATGTACATAGGAGAACTGGTTTGTAATGTGTGTACAACTCAGGGTACAATGTATATTTAGGATTGTCTTAGCTAGGGCTCTGATGCATGGACACTGGTGTGGTGCATGGCCATATGCTGGGTTTGATTACAGGTTCCTCCTAGAGTGCACCATAGCTAAGAGGGCCTAAGCTGTTGAGATCTATTTGGGGTGAGAGTGGCTGCTTTTGTGGTTGAAATGAGATAAGTATTACTTGATATTTGGTGTAAAATAGAATATTTGAGAATTTTTGATAAATATAGCATTCTAGTATTATAATGATAAATTTCGTGTTCTAGTCATTGAACAATGCATTCAATGTAATTCAATTTTTAAAAATAAGTCAAATACCTTAAAATATGTAATATCCACCTTAATTTTTTCCAATTTTTTTCGCACAATTACATTCAACACAACACTTGTTATGTTTAGGAAATGAAAACCAAATGCTGCTGAAAGTAACCCTCCACTTTCTGATCACTGAGAGCCCAATCTGGGAGGGTGAGAGCATACAGTGACGAGGGGATCCTTAGATGCCAATAACTGAAAATGATTACAATCTTCAGGCGGCAAACCAGCCCCTTCCGCTTATATAGTGGGATAATGAAAACAATACAATCACTTGGCGGTAAACCAGCCAAGGACAAGCCAAAGAACTGAAGAATGCAATCACTCAACCGCTTGTTTAGCAGGAGGACTAGAAATGAAATTCAAATCAACTCTACCGCTTATGCAACGGGAGGACAGTATTACAATATCCAAGATAGGCGGCAAGGCCAACCTCTTCCACTTATGCAGTGGGACTTAAAACAATAATCCAATAAAATGGCTGTTAGTACTACTAACCAGCTTACAATGCATGATATGGATTACAACTAAGAGAAATCACTATTCAAAGATAGGCGGCATGGCCAACCTCTTCCACTTATGCAGTGGGACAAGAAAGAACAATAGGAACTGCTGTTAGTACTACTACCAACATTACAATATGAAGCATGGAAGTAAGAATTGAGAACCAATAGTTGCAAATAATAACCAAGTTTCTTCTTTCCACACCAATGAACTTACCCCAAAATCAACTCCCAACACCAAAACCCCAAGGCACACCAAGAAAGCTCTACAACCAACTTCAAATTCTGAAATTAACAATAACACACTGAAAATACGCAGACCAGCAAGCTACGTACACACTAAAATGTTCACAACTTCCCCAAATCAACTTCGAATTCCAACAAATCAAAAGCAAATGAGAGATATAACATAGACAACACAAATAGAACCTCAAACCTGCACCGCGAACACCACAAACAATCAGCACACAACTCGAGACAGCCAAAGAAAGGGGACGACTCAGCTGGGAAGTTCAACTTGTTACATAAAATCCAAATCAGCTTTTCAAGATCCACAAATGGTGAACTTTATCGCCCAAGGCATAGGAAGAGATGAAGCCGATACCCAGAACCACACGTCAAACACACAAGGCGCCACGAGCAAAAAACACCTTCAGCACACACTGCGACTAGCAACATGAACACTCAAGAAAACACACCAAACATCTGAAACTGACACAAAATTCTGCAACATTGTTCTCGAATCCACTCCTCTGAATGAAGAGAGGTCATAAGCTCGACTAGTTGTTGTATTGCAAGCAAGAAATCAAGCGGCAGCTAGGAGGTATGCATTCCCCGAAGCTTCATTCCAAATTTTGGCAGCACTTCGTTATAATTTCTTCATAGATACCAAAAAGAGAGCCCAAGGCCCTTATTTATAGCTTCTGCCAGGCAAAATTCAAATTCAAATGCTCTCCAAATGTGCCCAAACCAAATGCCATTACATTTCACATTCATTAGGCATTGCATTTCATTTTATTTCCTTTACACAAGTTTGCCCAAGTCATATTCACCATAAATCGCCATTTTTGATAGATATAAGACTCATAAATAATATTGATGAAAATGTACTTTGGTGTCTCAATATGAAGGTGGAATATTTCGCCAAAAAGACTTAGGATAAAAATAATATTTCCCTTCTCTAAGTCGTCCAAGATCATAGCAGAGTCACCTTATTAAAATTGCCATAATGTGTAAAGTGAGTGCTCAACAATGACTTATAAATAATAATATAACTTAGGCAATCTTACTTAGAAAATATTCCAACTTGCCTTAATTTATAATTTAATTAAAAACACCATGGCGACCCCTTGAAGTCACAACACCAATTATGCCTAGGCCATGGGAAATGATAAAGTATTAAAAAATACTTTTGCTTATAAAAACTGAATACTGCCAAAATGAGCTGAGGCCAGGCATTGAACTGCATTGTAGAAAATAGTCATCTCAGTTCAAACACAGGATCCTGCCAAAATAACACTGCCAGACATAGCCACTGAGCTGAGTTGTAGAACCCCTGCCAAAAATAGCACTGCTAAAAATAGTACTTACTATAAATAGCATATTGCTAAAAATAGTGTGTCAAAAGTCATTTTCAGCACATTCTGAGCAGCAATCATGACTTACTAAAAATAATGTCCGGAAATCATCTCCGAAGAATTTGCATATCAAACCATACTGGAGCTCTCAAAAAACCCAGAAAAATCATAGAAAGCAAACAATCGTCAGCCTGTCACAATTTACTAAAAATAGTAAATACAAAAATCTTCTCTGATTGGAATGCATGTCATACCATCCTGAAGCTCACGAAAAACCCAGAAAGAATCTAGAGAGCAAATTGTAGAACTCCTACAAACACCTCTCC
The DNA here is from genome assembly GCF_030272615.1 of Cryptomeria japonica. NCBI lineage: Eukaryota > Viridiplantae > Streptophyta > Pinopsida > Cupressales > Cupressaceae > Cryptomeria > Cryptomeria japonica. The sequence continues at coordinate 550,707,108 of NC_081406.1, read as the reverse complement.
AAAAACCTTCCTGAAGACAAAAACCCTAATTTAGTCTTTGGTTAGCCTACGAGTTTCCAAAATAGGCTAAGACTCCATCCATCAGTTTAAAACTGAGAAGGGGACATTACAAAATACCACATTGTGTTTATATGGTTGATATTTTAGCTTTGACGAATTGACTTGTTATATTAGAATTGTTATGGACTTTTTGCCCACATATATGTTTATGTTTGGTTAATAGAAGTCCCTTGCAAAAAATTGAAAATAAAAATAAAAATTAATATGATTTCTTGATGATAAAAGGAGATGAAAAAGTCCAATAACATATCTGTGATGAGCTATGAAAAGTGAACATTGAACTGGTGACGGCTGTACCACTTTGCTTGATTTGCATGCTACCCTACCTTGGCCACTTTGAACAAATGATGTGAGCCTTGGCCATGCTAGTTGTGGTCATCAGAATGATCTAGTCTGATAAGACAGTGTATAACTGCTTAGGATCCAAGTGGTAAGGATGCTTGAGCCTTGGCCTTGGCCATGCTAGTTGTGGTCATTGGAATGATTGAGTCTGATAAGACAGTGTATAACTGCTTAGGATCCAAGTGTTACGGATGTTGAGTTGATGCTTGCTCAAGAAGAGGACATTATTACTTAAATAGTTCCACATTGAACATTGGGTGCGAACCCAAGTATTTCAAGAGATAGAACAAAATAATTTTCTTTAGTTGTGTGCAAAATAGTGTATGAAGTAGAGCATAGAGCCTCCGTCTTCCAATACAGGCACTTTAAGCATTCCTTTTGAAGATGCAACCAAACCTTATCAGTAACCTTGAAGGATTAAGGTGTACAATGGGATCTTGACACTCTTTGTATGCTATTGACATAAGAGAATTTGCCGAACCTATTGGTGAACACTCTAAATGTGTTGTAGAGATTTTGTGCTCTTTCTAGTTTGCCTTATTGTTTACGTTACTCCAAATGTGGTGGTGTGTTGAAGGATATGTTGATGTGTAAAAGGTGTTGAATTGTGCAATTTACTACCTTTCTTTGACCATTTATTTTCATATGAAAGGTTGTAGATTGATCCTATTGTGTATCCAATCTTTCCCACAAGGATTGCTAAAAATTCGTTGTTGAATCTTGGGTCACAATTAGGCAGAATGAATGAAGATAGCTTGAAATGTAGCCAAACATGATTGAAGAAGAGGTGCATGGTTCTTGCATTGTGATGCTTTTCTTATAATCAATGCCAAGTTTAAAAACTTTTCCACTACAACAAATATTGAGTCATGGTAGTGTTTCATCACACAAGTCTCATAAAATCCTTGTTGATAGATTCTTAGGATATTTTTGGAAGCACAAGAGGTGTGTGTTGCTTGAGCTTTTGATTGTGGGGTTAGCAATGCAACAAGGAATACAAGGCTTGATGTGGCTCTCAATGTTGCATTAGAAATGTTGTAGCATTTCTAAATTTTGAGAACATTGAAGTGTCTAAATGTCTGTTGAGAACACTGTTATACTGAGAGGGGGGGCAAATTAGTATAACGTCAAATTTTTACTTTTAGAACTTAATAACAAATGCACCTAACTCAATCCCAATGCATATTCATTTCATATAAACATTCACGTAAAATCTAGCTACCATGTATCCCAAGTGGAACATAGGATATATGTGGAAACCCTTAGGGGAGAAAACCATGGTAAAATAGCTTCCTTATATATGCAAAACTTGTTTTACAAATTAGTAGGTATGAACCCACTAGAGGCACCAACCCCTCATCCAAATTTCCACGTTACTAATGTTGCTTAATCAACGGATGATGGATCAACTTATCCTTCCCAATCTATGCTATCAATCTTCCTCTCTAGTTGCTCTTCAAATCTGCCATAAGTGTGCCACAATATTTTCTTCACTAATTCACTATAATGAAGCTCTTTTATGTAACCTTCAAATCTGATATAAATCAGACCATAATTTTCCCACAATACTGTCACAAATCTCTTCTTTAAAATCTGCTTTTAGACCTTCTATAATATTTCTTATGTCCCCCTTTTAGATCTGTAATAACTTCTCATGTATGGCTGCCCTTGGTGTATTTACTTGATCTTTCTTCTTATCATTCACACACTCACTCTTAAAGATCTTCATGCTTCTATCTCCTTCCTAGACCCTGCTTTACATCTGCTTAAATATGAATGATACACATTTGCATTGCTTTTTATTCCATGAGAAAATCTGCTTGTAACTAACTTTGCTCTGCTGTGAAATAATATTATATTTATTCTTCTTCAAAATAATATCTTGCCTTTATTAGATCTTCTTAATAATTCTGATCTGCTGAATGATATTATTTTTTTATTACACACATCGCACTCTTCGACAAATGATTTTCATACTTTATTTATATCTTTCTTATACCCTTTCATAAGAGGTGTGAATTCTTTCCAAAGAGTCATCCTTATTCAAAACAAATTAAACTTTATTCAAATTGCTGCTTGTTATAATGACTATTTAAAATAACCAATACCTTTTCATTAAGCGCTGCCTCAATAGGATTTGTTTTTGTTTTTAATTTTAATTTCAAATCACCGCTTTGACTTTGCCTTTGTCTTTGTCTTTGAATAAGACAAAGTAGATTTTGTCTTTTCCCTTTGAATAAGACAAAGTAGATTTTGTCTTTTCCCTTTGAATAAGACAAAATAAATTTTGTCTTCTATGGATTATAATACAGCGTCACTTTAGGGAAATTCTTTTTTGTTTAATGCGAAATATCTTAATATGAAATTGCTGTTGTTGATTGCTAAATAGATGGATTCCTTTTTATAATTATAATTTATCCATGGTTTATCTTTATTCGTTTCTAATCACTGCCTTTGTGATTAAACATAATCACTTCCCTTCTTGATTAACAATGAATTTAATACTTTCATTGTATTTTTCTTTGTTGCTGCCTCTTTACCTTTACGTTAATCCTTTCACATATCCTGCTTTAACTTGATTCTCTGCTCAGATTCAATGTACACTGCCCTGGACCAATTCAGAAATTGCTTTGCAATATTTCTACTCTTCTCTACTATAAAGATTGAAACATTTTGCATATACATACAGATCTGGAAAGCTCAACACGACACAAAGAATGCACATATCCTATCTGTTTTGTCACACACTTACGTACATACAGATCTGTTTCTGTTCTGCCTTTTCAGCAATAGCCACACTTCCATCTCCAATATCTCGAATATTGACTACTTAGTAAGTTCAAATTAAAGGAGAGGGCAACTCTTTAAGGCATTGACACCAAAGACCATTACTTAATTTCTCTCATACTAAAACAATAGTGTGACTTGTAAAATCAAGCATCTTTTGATAATCAATTAGTGACATTAATGACAACCTTTTGCTTCTTGACATCAATGGCAACATCTTACAATCTCCTTGTTCTTCCTTTAACATTAATGATAGAAATCTTCATTAATATGCCATTGACATCAATGACAATATTTCCAACAATGTCTTGGCTTAATTTGCCTCCTAGATGAGTCATTGGCAAGGTTAACCATCTGCAACAGAAATTTTTTTGAGCTTGAAAAGAAGCTTGTGCATGGATGAAATTCGTCAGCTTGTTTACCTTGCACGAGCTCAACAAAGGTTTGTGCAAAATTCAACTATGTCAGGTAGAGGTTCTTCAGGCTCCTAGTGGTCAAAGTTGTTTCTGCAGGAGTCCAACATCATGATTAGCATATGAATTGGAGGTTTGCTAAGGCAATTTGCTGCTTTTTAATTTTCCCCTTTCTGTGCTTGATCACAAGATGGAGTTGTTGTTTATATGCCATCCATTTCATGTGGCATGCATTCGTTAGCCTGCTTTGTGTGTCTAGAATTGAAGTGGATTATGATTGAAATGAATGATTGTCTCCTTACCTAGAAGGTAGTATCAACATTACTTGACAAATTGTAGAATGGCATACAATTCATTCTTAGGGGTAGAGAAGTGTTGCTTTGTGTTTTTCAATGTCTTTGAATATTAGGCCACTAAATGCGCTTATTGAGTGAGTATTGTGCTGAATGCATAGTTAGATACATCAGTATGAATCTCAAAGAGGTGCCCAATGTTAAGCATTGCCAAAACAAATGCTTTGGAGAGTTGATAATAGAGATCCTCAAAAGTTGTAATGCCCCCTTTATGATCTGTTCTATAATTTGCCTATGAATCACAAAATCAACATATTAGAGTTAGGGTTACATGTTACCAAGTAAAATATCTCTTTGAATAGGGTGATCCTGGATTAGAATCCTGTAACAATAATATAAAAAACATACACACACACACACACATATATTCATTATTAGGGTTAGCTCATAACACATGATACTCATATAATAGTAATAGCATCATTTCAAACACATTAGGGTGTGGGAGAAGTAGTATGATAGGCCCGCTTAAAACTCCCACACTAAGCCCAAGAGCAGAACTTTGGCCCTCTTGGTCTCGGTGGTAGGCAATATGGACATCCACTTGAGTTCCCTACCTAGTCGGGTGCTTTTACTTGCTTTCTGTTAAGATATAGCCCTCATGAATCTAACTAATGGTAAATCGGTTATTATCTGGAGAGTGATATATTAACAGAGCATACAGTTTGGAAATTAAACATAAACAAACTAATTGTTATGAACGGTTGCCTCCGTCCATGTCCCTACGTAGGCAACCTTTCCTCTTGTATTTAAACCGGATTCAATGATGGAGACGATCAATAACTCACGGCAATCAGTCTTCCAGAATCGCTGTCGTTATTCTTCGATCCATATTTAACAACATGGTATCAGAGCCAGCATATTAAGAGAATAAATTAGACAGCCATATTACTCATAAGCATTTATCGGAAGTAAATAACAAATCAACACAGAGGCTATATACGCAGAGGATATATCCGACTAAGAAAATATTCAAAATGTCAAGTAATATGAGAGTGGAAGATAGACTCGAAGGAGCCTCCAACTTCGTTTCTTGGAAGATACGAATCATTGCCATTTTTGAAGAACTAGAATTAGAGTCTTACATAGAAGAAAATCAAGACATGCCAAATGATGAACCAGAGAAATCTACCTGGAAAAGGCGTAATAATAAAGCAAAGAAAATAATTATTGACTCAGTCAAAGATCATATTCTTCCATCTATAGCCAGACTGCCGAAAGCATATGAAGTATTTAAAACCATTAAAAATACATATGAAGTTAACAATGCGAGCAGAATGTTAACCTTGAAACAACAACTTTTAAACATAAAGATGAATAAAGATGATACAATATCTACATACTTTTCAAGGATATTTGAAGTAAAAGACCAATTACAAACTATTGGAAATGAGGTAGATGATCAAGAAATCTCTCTCATAGCCCTAAGAGGATTACCAATTTCATGGGAATCCTACATTCAATGTATTAGCAGAACACCCCCCTTACCCAAATTTGAACAACTTAAGAATGAGTGCATTCAAGAGGAATCTCGACTAATCTCAAGAGGATTAGGGACAAATAAAGAAGGAGAAATCCAAGCACTTAATACAAATACCTTCAACACAAAGAAAAAGTTCTCCAAACGGAAGAGAGGAAATAAAAACCATTAGAAAAGAGATATGTCTAAAATTCAGTGTTACAAATGTGACAAATATGGGCACACTCACAGGAATTGTCCAGAAAGGAAGAAAACACAAGCTAGTCTAGCCGAAGTCAAAGGAGAAAACTCACTTTTCTTCTTAGCCCTATCAAGCGAAATAAATACAAATAAAAACGCTTGGATCGTAGACAGTGGAGCATCAAGGCTTATAACTGGATTCAGAAATCAGTTTGAAACACTTAACGGGCACTCAAGTGAAGATGTTACTATTGGAGATAACTCCACATATCCTGTGAAAGGAATTGGGACCTGTACTATCAAACTAAGAAATGGAGTATCTCTACAATTAAAGGATGTTCTATTTGTACCTGGAATAAAAAGAAATCTAGTCTCAATCTCAGGCCTAGCTGATCAAGGATATCGGGTTACCTTCAATGAAGATAAAGTTCTACTCTGGCCTAAAAATACAAATATCAAAAATGCCATAACAGTAGGTTCAAGAGATGGTAGCCTATACAAACTATGCAGTGATCAAAAGGAAGCACTAAATCTTGAAGTTTCAAATAATAATGAATTATGGCACAAAAGATTAGGACACCTAAGATATAGTGCTCTATCCAACATAAAGAAGATTACTTCAGGACTGCCCCAACTAAAATCTGAACACATAGGCATTTGCAAAGGATGTGCCTTGGGAAAGAATGTGAAAGTTTCTTTTCCCTCAAGCGAGCACAAATCAAAAGTTATTTTAGAACTAATTCACTTAGACCTATGCAGTCCCATGTCAACACCATCCCTAACTGGATCCTTATACTACATAATCTTTGTTGATGACTACTCTCGAAAAACATGGATATATTTTCTAAAGTGCAAAGACTCAAATGAAGTACTATCTAAGTTCAAAGAATTCAAGGCACTAGTAGAAAACCAGTCAGGGAAGAAAATTAAGGTGTTAAGATCCGACAATGGGGGAGAATATACATCTGACAACTTCAAAGACTTTTGTAATTCTGTTGGGATTAAGAGGGAGTATACTATACCATATAATCCACAACAGAATGGAGTAGCAGAAAGAAAGAACAGAACCATAATTGAAGCAGCAAAAGCCATGATGCATGACCAAAACTTACACACTTCATTCTGGGCAGAAGCTTCAAATACAAGCAGTCTACATTCAAAACAGATGTCTGCGCTCAGTTCTAGAAAAGATAACTCCTGAAGAAGCTTTTACAGGGAACAAACCAGACTTAAGTCATTTAAGGATATTTGGCTGTCCCATATATATACATGTTCCTAAAGAAAAGAGGACAAAACTAGAACCATCCGGAAAAAGAGGTATCTTCATTGGCTATAGTGAAAATACTAAAGGATATCGCATTTACATTCCAGGGAAAAAATCTATTGAGATAAGTAGAGATTTAAAGTTTTAAGAAAACACTACACTCAAAGAACCTGAGGATGATAACATTACTAAAGAAGAAGAAGATCACATAACTGAGATTAAGAGGGAGAATATCATAGAAAATTCCAAACCTTCAGACACTGAGAGGGAGGACATCATAAGAGCTTCTGAACCTCTTGTTGATGAAAATATTGAAACATTCAATAACAAGAAAAGACCTCTATGGGCAAGGAAAATGATTGAAGAGAATAATGTAGAACCAAATGAAATTTCCAAAGAAAATAAGAGAACAAGAACTCTAAAATGTTATGCTGCACTTCTAACCGAACTCACAAATTCTGAACCAACAAATGTCAGAGAAGCCTTATCAAAACAGGCTTGGAAAGATGCTATGGTTGAAGAATATCAATCTATACTAAAGAATGATGTTTGGGATATAGTGCCTAGACCAAAAGACAAATCAGTTGTCTCATCCAAGTGGTTATTCAAGATCAAATATGCATCTGATGGCAGCATTGAAAAACATAAAGCTCGCTTTGTGGCCAGGGGATTCTCTCAGAAAGCAGGAATTGATTATGAAGAGACATTTGCCCTAGTTGCCTGGTATATGTCAGTAAGAACAATCATTGCAATTGCAGCATCCAAAGGATGGAAAATTCACCAAATGGACGTAAAGACTGCCTTCCTAAATGGTTCAATTGAAGAAGAAGTATATATAGAACAACCAGAAGGATTCACCATACGTGATAAAAATTGCTATGTTTGTAAACTAAAGAAAGCTCTCTATGGGTTAAAACAAGCACCTAGGGCCTGGTATGCAAGGATAGAGAACTATCTCTCCAAACTAGGGTACTCCAAGAACCTAGCAGATCCCAACATCTACTTCAAGGCTTCAAATGGCAATATGATTATATTGGTCCTTTACGTGGATGATCTTTTGATAACAGGAGAGGATAATCTCATTGAGAAATGTAAGCAAGATCTGGCAGCAGAATTCGATATGAAGGATCTAGGGCTTCTACATTATTTTCTGGGATTAGAAGTATGGCAGAAGAAAAACTACATCTTCCTAAATCAAGGAAAGTACACCACAGATATTCTAACTAGATTTGGGATGATGGAGTGTAAGCCATTAGCTATACCAATGGAAACTAATTTGCACAAGCTGAAAATTGAGGCAGAAGATTCAGAACCTACATATCCCACACTCTACAGACAAATTGTCGGTTCACTCATGTATTTGGTAAATACTCGTCCTGATATCTGCTATGCTACAAATGTATTAAGTCACTTCATGTGTGAACCTAAGAAGATACATCTAATGGCTGCTAAACACATTCTAAGATATTTACGAGGCACAATCGGACTTGGCTTAAAGTATGAAAATGTTGAGATTCAACTTGAAGGATATTCTGATTCTGATTGGGCCGAAAGTACCACTGACCGTAAAAGTACTACAGGGTGTTGCTTTAGTCTTGGTTCTGCTATGATATCTAGGTTCAGTAGAAAACAGTCAGCAGTTGCACAAAGCTCCATCGAAGCAGAATATATGGCAGCCTCCATGGGAGCTCGTGAAGCGGTATGGCTAAGAAAGTTATTATTTGGATTATTTGGAAAAACTCTGAATTCAACAATAATTCACTGTGATAATCAGAGCTGTATCAAGCTCTCAGTAAATCTAGTTTTTCACAATCGATCCAAACATATTGAGATCCCTTATCACTACATAAGAGATATGGTAGATCGAAACGTCATAAAACTAGTGTACATCAGTACTGAAGAACAAAATGCTGATGTCTTCACCAAGCCACTTGCAAGATTGAAGATAGAATACTTCAGAAGTAAACTTGGTATGACTAGATTATAATTGAGATTATTAGGATGAAATTCCTACCATGTGTAATTTGTTCATGAATAAATAAATAAAATGTATATTGCAATATTCTAACTGTGTTCAAGAAGATGACGATCTTCTTATGTTTAAGGTTACTATTTCAAGGTGATGATCTTGACAATAGTTGACCAAGTGTCAAGATTGACTACATTAAGTTGTTGTCCCGGACTGTGCCGGATATCTTGATCCTAAAGTATGTGATCATCTCATGATTGACTTCTTAAGTGATTGTCCCGGACTAAGCCGGATATCATGATATTGAGTTTATTGTCATGACAAGACTATATTAAATGTTGTCCCGAATTGTGTCGGAAGTCATGACAGAATATGCTCCCTAGAAAATTACTTAGATCCACTCCTGCTAAGAGGGAGTGTTAAGATATAGCCCTCATGAATCTAACTAATGGTAAATCGGTTATTATCTGGAGAGTGATATATTAACAGAGCATACAGTTTGGAAATCAAACATAAACAAACTAATTGTTATGAACGGTTGCCTCCGTAGGGACATGTCCATACGTGGCAACTGCCACGTATGGACATGTCCCTACGTAGGCAACCTTTCCTCTTGTATTTAAACCGGATTCAATGATGGAGACGATCAAGAACTCACGGCAATCAGTCTTCCAGAATTGCTGTCATTATTCTTCGATCCATATTTAACAACACTTTCCCCCACGTATGGACATGTCCCTACGGAGGCAACCTTTCCTCTTGTATTTAAACCGGATTCAATGATGGAGACGATCAAGAACTCACGGCAATCAGTCTTCCAGAATTGCTGTCATTATTCTTCGATCCATATTTAACAACACTTTCCCTATCCATACTTAATTGCGTAAGGTTAATAGCCGTCACTGCAGGTCAGAGGGTGGATCGTATTGGGGTTTCTTGATTGTCCTATCTAAAGCCCAAGAGCGGAACTTTGGCCCTCTTGGCCCCGGTGGCAGGCAACATGGACATTCACTCGGGGTCCCTAACTAGATTGCAATCCCCTCTTCCATACACCTCCTTCCTTCCATACATAATGGGGGTTTACATGCAGATGTATTAAACAAGACATGCAGTTTTTGGCATACATATATACATGTACAAGAAATAGATATTGACAATTAATGCAAGGTAAATATATATACACACACAATGCACAATGATTCAGATTGTTAGATACTGCTTATAATAGGACTAAATCAAACTGAGGAGAATCTGGTCAATTAATATCTCTGCTGATCTCACGGTGCTGAGTCTGATTTCTGATCACTGTCCTTAGCCTTGTTTTTTGAAGATGGAACTTACCATCGATTATTGATGCTTGATGATAGTTGATATTATAAACCGAAGGTATATTTATCTCAGTTGTTTTCCATGCCCCTTCCTTCACTAACTTGTCTATCCGTTTTATACCCTTCTCAATCGCCGAAGGGATATGATGCTTGAAAGGTGGTGTCTCTTCAAATGTTGCTTTCTTAATTATGGGTTGCCTTTAGCAAATTGTTAATTGTCTTAATGAATCGCATCATGTTCCCATGGGGATTACTTCTCTTTACTACGGTTTTGTCCCTTAATTTTTCCAATTGCCTATTATATCATTTATCCACAGATTTTCACGGGGAGACAGATGGTTTGAATTAGTGACCAGTGATGTGTGTGAATTCGGGAACAAACATGCATTAGAAATCTGTCTTAGAAAGTTGTGCAATTTAGTGATGTGTGGAATTGCTCAATGTTAGATCACCTTGATTTTCTTTATGTCTACATGGATGCACTGTGATCAATCATGTAGCCTAGATATTGGATTCATATTGTGTAGAAGCTATACTTGCTGTAGTTGGCTTGTAACTTGTGTTGCCGTAGCGTGTCCAAGACAAAGAGACATGCTTCACATTTCCTCCCAAATATTGTTGGAGATGAGGATGTCATTTGTGAAGACAATGATGAAGGATTTGGTGAAAAGTAATAGGATAATGTTCATGAGGCACATGAAAGTTGTTCGTTTTGGCATAAGCATCCATTAGTACAGTCTCTTCTTGGTCTTAAATGTAGTTTTCCAAACATCTTTAGGATAAATTGGTAAGTGGTGATATCTTGGTTTTAGATCATCTTTGTGAAAAACTACGCATTGTGAAATTGGTCCAAGATCATTGATGTGTGAAAAAGGATATCATTTCTTCACTATTGAAAAATACCCAACTAGTTGAACAGGAAATTTGCAATGCAATACACTTATGAAACTCCTTAGATATGCAATATTTGAAAATTAGGCCCAAAAGATTAACTACAGAAAATACTGTTATGTGTAAATATCAGAAAAAGCATGAAATAATAATTCTGTTTGCATACATGCGTCAATAGTCTTCTGAATTTGTCTTTTGGCTGCCACTATGCATTCCCTGGAACTAAAAGATATCTACTACAACTTATTCAAAAATCAACAAAGGACTTTCACTAGATAAGATCAATCGATATCACTTGCATTGGAAGGCGCAAGTTCTGTTATGCGTTATGGGCCACGAACATGTATATCTGCAAGGATTCCAGCTATTTGCAGACATGGGAAAGGCTATAATCACCTTCCTCGATCATCTCCTTCAATATTGTTGATGTTTGTCGCTAGGTCGGATTCCTTCTAGGGCCGACCTAGCATATGGGTGACTAATTGGCCTATCGGCCTTAGTAACATTAATTGTGCAAAATTAAAATATAACTTGTAAATAGGGCTGACCCTATAATGAGCAATGTAACTTGTAAATGCATATAGGGCCGATATGCGCCACCTTGAGTTGTTATATTATTTGCAAATTGGTTCATTACCTAAAGGAGCGACCTCTTGTGAAGAGGTGCCTCATCTTGATATATATATGAAGTGAAAGAATCAACTCAACAACACAAGCGAATTTTATCTATCATTAGCAGAACAGATATACTTAGCGAATTCAATCATTCACTCAGTGAAATATCCTCAACTGAGCAGCGAATTCCTTCTTCTGATCTTAGAACTCATTCCTAGGGTGACGGATCAATACCTTAAGAAGCACTTGTTGTGACCTTTTTTCACACATCACCAAATTGCAAATGGGGACCCTCTCTTTTCCTGCTTTCTAGGGTTTTTGTTAGTGCTCGTGGCCTTCCGCTTCAGTTTTGCCTAGCCTTCCTCAGTTTTGAATGGTTCGAGTCCTAGAGATTGAAAGTTAGTTTTTGCAAGCCAAGTGATAACAGGGTTCGGATACCGTCAAAGTGCCCAGAAGGGCCTAAGGACGAAGATCACAATTGATTTGGACGAATTTGAATAACTTTCTATTTTTAGAAAGTTTGCTTTTTCCTAGTTTTTAGAAAGTTTTTCTTTTTTGGCATTTTTCGCCCAATCCCCAATATGGCTATTTTTAGAAAGTTTTCCCTATTTTTAGGGATGCCTGCTTTTTGCTTTTTCGGAGTGGGGACCTAGGGTTTGCACTGATACCACTGACCTGCTTCGATCGCAATCAAGAATTTCCAAGTCTTGACCTAAAAAGCTAGTTTCCTATATTTTAGGGGCCATGATGCTTCAGATGGTTTGCCTGAGTGTGGATTTAAAATTTCAAGTTAATCTGGTTAAAATTGGTAAAATTGTGAAATTTTGAAAATTTTCAAATTTTTCTAAGTTTCGCTAATGAATGATGTTGAGTGTTATGGTAGGTGATGAAAACTCCGCCCAAGGTGCTAGTGATGGAGGTTTCTTCAAAGTCCGCCATGCTTGAGGCCTTCCAAAACTCCGCCCTCCAAGCAAGGTCAAGTTGAGGAGGCATCGAAGTTCGCCATGCTTGGTGTAGATGTCATAAAAGTCCGCCTTGGAGGTAGACTAAAACTCCGCCCTATAGGATGATAGCTTCAAAGTCTGCCATGGAGAGATGCTCAAAGTCCGCCTTGGTGGAAGTATAAAACTCTGCTTTGCCTAGAGGTCATCAAAGTCCGCCTTGAAGATGTCTACCAAAAGTCCGCTCTCATGGTGAAGTGAAGAAAGTCCGCCATGCTTGAGAAGAGGTGTCTTCAAAGTTCGCCATGCATAAAGTGGCCAACCTTCCAAAGTCCGCCTTGAAGAGGTGTCTCCAAAAGTCCGCCCTCCTTGATGTCCTTCCAAAACTCCACCTTGGTTGAGGTGTCTTCAAAGTCCGCCTTGAAGAGGTCATCCAAAAGTCCGCCCTCCATGAAGTTGTAGAGGTCAACCTTCAAAAGTCCGCCCCCTTGGTGATCTCTTCAAACTCCGCCCAAGCTTGATGATGGAGGTAGCATGAGAAAAGTCCGGCATGGAGAGAGGCTAAAACTCTGCCTTGGGGATGCTTCAAAAGTCCGCCCTATGGATGAAATGAAAGAAGTTTAAGGCAAACAAAACCCTAACATGATGATAGAGGCACCTCCAAACTCCGCCCAAGCATCAAGTTGGAAGATGAAAACTCCGCCCAAGCATCAAGTTGAAGTCTAAAAATTCCGCCCTATTCTTGGAAGTCAAAGAAAGTCAACAAGAAGTTCAAAATTGAGTTAAAATGCGAGTGATGTCATCAAATCTTCCTAGAATTCGAACTGCTAACTAATTTAGAAAGTTGAAAAAGAGATATTCGAAGATCAATGAGCTGGGAAATCAAAATGGAAACTCGAGTTTGAACTATGAATCAAAATTGGAAAGAGGATATTTGCAGATTGAGGCAATTTTTAGACTGAGTTCCAAATTAGAAACCTTTTGGAAGATGCCAATCTATATGCCTAGTTTGAATATGAAGTGGCAAAACAATTTAGAAACTTGCACAAGAGTAAGATTTTCGAACTCAAAGAGATGACAGCACAACTCGAAATTGAATTAGAAACTTTCCCAAGGTTTAAGTTGAATTTAGAAACATGAGTTGGATGGTATTTGTGTGAAACCAACTTCATTACAAATACATTCTTTATTTCTTCATTCTCACACCAAGAAGTTCGAACTTTCTGAGCAAGCTAAGGAAAATACTGAGAAGTATTTCGAAGATTGAAGGTCATTTGGAAGAAAATTTTGGTGTTGCAAGGATATCTCTTGCAGTTTGGGCGAGCTTCTTGAGGAATTCTGATTTATTAGCTTCATTCTTGTCAAGTGTCCGCAGATTTTTGGAGTGGAAGTAGCTGGTAGAAGGCAGATTCATCAATTTTTTCTGAGTTTTCTTGAGATCTTCTAGCCTTATTCCCATTCATTCGAAGGTGAAGTTGGTTTTAAAATGCAGATTTATTGCATTTTTCTGAGTTTTCCAGATTCGTTGGAAGTAATTTTTGTGGACTTATTCAAATTTTTAGTGAGAAAAATCATTTTGTTGACTAAATGGAATGAGAATTTTGGAGTTATAGAACTTGGCCTTTTTGGATTACAATCATAAATGTCCTTAGGTTGAAGAGTTTACATGTGAAAATCCATTTTTGTGGCTAAGTATGAAAGTGAAGTAAAAAAAGAAAAATCTCCAAGCACTTAGCCATTCGCAGCCTCAATTTTCTTTAATCCAAGATCTGATTTCCTAACTTAAGGCTTCATGTTTATTTGCAGATTTTAGGCATGATGAAGTTCCAAGTAGACAAGGATGCTCCTCCTGAGTCGAGAATGACCTCGAAGTGGAAGAATGTTAGGGACACTAACCTCAGGCATATCAATTTGAGGGAGTTCAAGAAGAGGATGTTCGGTTTAGATAACCTCGTGCCTACCATGACTGTGCGAAAGATGATGAAAAGTGGCATCGTGCATGTTGTCAATTTTCTCCCTACCATGCAGTGCACTAAGTTGGTAGCTGAGTGCGCTAGGCACTACAACCTTGTCAGTAGGGATATTGTCGCACCAGATGGAAGAGTGTTGGCAAACATCAGCGATGAGGCCATCAGGGAAGCCTTCAAATTCCAGAATATCATAATGTTGTGTACGTAACCAAGGATGAAGCTGATCACATGTATCAGGATCATTTGGAGGAGTATGACGCCATCGTCAATCATTCCTGGCTGGACAAGCCAAGGAAAGGTGCCTCCAAACTACAAAGGAAGAGCTTGGTGAGGGCGTACTTCAAGGAGGATATTGGAAATTTGATTGTCCTACTAAACAGGATAATGGGTAATCCCCAAGGTGCCCCATTTGAGCCCTGGATGTATTATTTCATAAATGAAATAATGAACGGAGTTAAGATGATAGACTGGGCTCGAATGATAAGTGATAACTTGGACAACCAGCTGAAGAATCTGGAAGCAAATAGGACCTTCTTCATGAGCTCGTACTTGTTCTATTCCCTGGCTAGAACCTACAGATACAGAGGCCTCACTTGCAGAGTGGAAGTGGGAAACAAAGAAAATTAGTTCCCCATCTATGACTGTTATCCCCAACTTCACGTGGAAGAAAAGTTCCATTTCAAGAGGGTGAATGACACATTTCTCATGCACATCACACAGACGTTGCAAGGTGGACTACATCAGAGACTCTCTCAAGAGTCTATGGACTTCATAAGTAGATTCAGATATTGGTATATTCAATACCCGAAGTTCACTTACATCAGAATTCAGGGGTTTTTCGGATCTCCTTATAAGCTCCCAGCTTACCCTACCAACCGGGTCGTGCTATTAGAGGTTGTGAGGCAATTAGAAGGATATATGACAGTTCAAAGAGATAAGCAGAAGAAGGCAGGAACCTCCTCTCTCACGATTGGAAATGGACTAGAGACGTGCCCGTCATCACAAGCCACTGCCACCGCTAAGAAAGAGCTGGCTTTGTACCCTTTTTACCAGTACAAAGCAAGAAAGAATTTTGATCCGTTCCATAGGATGAAAAGGGTCGAAGGGATGGCATTTGAGCACAAAGCTGATTTGGAAGATTATTGGGCTAACGTAGCCGATAGTTCGAAATCAGGAGGAGATTTTGGTCAAGGATCCCCTTGAGCATGGTAAGAGCAATGAAAGTATTTAGAGTTGCTGATCAAGTAGAAGACAGTCTTGAGCTTCAGTAGCCAGGCTTTGAGAAGATGAGGAATGAGCCACTAGCCTTGATCGATTGGTCCGAGGGAGAGAAGTTAGATCTGGCAGACCTAATGAGGTCGGTGGTCGAATACTCTAAGTGGTGGACATCTGAGAGGACGAAACAATTGAAGTCGAAAGGTGTGGCCCTGACTTATGATTTAATGGGAGCAGATGACTCTCTGTCCTCCAACCCTTGTATATCTGGAGGCAATGCTCGAAATCCAAAGAGTGTTGGGGCTCGGAAAAGGAAGGAATTAGTTGGAAGCTTTGGAAAGGCCAGAGGAAAGAAAATTGTCGAGGAGAGACGGGAGTCCAACGAAGGTCATTCCCTCCTGAGTGCCGCATGTGCTGTGCCTGATCAAAATGTAGTTGAAGAGCAAGAGATGGACACATATATGGTAAAAAATGAAGTGAGAGTGCCTTCTCCTTCAATTGAGGAAATAATGAAAGAAGCTGTCCAAAGTCCAGACAAGGAACAAGTTTCAAATGCAGCCATAGAAGTTGAAGAGCCCGAGCCCCCAGTAGTTTTCCTTGATGGTATAGTTACTGGACTAGTAAGGACAGATGATGGATTTGATCAAAATACTGAGGAGCAGTCAACTATTCCTGATTGGTTGAGGGAAAGGATAAGGGCTAAGGTTCCTAAGGAAACCCATTCCGAAGAGAATACAACAACATTTCTGGAAAAGGTGAACGAACCAGTCATAGTCAAGCCACCTAAGCCAGCCAAAAAATTCTCTTTGATTTAGAGGGATAGTGTAGGGTTTCAGACAGTTCAGATAGTTGTGCCAAAGGAAGGGAAAACTCGGGACAATATTGCCTCGGAGGATTATAAGATTACCACTATAGAGTTGGGTAAGCCTACTCAGGACCAAGAAGTCCAGTACTTTGACGACTCTTGCAACGCCCTCAAGG
The DNA here is from genome assembly GCF_030272615.1 of Cryptomeria japonica. Taxonomy (NCBI): domain Eukaryota; kingdom Viridiplantae; phylum Streptophyta; class Pinopsida; order Cupressales; family Cupressaceae; genus Cryptomeria; species Cryptomeria japonica. The sequence continues at coordinate 550,690,319 of NC_081406.1, read as the reverse complement.
CGAGTCTAGCCCAGGAGAAGGAGAAAAGGAAGAAGGTAGAGGAAGAGAACCAGTAGTGGAGGAAATATGTTCTCCATCTCACCAGGCCACTCAACCATGAGATACCGGTCACTCCTCTGCATCCTCTTCAACAAGAGTCAATGAAGGATTACGAGGACATGAAGGGCACATTCACACAGGCGAAGGAATGGATTTCAGATGCTTTGGCACGTGCTGACATACTTGTAGAAAATTTAGTATCAGCACGTGAGTCGGCCTCTTCATTAGTCAGTCGAATTCAGGACCTAGCTGCAAATTGGGAAGATGTTGAAGAAATTCAAGATGAAATACTTTTGCAGTTGAAGGTTATCCGAGGTGTATCAAAACGAAGTTTGGTGGATGCAGATGCCATACAAGCTAGGGATAGATATGACTTTAACACCTGGTATTATGCTTTAGTCACTAGGAGTGAAGTCCTAAAGAAATCCGAGACTAAGTGCTTTGAGACAGAGGAAAGTGTCAGGGAAATTTTGAGTAAGGTGTTTCGTGTAGCATCAGAGATCTGGAAGAAAGAGAGTATACGAGAAAAACACTTGCAGGCAGAGAACCCGAGAGTCACAATTCAGTCGAGCTTTTTCAAAGACTTGGGGATGATTGATAAAGGCGATCTTTCAAGGATTGCAAGTTTTCTCTTCATTGACGAGAACTTTCTTGTCCAAGCAGTTGAGTAGGAAGGCATCCTCACCACCTGTATTGATGATGTGGACATCATCGACTTCCAGATTAGCAACTTGCCAAGTGTCACTATGGAGGAGGTCAGGCTCATTGTGTCCAGATACATTGAATCTGCCAAAGGGGAAACTGGACACTCACCTCAGTGACAATAGCAGCTGTGCCACTTGTCACTTTCTCATTCTTTCAAACTAATAGAGTTTTGGGAAACCCTAATTAGGGTTTGTAGCTTTCAATCTGGGCCCTTGATCACTGTTTGATCTCAGCTGTTCATTTATTTTTGAAAAACTATATAAGGCTACCTCCTCTCATTTGGAGAGTGTGATGTTTTTGACATATTGTTGCGTGAAAGTCATTTTCGAATAATATATTGCATGTGCGCTTTCTCTTAAGGCTTTGTAATCTCTATTGTTTGAATGATTAGCATGGTTTCAATTTCCTCAACACTTTAGTTAAAGTTAATTTAGATTTGCTTTCATGTTATTAGAATTGAATGAAGGATTTGATAAGTGTTAATTGACGGTGTATCTCCACTCATACTTTTGGTGAATGGATGATTTCCATCTCACTGTGCAAAGTTAGTCTGAGCCTATTCTCTATGCATGCCAATATTTCAATCATAAGCACAACCCATTGAAGATTGCACCCGCTTTGTGTAGTTGTCCTCAGTGTGGCTTCCCGAGAGCACCCAGTTGATACTGTCTCCGGAGTTCGTAGGATTAGATCAGCTTTCTCAAACCCTATCCCTTTTTCCCTTTTTGAAAGTCAAAATCCCCGAAAATCCAAAAAAAGAAAGAGCCTAAAAAATTGCTAAATCTGTCTAAGTCCAGCAGCTTCAAAGACAATTGTTAACGTAAGTCCCCCTTGAGATTTTCAGCAAACACTACCCTAGTAGCTATCCCACTAAAGTCACTTGTTTGCACATATAGACCTTGGAATCAATAGTGATTTTTCAGGAGAGGATAGAATACCTTTAGGTATCTTATTCTAATGTTTGGTAGATGATAAAACAAACACCAACAACACTCAGCTCAACGAACTATGTCTAGAAGACAACGAACCTATTTTGGGAGCAGCGAATCACCTCCATGATCAGCGACCTGCGTCTATGATCAGTGAATGATCTCTGTGATCAGCGAAAGGTCTTCATGCCAGCAAATTGTCTTCTTTGATGAGTGAATCATCTTCAGTCAAGCATATTTCAGATAAGTTTAGTATGCTGCTGTGCATATTAGATTGATGCTCTAGTTTGATTCATGAACTGTTGTTCATAACTTCATACTGCTTCAAGAGTTGAAGCAAGTTTGTAAAGTGTTAAAATAGGATTAAATTTATATGAGACTAATATTATTTGTTCAATGTGCAGATTTAATATCGAGAATTCTAATCCTTCAAGATGAAAGTCAACAATATGTTAATGGTGCTGGAGTTTAATTTCTAACACTGTATTTGCTGATTCAATGGAGAGAGCATAATTTTCGATTTCTCTTATTTTCTCTTTTGAAATCGGTTTGTATTTATATCTTCAATAGGGGCACGTTATGTGGGGGCATGTCCACACACAACGTGTCCCAAGGGATGCGTTTGCCTAAAGATTTGTTAACTATCATTTAACTAATTCACAAACACAACCGCCGATCTATTTATAAGTTCGATATTAATAAATGCGAACATGAATGTTTGATCAATCAATACGATGATGCAACCTTAGAACTTGTTGGATGTATTAAGCCTTGGATATCCTTCCACGATTCAAGGCAGGAGAAAAGACAAGGATCTGATCACATACAGATCAGAATGGAGATTCGTTCAGGCATAGAAAGACGGCATAAAATATGATTATGTTTTATTCACACAAGAATGAAGTATGTGTGTATGTATGTCAGCTCACATGGTGGACTAACATACATACATGTTTATGTAGGATTCATATTAATTCGTCATTCCAATGTCTGACCGATGCTATCATTCATCAACACTCCCTCTTAGCTAGGGAAGATGATTAAGTATGGAGATATCACCTAACTCGTGATATTGAAGGATGAATTAAGAACATCAAGTCACATGACATTCTTCACATAAACATTCGAGTTATGATATGTGCACTGACATCACGTCTCATGATGTCTATCATAACAGGTCATGGCATTTCCATGGATATCACGTCACATAATACCCACCATGATCATCTCATAAGAAGCATAATGATATTCAACTGATATCAAGTCTCATGATATCTATCACTAAGCCCAAGAGATATAAACTATCATGACATGTTCATGAATATCAAGTCACATGATATTCATCATGATAGTGGATAGATTCTTGTAAAGTCGTCACCTTACAATGATCAATACAGGTGTTCATTATTTGAAAGATCATCACCTTTCAATAATGTACACAGGGCAGGCCCATAAGTCATAGAGTCACACAGATGACAAAAGAGTTTACACTTTAAACATCTTTATTTATATTAATACAATAGAAATTTAGAAATTATTTCAATAACTTACACATTTCAATCATACCAAGTTTCTTCCTGAAGTATTCAACTTTTACTTTGGGGAGAGGTTTGGTAAGAATGTCAGCTGTTTGATCACTTGTATTAATATACTCCATCAAGATCACATTCCTTTCTACCATGTCTCTCACATAGTGGTAAGGAATCTCTATATTCTTCGATCTATCATGGAACATTGGATTTCAAGACAATTTGATACAACTTTGATTGTCACAGTGGATGATAGTAGGCTTTAGAGGCTCTCCAAATAATGCCACAAGTAGTTTTCGGAGCCATATTGCTTCTCTAGCTCCCAAAGATGCTGCAATGTATTCGGCTTCTGTTGAGCTTTGTGCTACTGAAGACTGTTTTCTGCATATCCAAGAAATCATAGCTGATCCCAAACTGAAGCAACATCCTAATGTGCTTTTCTGAACAGTCACACTTCCAGCCCAATCGGAATCAGAGTAACCATGTAGATTTAGATTATCATTTTTATATTTGAGTCCATGTCCAATAGTACCTTGAAGGTACCTTAATATATGCTTAGCAGCAACAAGATGTATTTCTTGAGGTTCACACATAAACTGGCTCAAGGCATTCATTGCATAGCAAATATCTAGTCGAGTGTTAACCAGGTACATCAATGACCCAATTATCTGTTTGTAAAGAGTGGGGTTAGCAAGTCTAGATTCTGCTGCTGCTTCTTTTAGTTTATGTAAGTTGGTTTCCATGGGTGTTGACATAGGTCTGCAGTCCCACATTCCAAATCTTTTCAGAATATCTATGGTGTATTTCCCTTGATTTAGAAAAATACCATCTGGTTTCTGCCAAACTTCCAATCCAAGGAAGTAGTGTAAACTGCCCAAGTCTTTCGTATCAAATTCTGATGCCAGGCCTTCTTAGATTGAATAGTAAGATGATCTTCTCCTTTAATTAGCAGATCATCAACATATAGGATAAGTATCAACATATCACCATTAATTACTTTAAAATAAAGATTTGGATCGACATCATTTTTGGTGAACCCTAGACCCAACAAATAGTTGTCGATCCTCTCAACCCAAGCTCAGGGGGCTTGTTTAAGTCCATATAAAGCTTTCTTTAATTTGCACACATGTGAAGCTGCATTATGAATCACAAAGCCCTCAGGTTGTTCTAGATAGACTTGCTCATCAATAGTCCCATTTAAGAATGCAGTTTTCACGTCCATCTGATGGATCTTCCATCCTTTAGCAGCTGCAATAGTTATGATTGCTCTAACAGAAGTATACCGGGCAACAGGTGCAAATGTCTCTTCATAATCAATACCTTCATTCTGTGAGAATCCTCTGGCAACAAAACGTGCTTTATGTTTCTCTATACTGCCATCTGCAACATGTTTGATCTTGACAAGCCATTTGGAGGAGACAACAGATTTCTCTTTTGGTCTAGGAACTATATCCCAAACATTATTCTTTAGAATGGATTGGTACTCTTCTATCATAGCATCCTTCCAAACTTGATGCTTGAGGTCCTCTATAACACCAGTAGGTTCAAAATTTATGATTTAACTCATTAATGCATCATATGTCAATTTCCGAGGCCTCTTGCTCTCTCTGAATGTTTCTTTGGGTGCTGCAAGGATTTCTGCTTCCTGTATCATCTTTCTGGCCCAAAGTGGTCTCTTGTGATTATTTTCTGGTTCCTCTTCTTGAGTCTCAGGTGGAATCTAACTTTCATTTGTAGTTTCATCTGTATACTCCCTCTGAAACTCAGGGGAAATATCTTCTTCCATCCGTTTATGTGAATCAGGTGTTTCTACCTCATCTGATCTCCTGGCCTTCTTAAAGGCAATGTCTTCTTCAAAGATGACATCTCTACTTAGCTCAATTTGTCTTTGTCCAGGTATATATATTCTGTAAGCTTTTTAGGTTTCACTGTAGCCTACAAAAATTCCTTTTCTCCCAGAAGGTTCTAGTTTCAGTCTCTTCTCTTTGGGCACATGAATGTAGACTGGGCACCCAAATATTCTTAAGTGACTAATATCTGGTTTTACACCAGTAAAGGCTTCTTCAGGAGTTTTATTTTCCAAATGTGAGCGAGGACATCTGTTTTGAATGTATACGACTGCATTTAAAGCTTGGCCCAGAATGAAGTTCCTAGGTTTTAAAGCTTGGCCCAGAATGAAGTTCCTAGGTTTTGATCATAAAGCATAGCTCTAGCTGCTTCTACTATGGTCCTGTTTTTCCATTTTGTTGGGGATTATAGGGTATAGTAAACTCCCTCTTAATCCATGCATGTACACAAAACTCTTTAAAATTTTTAGAAGTGTATTCTTTTCCATTGTCAGTTCTAAGTATTTTAACTTTCTTTCCGGAAGAATTCTCAGTGATAGCTTTGAATTCTTTAAACCTATTAAGGATCTCTTCTGATTCTTTGCACTTTAGAAAGTATATCCAGGTCTTCTTGGAGAAATCATCAATGAAAATTACATAATACAAAAATCCCCCTATGGAGGGTACAAACATGGGTCCACATAAGTCAGAATGAACTAATTCTAACACAGCTTTAGTTTTACTCAAACTATTAGGAAAAGTACTTTTAGTATTTTTACCCAAGGCACATCCTTTACATGCCCCATTGTGAGTTTGATTCATTTTAGGTAGTCTGGTTACAAATTTATCCATGTAAATTAGGGCACCAAAGTAAATATGGCCTAATCTTCGATGCCAGATCTCGTTAGAGTCAAAAGTCTCATGTATGAGAGCTTGATTCGACTCAGTGCAAAGTTTGTAAAGGTGTCCTTGCCTTATGCCTATAGTTTGAGCCTTTTTTATGGTTGAGTTCTTTGCCCATGCTAGGACTTTTCCTTCCATGAATGTAATTCTGTATCCATCATCTTCAAGGGCTGATATAGATATTAAATTTCTCTTAATACCTGGCACATATAGTACTGCAGTGAGTTGAATAGTGACCTCGGATTTCAATTTGATGGTACAGGTTCCAACTCCTTTTACTGGTTGTGCCGAATCGTCTCCAATTGTAACTTCTTCGTCAGATTCTTCCATCATGGTCTCTAGGTGATCTTGGTATCTTGTAATGTGCCTAGATGATCCGCTGTCAATTACCCATGTATTTAATTTGTTTGAAACTTGATTGGATAATGCTGAGTAGAAGGCAAATTTCTCAGAATCATGGTCTATATTTGTCTTCCCTGTTTTAGCAAATGAGGCTTGTTGTTTTGTCCTGTCAAGGCACTTGACTGCATAGTGTCCGTATTGGTCACACCTAAAACACTGAATTTGTGATAGGTCCTTCTTTTGCTTGGATGAACCTTTTCCATGATAATTTCTCTTCCTTTTAAAGTTCTTCTTCTTCCCTTTCTTATGAGAATTTGTGTTGAGTACATGGATATCTTCATCTATGGATTTCTGCTTTCCCGTTGTTATTTGCCTTGACTCTTCTTGTAGACAGTCAGATCTTAATCGATCAAACTTGGGGAGCTTGGATCTTGCGCTTATTCCTTGAACAAAAGATTCCCATGAGTTTGGAAGACCGCCTAAGTTTATTAGAGTTAATTCCTTGCTATCAATTTCATAACCAACTGTTGATAGTTGATCCCTTAGTTCAGTGATTCTTATGAAGTATGCATTGACAGATTCTCCCTTGTTCATACTTATATTGTTGATTTGTCTTTTTAGGGCAAGGGTTCTGCCTGTATTGTTTATTTCAAATGCACTTTCAAGAGATTTGAACATAAGGTATGCAGTTTCATGTTTTGCCAATATAGGTACAATATGATCTCTGACTGCATCCACTATAAGTTTCATGGCTTTCTCATTGCTTTCAATCCATTGAGTTTTCTCAAGTTCATTTACAGGCTCAGTTTTCTTTTCTTTCACGAAGGAGTCTAATTTATTCTCCTTTAGAAACATCATGATTCTTAGCTTCCAAGAGATGAAATTGTTGGCTCCTTCAAGTCGATCTTCAAATCTGATCATGCTTGACATTTTTGAAGAATGAAGTGTGGCTGTAATATTGAATAAATAATGGTCTGATATCTCAAACTTAATCTTGGATCTTCCTTTACCAAGGCTTTGATACCATGTTGAGACATGGACCAGCTAGGTCTCGAACCTAGGACCTTCCATACGCTGCTGGAGTGCTCTACCACTGAACTACTGGCCCCTCTTGGACCAGTCCATCGTCGGTCCAGGTGTGGCTTATTTCCAACACCAACACCCCCCCTTAAGCCACACCTCTCGTGTGCTTGGGGCTCCTAGCCTGGCCCTGGCTCTGATACCATGTTAAAATAGGATTAAATTTATATCAGATTAATATTATTTGTTCAATGTGCAGATTTAATATTGAGAATTCTAATCCTTCAAGATGAAAGTCAACAATATGTTAATGGTGCTGGAGTTTAATTTCTAACACTGTATTTGCTGATTTAATGGAGAGAGCATGATTTTCGATTTCTATTATTTTCTCCTTTGAAATTGGTTTGTATTTATATCTTCAATAGGGGCACGTTATGTGGGGACATGTCTCCACAACACATAACGTGTCCCAAGGGATGCGTTTGCCTAAAGATTTGTTAACTATCATTTAACTAATTCACAAACACAACCACCGATTTATTTATAAGTTCGATATTAATAAATGCGAACATGAATGTTTGATCAATTAATACGATCATGCAACCTTGAACTCGTTGGATGTATTAAGCCTTGGATATCTTTCCACGATTCAAGGCAGGAGAAAAGACAAGGATCTGATCACATACAGATCAGAATGGAGATTCGTTCAGGCATAGAAAGACAGCATGAAATATGATTATGTTTTATTCACACAAGAATGAAGTATGTGTGTATGTATGTCAGTTCACATGGTGGACTGACATACATACATACATACATGTTTATGTAGGATTCATATTAATTCGTCATTCCAATGTCTGACCGATGCTATCATTCATCAACATAAAGATATACACTGATTCTTATCTAATATATTCTGAGATTAGTTGCTGGGTTTTTCACCTTCAAGAGGAAGGTTTTCCCAGGGTATTCTTGTGTTCTCTGTGTTCATTCTGTTCATTTGTTTAATTGCTATCAGTCTGATCTAAAATCTAACAAATACCGCCTCTCAAAACCCGTGTCTTCCATTCTAAGCACACAGGACCAGCGAACTCTCCTTCCCTTGCTTTGCAAATAAGAATTCTCAAGCATTCTGTAAAACGTCCTCCAGCCCAGGAATGTGATCAATAGCCGGCAACCTAACCGAGCTGGCTCGGTAAAACATTAGCAGCGAATATCAAATCCTTATGTCCCAATCGATATTTTCGGCTCCTCTCTTTATTTTCTGCGGTATATCTTCACGGCTCTGGGAATAGCTCTTGTAATACTTTACAATCTCAACAAATATTTCCTTTATATGAAACCTTTTACTAAGTCGGCCAATATTGCCTGAGATCTGTGGATAACCTTATTATTGCAAATATCTTTAATTGAGCTTAACTGCAAATTTGTCTCCAGTGGATACTTCACAAATTTGGTCCAAATGTAGACTCCGTCGCAAATACACCCTTTAAGAAGAGCTATGTTTTCGTCCAACCCTTCTGTGATCTCCTGAAGGTTCTCGTCTCCAGAAATCATAGAATGTTTCATCAAATCCTGCATGCCCAACATCATCACAAACCCCCTTATAAAGATCTCCAAGAAGAATCTAGAAGATAGGCCGACTTGCTGGAGAAATATATTTTATTACTTTATTATTATATAATTAAATTAATTAATATTGTTGTTTGTTAACTAGTTTGGAAAATATTTATAATGGATTCGAATTGCCAAAGGCAACATTCGAATCCATTAGGATTAAATAGGGTTGGGCCCTATCTCAATCTAATATGTAAAACAAATAGGGCTGGGCCCTATTCCAATGTTGTTGGGATTATTATAGGGCTGGGCCCTACTTCCCTTATATTCCTAACATATAATGTTCAAAACGCATGGACCTATTTACCAAACGTGTGGGCTAACGTGTGGACCCATCCTCATTATGTGGCGTGTGAATTAAAGTGAGTTTAGGCGCCAAAATCTATTGGGCCGACCCTATATTCATTCCCTCTACCTTGTATAAATACAGATTCATTTTGAAAGGAAACACTCATGCAAGTTCACAAAATACCTCTACTCCAAAAGTGCGATTCAGATCTGCTCTAGGTGCGAAATCTCCAGCTGTGCAAATTATCCTTGAAGGTCTGCAAACTCAGTTAGGAGGACAGCGAATTGTCATTGTATGGTGCGAATTACATCTGCTGGGTGAAATCCATCTGCTGTGCATCTATTGTATGAAGACAGTGAACATCATTGATGGGCAGCGCAACATATCATCATAGAAGCACAGTGAACCATCATCGAAGGAAAGCGAATTCATTGTCTTGTGATTTCCTTGCATCCGAAGGACTGAGATAAGTCGGTTTCTATCTATTGTCATCTGCTGTTATTGTGCCTTAGCTGGGTCAGACTTGTAACTATAATTTCTGTCTATTATAATCAGATCTGAAGATCTGTTGTTGCTGGGTTTTTCCTCCAAGGGGGAGGTTTTCCCAGGGTAGTCTTGTGTTGTGTGCATCTCTATTTATGTGCTTTATTTCTGTTACTGTACATTATCTACTTCTGCACCTATATGTTAAGCGATTGCAAATCTGATTACTAAAATCTAACAAATATTAGGTCATCATTTATATATTTTATTTATTTTGTTGACAACTTAATAAAAATCAATTTAATTAATTATCACTCAAAATTTGGGAACATTACAACTATGATATTGTTGAGTGTTCAATAATTGATGTAGAGGCAATATGTGGCATCTTTCTTTGGTGCAAGGGCTATCAAACTTTCACATGGAGAAGAGCTAAGCTTGATCTTGTCTTGATTGATCAGCTCTTGGTTTTGACATTGAACTGAATCATTTTCCCAAACAAATTTGCAATAAAAAGGAATATCAGGAAGAGGGTATATTGGACAATTGATCTTCTGTTGCACCTCAGTGTGTTTGGTGATCTGTGTGCTCTTCACAGAGATCTATGTACTATTGTAGTACCTTGTAGAGCTTCTGCTGTGATGATGTTTGAGCAACCTTGAATGCTACGAGTGCACACTTGCTTCCTTATGTGGGTGTCTCAAGGTGAACCATGAGAAGCATGAACTTTGGGTGTGCAAGATGATCTTGCAGCAAATGTTTGGTTGATACTAAGGCTGCTTTGGCCTTTGGCAAAATTCATAAAGATATAAGTATTGATCATCGACATGATTGTTTTTCTTTGTATTTTTGCCTATACACCATCTTTGTCATATACATACAGCTTTCCAAGTAGAATATTATAGACTATGAGTGGTTTGACTTAACAAGTGACTATGTCCTGCATGGATTTGAGTGCATACTTGGAATACATTTTCATTTACTTGAAAATCTTTACCCTGTTGTAACCATCGTAGAGAGTATGGTGTCAGGTACACTTTTGTGGAAAGAACTATATGCTTGATGGTATAAGGTATATTCTTGTGGCTGCCACTGTTGATGATGACATGAACTTATTCATTGATCTGACACTTTGTGTGGAAGAGACACTTGTGTTCCTTTGAAGTATCAATTGTTGTTATGCTAGTGCTGAGACACTATAAATCTTGACTAACATCCTAGGCTGCAATGATTCGATGCGGCTAGCACATTAATATATTGTTGTGTGCAACATTTAACATCATTGTGGGAACTTGTGCAATGGTGTTAACACCACTTATTACCTTTTCTTTGTTTGATGTGAATGATATTGTAGCTTTCAAGTTTTATGCTGATGATTTGGAGTTATGATGTTGCTTTTGCATATGAAGGTTTGAATTGTTTTCTTGTTTGAAGAGAAATTTTCTTTGTGATTCGCTTTGGCTTTGACATTGGATCTATTGTGAAATGCTTGTCCAATATTTTCAAGGTTAGAAACTCCATTTTTACATGTATGTAAGGTGATAAAATTCTTAGTTATTTGAGGACCTTGTGTTGCTTGCGAGTGCCCTCATGGAAGTGCGTATAGTAGTCATGGAACTCACTGGTGTAGTCTTCAATTGTTTGCTCCTTATATTACTGCATTGTTGAAACTGTATTCTTCTTGCAAAGCATTGATTCATGTTTGAATGAGGTCATAATCTCTGTCATGTTGCACTGAGCATGTGCCTCTAGTGGGTTATTGAAATGGCTATTATTCAATGCTGCAAAGTAAAATTTCTCTTCATATGTGAAGCAATTTATAGAGATACTTTTCTAGTTGTTGCACCTAGATATCCAACACTGTGCCATCTATTTTACCCTCAAATGTCAAAATATTCAAGTTGACTTATACATTAAAGTGGTTTTGTGGTTGCAAGGGAATTAGCAGTTTGATGAGCTGTTGCCTGGTTGAAGTTGAACCATCAGATCCCAGAATTGTTTGAAGACTTTCTGGTGTTGTGTTTTAAAGCTTCATTGATGATGCGTCAAATGTCAAAAGAAACTTCTAATGATTTTTTGTATCCTCCATTTGACCCTTATTCCAATGTGCATTGCATAAATTAGAAGATGAATCATTAAACAACCTTCCTTTTGTTGTTGTGCATGTGTTTGAACTGGCATGTGAAAACAATGGTTTGATACCAATGATTTGGATCTAGGAGGTTTGGGGGACAAACCTCTCCTATGAATTATTGGGTCTATAAATTATGCAAAAGGGAAACAAGACACAGTAAACCAACTGCACAATCAAAGAGGAAGACTCCAGCAAATATGCGCTACTATTCACAAACATAAATGAATAAGATACAATGGTTGATTACATAGATAGAGCTAGGAATGGAAATTCCTGTGACCAGAAATGGGAAACATGTCTAATTGGTTTGCCTATGATTGAATAATGACTGCCATTCAACAAGCTTCTTGATATGAGAGATGTGCAGATAGATAGATTACATTACAACTACAAAAAACTGAGGAATTTTTAATCATCAATTATGAACACTTGATGTCAAACTTCTTGTTGGTTGTATTCCCTAATGATTGGTGTTTATTTATATGGCCAGAATGCATCCATTTATACTGTTGTTGATTTTGTTGGGTGTCCTATGCAGGATTATGGTTAGTCATTAACGAACAGACGCAATGCCATGAACAGTGGCATGCAATGACAAGAAGACTTGTGCATTTGGTGCAAAATTTATGAAAAAATGTGTAGAGGATTTTGCATGCATGGCTGTTCCACTGGCTCGCGCAGTTGCTCTTTGATCAATCACGGAGAGTTACTCTTGCTTCCTCAAGTTTTTGTGTAGGACAACTTGTCTCCTGATGTCAAAAATGTCATATCTGTTGTTGACCTGAGGAATAATCTGCAAATGGAAAGGTAGATAATGAAGATCCTTGTGAGAGCATTTGCTTAGGTTGAAACTAATAAGTAATTAGTTTTCTGCCAGAAATAGGATTCAGATAATGAAGATATTGTTGTGCCAGTGTTGGATGGTTTGCTAAAAGCCTTTTAAACATTTACTGAAGCTTGGAATTGATGGTTCAAACTCAAACATTAACCCTTTAGCAGATCATTTTCTTTTTTAGCTGGAGGAATTGAGAAAGATACAGAATGGTTTTTCTGGACACACAGGATGCACTTTTGCAGCAAAGCACAAAGCACAAAGCAAAAGACAAAAACATCAGTCACAATTTGGGAAAAGAGCACTGGGATAGTCCCTGAAGGTTAAGGTGAAGTGCTTATATGCTGTAAGTTCGACCATGAGAAGGATGACTAATAAAAGTGACAGAATATGTGGCAGAAAGTGATAAACATGAAAATGTGGCAGAAAGTGATTAGGGTGAGTATCTCCAGAGAGGAAAATGCTGTTGTTGTGTCTCCAGACAACCAAAATGCATCACAACATTTCACTTGTTTCAATGATTAATATGCTCACTACTGGTAATATTCATTTTGAGTCAGTTTCATTGAGAGATGGGTGGTCTGAGGGAAGGGTAGTGCTTAAGTTGTTCTAAATTTTGTTAGCAGGTATCACATAGTATGTGGGCTCAAACCATTTGTTACAAACTTACATAACGTATGGGTCTATTGTGGGGACCTAATGTGATCAATTACTCATGATTTTGACCAAATATAAAATGACTTCAATTGATGTTTGATCCGGGGGTAAATTTGCAGGGATTCTATTGTTCACTTTAGGAACTTTTTAAAAATCAGTGCAGTTTTTTCTCATTTTTTGGTTTGCCATGCACGAAATTTCATTTTTATGATATTTTATATATTTTTTGAATTTTCGGTATGATGAGTGTATTGATGTTTAGTCTGATCTTGAGTCTGAACCAATTTGTGATTAGCTCTTGCCAACTCCTAGATTTGGTTTCAAGAACTATTTTGTCCTTTATAGAATCTGGGAGTACAGAATGGGTTTAATTTTCTGAGATGTCTCAAAATTTGCTAACTGCATTTAGCATTATTCGTTGTTAAGCATTCATCCATAGGATCACACAGTACTCATTGCATGGGATTGCAAGTTTGAAGAACCTTGAATTTGAAATGGCACCTAAGGTAAGTATTTATCACTGTGAGATTTAATTCAAGAGTTTGGTTGTAGTTTATACCTTGTGCCAGGTGCTGGAACTGAATATTTGTCAGATTGAGTTGGGTTGTCTATGCTTTTATGAAGTTATATATGAGTATGAAATGTGTTATATAATTGATGTTTATTTTATAACGTTAATCAATTGATAATGTACTAGTAATTTTTCAGCAAGAAACTTGGTGGTGTTTCACGTTATCTTCAAGATTGCACACTACTTAATGAATATCAGATCAATTTGCCACGTTCGTCATCTACACATTTTTTAGGTTCAAGGTGAAATACAGAAAAAGGTTTGTAGTATGTCGTTGGTCCTCTACAATGACCATATAAAATAACAATACTAGTACAGAGCATCGAGGAAAAATATTATTGTAGTCAGCATACAATGTCTATTGTTATGTTTGATAATATTGGTTATCTGACAATGTACTAATTGTTTGTATTAAGCTGTTTGTCACTCTCGGGTAGTTATAAGCATCGATTGATTGACAATTGTGTTCTTCTTGGCAACGGTCGGGTCCTTTAAATATATTGTGTACGGAAGTAGTATGATGCAGTCGGATAATCTATAATCCTTGGCCGACCATCACTGGTCTTCTTCTCTGTAATAATTTTATGTGTGAATAAAGATATATTTTACTCTTGTATCTGGTATGTATTGGCATTTTTATTGTTACTTCCTGAATTTAATTTATCATATATATCAGTAATCATTTAGCGCCTTTGCCTTAAAAGAAATTGGGTCAGATTTGAGCAATGCATGCCCTTAGATTCCACTAAAGACAGGAAGAGGTCACAAGGTGTTCAAGACCAAGTGTGCAGAAGATCTTTACGGATTGCTAAAGAAAGAGAACAAAGAAGAAGATTACGAGAGACATTCAAGGAAACTCCAATCAGATGATTCCTGAGTCGAAGCCCTTCCCAAGGACGAAGTAAAAGTTGAAGTAGGAGTCGTAGTCGGGAGGAAAGGAAACCATCTAGCAAGGAAGGCACACATCATATGAGGAGTGAGTGGAGGAGATTGCCAGACACTTACCACTTCCAGACGAGGCAGACAACGTCCGTACAATCAACATCAGACGAGGAGTATGAAGAGGGAAATCTTGAACTCACAAACATATTCCACCGCTTTGAGAATCTATCCATCTTATGGGAACTGAAAGTTGGAGGATACAAGTCGCAGATCCCCAAACAGAGGGAGCACAGAACGAGTCGGAGCTTAAAAGTACTCGGAGTGTTGGGGCCGTTGGAGGTGGACATGTATAGGATGCACGCATGGATGAGTGTAGGGAAAGCACCGAAACATAGTAGTTGGAACAGTCCACCTAGGTCCGACACACAAGGGAGTAGCAAGCAAGAAAGATGGTAATTACTCTGCCAAGTCCAAATGTGGATCGGTAGAAATTGTTGAAGTTCATTTGGAATGGGTCAGAGGATCCTACGAGGCATTGCAAGACGTGCGAAACCATTTGGTTGGCAAGCTGTCAATTAGATAAAGACTAGTCGTTGAGGGCATATCCCACAATGTGACGGGGAATAGCCATTGATTGGTTCTTAGAACTAGAAGATGAACACATAGAATCTTGGGAAAATTTGAAGAAGGCGTTCTAGGCAATGTTTAAACTCCTATGAGATGATAGTGAAATTGTTGCCGAAATCTATAATACCAAATAGGGGAAGCATGAGAATGTATGAGCTTACAATCGTAGGCTTAAGGAGTTGCTGAGTAAGATGGAGAACTAGCCAGTTGATGGGTTGAAGAAGAGGTGGTTCACAAGGGATTGATCCCCTTGTTGTGCAAGAAGATGAAAGTAGTGCCTCTCTCATCGTACGCTGATGCATATAATTAGGTGATGGACATTGAGAGTGAATCCATAACATCCTCTTGGTGAAAAAGGAATATTGACGACAATGAGAGCACTGAAGGTAGCAGCGACAAAGAATCCAAAATGGTCCAAGTGTGACGACAAGATATGATGAGAATGATGAAAGAAATGAAGGCAGAGAAAGGAACCAATAAGGAAAGTAATGAACTATGGTGTATTGAGTGCAAAATTGATGGGCACACAAAAGGTAATTGTCCTAGAAAGATGTAATGTTAGATTTTCCAAGTGATGGGTCATTCAATAAAGGATTGCCCTTACATTATGAAAATTAGAAGCACACAAGTACTTTTCACACAAGGAGATCCCATTCCATTGAAACCACAGAACGCATTGCCAAGCGATTATTGAAATCAATAATGAGGGCGAAATCAAATACATTGTGACTCAAAAGGACGTCCTATCATACGATGTCAACAATGTAGTCAATAGGGACACTGTGCAAATGGTGTGGACCCGAGAATCACAAAGATGTTGATTGCTCGAATCAAAAAGGGGTTAATATGCTGGTCATGGAAGAACCAGATGAGGATGTCCTAGCGATCACCAGGCTACAAATAAAGAATGCAATATATCTAGATCCCCATACGGAGGAGAGATTTCGGGAAGCCAAAGCCGATGTGGAATGGGCAATGGTGGATGAAAGAAGAGTCTCCATTGAAGTTGCTAGTACTCTAGTGCAGCCGGAGTTTGAAAAGAATATAGTACAACAGGTGCTATAGAGAACAATACTTGTAAAGGTTATAGACCTTCTAGAAACTATACCACAATTAAAAATGATCACTAATAGAGTCAGTGAAGACATAGCTGGCCAAAAATAATGTAAGCCACAAGAGGAACCGATGGGAAAACCATCATGGGAAGCCGACTAGGCCATCGATCCCATGTTACTAATAATGAGTATCAGGAGGAAGCTAGCCATCATCAAGATGGAAATAATGGGAATAAAAATGACAAACACCATCGTTGACATAGGATCGGAAGTCAATGTCTTGCCAAAAGAAACTTGGAAATGCCTTGGAAAGCCAACACTTTAGTCACCAACCTTCCACCTGGTAGGTGCTGACCAACATGGAATCAGGCTATTGGGGACACTAATGGTGCAAAAGGTAATGATTGGGACATACGATGCACTCCTTGGGAGGGGTTGGTTGATTTCTACTAAGGTGAATCATAATTGGGAGCCATAAACTTGAAGAATCAAGTGGTAAGCAAGGAACTGACATCCTTTGAATCAGAGTCTGAAGAAGAAGAGTTAGGGATGGATGAAAGAATGAAAGCCATAGAACCTAAAGATGAAGGGGTGCTCGAGTTGGAAGACTGTTTTGAAGATGAGATGCATTCCCTGAAAGGACTATTTCACTAGAAAATGGAGGAGTATGAGGTATTTTTGTCAACATTTAATTTTCTTGAAGCTACAACTCTCATTGAAGAGCAATTGATGAAAGCATGTAAAGTTATGAACGATATATATGACAATACAAAGAGCAAAATATGTAATGTGGAGCATATAAATAATTGTCAAGGGAAATCAACGTCATTGGAAATTCACAAGAAAAGAAAGAGGGAATTAGGAGGGATGGAAAATGGAAAGCAAAAAATAATGGAGTTGGAAGAAATTATCAAATTTAAAGGGGATCCAGCGGGTGAGAAATTTTTTAAAAGAGGAGGTATTAAAATATTATGGCCAAGGAATATTAAATTAAAAAGAAAAAATAATGGGAAGAGGAGAAAAACCAAAATTTTATTGAAATAAGGGAGTGCACAAGAAATATAATGAATTTTAGGGGCATTTAAAAATTAAAAGTAGGGACTATAAAAAAATTGTCTTTTAAAAAGCACATAGTGCGCCAACATAAGGGAAAATGGAATTATAAAGTAAATTTGGCGAAGGAAAAATTGCAAGGAGGAAATGGAATTATCAACATTAAAAAGTATCTGGGGGATTTAATGTCATAAAACAATCAAACAAGAACCTTGTTTTTATGACCATTATTAGCATAAGCATTTCTTGGCAAACATTAATTTTCTTGGTGTACAACCTCAATGCACACTCTTAGCAACAACACCTTGTGTACGGATTTGGCAGCCTCCTTGCAATGTATGACTTCCTATTAATCCCATATGACCTTTATATGGTGGCATCGTATGGTTTCTTACAATTGGAGTATGGCTCCTTTCATATCATATTGTACCAACCTTTCACATACCCATACGACCCTTGGAGATGCTCATTGTATGGCACTTTAGTCCAATAGTATGACAATTTTACTATGCAATGGTACAACATCATCTCTCCAATAGCAGCATACATCACTTACATCCTCATATTATGTGATATTTTGTGCACATCGTATGGTAGTCTTTCCCGTTGACATTGTACGTCTATTTTGCTTGCTTCACAACGTATGACAAAACTATCACATTGGATGGTGGCATTCAATCTCACATGGCACAACAACACCATCACACTGTATGGCATCATCTTTCCCTTGTAAGTTTCTACCTGTACAACATCATTATTTCATTCCTGTATGGCCTCCATAGCTCTTGTATTACTCCTCCATATGACCTAAGCATATAGAGGAATGGCACGTATTCTTGAAATCTCATTTGGATAGTACGACCCTCACAGTGGCGATCAGGATGCAATCATTCTGGCATTGTACAATTTGACATCTTTGTTTGCATACGGCATTCTCAGCCACGACACATTCTTAGTGCATTTCTCAGCGTACAGCTTCATTGGCAAAAGACAAATTCCCTCATCGATATATGGCTTCTTTCCTTAACATAATGACAAAGAGGATTCTTCATGACATGTTGCATACATTGGTTAACCACTCGAAAATTCCTTTTTTTTTGGCTTCGTCACATTGTTTTTGGCATCTTCAAAATCAGAAAAATAATGTGCTGCCCCTTGACTCTACTGGGAGCATTGCCCCCAGATGCCCATTTGATTTTATAAGTACACTAGAAGTTTGAGTTTGCTTAGTACAAGTCATTGTCTACACCTGTCATTTGTCTTCTTGAATATTACTTGATGTTTACTTGTTGTTTGGAAGACAACATTTTTTTTTTTTTTTGGTGGGGGGGGGGGGATGATGTAGTCAGTGTACAATGTTTATTGTTATGTCTGATAAAATTGGGTAGTTATAAGTGTTGGTTGGTTGATGGTTGTGTTCTTATTTGCAACCGTTGGGTCCTTTAAATATATTGTGTATGTCAAGGAAAGTATTATGATGCAGTTGGATCAACTCTAATCCTTTTCTGACCATCTCTGATCTTCTTTTCTATAATAATATCATGTGTAAATAAAGACATATTTTACTCCTATATCTGGTATGCATTGGCATCTTTATTGTTACTTCCTATATTTAATTTATCAAATATAGCAGTAAGCAATTATGATGCAATTCTTCTAGAGAGATTATTGAATTTGCCATGTGAAGACTTATGTTCAAAAGTATGGAGTTGTATGAGGGTGACAAATACCAATCTTTTTTAATATTTTTTTATTTATATCTGTGTTGATTGCTGCATTAACCTGTTATTATTTACTTGAAGCTTATGATTTCATTTAATGTTTTGAGGCAGGTGTCTTTGCGCACTCACTAAAGTTTCCACAAAAGGAGTGACCTCATTTGGGTTCCTCCTTAAAAAGTTCTTCAAGTATCTACATGCTGGGCATAAGGTTCTATATGGAACTACAGATCAACCGGTGAGTTCTCTCTCTTTTTCACTCAATGTGGACAGAGACAAATGTGCCAATTTCTTTTTTTGTATTCAAGCGAATTCTATCATTTTCAAAGAAAGCTATGCCAACCTCAGAAAACACTTTTAAATATCCATCAGATTTACAGTACGTTCAAAGTTTCAAGTAACTCAATTTGAAAGATTCATTTTTATATCCTTAATGAATTGTAAAGACTTCGAGACCACCATTGGTTAAAGTTAAAATATAAGACAATTGAGCAAATTTTGGATGTGTTTAATGCTTTAAACAAATTAGAGACTGTCAGTTTATCTTTTTAATCTCAACATACCTAATGACCAGTATGTACGTGTGTTTTAATAATTGAACATATCATTAGACTGCAAAATCATTCTTTATTTTTCTCTACTCCGATAAACATAAAACATGTCTGTTGTGGAGAAGCTTTGGCAAAAGAAAAATTTATTTTCCAAGGGTGCAAAAATTAATAATACAACATACAGGAAGAGGTGAAAGCACAATTGTCTTGTTCTTTGCAGTTTTATAAAATCTACTCTAAAATGAAAATCTCTTAAAGACAAATAATTTATTATTTAATTGTAGTGTGATGCCTAGCTAATGTGTATTGACTAATGTTTGGAGCTAGAGCAATTTAATTTTTTTGTGATTTATTGAAAGCTAGGGGATGTCATTGCTGCTTTGATACACGTGACTAAAGGATGGCATATCTATTATGCTTGATTAGTCAGCATTGGGGGATGATTGTTCTAATCTTTATATTTAGATTGAGTTTTGGTTGGCCAAAGCATTTTATGTAACTATTCCGCCACTTAGGTGGACAGAGTAGCGTAGATTTTGGATGTCAGGAGTGAAGCCATAACACAGTTCTGTTATAATGCAATGGCAATAATAATTTATATCATTTGCTGCAATCTGTGTGCTGATTTATCTTAGTCTCTCCAGATATGCACAGTTGTGTAACTGACTTTCATCTAGAATTTTAGATTGATCGATTGGTATGGAACATTTGCACTAACGAAATGATCGGGCCATCAAGCATCATACTTATGTTGTTTCCTCTATTTTAATTGAATAAGGTATTCAAGCACATATGCAATTCTTTTGATTATTGATGTACTAAATTGTGCTATTCTCTATTATCATTATGGAATGTAGAATTGTGATAATGGTGGGTTCATATGCATTGCTTGTATTTATGTCAGAAGACATTTAAGGTGATGATGATCCAGTTTGTAGTTCATAACCTATGCTTGATGCTAATGCGTGAACCCATCTTTTGTAGCTGGGGCCTATATTTTGTTGCCTTCATTGCCAAACTAATGTTTCCAGTGTCACATGGTGATGCGGATGCTAGTCTCCTTAGACTCAGCTCTGTTGTAATGAATTAAATTGCACAAGAAAAGAATGGAACAGCAAAAACTTGGAAATATAATAAGAATCACTTGCAAATACTTGATCGTAATAAGCCACTTTGAGGGTTCAACATCCAAAATTCTTGAATAGGAATAGAATTTGGAATATCGTGATAATGAATTAACCAGTAGCTCCTATATGTATACCATACTCATGCTTTGAATGCCACCCAAGCCAACCTAACTACACATATATGACTATATAAATGGTCATATAATTTATTTAAATGCTAAGCTATGCACAAGTTGGTTATAAATATCCCAATGTGCACTATATGTTAATGGTGAGGCATCCCACTTCCCTTAAAACCAACATTGTTCTCAATGTTGATGATCCTTGGATGATTTTGCAAGAATGCTTCATCTTCCCATGCCATATCTTCACTGCTCAAAATCTTCCACTTGATTAGATACATTGTAATCGTCTATATCCACAACCTTGTAGGGTGTATTTGAAGGAGTCCATTAGGTTCCAAAATGATTTATCCCTTCTCATCAAGCTTTGGTAGTGTCGTTTTGTGATTAATTTTTTATTCCAGTGATCTTCAAGTAGGAAACATGGAAGATTGATTGTATTTTTGTGGACATAGGTGACTCTAGTTTGTAGGCAACACTAAATATTCTATAAAACCTGATGAGGGCCATAATACTTTGCTGAAATTTTTTTATCCTTCTATGTTGTCTCAATAACATCTATTTATATGGTTGTAATTGTACGAAGACCCAATCTTATACTTCGAATTTTTTCACTATAGTGTTGATTAGGTTGTTGCTTCATTTTGTTTTATGCCATTGCTAAGTTCTCCAAGTGTATAGAGTACCTCTTGTTGGTGTTGAATGTGTTCTTCCATTTCTCTAACCCTGGGGGGTACCCTTAAGGAAGAGATGATGGATGGGGGGTGGTACCCATATAGTGCCGAAAACTGAAGAAATATTGGATGAAGTATGGAAAGAAGTGTTATACCATCATTTAACTAATGGCAACCATTTCACCCACCCAACTCTTCTATTTATTTGGAGCAAAACATCAGAGATAATCTTGTAAGCACTTGTTGAGCACCTCAGATTATCTGTCTGATTGAGAATGATTTGACAAACTTTGAGCTGAGTTAGCTGTTACATGTAAATATAGGATTACAACCATTGACTAGAGTTTTCGGGGTTCCATGTAGCTTTTGAATGGTGTTTATAAAGGCTGTTTCAACAGTACTTGCTGCAATTGGCTGTGATAAAGAACAATTGGGCCGCTCGTCGTTAGAACCACGAGAATATTCGCCCCTTTATCGAAATCGGGCTCCTTGGGAATTTCTGGTGAGTTATTCACTACAGCCATGATTACTTTTTTTCCTTCAGATTTGGGTTAACTAGTTATGGAATCCATTGATACCTCCTCCCATCTTTAGCTTAGAGAAGATAAGGTTGCAGAAGACTTGGAGTCTTAATTGTCTCCTCCTTATCTTGTCGGCATACCATGCATTTTGCCACAAGTTTTTGGACATCCCATTTGAGCCACTCTCAAAATAATCCTCCTTCACTCTATGATAAGTCTTCAAGAACCTTGAATGCCTAACTACTAGAGAAGTATGGAGCTTTGCTAGAACCATAAGATTATGGGTTGAGTTTGTACTTGGATACAATATGTCCTTGTGCCATAAAGCATTTTATTTGTACACAATTCTTTTTTGACAAACTTGAATCTTGTTCAAATTTTTGATTGAGATTTATTTGTACTCAATGCCTCTTTCACCTTCGAATGTCGTCTCATCAGTATTGTATGTGATGCAAATCGGGTCTCAACAACCTAAGTTCATGTAAAAAATATGTCAATAACACATTTAAAAAAATATAAAATAAAATTAAAGATGGCATAAATAAAATTAAATAGATAAATTAAATTTACCTTCAGCAATTCCAACCTCGAGAAACTTTTAAAAATGGCTTGTGACATATGGTGGTTTGTCACAAACATTTGGATCTCGTCAACCTCCTGGTAGATATCCTTCACCCACTCTATTTGAGTGCCAATTGCTTGCATCACCAAGTTGAGGGAGTGTATGGTGCATGGTGTCCAAAAAATGTGCGAATATCTTTGCTCAACCAAAGCACTTGCAGCCCTATAAACCTTTGCATTGTCTGTAATGACTTGGACAACATTTTCATGTCCCATCATATCTATGGAATCAAAGAGGATTCTGGAAATGAACTCTGCATCTTTGAGCTTCCCCTCACAATCAGCTGCCCTAAAAAACATTGCCCCTTTGGGGGACACTGTAATTACATTTATTAATGGACGGTTTTTGCAATTCTTCCATCCATCAGAAACAATAGAAACATCCGATTCAACCCAAGAATCTCTAATCGGTTTCAATGATGTCTCTACAAAATTCTTCTCTCTTGCCAATAAAGTGGTGTGCACCTTTTCATACAAAATTATTGATTGCCGTCGCCATCTCCCCCCAATATGGTGATCTTATCAAGTTCAAAGGAAGACCATTGGCATAGAGGCAATGTTCAATTTTTTGCTTTGCAATATCTTTTGCTTCCATTTTCTGGTATCTCCAAGAAAGGATGATGGGGGGCCTTTTCTGGTACTATATGATCAATAGGTAAATTCATTGGTGTTTTGCTTGCAAATGGATTAGCTCTTAGTTTTTCTCTTGTGACAACTTGATTAGCATCTTCTTGTTCTCTAATGAATCTTGCTATTTGTGTTGCAGACAACCCTTGTTGATCTAGCAACAGGGCCACAAAAGTGACGTCTCACTCGATAATACGAGAACCTATATTTGGTTTTACAAAAATTACAATTTTATTCATATCCCCCACCTCCTGGAAGTTGTTGAAGCATTGTAGTATAATTCCATAAAGGAGATCCTTTATCAACTTTAAATTTTTGGTTTTGAGTCTTGTAACCCCACCCAATGAACTCGAACTTGTTGCCCTTTTTTTCTGCTATTATAAGAAATTAAGCATTTTTTAAATTAGAAAAAAAATAAAAAAATGCAAGATTACACAATGTTAAAGCTAATGGAAGTATAAAAAATAGTAGAACTTGTTGATCTTTTTCTTAAAAATATAAAAAAAAAAACCTTAAAAAATTCTTCAAAAACTGGAAAAAGTTGTTAAAAGATCAAAGCATAGGGATAAATGGTTACCTTAGATGCTTGAATCTCCTTTGTGCAAGCTCTCCTCCTTCGTTAGGCACTCCACGAACGATCTCCTTCGAAAATAATCACTTGGTCCTCAAAATGCCAAAATGAAACCAAGAGGTGGATTAGCAAATGAAGTTGTTTTAGGTTTGATATGTATTTGAAAGGGGTGGATTAGGGCTTTTTAGCTAAAAAAGGCAAAACCAAAATTTATTTTAATGTTTTAAAGTCTTTTTATGTGACTTGACCTGGGTGGTGCACCTGGATTTGCTTGGGTGCGGCCTGTGTGTGCCCCAGGGGCCCTAGGTTCTCCGTGGATCCACGAACATGGACCCACAGAGAACCTGGGGCCCTTGGGGCACACCTGAGTTGCACCCATTGCGAACCCAGGTGCGAACCCAGACCCAGGCTCGAGCACCCAGAGCAGCGAACCCGGTATCTTAACTTTTTTGCAATGGAAGACAACCAATAACTAGACTAAAAATCTTTGAAGAGAAACTAAAAGGAGGTGCAGATAACTTGCATAAACTTTAGATGATATACAGTTTGGTCAAATAGAGAAAATTGCTTGTAATGTCCCCTTTTATTTGACCTAATAAGAGAATTATTAATAATTAAAATTTTGTCAAAAAATAAATAAATTAAAAGACGACTATTTTTAATTATTCAAAAAGGTCATTAAAATAAATAAATTAAATTTCAGTTAGTCCTAAGCTTCACGGGATTATTTATATTTAATTAATTAAATGCTGAACCTTTGTTATTTTAATAAGTGACTTGATTTTATGTCAATATAAAGTGAGTCACTTTATGAGCAAAAGGAAACTAATATTTAAAAGATGATTTTTATATTTGATATCCGAGAAAGTTACAGGAGGGTTTTAAAAGGAGATTTGAAAGCTCATTTCCTCATTCTTGACTTGTTTTGTCTTGGAGAGCTTTGAGAGTTTTTGCTTTTGGCTCAACAAATCCTAGGATGAAAACCCTTGGGCCTCTTGGTTGATTGGACAAAAACCCATTTCAGCCAATCTTGGTGGATTCACATAGAATTTGTAGGTGCATCTATTGGATTGGATTGGTTTCAGTGGTGAGACATATACCCTAGCTAATTTGCAGATGGAACCATACAGGTTTCACACGGGAGCATAATCGGAAGGAGATTAAATAATTTGTGACGTCTTGCAAGCAATACAAATTATTAATGTTTGCAAGGGTTTACAAGAAAGACAGCTAGACCCCATGTTTGAAGATTACAGGAAATCACAAGAAAAATAGTATTGGCAATTGCTGGTGCTGCTTGCAATAGGCTGGACACTAAGGTAGTATGGTTGTATTAGCATGGAATTTTGAAGTGCTGTATAAGTAGTGTGTTGCTGGCCTTATATATATTTTGATTGGCATTGCATTGCTGAGTTATTGGCTGTGACTTCATGTGTTTGTGTGGATGCCATTGTTCCTGTATGTTGTGGGATATATAGAGAACATGACAGCAAAGTTTGCTGGTGTGAGATCCCCTGAGGTTCACTTATCTTTTTATCAACAAGTTTTGGTAATCTTTGAGGATTATGGTGGGCGTTAGATGGTTCAAGTTGCTGCAGTAGCCTCCAGACGGCTAGGTTACAAGAAAATTCAGGAATCTTTGTAAGTGGTGACTTCATCAATCATTAAATCCTTATATCTGCTGTTCAGGTTAGAAGGTCCTTTTTAATGTGTTACAGACATTGTAAACAGCAAACAGTTCTATTGTCAATATTAGTTATTCTCTTGTATGTATAGAAAATCCTGTTGCTGAATGTATGGTGTTAAAGTTTGTGAATGATATCAATAATTGAGTATTGTAAATACTTTCCTAAACAGTAAAAAATCAGAATTATTCCAGTCATAAACTTCTCATCAGAGATTGCATTAAAACCTTGAAAGAGCAAATAAGAGGAGCCTCTGAAACAAATATTTTCTTTTAGATGCATGGTAGATGTGTGCGCTGTCATTGAATATCAGAGGCTTTGGATAACACAATGTTTTCTTTTAGATGCATAGTATTTATTTGGTCATGATATATTTTCTCTGTTTGTTTAAACTTGGATTTTGTAGTCTTACAGACTAGTATCTGGATATAACCGCATTGATGATTATATATTTCTATCATGTAATTAAGGAAAGACTAATTATTACAATATTTTTGACCATAGAAAAAAGGGAAATGTAATTGTTACAAGCATAGTACGTATATAATTCAAATAATTGTTTAGATTTTTTGTTGGTCTCTTTTCTTGAATTGTAAGTGCAACTTATACACAAGCATGCTGCTTCAGTCTTCTTTAGTGCCTTTCTTAAAGAAGACATAGGATGCAAAGTTATAGTTGATTTAGGCAATATTATAAAGTAAGATGAATTTCCTATTATCTCATCTTTTACAAGAGTACTTTGAAACAAATTCTTTGGGCTTCATCTACAGTTAATATCATTTATGAAATCCAAGCAAGATTGGAGGCATATTTTCCTTGAAATAAAAGTCTTGATTCTTAAGGGATTGCATTGAACAAGAACACAACAGGCTGCTGAGTGTTGTACAGTATTGATAGTTAGAGGACTGAGAGGCTAATGTTGTTTTATCTCTGCTTAATATTTTCAGCTTTTGCTGCGTTGCCTTTACTGTCTTGGATTGCTTGTCCGATATGGAGCAGAACTGATTGATTGTGAGGATAAAGGAGATATTAGTGTCATAGATATTCTCTCTCTGTTCAAACATTACCATCATTTGGAAGATGTTGTTGTGAAGGCACGCTCCTTACAGGTTATTTCTTTTCATTCTTTCTGTTTATTTTGGTGTGATTTCTGTCTCAGAATGCTTGTAATTGGTTTGTATTTAAATATTCTTGTTGTATATCCAATGAAGATTTTTGATTGTGAGATGCTTGTACATGGACACCATATATTACCATATTAAAACTGAAGGTTCCATTAATTCATGCAGGCCCTGGGTTTTGTTTGCATTGCAAAACCTGAATTTATGATGGAGAAGGATATCAGGATTATTTTGGAGGAATCATTATCTTCTAATTCAGACACACGGATCAAGGTGTGATATATTGTATACTTTTTGTTACATACGAAAATTTGAAGATTATTGACTTAATTTCAGTAATAATCTAATTAGTAGGTTCAAGCATTGCGGAATTTTTACGACTACCTGGTAGATGTGGAGGAACAAATGGGACAAGTGGATATTGATAATGATAGTCGAGTTACAAAGGAGAATGGTGCTGTTCCTGTTGCTGCTGGGGAGGGTGATAACAATATCTGTGGAGGAATAATTCAATTGCATTGGCAGAACATATTGGAGAAATGCCTTGATGTAAATGACCAGGTCCGGCAATCTGCTCTCAAGGTGAATCGTCGTTCCATTGTTTGGTACATGCATTAACAATATAGCAAGGGTTACAGAGTATGGTTCTAATGTTGAGTTGATGTGCGTTCATTGTATCATTTTTCTTTGGCTATCTAATTGGTTAATCCACGTTGACCTGATTTTGCAATCCAGTATCTTAGCTGGCAATTAGTTTTAATATTTTAAGAACTTGTTTGTTTGTTGAGTGTGTGCCTTTCAATTTTCTTCAGCATCATGTTAAAAGAAGATAACTCCATTATGTTTTACTGTGGCAGATTGTGGAGATTGTGCTTCGACAAGGTCTGGTGCATCCGGTGACTTGTGTACCATATCTCATAGCCTCTGTGGTAGATGAACAGGAGACAAACTCAAATATGGCTCACTCCCTATTGATTTATATGAATGAGAAGTATGCTTTTATCTGTAGAGATCGCTTCCTGCATATATATTGATATTGTGTCAGAATTCTGTACTTGGGCTTGATTGCCATCTTATACAGACCTTCTTGCAGGTATCCTTCATTTTTTGATAGTCGAATTGGTGATGGCATTGAGTTGTCCTTTAGATTCATTCAGTCAGTACATGGTAAAGTGTTTGAAGATGGAAGTAATAATTTTGATGGAAGCACAGCTGCAAGTGTGAAAGGAGGAATATCACGAATCTACAATCTTATTAGGAGGAGCCGTGTTTCGAGAAACAAGTTTGTTTCATCAATTCTGCATAAGTTTGATCATGGGAGCTTGGAGAATTCATCACTTCTTTTTCTTGTGTAAGCTCATAAGATGGGAATATGTTATGAAATAGTTGAGTGATTTTGTTTGTACAATAATAAAACAGGATTATGTTGCTATAATTTTTGAGTGGTACTTACAATATTTTCTATATTGCAGTTATTGTACAGAAGTTCTTGCTTCTCTTCCATTTGTTAATTCGGATGAACCTTTATATCTAGTGCAAGTGATTAATCGTACAGTGCAACCTAGGGCTGGAAACTTAGAAGCTAGTATGAAGAAGCTGGCTTCTGAAGGACCTTTCCAGAAAATAATGAAGAGAGCACTCAAAACAGTAGAAGGGAACAAGCATAAGGGGAACAAAGAAGTTGATAGTTTCCAGGTTATAAAGTTACGAACCAGTGGAGTCTTTAAAGCTCTTGATGAAATACAAGGAATTACAGCCAACTCTATTCAGAAAGTGAAGGTAAGATGGTAGAAACAGTTTTTTAATTAGAAAATAGTTTCTCTTTTGTTGTGGATAAACGTGTCTGTGAATAATAAAAAATATCATGGTCAATAGTAATGTTATTTTTATTTGATAGTTAATTTAGGATGCCAAACATCTTGCTTCTTGCTCTTTTCATCTGCTTTGTTTTAAGTGCTTGTCAGTGCATATCTTGTGGCTTTGTTTCGTACATATATTTTATTTCAAGTTCCTGCCTGTGGGCTATGTGATTTTTTATGCCATGATTATCCTAGTGGGAAAAAGCTTATAACATTTGATATTGTGCTAGGAAGCCCATTGTTGTGGGTTTTGTGGATGTTGTTGTCTGTGTGTGTGGAGAGGAGGGGAGGGAGAGGATTAATAATTGTCCGCAACTTGCATATATTATTAACAATGATCGTGGCTTAATGGTTGCACTAAAGAATAGTGAAGAGATTAAATGGTGAAAGAAACCTCTCCAAAAAAACATTAAGAAGTGAACTTGCTGAACAAGATAGAAAATTTATTGAATCTTTTTCCAGGGATTAGAACATTCCAGACAATGCTGTGATTTTAAATATTGAAATAATGGTAGAATGAACAGCACTATGGTTTTATTGAGACTGATGTCGTAGATAAATGGTAGAAGACTGAGATTTTTATGATCACAGTGGTGAAGCTCGATTGTAGCAAACTTCTCAATATTCAAGATTCTTAAGACAGAATCTTGTGAAAATAACACAATGAGAAATGCAAATTCATTCTTCCCTATATTTTGAATGTAACTCACACATTTGTGCATCTTATTACCACCAATGGTAAAGTTTCTTGGAAACAATATTTTGAACTCTTATGTGACTTAGGCTTAATTGCCATTTTCCAACTTTCCAACATTACAAATATTTTGGAAAATATTTATACAGCCTAATTGGCTTGCTGGTGAAGACATGTGTATTCCATGATAGAAGTCACATGTTTGATCAGTAGGGGAGTAAGGTTGCTCACCTGAAAACAATGTTAAAATAAATGGATAAAAACAACCCCTGGGTGAATGCACAAGGTCTTGTGCACCGAATTGGCATCTCGCTTGGCAGTGTCCTAGAAAACTACCTTTACCTAATCTTGGCTATAAAATGAATTAAACATTGCAGTATATATTGGCATATGTGTTCGTTACAGTAAGAATACATCCATTGACAAAATACAGACCATATTTAACAAAAAGTGCTATATATAACCCTCAAAGGTCATGAGATGAATAGTCAGTGCTTGATGAGAATCCGAAAGGGCAAAATAAACTATTGGTAAAAAATTAGATATACCCATAATGGTCGAAATCTATTCCCCAACAAAAATTGGCCAGACTCAGGGTTGGAATATAGAAAGTATCGCTTTATGTGATGAGGTATAATATGCGTCATAACAAAGTTTTTAGTCTTACTGTAAATTTCTTTATGCAGAGCCATTTCAGGCCCAGTAGTTGAATAATCCAACTACTTTGCTGGTGTATTTATCTGTTTTAGGAGCATTTATCTAAACAACTTATTGATATGATCAGTTTGTATACCTTGATGTGAGGACCACAAGTTCTTTATTGACATGTGCATTGTAAGGAAAGTGATAATCACAATCAAATATTCAACCATCTTTATAACAAGTTAATGTAGCAATACTGTGATTGTGATATCTAGGTTTCTTAACATGTTGGGTCCTTATTATTAACATTGTGGTCTTAACTTCCATTAGTAATGACACGCTTCTCAACTTTATTGTAATCTTGCCAATAGGTCTAGATGTCATAAATTTTATGCGATCTCCTTAGTTTGCTTTAAAGATCATCATCGCCACCTAACGTATCACTTAATGTGTTTCACAGATAAATTTGATATTTGTGTTTCTTTTTCCTTCTAAATAATGTTGTTGTTACTCGCAAATGAAAACTTTTATTCTCATTCTAGAGGTTTATGGAAAATTTGGGTGCACTTTGCATGTCCACTTAAATATTGAGTTTGAAGTCTTTTTTGATGTAGTCTACTTAAATATTGAGATGATATTTGGTAGTCTACTTTGATGAAGTCTACTTAAATATTAAGTTGATGTTCTATAGTCTACTTTGATGAAGCCTACTTAAATATTGACATGATGTTCTGTAGCCTACATTAAGCATTGTTGGTATTTTCTTATATAGAAGGTCCATAAGCACTCCATTTGATAAGTCTAAATAATGGGACTGAAGTGATAATTCGATGTTGTTCTAATTAATTAAGGAGAGGAATACTCCTTATATAGAAAATTACAAGACGATCTTTCCATAATGGAAACGATCGAGAATAGAAACACGTAAGACAAAGGAAACTTACTGAAACTAACTAAAGATGAAAGACATAAATGAAAGTTTTTAAATACTAATTAAATGACTAAGATGACCATTATATCAATATTACAATATTATTTTAATACCCTCCCTTAATGGTCATTTTACTAACTACCACAATTCTTCTACCACAATCCATCCAACATGATGTTGGGTAACAAAGCCATCCCTTCCTTTATCTAGAGACACCAAGATCAGCTTCTCAAAACTCGCGCAAAAAACCCATAATGATTTTTTTTTTGGAAAAAATCAGAAAACCCAGAAAACAACCTTCATGATTTTTTGTGGAATAAATCAGAAACCCTTTTAGTAGAGAAAAAATCCACAATTTCTGTCGAAAAAACTGTGCAAAAAACAAATAGAGGAACTTCGATTATTGAAGAGAAAATCGTGCAAAACCCTCTAACTTTCGTGGAGAAAAACTAGAAAACCCATCCACGATTTTTGAGGAAAGAATCGTACAAAACCCCCCTGTTTCTTCAAAAACTTTACTTGCAGCCATCACAACTAGTAAACAGAAATAAAACTCTCTTATTTTTGTGGAAAAAAAATCAAACAAAACCCTTCCATGATTTTTTGTGTAAAAAAATCATAAAACTCACGAATTTTTTTACTAAAAATATTTGCCAAAAAAGAACCTAAGCTCTGATACCATGAAATGATAATTCAATGTTGTTCTAATTAATTAAGGAGAGGAATACTCCTTAAATAGAAAATTACAAGATGAAAGAAATAGATGGAAGTTTCTAAATACTAACTAAATGATTAAGATGACCATAATATCAATATTACAATATTATTTCAATAGGGACACAAGTCTGACATTTAAAATATTTATGTTCACCTTTTTTGTATTTTTCCCATCCTCCATTTAAAATAATTTTCTAAGCCATATTTGAACAAATTGGTTCAAATTTGAAGTTTATTTTCTTGGATTGAGGATTCTATGAGATTTGTCCCATGAATTGCAAGCATCAAACTTCCATAAACTAGGTTAGTGTCATACCATATATCTTATATTCCTCAACGATAATGATCTTGAATTCATCGCCAATTTCACCTTTCACTTGTCTCAAAATATTACCTGGGTCCTATAGCTGAATGCATAATACACTTTAAGTAAAAGGATCTATGTTCCCTTTAATGTTTTTCTTTTCAACATTATTAGAATGCTTCCCATGATGACAAGATTTTTGGTACTTATGTTTATAGGCACGGGCAGTATCATATGTTAGTTTAAACCAAGAAACATTTAGTGAATAACCTTCTTGACTTTTACCACAAATGGCTGATCACGAGGATGCAAATATATCAAGTTACAAATACATTCTTCTTCCATAACATGGTTAAGCAGAATCTTCTTTAATTTGATATTACTTCCAATAAAACAGTACATTAAATATGGAAAATGTTATGCCAATGGTGAATTGTAAGTCAGCAGCACTAGCACCAAAATCAAAGCCATATGAGAAAGGAAAACTGTTGATGCCCCTCCACGCATGTCACTGACTTTGGATGGAAGGTAGTCATTGGTCAACTTCTTGCCAACCATAATGACAATATTATGACAGATGAATTTCTAATGTGACCACGGTTTGGACAGTCACACTCACCATGCGAATATCAAATTGGAAGTCAACCAAGATGGCATATGAATGAATTTACTTACCTTTTTATGAGTAGCTCCATTGTCACTTGCCTTGAGAGCACTATTGGATGTAAGGTGGCATGCCTTTGGACCTTACATTAGAGTTCGAGGGTCTCTTTGTTATAGTTATTTCAAGTAGGTCTTGTAATCCATGCAGTCCATGGTACTTCCATTGGTTCCTCCACAAGGTTCACATGCGTATTTATGGATCAATTAGAAATTTGATTTCTAGTCAGCCCTTATAGCATATGTAATGTCCTCTCTTTCTAGTTAGAATCAGTGATCAAAAGTTATTCTATCAACGAGTCCTCTTAGACTAATGAGATGGCTAGAGGACATTTATGATGGTGTTTTGTAATATTCCTCTTATTTTTTTTTGTTTTTTAGCAATAAGAGTTACAAGCAAACACCATAACCCGTTAAGGTTAGAGAAATAATCCAAACTGCTGAAAGGGAACCCTTCCACCTTTTGTTCACCGAGAGCCCAATCTGGGAGGGTGATAGCATATGGTCGGGGATCGTTAGCACCATAAATCAAACTGGAATTGCAATGCACGGGTGGCAAGCCAGCCCTTCTACTTATCCAACAGGATAGAAACTGAACTCTTGGCGGTAAACCAGCCAATGGAAATAACAAGAAACTGAAATTCATTCACTCTACCGCGTATTTCAGCGGGAGGACATTACATTAAGCTATCACTCTACCGCATATTTCAGTGGGAGGACAATTGCATAAAACTTATCACTCGACTACTTATTCAGTGGGAGGACTGAGTACATAAACTGAATAACAAAGCAAGAAGGCGGCTAAGCCAGCCTCTTCCACTTATGCAGTGGGCAAGCAACACAACAGAAATGGTTAGTAGTACTACTACTTAACCTTACAATATAGGAATTAGAGAGATTGAATAGAGAAGTAATGCTGTCCAAGCTGAAAAAAATTCCCAAGCAAGTGTTAACTCTCCAAAAGCCCTTCAACATGAAATTATGAAATTCTAAGAGCAATGACACATAGTCCAACAACTTCAAGAAGCTATTACACACTCAAATCTCTCCCAAAACTCACCCAAATCTCTCCAAATCACTCCCCAATCAACTATAATCTGCTCACACTCCTAAATGCACACCCAAACACTAACTTCTGGAAATCTGTAATTTTTGACAGCAAGCTGGAAACGCATAACCATCAACACCAAGACACACTAAATTGCATAAAACACTCTCACAACTCACCCAAATCACTCCAAACCAAACCCAAACTGCAAATATATCAATACTAACCAAGAACAACCAATAAAATGACCACCAAACAACCCACTTAACTCAACTTACTTCCAAATGCCCACACAAAGAAAAACGCCATAGCTGGGAATTTTGTTTTGCATTATTAAATTGAATACTTAGAGATTAGTGCTGAAAACTTACAAATTCCTTCGCCTGGGACATAGAAAATCAAAGAGCCAATACCCAGAAGCAGCAAGCGATCAATCAGAGACTTATGAATGAAAGTATGCTTCAGCCATGACTTTCCCAGCAGCCCAGAAACACACTGAAATTTGAACCACAGCAAATCCAACAATCCCAAGTTTCAACAAACTCACCAAGAACACTGAGAGAACACGGAAAATAGCTAGGTATTGTCTTGCAAGTACGAAACTGCACTTAGCTAGGAAGGCTCACTTCGAAGCTGAGATTTCTATTGCCAAACTGATAGCATAACAATACAATTTTCAAGATACCCCAAAATAAGAGCCCAAGACTCTTATTTATAACTTCATGCTCCACCAAATTCAAATGCAAATGGTGCCAAACTCAACTCAAACTCTTTTCATTTCATTTCATGTCTTCACTTAAGACATGGCGCCCACTTCCCTTCTTCCTAGGCAAAGTTCGAACTTTACCTTAGGTGACAATTTTGCAACATAAACATAATATAACATGAGATGTTTTATTGTCCCTAATCGCCACCAAATTAACGCCAATGACTTAGGAAAATAACAATATTGTTATCAGATAATTATTTTTCCTTAAGTCGTCCTCAATACACTTAATCAGTAAATACAAATATTTAAATATTAAACCTTAGGACAAGGAAATAATATTTAATTAAATCACTTATGACTCCAATACTGATTATCAACAAAAACCAGGATGAAGCTGAGCAATGAAGACCACTGAACTGCTGCAGGATCAGGACCCTGTCCAAACTGCCAAAAATAGAAATGCTCCATATTGCCACTTACTAAAAATAGTAAGTCATGAAATACTCCTTCGGAAAGCATGATCTTCGCACCCAAAGAAAGAGCTTGGAAAGCTCAGTAAGACAACATCATCCAATCAGCCAAACCATAACTTACTAAAAATAGTAAGTTCTCACTTCACCAAAGAATCCAATGCACGTTATGCCACCCAAGAGTTCATAAAAAACTCAGAAGGAAACCATAGATAGAACTGAAGATTTCCCTCCTGATAAACTCTAAAAAGCTTATGCAGAACTCTACCAAAGTTGGAAACCCTAATTCTCCTTTCCACATAGCCTATGGGTCTCCAGAATAGGCCAATGGACCATTGAAAGCACATCATTGAGAAGGGGACATTACATGTTTTCCTTGGAATTCAGATACCATTTCAGAGTATTTTGGGATTGAGCTAGTTCTTGATGGTGTCACCTTTAGGATGCCAACTTGAAACTACGTTAAACATCATTAGAAAGTGACAAATCCTAGAGAGAGAGTGAGGTGCATCCTTGCCAAGTATCCATGAGGAGAGAGAAAAGAGCAAATTAAAAGAGATATTAAAGTTGATGCATAGAACTTCATTATTTCTCCTTTGGGTCACTTAAAACACATTTATATTATAAAGTTTTCACCTTTCCTAAGCACCTATTTCTAGTGATAGAGTGAAAGGGGAAGTGAGAGATAAAAGGTTGGTTTAAGTGGAAAAGCATATAACATAAAGTGAGAACTCTTAAGTGGAAGAATTGTTATGTAGAAAAAGTAATCATTAATTAATATATTCATAAAATCTTATTGAGGTGTTAGGGTTTCAGCCCTAATTAGGGCGTAGCTTTGGAGAGATATAAAAAGTGAAACTTGGAAGTTAAGTTGTTATGTTGGATATTACTCTTTCTATCTTGCATCCCTTGAGGAGCTTGTGAACCTTAGGGTTTTTGTAGACTTTGGGGATGGAAACCTCCTTTATTGTACTAAGCTTGTGTCAAATTGTTCATTTTGATGGTGAGACCTCGCTCAGTAGGATTCCATCTAATCATTCACTCATCTTCCTACATTCTTAGGATTAGAATAGATTCTCTCAACCCTTCGTCTTTTGCCATTTTTTCAATTCAAGTTAGTCTAGGACAAAGAGCATTGCCCAATTGAAATATCAGATGATCAAGTTCCAGCAAATCAAGCATTCAAGCATTCGAATGTAAGTCCCTTTGTGATTCCAGCATAATCACATCAAAGCAACTAAGCTTATCCACATGTAGAGACCCTACATTCATGAACCTTGGAGTCTTCTCGAATGATCCTTAAGCAAATCTTCAGCATCCAAGAGATTTTGTTCAAGAGAGGATAAGATACTTATAACATTTTATTCTGTGTTCGCATGTGCGTAAAAGACACATTAACAAAATTGGTGCTAGGAGGGCTGATCATTGTCAAGCCGCGATCAGTGGAACTTATCAAGTCATATTTAGAGGAGTTATCTAGAGCTTTTTACCCTCCTCCCGAACTCAACATAATTAGGAGGGCAAGACAGCAAATGCAAACTCTTGAATAGGTGAATCCAAGGAAGATCAGTGGAGAGTCATTTTCACACTCAACACAATTGAAGTTCAAGGAAGGCATGATTGTGGATACATGAGTAAAGCAGTTGATGCTGGAAGTCACCCTTTGGTAGACTTGCGAAGAAAAGAAGCAGTTCGCGCAGCTGCAACTAGTTGAGCTTTCCAGTTGAATTTGAGATAATCAAGATCTCTCTTATTCAAAAAATCCAAAAAAAATAAATTAAATAAAGAAAGATTTCTCGATGGAGCAACAACAGTCTTACGATGAGCAACAAGTTGATATCCCTCAACTTTGGTGGAGATTGAATGCACAGCTTTATCTACGCCGCTTGTTGAAGTTTGCAAGACCAGGACAGTGTAGAATCCACGAGACGAATGAACATGATGAGATGCATTGCTTGAAATACTTATCAAGGATGGAATCGGCAGTGCAAGGAAAGATGTTCTTTTGGGATGTTTCTAGGCCGGACGCAGAAGAAAGCAATTTTAGTGTCCCAAAGAAAAAGGATCATCTTTCAAGTTTTTTATTGATGATTGAAAGCCAAGTCATCTTGAATGGTGAAATGTGTTTGGAAAACATATTGCTACCTTTGTGGTGTAGGATTCATAATGCACCTCACTCCGAGTTTACTTGCTCATTGTGCGAAATGGCTATCAACCAAGTCAGATATCAGTTTGGAATGCCAGCCTTATCCGAAGAAGAATGTATCGCAAACAGATCTTGGAGTGCGTACCTTGCATCTGAATTCAGAACAACATATCTACAAGACATTGCTACACCATCTGAAAGTGAAGGAAGGCAATTACAAGTTGATGATACAAGTTCATCTAATGATCAAGGTGAAGCAGTGAATGATAGCTCTCCACATCTTGCACCTGAAGAGAAATATGTTGAAATACAAGTCAAGGAAGACAATGATTCACATCCCTTTCTAGAAGAGGAATTCTTCGAAGAGTTTTGGTTCATCCTACAAGAGGAGATCCTTGAGAATGAATTGCAAGAGATTTCAAGTAACCTTGGAGAGGAAAACAATCAAGTGGAGATGTTGAATAAAGAATTGCAAGTTATAACAAGTGAACCCGAGTATGAAGAACAATTCGAGGGGGCGCTTAGAGGTGTCATTACCATCAAAACTATTTGAGGGGGCGCTAAACGATATCATGGAAGAAGTACAAATGGAATCACTATCAAAAAAATTTCAAGACAAACAAGTTATTGAGAGTGATGTGATTTATGATCAACTCTGGCCTCCTGAGACAATGCTTGAGAATAAGATACCACCAGAGTTTATATTTGATCAACTAGAGGAAAATTTTGAAGCTCAATCTATCAAGGAGTCCCTAATTTTTGAAGATATGCGTACAAAATTTCATGAAGATGTGTGGTTTATGCATAGAGATGAGCAAGATGTTATGGTGAAAGCAAAGAAGGTTGAGCTATTCGAAGGGGCGCTAAGATTGTTTCAAGAGGAGCTTCCAAGTAAAGATCAACATGTTGTGAATCCCCGTGGAATGGTACATCACCAATGGTGACCTCCTGAAGCAGCTGATGATCTCTCTTCCGACAATGCACTGAATGGTGGACAGACACCTCCATTCGAGCAAGAATTTCCATCCAAGCTTGAAATATGCCAGGTTGCCTCTTTCTTTAATCCTAGCTTTGAAAGTTATTATGATTTCGATTATGGAGGTTTTGGGAGAACAACTTGCATTTGGATAGATCACGGCCCCAATGAATTGCCTCAATTGCTTATCTTGTGTAAAACCTTGCCTGAATATGAGAGATGCATGGTGAGAGCCTGTTTTTCTGTATTTAAAGATGAATTTGCTCGACTGCGAACCATCACCTTTGCCATGCTCATGTTGCACAACTTGAGAAATCATGTAAAGTCATGTACATATTTAGCTTATTTGAGTCGTCTCAAGACTAGGAGTCTTGTATATAGCTTTTAGAGTAGGTTTTATTTTTGTGTGTTTTAGCTTAGAGGTCTTTTTGAGCCTTATTCTTGATTTGCCTTGAGTCGTTTGACTCATGATTCTTGGGTGGCTCAAGTAGTTTAAGTGTTTGCTTTCTTTAGTTCGTTTGCTTTTGGTTTGCCTTAGCGTGGTTTGCTTTTGTGTGCTTTAGCTTAGCTTGCTTTGGGTTTGTTTTGGCTTTCAAGTTGGTCGTTTGCTTAGTTTAGGTGTCTTAAGTGGGAACCTTCATTTGTGAGAAAGGCGTTTGTGTTGTTTCTCACCCAAGGGCAACATTTTGGATTTTATGTTCGGTTCATTTCTTAGGTATTTATCCATGAAGTGCTTTGAATCCAAGGTTATTCCTCTTCGGCTTCATCATTTGGTTAGGACTTGTAGGTGACCTAGAAGAGAATCATTTTCTATGTCTTGATACCGACATCTTTTGGTTACTATATCTTTACACACTAATAATCTCCGAGTCATTATGGTTTTCAGGTGAAGCCGTGATTAGTGAAAAAACCAAAGTCTAGCTTCAACGCCACTGTAATTGTCAAACCCAAGTAAGCTTCATTGCTTACAAGCCAAAGGAATTGACAGATGAAAAGAAAAGAAAGCAATACCAAAAGAGAAAAATGAGATGAAAAAAGAAAAAGAAAAAAGAAAAATGAATGAAAAAGCAATATCAAAATTGGCTATGGGAACATGCGAGTAACTCCATCGGGGCTATGGACGCCCGGCTGGCAATGGAGCAATAATCGTGAGATTACAACGATAACCTCGTCGGGGCTATAGATGTCCGACTGGCAGCGAGGGTCTATCCAGGATGCTTATGAAGTTTAGACAAACTACGTAGCCAATCACGATGGAACTTGGAATTCATAATGTTCTTGTTGAGGGGAATGAATACACTTGCACACACATGGGTAATCAAAGACCAAGTGTCTTGATCCGGTTTGAGATTCACCTTCCTTGTTGACTATGTTTCCTAATTTCCTGATAAGTTGGGTTGATTTTTCCAGAGGTTCTAAGTATGAATTGAGTCTTTATATCTGAAATGTTCAAGACCATTTATTCGAGGTGGCGCTAGATGTTGAGAGGTATTCACACATCGCCCCATTGCAAATGGGAACCCCCACTTTTCCGCTTTCTAGGGTTAGTCCTTTTTGCATTTTTGATGTTTATGTTGTGATTGTCATTGATGGACACACACTTGCATTGAGATCTCCTTTATATGTATGAGTTTAGAGCATAATCGGTATTTGTTCCAACCGGTATGTTGTATTATAGTCTTTAGACTATTGGTGTTTTGCAGAATGTGTTTCCCGGTTTGAAGCGGCATGTCGACCCCAAGCGGTACGTGGATCTCAAGCGGTACGAGGGATCAAAGCGGCATAACACATTTTTCTAGTCTTCACTTTGTTAAACCGGCAACCGGTATTTTGTATGAACCGGTAAAACTTTGTGATGACTTACCAACCGGCATTTTGTGATGAGTTACCATCCACCGATTGTTTGATGGTGCCGACACTTTGGCGGTGCATTTTGTGTCGTGTTACCAGAATATGTCTAGATGCATTGAACCTAGGAAATTGTATTGTAATCCTATTGGACCGACATGAAATCAGATTCCTTTATAAGGACATCATGTCTAGGGTTTTATCTTGTTGTTATGTGGTCAATGTTGTTGCTAGGGTTTAAGGTGGTTGATGAGATAGAGAGAGTCTGAATGTGTGGAAGACTGAAGTAATGCTGGAAAGCATTAGGAACAAGCTATCAAGGATCTAACCGAGCAGTCTGTGCTATTAGCTAGATCAAACACTTGTTGATTACTCACATCTTTGACAAGTCCGTAGCCCTTAACCGAGTAGGCCCAAAAGCCTTTTGTAAATCCTGTAACAAGGTGGTTCACATCTGTGGATCTAAAATCCTCTAGCAAGGTAGTCTTTAATCGGACTTATCTCCTAACAGAGATTGAGATTCCTAACAGGATCTGTTCTGGTAAAGAACATTGTAAGACCTTAACCGGTTTAACCTTAACCGGTCTGGTTCCTATTCTGCAGATAGTTACTTGTGAGTTCCATCTCACCGTGGTTTTTCCCATTTGGGTTTCCACGTCAAAATCCCTTGTGTTATGGTGTTTGTGCTTCTGTGGATAAATGCATTATTTGCTATTTGGTTTGCATGTGTTCTAACCGGTTTGTCTGCTAAACTGTTTTACCGGTTTACTGTTAGTCTTGCAAAGTGTTTTAGTGCAAAGGATTTTTGGCATACTAATTCACCCCCCCCTCTTAGTATTCATCACTTTTTGCTTTCTAGGTTGTCTTAGAGTATTTGCTATTAGTCTTTGCATTGAAGGGCTAAAGTTTCTTAAGTAGCCAGAAGGTTCGTCAAGACAGGTAAAAGGACTAAGTCAAGAGTCTTTCTTAAGGACATGAGACCCTTGTACCTTCCAAAGGTCATGGAGCGAATTATGTTTTGAAGCCTGCCTTACCTTGGTCTAAAGAGTGAACTGCACTTTAAAACTTGTCCTTGAACTGGTCCTAGAGCGAATTATGTCTTGAAGGCTGTCCTCACAAAGGAGATTGAGCGATTTAAGTCTTGTCCTTAGGAAGGTTGGTGAGCGAAGTTTGTTATAGGTCTTGTCCTTACCTTGGACATAGAGTGAAATTCATCTTTAGGGCCTGTCCTTGTTAAGGACGTAAAGCGAAACACTTATATTGGCCTTTTCCGCCCAAATAACATGCAGTAAGTTGAATGAGAACATGCTTTATAAAGGTGAGCCAACAAATTTCAATATAGGTCCTGTCCCTAGCAAGGAAAGAGAGTGAAAAATCTCATTTAAGTCTTGTCCTCTCAAAGCTCAAAGAGCGAAATCTATGTTTTAGGTCCTGTCCCTAGCAAGGACATAGAGTGAAGTGCACTTCATGAGTTGACACAATGGAGCGAAGTTCATATGATGTTTCCAAAATTAACTAATACATGACCTTAGCGCCTAAAACAAATTCTAAGTCCATCTAGAGGTAAGTCGGCCAAGGTAAGTTCTTGATTTAATTTAATTCATGACAAAGTCGGCCTTAGGGTAAAAGACACATCCATTCACCTTAGGCGCCTATAAAGGTAAGTGTGAAATCCTCATTTCAACATCACTTCAAATTAAAACATCCCTGATTAGCAGAATCAAGAGCAGAACAATGAATTCACTGATTATTGTCAGTCCTTAGATCAGATTTAGTGAAAAATAACATGAAACAGAATGAGAGATCAGGTCAAAATAGAAGTATGAAAAAGTTATAAATCATATGTGTTGATGCTAATTTGTCTATTTTGCAGAAAATGAAGAAAGAAATGGAGAGAATCACGTTGGAGGAAGATCAAAATAAGTGTCCTAAAGAGAAAATGTCAACATCAAGATCAAGTTGCAAGGAAGATATCTACACCAGCATGTAAAGGGAACGCTTCATTTACAAGCAGAAAATACCTAAGAAGAATCTCGATTCTCTCACAGCACCCTGAAGGCATGAACGGATCAAAGGAGTTATAAGGAGAAGACATACAATCATTTCAAGGCAAGCAAGCAAAGATAGAGGGACTTAGCTATATCAATACTCCCATCACCACTACTTTGAGCGAACTAGAGAATGTTGAAGAGATCAATCAAATCAAGACTACAAAGGTGCCTTCATTAAGCCAGATCACATCCCTTCATTATTTCCTAAGAGTTGTGGTTTCCATTGGAATATTCTTCACAATTCTTTATAGGCAACGAATTAATAATGAAGGGATGTGATCTGCCTTAATAAATATTAAAAAAGGGAAAAAGTGATTATGATCCATAAAAGACAAAACTATCTGTCTTATTTAAAGAAAAAGGCAAATTTACTTCGTCTTATTCAAGGAAATGTACAGCAATTAAAAGTCTATAAAGGCAGCGATTAATTAAAGTCTAAAAAGCTACAATGGAAATTAAGGAAGAGTTTTTATCTTAATCTAACGTAAAAATGGTATGGCGAACAGTTGCTTCTCATGATGAGATGAGATATAAAATGGTGAAGCTAAGATTGGAGAAATATGGAGTAAAATGAAGATTATCTGAATTTGAACAGAAGTAAACAGTGAATAAAGTTTAATCATTTTTAATGATTAGAAGAATTTATAGAGCAGATTTGGTGAAAGAAATATAAGCATGGAGCAATGAAGAATATATAAGGAAAAACATTAAAAAGAGAAGAGATACGATTTGTAAATGAAGGAATGTAATTATTATCATAACTAAAAGCAACAATTAAAAAATAGAAGGACATGCCTCTTAAATGAAGGATATGACTCTTAGAGATTATGTAGATATAAATTGAGATTGAAATGGAGGAGTG
Organism: Cryptomeria japonica; assembly: GCF_030272615.1. Lineage (NCBI taxonomy): Eukaryota > Viridiplantae > Streptophyta > Pinopsida > Cupressales > Cupressaceae > Cryptomeria > Cryptomeria japonica. The sequence goes on along the minus strand of NC_081406.1, from coordinate 550,647,571 downwards.
TGTGAAAAAGGCGTGCAAGATAAGAAGACATATCTGATATACACCAAGAAGTTGACGAGAAGGTGTGTTGTGTGTGAAGACAATCAAGTGTGTGTATATATATTCAGAATTGAGGAGAAGAATATGAGTTTGTAGCAGATTTTAAAGAGGAGTATTGTGATCAGTTGTGTGGCAGACTTATGATCACCATTATAGTAGAACTTATAGAGGAAATTGATAGTGAAGTTAGTGTGTTGGTTGAAAATTTTGTACACTTGGGGAAATATACAAAATTGTGATTTCACCCAGAGTGTGTGAGTAAAACTCTCCTAATTAAGGGAAGGCTCCCCCTATCTAACTACATCTTTAAAAATAAAATGGGATGGGATAGCAGTCTTTTTCTTTCAAGAAAGCCAATATCATTTTCTCTTCACAGAAAAGTGATAGCAATTTAACATAAAACAACAGTAACAACTTTTGAAATGAAATGAGAGAAAGGAAATGAAGTTTCCTGAAAGCTCAAAGACTTCTGTCACTTCCTTCGGGGCGGGACAGCAATATCAAGCTCAAAGTCTTGATTATATGAAGTCCTATCTACCATTTTCTATACTAATGCTATCAAGAACAAATTATAACAGCTCAAAGACTGGAATATCTTATTCTTTTCTACATAAAACAATGTGAAGTAGTATAAGGTCAAAGACTCACAGCTATTTCTCACAAAATCTGCTTCTAAACTCTCTTAAAAATAAGTGCAAGCACAAAGACTTACAACTCCTCTCAAAAGAATATTTATTCTAATTTATATCAACCTCAAATATTTGCAGCACAAAGACTGCAAATCAAATTCGATTAAGTTCTTTGAAGGAACACTTGCAAGAAAGATAATATAGAACACAAACTCAAGAATGTAGCACAAAGACTTGAAGCTTGAGCAATTTCCTTCTATTTCTTTCAATTCTTGAATTCACACATGAAAGCTCAAAGACTTCTTTGCTATAAATTTGGTAGAGGTTTTGCTTGTTTTTCCAAAAGATAAAGATTTACAATAGACCCCTCAAGTATTTATAGAAGAGGAGTCTTGAGAAAAAGGTGGGAGGATCCTAACTAACTTGAGAGATTTTCTCAGCGACCAAGACTTATTCAATAACTAACTAAGACTTATTTCAACTGCAGTCCTAACTGAACACAACTTGTAGTTGCCTTACATGTAATTACAAAAGTGCAAGTAAAGACTTAACTTGCAATTTACAAAAGGCTTTTACATGCAACTTGTCAAAAGAAAAACTACAACTAAGAGATTACAAATCTGGAAAAATACAACTAAGTGTTGAAAAATGCTTAAGCTGCAGCATGTGAAGACATGAATCCTTCGAACTTTTGGATGATCATTCGTAGCTCAGCGGGATTCGGTTCGTGGGTGTTCTTGGCCACAACCATGGTCCTCACAATGGTATCATGGCATCGAAGAAGCATAGAGTCGTTCTTCTCCAAGATGGATTGGATTTCGTGCAAAAAGATTTGATGTTTTATCAGAAACTGAATTGAAGCAGCTGAAAATTGTTCGCTCCTCCATTCATTATGAATCCTCATCTGTAGATCTGCGAGCACTTCTTCTTCTAGTATTAGCTCTCCATTCTGACTCATTATGTTGGAAGAGGCCTTCTTACAATGGGAAACAATGCCTTGGAATACTTCATCCCGCAATCTCATTGCATCATCAATCTCCTCAATGAGGGATTTGAGAACAAGGACTTTATTCTCCAGAAGTTCTTCAAATTTCAAGTACACGACCCTGGAAGGAATAATGGCATGCTCCTAAAGAACACTCAACTATTGTTGTGGCATGGTGCGCCAAATTGTCAAACTACCTTCAACCCTTTCAAAATTTTGTTTGAAAGTGTTAGAGGTATGATTCAATTTTTCTTCAATGGTCTCCAACTTAGACATCATTTGGAAAATGTCTTTCAGCACTTGTGCACATAGATCATGAAGTTGATCCACCCAAGAATCCAACGCTTGTACTTTTTGAGCAGCTCTTTCAACTCCCCGAATTGATTCTTGGGAACCAGAAGAACTTGTAGGATTACTCCCTTCACCAGCAGGTTTTGTAATTTTATGAACAGCTGCAACAAGTTGTCGGTTCTCTTCTAGCTTGTCTTTCTTTGCTAGAAGTTCATCATACCATTGCACTAGTGAGGCTACAGATTGTTGGGCATCATGTTTGACCACTTCATGCATTTGTTTACCCAATTCAATCCTTGTAACCCTGTAATTAGCAGCTTGCATTTCCTCACATGGCTTATCCGCAAGGGGCTCAACAATATCTACCACTTTCATTTTATTGCTATCAATAGTTACTCTTGAGATTGTCTTGGCCTTTTTAGCAACCTTGGGCCTAGATTGTTTGAGTTGCTGATAGTCAAAGACATCAGGAGAGATTTCCTGCTTCTTCCTCTTTGGGGTAAAAGAACTAAGCCATGGAGGTAAAACAACTAGTTCTCCTCTAGTAGTTGCTGAAGGCGAAGGAGAAGCAGTTCCTGTTTGAACAGTCGTGGTCACCCTAGGAGGAGTATCTATTTGGATGGCGACCATGGTTTGCTCAATAACCAATGGGCATGAAGATTGCCTCATAAATTCTTCAAAGCCAAAAGTAGAGGTATCAATCTCTGACAAATGGATACATGCAGGAGTATTCTCAGGAATTTCCAGCGAACTCTCTTGTTGATGATCAGGAGGCGGCTCAACTGTTGAAATAGGAACAGTATTCTGAGGAGACTCTTCCACTATTATGTCAGGAGGAGAAAGAGCCATCTCAATGGAAACTGAGGAAGGAGTCTCATGAGGTGAGTCTGAAGCTAGAGACTTAGGAGCATCTTCTGATTGCTGTCCTTCTTTTGGATTATCAGGATTGATCACATGAACGTGAAACCGAGACTTTTCCTTTCCATGAACTATCACCTCCTCAGGAGGAAGCACTATTGCCTGACTAACACGTAATTTGATCTTGGTGCCTGGAGATGATGCACCTTCCTTGTTGTCAATCTAAATCTCAGACTTACCTCCAAGAGGCCCCGTAGAGTCATTTTCTTTCCCAACCTTGATCTTGATGAGTCTAACACCATTGCCTTTGAGCCAAGTGTTAGATAGGCTGAAATCTTTCAAGAATGGATGTGCATTCTTTATGTGACCATTGGATTAAAGGAAGTGGGGCTTCCTCAACCCTTCGTGAGACGTACTCTGGATCGAGCACGTGACCATCATCGATCATTCCTTGCAGAATGTTCGCCAGGGTTAGATCAATAACCTGCTCAACAGTAAGCCTGCAGTAGTCCATCTTGAGAACCTCCATTTCCGTACGGAGATCTACCCAAATATCCTCAATATGATGCACTTGCACGAAGGACTTTTTGATCTTTCCCTTCATACCCCGGTAATCAAAATCTGCCCTAGACTTAAACCTTTTGAGTTTAATCTCTTGCATCTCAGTCTCCATAGCTTTGGCTTTGACGAATGTGACAAGAGAATACCGGCCAATTTTCAATGGGTTTGTTGTAGAGATCCCCATTCCGACCTTATGTCTGATAGATTGATGAGCGTGCACAGCCATGATCTGTCTTCCCAACTCCATAAGAATGATCTTATTAGTCGGGTATCTAGGGAGCATATATGGTTGCCCGCTGTAGCATTCGACCCTCACATAAGTGAAAGTTGGGAATTGAAGAAACGAGCACCCATACTCATTGACTCTTTCCCATGCTTCATCTGACACCCTTTTGTTCTTTAGAGTCTTGTCAAATTGACACATGAAGTAACCAAAGAATGCATCTTGAACTCTTCTGAAATGTAATCTGTTGGGTCTCAAAGGCAGTTGATCATAATATTCCCACACAGGTATAAGCGAGCGATCACCCTTGTTAGAAAGACCAGGGAAATGTTTGAGTGACGCTACCAAATACGCTAAGTATGAATTCATGTAGAAAGTCATGGTGGTAGGGACTGCGGCAAGTTGCTCGCACAAAGCATCACTGATAATCTCTCCCCATGATATATGATGGGATTGCCTTATAAACATGGTAAACTAATACATCCAGGGTTCAAAAACATTAGTGTTCAAGACCCATCATCCTGCTGAGAAGAGTTATGATGTCTCCAATTTCCCACTTAAAGTCACAACAGTACAACTTAGCCCACCTTGAGAAGGCGGCTCATGGCTCATGAATCCACCTGTTGATATGACGTTTACAGTCCTTTTCCCTCTTGACATAGTACTCGGCTGCACTATCGTTTGAAATTTCCATATAAACAGGTGCTGGTGGTATTCTGAAGACTTTCTCAATTGTATCTGCATCAAGGCGGATTATTGCCTCACCATCATCATTTTTAATGGTTCTCGTCTCCTTGTCAAAGTGATGGGCGCAAGTGAGAACAAATTCAGGTTCTAGGGCAGCCATTGGAAAAGCGGATGCGTCATGGATGTGGCTGTCCAACAGCCGCTGCATATTACTATCCTGCGGATCCTCCACTCTCTTGACGAATTTTGACATGTTCACATGCCCTATCTCCATGTCTTTTATGTGATCCAAAGGAGAGGAAACTTGCGAAGGTGAAACTTCATTCTGGTACTTGTCATATTTATACTTCATCTTCTTCGGAATAGGAGAGGATGGTAAATCTGACATTGAAGGATAACTTGGTATACTACGATAAAGATTTAAAAGTGTTAAGGCAACATCATAATCAGCTGCAACTAACATTTTTCCTTCTTCAAATGGGAAGAACTCCAACCCTTGCACTTCACAAATTTGTGAGAGAAAGATGGGAAATAAATGGGAATGGTGGAAATTTGACTTTGACCAATTTCGGATCTTGGGGAGAGTTTTACAAGTATACAAGTTGGGAAGAATGAACATGCAATCGGACTTTTAAAACCCAAATGCAAGTATACTTGTAAAACGGAAAATGGAGAAATGAGTGAAAAATGAGAATTAGACTTGTGGGAAATGACATGAACGGAAAGTATGGATATAAACAATATGGATGGATAAAAATAGGAAGGTTTTGGAAATGTCATTTTCTAGAAAATGGGAAGAACTTTGGACATGCAATCCGGTTTTAAAAACCCGATTTTGGAAGGATGGGTATTTTTCATCTTTGCAACTTGGAATTTCACTAGAAGATGGTTAAATTCTTATAACCATAAGGGAAGATCAATTATTTTCGTCCAACTTGTAATTGGGATTTAAAATCTCGAATACAAGTAAAGAGGGAAAATGGGGAAGAACAATGCAATTCACAAATTGCTTTGCAAAGGGGAAAATCTCTCTCACAAAACCAATTTTTGGGGCAAAACCAACATATACACAAATTTACAACTAGAAAGGAACAACAAGAAGACAAGAAAACAAGAAAAGAAAAGAAATCATACCTTGTTTCAATCTGAAATGCCTCTTCAAAAGATGATCAATCTTTGAAAGAAGGGAAGAAAACTCTTAAATAGAGACTAACTGCATTCCAAAACCCTAGCCACGTTTTTACTAAAACGCCATAGGCAGCAAAACGTGGCACCAAATGCAAATTTGTAGAGCCAAATCGCCAAAGAGAAATTACGCCTAAGAGTCCCAAAGCAAAACGCCTAAGGGAGAGATGAAAACGTGGCACCAAACCCCCCAAAACGCAGCCTTTGAAGGATCACGTGGAAACGGTTTTAGTAGAAAACAAGGGTTAAACCGTTTTCCAAAACAAATGCAACGTGTTCTTAGACACACAAAAATCGCCTTGCAACAATATCGCCTCCTTGCTCCATGAATCTCCACAAAAATCCTGAAGAATTTGTGGCAAAATTGTATTAGGAGAGGAAAATCGGGTTCTTGGGAAAGAAAGACAAGTTACATTTTACATGCAAGAGAGAAAATCGGGTTTTAATTCCTATATTACAAGTTTAAAATGTTACTTTTCTTTCAACAAGGCAAAATCAGGTTTTATAAATCCAATTGCAAGTTTAAAATTCTTCTATTTACACTTTATGGAGCAAATCGGGTTTTTTGGACACAATAGCAAGTTTAAAATGTCACTTTATTCCATTTCTAAGCAAAATTGGGTTTTGGAGAGAGAGATGCAAGTTATAATAACTTGTAAAGGGAAAATAAAATCCCTACAACAAGTTTTAATAACTCAACACATGCAATAGGGGAATAAAATCTCCATTACAAGCAGAAGACACTAAAATAGGGGTTTTACAAAAGAACTACAAGTGACTTCTAAATATGCAATTTAAAATTAACTTGTAACTTATCCAAAAAATCCCTATTATGACTTAAAAAGCCAAAAAGCATCAAGGGGGAAATAAAAAGTAAGTTACAAGTTCTTTTTTCAATAAAGTGCACTTGTAATTAGCCAAAAATTTCCCTACAAAGACTAAAACAAAGAAAATCATTAAAACTTGCAATTCAAGGAAAATTTCCCACCTGCAGTTAGGGAGAAAAAACCCGAAATTGAAGGGAAGACATAGCAAACGAACCTAGAATGCGATGAAATTTGAAACGTGGTTTGAGGATGGACTGAGGATTAAGCCAGTCCAAGGGCGAAGCAAAATTCTGCTTCGGGAAGCGTGTTGTAGAGTAAAATTTTCATTTTTTGACAAAAAAAAAATTCAAACAAAAATGAGGACAACATGGTGCTTCATATTGGTGAGGGCTGGTGCCTCATATGGTAGGGGTTGGTGCCTACAAAGTTTGTATAAATAAGATTAATATAAGCAATATTTTGTCGTGATTTTTTCCCTTTAGGGTTTCCACATAAATCTTGTGCTATGTTGTGTTCATACTTGCGATATCTTGCATGTGTGGTTGATTAATCTTTATAAAGTATTGCTATTGTATCTAATCAAGTTTCTTTAAAGTAGAATTTGTTGATACATTGATTCACCCCCTGCCCCTCTCAGTATATACATGTGCTCTTCACTTACGTCACTATATTAGCACCTGTCTATGTATCCGTTACTTGAATGAGGCAAACTTTATAGTATAATAATTACAATTACAATATTATATTAATATATTATAGTTATATAGTTCTATAATTATAAATATGTTAATATAACATAATAATATATATAATATGGTTATATTATTGTTATTCATATATTATCATTATTATATATTTTATAATAATATAATAATAATAGTTTTTTTCAAATCTGATTTTTCCCATTTTTCCTTTGTTGCTATGGTTGGAACCTCATTTATTAGTTGGTAAGAAAGTTGAAAAGGCATTCGGAAAGGAGGATGAAGTTAATTCTTCATGTGCATCTGTGAATGGAAAGGATTAAATTGGTCTTCATGATAGTGCTAAGATCAAAGGGTCTTAGTTTGTTGTATCAACAACTATTGAAACATCATATGAAGGTATGGACATTTGTGATGATTCCTTGAGATGAGTATAATACTGTCTACTCAAAAGGTTTAATACACCATTGATCCCTGGTTGGAATTGCACTACCTTTTGGGTTTTCGTCCATCAAGAAAACCATTGGGGTTTTTGTCCCTTCAGTGAGAATCTAGCCACCGACACAAATATCTAGAGCATAGTTTTAAGATTCGTGGGACTCACCACGGATTCGCGAGTCCATTGGCAGGTCAAGTCGACTCGCCAAGGACTTGCAAGTTGAGTCCTGGCGAGTCTTAACAAAAGACTTGCAAGTTTGTTACAGGGATTCGCGTGAGTTTTTGCAGACTCATGTCGCCCAACATGCACGCCCAGCCACGTTTTAAAGTGGTTTTTTTTTTTCATTTTTCACTCATTTGGCATTCTCTTTGGCTAAAAACAGGTTTGTAGGGTTTGGAGAAGGAGAGGAAACATGTCAAAAAATTATCTAAATTCTTTTTTTCAAGTCACTCATTCTCTCCATCAAAATATATACATGAAGTCACATTTCAATGTCTTTTTCCTTTCTTATACTTTAAGTTATATTTCATGTATATATTGGTAGGATGTTTGAGAGTGGTTTCAAATCTCTAGGAGTTATAATGCGAATTCTAGGTTTTAGAAGATCTTTTAAATTTTCAGGGAATCAAATTTAAGTAATCAATAGGCTCCTATTAGCATTCTCTTGCTCTCTATTTCACTCACTTTATCTACTCCGAATTTTAGACCTATCTATCTCCCTATCACTCTTCCTCTATCCCCTCTCTCTACCACTATCTATCTCACTCTCTCCTCACTCCCCCAAGATCTAGACCTATCTCTCTACCCCTCTCTCTCTCTCTCACCCTCAGACCCTAGCAGGTGGTGCTACCCTCAACCTAATTTTGGTGAGCTGGAGAAACCACATCGGACTCCTAGAACTAGACCCTCTAGTTCTATCTTTCCCTTGGTTTTCACTAGAGCTGGGAAGAGGAAGATGTAGTCTTCTCTTTAGTTTGTTCATTGTTGTTTCTCACATTTGGACATATCATTATATGTAATTTTGTAACATTTATAAACTTATGCTGCTATTATACATTTTAAAGTTTGAAACTATGAGTATGAATGATGAAATTTCAAATATTAAGTGTTTGGAGATCATATGACTGTTATGACATTTGTAAAGTTTCAATTATGGCTCTTATGTTCTCTAAATGCATTTTCTTTTCTTTTCTTTTTGTAAAACTACGGTTTTTTTTTGCCAAGTCTTCTCACGAGTCCGAGTTTTCAAACTTTGATCTAGAGGGAAAATAAACAATATCCATAAATGATCTCCTTTCTTCTCCCCAACCTTCTTTTATAGCTTTCCAAAACAAAATTTAGAAATTAATTATAAAATCACCTTTTCAATATTAATTTCAGTTTTTCTCATAAATATGTCCTCTTACAAAGTGACCCACACTAAATATTCTATTGACATAAATAAAGTAACTTTATTAAATAACCAAGTATCAACATTTAGTTAATTAAATATAAATAATCTCAAGAAGCTTAAGACTTCAAAATTTCTTTAGTTAATTATTCTATGACCTTCTAAATAATTAAAATTAGTTGTATTTTATTTTATTTATTTTTTCGACAACTTAATTTTAATCATTTAATTGTTCTCTAAGGCCAAATAAAAAGGGACATCACAATTGTTGCGTGAATCTTTGGACTTGAATGATGTCTCCCTAGACAATGCTTGGATGCTATTGGATAACACCCTTGTTATTCAATTTAGAATTCTTGGAGTGTTTTTTAGCTCTTCAACAAAAATAGAAACTTTTTTCCCTTTTGCAAAAAAATCTATGTTGATTTAGTTCTTGCATGATCGTAGGTGGAAGAACTTTGAAAAGCTCATATTTTGTGATGTCCCCATCTAAACGGTCAAAAAATGATGATGCCCACTTTAAAAAATGGAATTTAATAATAAATAATATATAATTAAAATATAAAACTATATATGTATAACCAAATAAATAAATAGAATGAACTAAATAAAATCTTAATAATAATAATAAGCAAGATTTAATATATTTTATATTTATTAATTATTAATATAATGACAGAAATTAATCATTATTTAAATTCATTACCAAGATTAATAAATAATTCTTAATATTACTAGTGCAAAATTCCTATAAGAATCGCACTAAGTAGTGACGGCTTCTCTAAGAGTCACAACCCTTGGCGTTTATGTATTTTGGACAGACGTGACTCCAATCAGTCATGTCTCCTCTTTAGAATCGTGACCAATAGTCACGACCTGTGGAGGAGTTTTAATGGGGCAGTTAGACTTTCAAACAACACACGACAGGTTTTTTGGAGGAAAAAGGAAACAAGTGGGGAAGAAGAATGGCTGTAGGCACATACATCTAATATAATCATATAAGGATATCATCTGCAATTATCGAATAGATGGGAAATGATTAAATATAGTCTATGCTCATAAAAGGAGGACAGGCAATAACTTCTTTGTTCTTGGGGGTATCCCCAGGGGATGTGCTTATTACGTATGCCTAATATATGAAACTTGATAATGTCTGTATGCAGAATTTGATAGTAGTATAGACTGCAATACGTATGAGACATTTCATTTTATATATAATGGCAGACCATGTCAGATCTGTCTGCCTTTACAACCACTATTATACTAACAACTGATAATCTTACAAGGGTTAGGAGGTTTAGAGGCAGTACTCATAAACTTCTTTACTAAAACTTACTAATTGACAATTAAAGAAAGAATATAAAATATATATTTCAGATCAGATCAGAACTGTTATTAAGTTACAGGCAGTAACATCCTTGTTCTTGCTGGTATGCATGGAGATGTGTTTAATATTAATGCTTAATAATAATAATATGATTATAGGTAATAATATACTGATTATAATTATTGTAATATTTATAAGAATAATATTAATAATATCTGAAAAAGATGAATATATATATATATATATATATATATATATATAATGCTTTGATCAGACAAATAAACATTAGAGTATAAATCAGAAGAATTCTAAAGTTAATATCAGGAAGAAGAAAATGTTTTTTCTGTTATGACTGTCTGTGTTTAAGAAGTTGGGAAAGGAGATGTTCCTAATATGGGACATTACAATCGGTTTGACACTTGCATTAAGAACTAGGGATGTATGATAGATTAACAATTTATCTATTAATAGTTAATTGATTGAGCTGCGGAATATCACTGATTCGATGCATGTTAAGGTGGAATTGTCTCCTAATATATTTAGTTTGAGTCATAAGTATATTGAAATAGATTGATCATGGTTAAAACTTGTCTCAGCCTATTAGGGGACATTACATATTTAGGTTATGTTTATGCAGCTCTTTCATGATCCTAGGTGGAAGAACTTTGAAAAGCTCGTATTTAGGTTGTTTTTGCTAGGAAAGAAAACAAATGGGTTGTTATCTGGGATTTTAAGGCTTTGCCTATAATTCGTGATTCTTCTCCTTTTGGGTGTTCACACTCTAAACAGTCAACATAAGGGCATCCTCGAATGTGGGTGGTGGTGGTGGCATCTCCATAACTTGTTGGAACAACAATGGTGCTATATGGTCTTCTCTAGGGACTTTTCAAGATGTAATTGCTTTCCAAGATGACCCATGAGAGCCTTGAGTGGGCGTTCCTTCCTATCATTGGTTATTTTGGATCTCTGCCTTTTGTTATGATCCTCATAGGTTTGGTGGTGTTCATAATTTTAGAGGTGTGGCTTGCCTCATTTCGAATAACCTCGACTCTCGAGTTTCATTGTTTTCTTTTGATGTCCAGTCCAAATAAATTCTACTTCAGGTTCATAGGGGGCCTCTTCCTATTTAGGATGTCTTCATTGTCGTATGTTCCTTTTTGCTTTAGTTGTCTCCTTTTTTTATTCACATTGATGGGCACCTCTACGTAGACCTTTATCCAAAGATTTTCAAATACTCCACATTTGGAGATATCATTCTTTTGGGGAAAATTAATGGTTGTATCAAGACCCCTAGGCACTCATTCATGATCTTGTAGAGAACGAGCTGTCTTCAAGAGATGGATCTAGAGGAGTTTGGTTAACAAAGAGTTTTTGTTGATGGGAATATCGTTGTTACACCCTATAGGAGACAATTCTTCGACTAGGTGACTCTTAGAGCCTCCACATTCTCAATGGACTTATATGTTCGCTTGATTTTGATAGATTTCCTTTCTTTTCTCACAGTGGTGATACGATTGTTGTGTACTTTGTTCTTGCTTGCAAGTCCATCCCCGACATTTGTAGTTTCCTCATTTTCCCTCGGCTTCCACTTGTTGATCATGATAAGATGACATCCATGCTTCTTGCTTATTCCCACTTCTTACATTCACCCTCTCATCACATCTCCTATCACTAGAGATGCAAGTATACAATTCTCCACTTTGTTGGTGATTGTATTCTTGACTATTCTGCTTGTCTCTCCCTTCTTTTTTATTTATTTATACAACCTTCATCTTCTCACCATTGATAAAATCCATGAATTCCTTAATTTAAGTCTTTTGGGATGTTGGGCTTGAATCTTGTCCCCACTTCATATTATCCTTGATCTCCATGCATATAGGGATCTTGCCCTATGAACTAGTGTTTGGATGATGATTGCAATTGTCTGCATCCATCAAAGGCTCCAATTCTCACTAACACATGACCCTCTCTCTATGCCCTCCATTTGTGAAGAATATTGTTGTCTTCTCTTTCTTGGTTCTTGGTGACCTTCCCTCCTTGCTAATCTTCACCATTCCCTCAAACATTTTGGGCACACTCTTTGCCCAAGGAAACCTGGAAATATAACCTTTGATATTAGCCCCAATGCAGGAGTTTTCTATTCTAGCTCTTGGTCCTCACTTCACCACCTACTTTTACTATTTTCTCCATAAGTAATCTTAAGAGAGCTATTGTGAAGTTTTGTACAAATAGAGTAGTTCATTGTGAAGGCCTACAAACTGAGTTTCTCAAATATGATGTGGGTTTCCCTGCCTCCCCTTTGCTGAAGATTTTCAATGAGGTTGTTTGTTGGGGTTTTCCTAAATCTTTGCCTTGGTATCTAATTCATCCTTTTCTTATGTCTAGGGATCTTGCCAATCTTGGCAACTACAGGATTATCTTGATTGGGCATACATTTGCCAAACTTTATGCCTTAACATTAGACATGTAGTTTTTTGAGTACATAGAGAAAGGTAATCTTTAAGCTTATGGACAGGCCAACTTTAGGGGAAATTATTAGGCTATTGACCACTTCTTTACACTCCAAGGTGTTATTTAGGAGACTAGTCAACAATCTATCACAACCTTTTGTTGTTTCATAGATGTCAATTTTGCTAGCTTGTAGTCAACCTTAGTAAAAGGTCATATTTTGAATATCTCCAAATGTCTTCTTTCTATCTTTCAATTCTATTACAAGGGGCAACCGTGGTGATCCAATTTGCTTACACCAATTTGTGGGTCCAATTTTGTGGTCCTTCATTTAGCATGAAGCTTGCCTCACATTTGCGTCTTCCACTTCCAACATATCCTCTAGAAGATATGTCTTTTCAATAACATCATCAAGCCTATAGTTTTTTATGACTCTAAGGTTTGGAGCGTAACCTGGGATTTGTTGATTGGGTCTGTATTGAGAGTGCTCAAACTCTCATGCTTTAAAACATTATTAGGTGCAAGTGAGAACTATTGCTCCAAGCATTGTCTAGGTTGAGTTTGCTGCCCAACCACTGTGTCTTGAGACTATCTTCTAACTTACTTTGTCATACATAAACTCAGATCCATGGGAGATTTTACTTTTGGCTGTGATATACATCTATATTTAGCTTTTTCTTCTTTTGAGGGGATTGCTTCATTGGGCCCAACTTGGTGCCATCATTATTGATACTTTGAGACTAGCTTACTTCTTTGTTATATTGATACATTGTTTGTATTTGATGCTTGAGGACATTCAAAAGATTGGACAGGTCAAAAGTGTGAAGATGTTATACAAGTTACTAAATTTATTGACACCATACTTCTGTTCTTTCTTTGATGAGAGAAAGAAATCGCAAGAGGCCTGTGTGACCAGGGGTGACACAATTTGTCATCCACTTCCTCATTTTGTAGAGTAGTGTAGCCACAATTCCTTCTTTCAAGAAGATGTTTGTGAGCAATGCCTCAACGGAGTCTCCATATTCCAAAATGGTAGAAGGGGAGAAGGCTGCAAGTATAGTTGTTGATTAGTTATTTATTAAAGTGTATAGGAGTTACTTAGGGTAAGTAACAATCAGAACATAAGTTTAATAGCAAATTATCTATTCCTTTTTTGTTTGAGTTTATTTTGTAAAAATTAAACCATGGATAAAAAGAATGCTAATAGTTGCAATACTTATCTCTGTCCTTCTTCTCAGTCCTTTTGCTGATGCTGCTGTTGTCTAAAAAATCAATAAACTGTAGTACTATGTTGAAATTCAAACTGAACTTTAAAGTTTGATTTTTATCACTCTCCTTCAACTTGAGATGAAGAATGTCATTCAAATAAATAAGGAAGCTGTGTTTGAGGTGTAAATGGCAGATTGTGGTGTTGAAAACACACACATTTTAAATTTTTTTACTCAACCTGGGTGTTTTTTAAATTTTTTTGACTTTTGTAAGTGGGGATGTCTGGCTGCCCTGGAGATGACCAGTCATACTCGAATTGTTGCAGCATTTTCTATCCACTTTTTAGCAGCACCAAGCAACAGGGGGCACTTTAGATAAGACTTCTGCTAAAGGACCTTGTCCTTTTGTTTGTTGGTCAAGAGGCCAATTTGGTGCATATTGTAATGTTTGCTTACCTTGTTTAAATGGGACATTTGTGAAAAGTGACTAAACCCAAACACCATGGATGGTTTTTTAAGAAGGCATCTTTTTTGTAAATAAACTATCTCTCTGTCTCTACCCTTTATATTATTAATATAGAAAAAGGTTTACATAGACTTTCAAACTTGCCAAAGAGGGAAGCTCTCACAATGCAGGCAATTAATGCTAGAGAAACAATCATAGAGCAATCCCCATATACAAAATGGGGGGGAGAAACAACTATATGCTATAACTAGAGACTATCACAAGCTATTAACCAACCCTAAATTAAAAATAATGTTTTTTGGCATGGGATCTCAGAATCGTTTTGTCTTGAACTTACTATTTTGAAAGAAGTTTTCTTCCTTTGGACCATATTATACCCGCTGGTCGTAGCAGTATAGAACTTTAATCACAGCAGTCCTAAATTCTAGACGCAGGTTTATAAGCATTAGTGATTAAATAATGCAAGGGGCCAACCAGGATAAAGGTAATTAAGATTTGGAATGATCAATTATAAGGAGGTCTGACTCAAATTAAGATGTATGGAATTAGACTGATGGCCGACCTCACTCATAACCCTTGGCAATGGCAAGTTAATAAACAAATTTGCATTTAATTCTAATAGACCAACCCTCTTAGAAAGGTCACCTCCGTTGGGCGAAGTGGTGTTTGGAAGCTATATAAGCAAACTTTTTAAGGCTTAGCAGACTTATAAGCAAGGTTGCACGGGTACGAGGGTACTTGGAGACTTTGGAGACTGGTGCTGGTACTGGTACGGCTAATTTTTCAAAATAGGAGACGTGGGTACATGGAGACGCCAATTTCTTTTAAATATAATTTAATAATTTATAGAAATTCTGAAAATATAATGACATTAAATATAATATAATAATTTAGTAATGGTTGTTGCAACGTTTTAAGAAATCCTTGTGACCTGCATTTGTTTTGAGCATTGTTTTTCTTCCATTTGTACTACATTTTGATTATTTTGTTGCGTGTGTTTTGTTTTGTTTTAACATTTTAAGGTTTCCCTTTTTTTTGTTTGGCTTGGAGACGGTGGGAGACGGGCAGATACGTTAGCGGGAAGTCTCCTCTCTATGGAGACGTTTCCAACCAAGTTTCCGGTGCGGGATACGCGTCCGAGTCTCCGATAAGAGTACCCAGGGGCGCGGTACGAGTACCCATGCAACCTTGCTTATAAGCGGATCTGAAATAATTGAAAAGAGATTTTATGAGCAGACTTTAAGGAAGTGTATAAGCAGATCTTAAGACATATGAGCAGATCTTGGGAAGGATATGAGTAGTCTTCAATATAGAAATCAGACCAGAAATCCTTAATATTGCAGGCAGTGGCATTGTTACTCTTTTGTGGGGCAAAATTAGGGCATTTAATCAAAGGAAACATTATAGACCACCATCCCATTGGCTGAGTTTTCATCCCTAGGATCCTCAAGGAGCTGGGCACAATCCAGAGAGAAGTGTTCCCTCCCAGAAAGATGGCTGGCTACTTGTGAGTTATTGGAGAGTTATAACCCGTTGCCATAACATTACCATCTGAGGAAGGAGCCTCAAGATTTTGGCTGCATTTTTCTAGAGATATAGTGGGAGTAGAATTTGTGTCCATCTCCTTCGATATAAGATTCCTCAACTCCTTTACTAATTGGGATCCTTGCAATTAGACTCTTAGCCACACTAGACTCTTAAAAAACCTTGAGTTCATGGTAACAGAACCACAACCCCCTTGAATATAAGTTTTCATGCCTTGTCAACCCATTCTTTCAGAATGGCAGGATTTGGCCAAAAACTTTCGCATTTGCCAATAAGGGCAGATTTGGACAGGGTAGCATCCCAGACATCCACTTTTTATTAGAATCAAAGACCACTTTGAGGATAAAATCTGCCTTTTAACACGACTCTGCTTTCCATATTCTGCCACTTTTTGTGGAATCAGAAAAACAGCCTCTGGTTCATCTGTAGCCTTATTTGCAGAAGTGTTCAGCTCATCATTGAATTAAGTGGTAGATCCAGACAAGGGTTCAGTCCAAGCAGAGTCCCATCTACAATCCTCAACATTGACTGAAAAAGATCAGAAGAGGCGGTGACATGACCCAAATTTTCATTTTCAAAAGTTCAAGTCGGGCATAAAATGGAAGCAAAGAGTAAGGCCGAACAACAGCAGACACAGTGGAAAGATGAGCACATAAAGGACATATAATAGCAAGGATCTTTTCGTTTTGAATGTGTGTTACAAGGTATTATTTTTTGTGCATGCAATCACTATGTGGTAGTTTTCTTTCTGCATATACTACATAGAAATCAATATTGTTCTTTGATTATTAATAATTCACAAGAAAAACACATTAACTGAGAATGGTAAAGTGGTGAATCAATAAGCAGAGAAATAATAGTTAATCAAGATTAACTATTTCAAACATTTATTGGGTGGCTCTTTTTCTGAGGAATTTCCAATGGTTTATGTATTTCAGCAGCTAAAATGCATCATTGCCTAACTTTCTAGGTACCATTGTATCAACTTTGTACATTATTGTGCTTATAAGTATTATAGTTCATGAGGATGTTATAGTAATGTGGGATACTGATCTCCTGTAGGAAGTATAACTGGTTTTGATTGAAATTTAATTGAAATCAAACAAATGAAAGTTCAGCATTTCTCACTGGAATTTATAGTCATTTGCATTTGAATTTTCTGAATTTAATCTTTTTTTAATTCTGTTACCAGGCAGATTGTCATGCCGCAGTTGCCTTTTCATTACTGTTAAGATTGAAAAGACACATGAAAATTGTGTATGGACTGTCTGATGCTCGTTGTCAGGTAAGTTGCATTTTAGCTTGTCTATCTGATGCTCTAAATGATGTCTTATTTGAGTTGCATTTTAACAAAATGACCATTGAGATAATTTGGATGATTTCCTCTAATGGAACATGATATCAATTCTATTTTCCATTGTTAAACAATTGCAGGCGTTTTCTTCTACTGAGGCCATTAGGTTGGGGGATGTTTTGACTAAACAAAATATACCATTTAGCACTGTGGGCATTCCTACTGCTTCCCCTAGGACTGTGCAACAAGTGCTTGAACAATATCAGGTGAGCCTGTTTCTATTTTGTTTTGTAAAGATTTCAATAATATGACTATCTGCTATTACTAATTGTGAATGATACTGTTATGGGGTTTTTGGTCTGCTACGTCCAGTATTTGTTGGGAAATTGATATATTTATTTCCATCAGATAAAAAGGTCTGAGTCACACAAGCTTTACACCTTTCTATTGATGTGAAGGCCTTTTTTCTGCTGCATAAACTATAAAAATGATAGAAGTTATTCTTGTGAAAGCATAGTTGTTGAATGTGTAAATTGACAAATGAGAGTTGGAGCATCTGTTTGTTCTATTGGCTCCAATTACATTTGTATTTGTCATGAAATTTACACCATTTATTTCCATTAGTTTAAGGTCTCAATCAAACAAGTCTTATCTTTCAATTATGAATAAATACTATAGAATATGTTGTTATGGAAGTATGTCTTGGACATGTAATTTGACAAACGAGAGTTGAAGCTTCTGATTGTTCTACTTAAAGTAAATCAATTTAGGGAAATAAAAATAAAAATAAAATGATATCAGTAATGGTTGGAGGGAATGGGAGGTCAATATTGATCCACTCTGACAAAATAGATGTTCACAGCAATAAAGGATAAAAACCATTTTGTATTCAGAGTGACTTTGCTCCTACGGTTGCATATGATCAATGTACATTAATGTGTTTCTCTTTTGTTTCTCTTTTTTGGTTGAATCAATAATCCCTTTTCAATAGCATTTTTTTCTGATGGTGTCCTTGGTACATCTTCCACTGTTTGTTGCATGAAAATTACTTTTATAAAATGGTGAGGTGATTATGCAAAAATTTATGTGAAGTCTAGTGAAGATGTATACTTTAGCAACTTAGCTCACTGATACAAGTGTCTTGCCTCAAAGGCTCTACCTTCCATCCTCCTCTCCTCTTCCCTCTCCTGTGGGTAGGCCATGGCTTTTTCAAGTGATGAGTTGTTGAAATTTCTCTACGAACATTCTGAAATACTACAGTTATCAAACCAAACTTCCAATCAAGAGTGGGAAATGGATGCTCCCAGAAAATGAATAGCACTAACAAGGTTTATTTGCTATTGGGGACTCTAAAGAAGTGTGGTTTGATAGAGAAAGGTCTCTAATCTGTTGATTCATACTGACATACATTAGTCTGACATAGTTAAAGCTTATACTTGAAGCTCTGGATCCATCAGAATTGGGAGCATGGGGTTGGTATGTGTGCATCTAGAGGAGAATAAGCAATTTTTTCAAGGATGTCCCTTAATCGGTTTAGGCAATTCATGAAACCTTGCATGCTGGCCTTCAAACCTATACAACATGGCACTTCATCCTCCCTTACCCAAAAGAGAACTTTGGAATAAATTTTCAACAAACTCAAATAGGATTATGGAATTTTTTAGTTCATTGGAACAATTTTCTTTTCTTCAGAATTTATCTTGAAGCTTGGTATTCTAATTATTCATGTATTGGTGTATATTTAAACCTTTAGAAAGCCGCCTCCTAATTGAGTTTTCCTTAAACTGGGTGGGATCGAGTACAAGCAGCCCATTGACTTTGAGAATACTCTCAACAATATGGGTTCAATCCCTCACAGCAAAGAAACATATGTTAATAATGTTGCAAGTCAAGCAGCCATGGAGTTATGTAAAAGAGCTTCTGGTAAAAATCTTTGTATTCAGTTTTTACGTTGACGGCCCAGATATCATTGGTGGATGAGAGAGAATGGAATGAGGATTGGCAATATAGCTCCATAAGTAGTATTTGTGATGCTAAGGGAGGAGGGAGTAGAAACCAAGAAAATTTGCTCTAGATAACAACATGTAAAATATTTTAGGAATAATCTCTAAGCGGAAAATCTCTAAAGGTGAAAAGCTTGAATTCATCATTACAAGTGGGGCAAGAATAATAACATTATAAAATGTGAAACAGCAACGAAATAATGAAGAGATGGACTAAATAAAAACAAAATTGAAGTGATAAGACATATAGAAACAAAAATGAGTAAATTAAAATAGAATTGAAGTGATTAGAGTAAATTGTGATTAAAATAAAAACAAACTTGGATTGTTTGAAGATAGAAGCATACATGAGTAAAAGTATATGTGCAGAAATTGTCCACATTGGATTTCAAATGACCCCTGCCCACAACTACGCATAATGTAGGCTTTTAGCACCTCACAATTTTTTTCCTAGCTCTCCTTTGTAGTTTGTGGCATCAGAATAGGTTCAGGATCTCTGCAATTTGGTGAAAGGAATCTTAGAGCCTCCATTTTGTAAGCGTGCTACAAACCTTTCACACTTGACAGATCCAAAATTTCCAAACACATTGGTATTCTTTAAGGAATACTTAGATCAGTTAAGTTTCCCCTTGTGCTTAGCCCTGCCTTGAGTTTGTCCAACCAATTCAAGGATCATTGGGACATGAAGATCTGTTTGATGTTTCTATCATTTTTAGAATCAAGGCTGGAAGTTCTAGAGGAATACTGGGACACACATGAATCACATGTGGATTCGTTAGTTTCACTATTTTTGGTGAACCTTGGCCAATCTTTACAATTGGATTTTGAAAAATTAGAAACCCTTCTGAGGAGAGGAACTCTTCATTTGTCATTGTGCCAGACATTTTTTCATAGTGATTTGTAGATCCACTAAGGATAGGGAATTGATTCTTTTGAAAGGACCTTTGTCTTGGGACAAAGCTTATCTTTATATGAAACCTTGGCATCCCAAATTCGATCCTCGCACTAAAACATTCTTAGAAATTCTAGTTTGGGTTTGACTCCCAACCTTTTGTTTCTTTTTTGGCTCTCTTCATGCCTTATTTCCATTGATAATTTGATTGGAAAATTCATTATGATGTCAGTCAGAAATCATAGTTTCAGTCTACTTTCATGAATGCTTGGATTCTTGTGGATATAATAAAACTCAAAAAATTTGGCAGCAATATCATCTCGTTTCTGTAATGTCTCTTACCAAGATATACCTGATTTCTCACCTTTCCTCACTGTTTAGAGTATAGACATTTTGACAGATAGTTGTGTGTAATCTGATTTGTTTACTGAGTTTGTGTTACATTGATGTCATATGAGTAAAGGCAACCAAACTTGACATTCATGAATGACAATTGTAAATAATAGCGTACAACTGAAATCAAAAAGTATTTCACATATATTACAGCTGTTAAATATTAGATTACAAAGATGTCATGCAATGTCCCCTCTTTGAGATATAAAAGGGAGAAGAGAATCTCATTTGAAAGGAGGATGGGGAGAGGAAGGAGAAAGAAGGGAACATGTGAAACAAGCAGGGATTAATGGAAGTAGAAAGGAATGGGCAGAAATGATGAAGGGTTGTAACTCTTTCAAAGGGTGATAATAATTAAAGGTTGTTACCCTTGCAAAGGGCAGATATGATGAAGAGGCGTGACTCTCCCTCACATGGGAAGATATAAAGGGGAGAAGATTTCATTTGAGGAATACATCCAAGGAGATCAACTTGGCGAATAGAAAATAAGCATTGTAATGAATAATCAGAAGTGCAGATCTGATTTGAATAATAAGACAACAATGAGGAGACATGACCCATTTGATGGATATCTCTTTCCAAAGAGACATGTCTATTCAATGAGATATGAAGGTATAAAAAGAGTAAGCAATTAATGGAAGAGGATCATCATCGAATCTCTCAAGCAGAATCAGATTCCAAGCAGAGTCAGTAAACAAATACATTTGCCAAGGAAGATCAAAGCATTCAGCATAACAACACTTCAGTCTAGGATCGACTTATAGAGGTTGAACAATGTTGGTTGAAAATTTTGTACACTTGGGGAAATATACAAAACTGTGGCTTCAACCACAGTGTGAGAGTAAAACTCTCCTAATTAAAGGAAGGCTCCCCCTATCTATCTAATACTAAAACTAAAATAGGATTGAACAGCAGTCTTTCTTCTTTTTTCAAGAAAGCCAATATCCTTTTCTCTTCACAAAAAAGTGATAGCAATTTAACATAAAACAGCAGTAACAACTTTTTGAAATGAAATGAGAGAAAGGTAATGAAGTTTCCTGAAAGTTCAAAGACTTCCATCACTTCCTTCGGGACGGGACAGCAATATCAAGATCAAAGTCGTGACTATGTAAAGTCCTATCTACCCTTTTCTATTCTAATGATATTAAGAACAAATTATAACAGCACAAAGTCTGAAATAACTTATTTCTTTCTACACAAGACAACAAGAACTAGTGTGAGCTCAAAGTTTCACAACTATTTCTTATTATAAATTTTACTTCTAATCTCTTTTAAGAACGAGTGTAAGCACAAAGTCTTATAGCTATTTCTCAATAGAACTTCTACTTTAACTAAATTAATCTCCAATACTTTCAGCACAAAGTCTACAAATCAAGTTTGATTAAGCCCTTTAAGAAATACTTGCAAGAAAGGTAATATTGAACATAAACTCAAGAATATAGCACAAAGTCTCAACACTTGAGTGTGTTGGGGAAAAAGTGACACTAAGCAAACATGCCCTAATCTCACTTTCAACCACACACTTGTGGAATACGAAAGAGCCTAGAGGTATCACACAATTGGCTACTTCTTTTTGTGGAAGAGAGAGCCACGGGCTACCTATTAGGATTTCTATTCCTTTGTTGTAATTGAAAGATAAAATGATACAAGTTCAAACCCTAATCCCAAAATGCAAGTATGAACTAATAACAAGATTGCAGAATTGAGATTAAACAATGAACAGCTGTAAATACAAGGACGAAATAAGAATGCAGATGTGTACCCGGAGTCAAAATCGGACTGAAAATGTTCGGGACGGGGGCGTGGGCGCCACTGTCCTGAAAACTGCACCGGAAATTGCTGCTCTGCACTCTGGAACACTGTCGGAAAGCTGTCTGCAAACTGTCTGTCCGGAGGACCAGGGTGCCCAGCGCCTCTGTCCCAGGGACCAGGGCGCCCAACGCCCCTGTCTTGGCAGGACCAGGGTGCCCAGCGCCCCTGTCCCAGTCTCCTGCTCTGCAATTTCACACAAAGTGCTGTCCCAACTTTCTCTCTCCGGATCTGTATCCTGCGGCGTCGTCCGAATCCCGAAACCTGCAATAATATCTGAAAAGGGGGAGGGGCGGCTATATAGGGTTTTGCCTTAGTCAAACCCCTGCTTCGGTGATTTCCACCTCCACGAATAGCCAAGTTGTTTTGTAAAATGTATTGTGTGTGCAGACCTAGTGTGTGTGCAAGGTCCAAAATGCAAGAAAGCAAACTAGAGCAACCTAGAAAGTAAACCCTAATTGCTTGTAAACGATAATGTAAATGCTCTAAATCAAGATACAATTTGATCTAAAGCGTGAATAAATGATGTATCAAAGCTTATGCAAAGACATGAAAACAATACGAAATCATACCCAACCCTCAAGGGAGGAGTACAAGCCAATCTTCAGTCGGTAATCCCCTATTGTTCTTCAATGTCTTCCAAACCCTAAGTGGATGAATGAATTTGATAGATGCTTGATAGAAAGATGTTATAAGATGTTGAAGTCCTCAAAGATCTGCTCTTTCGCTGCATATGAAATTCCTGGAAACAAAAATCCCATCCCTTCAAATGAGGAAAGAGAGCTTTTATGTATGAAACCCTAGGTCGTAAATTCATATTTTGGCCGACCTAGAGATTGAATATCCCGCCAATTTCTTGGGGTTAAGCTTTATTTTATGATTGGATCGCGCTCCTAAAATTTCGGGAAAAATGTCCGGGACCATGTTGCACTCCGGGCGCCACGGTCCCGACAACTTTTCACCAAATTTTCAGGGCCGTCGGATATGATGATTTTAGAGAGAATCCCGAAGTTACAGGTGATTTCGAGATGTTTTGACCCCGAAACCAAGCCCCCAAGTTCGAAATAGGACTTAATTAGGGTTTTTGATTAAGTGGTGTATTGGAGGAATAAAATGCGAAGGGCACGCTTTAGTGAAAGGGCCCAACTTTGTGATGTAGAGAATGATGAAATAGGACCTTAGACCTAATTAATTTGATTAATTAAGTGCTTAAGGAGAAATGCAATGCAAAATGCAAAATGCACTAAGGCGGGTGCTAAACTAGGTGTGAAATTGTACCACCCTAGCGAGTGCGTACAATTTACGACGCTACATTTAGCCCCCACTTTAGCGGTCATATGAGTACTACGTGCATATGCAAGCTAAAGTACAGAAAAGTAAACATTATTTGAAAAAGGATATATCCATAAGTTGTCGGACGAAGCCCCCAGCGGTATCTGCAGTACACAGTTAGGAACCGCACCCTACAAAACACACGTTAGATCACAAAATCACCTAATGCTTACTAGGGAAAGTGATGAAATCTGTGAGTAGCTATATGCCCCCCCCTGTTTCGACTTGCTTATTAGGGAGGTGAAACAGGGTAGCATGTTTACTTGCGACAAATTGTGTAAGAGAGTATTGATGAGGGGTGTTCACTAAATAGGCTTCATCAGAGCACTTTTTGGAACATCCCGAGAGTAGGGGAAGGAAAATACGATTCCAACGCAACAAACGGTTTGAAAATCGCATCTCCCAAACTCAAGTTATGATAAAATGAATGACAGAGGAGAATTAGGGTTTCAAAAAGTAGGAATAAGCAAACGAGAGTATATACTTCGAAAGTGACACTTGTATTCGTCACTTTGTTGATTTTAGAATACTATTCAGTGCAGTGGAGCCCACCTAGCCATCACCATGCCTTCACGACGACCGGAGCGTCCCACGAGGATCGAGATCCTGCGCCAGGCCGTGATCGACGACGAGCCACTGGACGAGGTGAGTTGACTGAACGTTTGACTTTTGATTTTTCGCATGTTTGACTTTTCTGTGATCGTATGCGGGCCTTGAAGGCTGACTGGGGCCCACCCAGGGCGCCATGGTCCCTGAGGGGCGCCCTAGTCCCCCCAGGGCGCCATGGTCCCTGACAGGGGCGCCATGGTCCCCTCAGGGCGCCATGGTCCCCAGTCAGGGCCTGGCGAGAGGTTACAAGGCTAGCATACAATGTACAACAGTTTGCATTTGCACCATAAACAAGATTATAAGGAGTAGTTCCCATAGCAATTCGTACACTCGTTCGGTAAGCCCAAAGAGCATAGATTAGCTGGTTACTCCAATCCTTACCATGCTTATTCACGGTTTTATGAAGAATTTGTTCAATTATCTTATTGGATGATTCGGCTTGGCCATTTGATTGAGGATAATATGGTGTAGAAAATCGATGTTTGATATGATACTTCTCGAGGAATTTCTTCACATCCTTGTTTTTAAACGATGTCCCATTATCTGAGATAATAGTGGAAGGTATCCCAAATCGAGAAATGATGTTTTCCAGAAGAAATTGACAAATCACTTCAGCAGTAGTAGAGCGAAGAGGAATAGCTTCTACCCACTTCGTAAAGTAATCTGTTGCAGTTATAATGAAGGTGTGTCCTTGAGATGAAGGAGGAGAAATTTTTCCAATAAGATCCAAACCCCATGCGGAAAAAGGCCAAGAAGCTACTTGAGAACGAAGTTCTTGGGCAGGAGCATGAATCAGATTATTGTGTTGTTGACATTGATGACATTTTTTAACAAATGAAAAGGAATCCTTCTGCATAGTTTGCCAATAGTATCCCATACGAAGCAACCTATGAACCAAGGATTTGCCCCCAAAATGCCCCCCACAGGCACCTGAATGTGCCTCTTCAAGAGCAACGGGGATTTCCGACTTGTTAAGACAACGAAGGAGAAGACCATCGTAACCCCTTCGGTATAGGACATTAGAAAGAATGATATACCTAGCAGACAACTTGCGGATTCTAGCCCTAGTGTTCCTATTAGCGGAATCAGGAAAGGTACCATCAGTCAAATATCTTACGATATGCGAGTACCATTCGTCTGAGTCTACAAAGTCACAACATGTTATCAAGCTAGAATCATCTTCGATAGCCGGAGAAATAAGATTGTGAATAACGAAATTAAGATCGATCATAGGGTCCTCTAAAGATACTAGAGAAGCCACACATGCCATTGCATCCGCATGTCGATTATCTTTTCGAGGAACGGGTTCCATGGTATAAGAATCGAAATTTTGTAATAAAGAGATAGCAAGATCTTTATATTGTGATAATTTGTCTTCGTTTTGCTTGATACACTCCTGTTACCTATCTTATAATCAATTGCGAATCTCCATAGATATGTATGTGTTTTATATTCAGAGCTAAGGCTGCTTTTATTCCCGCTATAAGAGCCTCATACTCAGCAATGTTATTGGTACACAGGAAATTTAAACGATATGATAAAGGAATAGGTTTCTTTGTAGGAGAAATCAGAACAACACCTGCCCCCGATCCCATACGACACTTAGAGCCATCAAAGTACAACTCCCAAGTTTCATCTTTCTCTATAGAAAGAATGAAGTCGTCAGGAAAGGACTCAGGGTTAGGGAAGGAGAAAGGTGAAGGGGCCTCAACTAAGTGATCGGTCAACGCTTGTCCTTTAATTGCTCTTTGTGAAACAAATTTAAGGTCAAATTCAGTTAACATCATAACCCACTTAGCTAGACGTCCTGATAAATCAGTTTTAGAGAAAAGATGCTTCAAAGGATCAAACTTAACCATGACATGGACTTCTGAATTTAAAAGATAATGTCTCAATTTCTGAGTCGCAAATACCAAGGCCAAGCATTGTCTTTCTATCGCAGAATATCGGGTCTCATAATCGAGTAAGGTACGACTTATGTAATAAACCGGACATTCCTTACCATCTTTATCATGTTGTGCCAACAATGCTGCGAGAGCATGAGAGGAAGCAGCTGTATACAGAAGGAAGAGTTTAGAAGGTTCGGCAGGTTGAAGAATAGGAGGACTAGCCAAATACACTTTTAAATCTTCAAATGCTTGCTGACAATCCTCATTCCATTGAAAAGTGATATCCTTTTTAAGAAGTTGAGTAAAAGGAAAGGTACGATCCGCAAGTTGAGACACAAACCTACGAATAGCTTGAATCTTTCCTTGTAGGCTTTTAAGTTGAGACACATTTCGAGGAGGTGGCATGTTAACAATAGCATCTATTTTCTTAGTATCCACCTCAATCCCACGATGCGAAACTATGAATCCTAATAGTTTTCCACTATCCACACCAAAAACACATTTTTCGGGGATTCAAGCGCATGTGATATTTACGAATTCTTTCAAAAATTTGTCGGAGGATTTTAACATGATCCATGCGAAGAAAGGATTTGGCCAAAATATCATCAACATAATCCTCTAAAATCTTATGCATATAATCATGAAAGATAAGGGTCATCGCTCGTTGATAAGTTGCACCGGCATTTTTAAGTCCAAAAGGCATCATTATCCAACAAAACGTACCCCAGGGAGTGGTGAAAGCGGTTTTGAATTGATCTTGAGGGTTAATAAAAATTTGATTGTAACCTGAAAAACCATCCATGAAGGATAACAAGGCATGTCCTGCCGTAGAATCAACTATCATGTCAATGTTTGGAAGAGGGAAATCGTCTTTCAAAGAAGCCTTATTTAGATCCCGAAAGTCAGTACACATTCTTATTTTGTTATCTGGTTTAGCCACAGCGACAATATTTGAAATCCATGGGGAATAGTCAATAGGGCGGATAAATCCAGCCTCCAATAATTTTTCACTCTCAGCCTTAACCAGCAGAGCCACCTTAGGATTCATTTTTCGAATCTTTTGTTTCACGGGCTTAGCATCAGGAACTAAGACAATATTATGAGTAACGATCTTAGGATCTATACCAAGCATGTCAGAATATGTCCAAGCAAAGATCTCAGGGAATTCATGCAATAGTTCTTCATATTGTTTCTGTTCCTCTTCATCCAAACATTTCCCAATTTTAATAACTTTCTCTTTATTGCAAAGGTCTATCTTAACATCAGTGGTATCACTTATGAGAAGATTGCTTTGTTGAGGAGTATCCTTTAACTGAGGGAATTCTTTCACAATCTTATCGTTATCAATCTCTTTTCCAAAATAGGCTTCGGTGTTCAAACAATAAGGGAGTCCCCTATTGTGATGATAACGAGGAAGAGTGTCATAGGCTCCCAAGAACTCAGCTAAAGCATCGTCGGTAGGAAAGATATCCAAAGCACAATCACCCGAAGAATCCTCGTCAATATACTCAGGGTGTTGTATTGATAGAGATGTAGAAATAGCATTAACACTAATGCATGGTCTTTTAGAAGCTTTAGTACGTCTGCAGGGATTATAGCCAAGTCCAAAGGCATAATTGTGAAAATTAGTCTCTAGAGGAACTCTTATCCCTTGTTCATTAGCACCACAACCTTTTCCATGATACCCATGCTTAGCGAAAATGCGAAAACCACGACCATAACGATCAGCCATTTCAGGAAGAGAAGGTGGTTTTTCATAAGACAAAGAATCAAACTCTTCATAATTATAGATGTGAGGAGAAGAGGTTTGAGAAGCGGCCACAAAATTATTACTCATAGATTCAGGTAAGGTTGATTGATTTTTAGCTTCTTCTTTCTTTTCAACTTTAATTTCTCTAGAAGAAACCTTATATTCACCTACAAAGGTAGGGTTAAAATCAAGAGATCCCCAATCATCTTCTGCGAGGACCTTCTCAGGATCAAAATCCTTTTTATGTGTATTTTCAAGTCGAGAAGGATCTTCTTCAGGAGTTCCAGACTCATCCGAAGGATTTTGATCATTGGAGAGCGAAGACTCATCGATAGGTTTCTTGTTTAAAGAGTCATCACTAGACGAGGATGGCTTAGAAGAATCTCCTTTGGAATTAGATGTTTGTAGACAAGCTTGAAAATTAGTATCACCCATCAAAGTGTATGTCTTATTGTTATAAACGAATTTAACTTGTCTATGCAATGTAGAGGGGACAGCTTGCATGCTGTGAATCCAAGGCCTCCCTAATAACAAGTTATATGTTAAATTTCCAGGCATAACATGAATAGGAGTAGGCAAAGTAACAGGTCCCACTGTGAGAGGTAAGGTGATGATACCTAATGAAGTCTTAGCCACATTGTCAAAGCCACGAATGGGACGAGAGTCAGGCTCCATAAGAGATGTATCCACATTCATCTTATGCAATAGATTAATACTACACACATTAAGGCCAGAGCCATTATCTACTAGTGTTCGTCTTATAGCAGTGTCTTTCATGACAACCACAATCATCAAGGGATCATATTGTTGTTGAATTTCATTTGTAGGCAACTCATCTTGGGTAAACACAATTTGAGCTTTAGGATTCATCACAGAGTTAACAAAAGATGCTATATTACTAGATGTATTCGGTGGAGGAACATTCAAATCTTTCAAGGCATCTTGTAACATTCCATGATAAGCGGAAGAAGTTTGAATCAAATCCCAAAGGGATATCTTAGCAGGGGTAGCTTTAAGTTGTTCTATGAGATCATATTCCTTACCCATAACTTGCGAGATACGGGGAGCTTGAGGAAGAATTGGTTGAGGATTAGGAAGGGAAACTGGAATAACAGGAGGAGGATTAGGTTGCCTATTATTTCTAGTATGATAAGTATGGGCAACCGCATGATAACTCTCTCTAGTTATTTGTTTAGCATAATTGTAAGGACTTATAGGTTTTCTTCCTTGTATAGTGATAATTGGTTTATTCGGGGTACGAAAGGAATCATGATCATACCTTCCTTGGACAGTAAGGAGAGGTGATTTAGGAATTTGAAAGGTGGGAGAAGGATAAGCACCTTGGACTTCAAAGAGAGGCTTGTTATATTCATTCAAATTTATCATGTTAACCAATTTAGAGGTCTTGTTTTTGTTTATAGGTTTCGACAAAGCCACAAAGTCATCAAGAGCATCATCCAACAAAGCATGATCATATCGGTTAAAAGGTTTGTCTTTTGATTCAAAAGGAGACATCTCCTCATAGAGGGGATTATTGAAAACAACCATGTTACTAGATTCAGGGGAAGAGTTGATAGGAATGTATCCTTGAGAGGAATCATTCGACTTATCTTTCTCATCACACCTAAATGGCATAGTAACAAGATTTATGAGTTTTTGGTAAAATGAAGGTTTAGCATCCTTAGGGTTTAAAAACTCATCTAAAGCTTCATCTAATTCATCTTGGCCATACTCATAATAATCATCAAAAGCATGAACATTTTGCAAATAAAAATCTGACATTTTGAAAAGATTGCATAAAATTTAAACACACAATGCAAAGAAACACACTCTTTTTTTTTTCTTTTTTTTCTCTTTTAATGAAAATGAAATGAAAGACACACTAACTCTAGATCTAGATCTAACACATGCAATGCAAGAGGAAGCAATGATAGATTCACGTCGAGTTCACCAAAATGTGTTGGGGAAAAAGTGACACTAAGCAAACATGCTCTAATCTCACTTTCAACCACACACTTGTGGAATACGAAAGAGCCTAGAGGTATCACACAATTGGCTACTTCTTTTTGTGGAAGAGAGAGCCACGGGCTACCTATTAGGATTTCTATTCCTTTGTTGTAATTGAAAGATAAAATGATACAAGTTCAAACCCTAATCCCAAAATGCAAGTATGAACTAATAACAAGATTGCAGAATTGAGATTAAACAATGAACAGCTGTAAATACAAGGACGAAATAAGAATGCAGATGTGTACCCGGAGTCAAAATCGGACTGAAAATGTTCGGGACGGGGGCGCGGGCGCCACTGTCCTGAAAACTGCACCGGAAACTGCTGCTCTGCACTCTGGAACACTGTCGGAAAGCTGTCTGCAAACTGTCTGTCCGGAGGACCAGGGCGCCCAGCGCCTCTGTCCCAAGGACCAGGGCCCCCAACGCCCCTGTCCCAGTCTCCTGCTCTGCAATTTCACACAAAGTGCTGTCCCAACTTTCTCTCTCCGGATCTGTATCCTGCGGCGTCGTCCGAATCCCGAAACCTGCAATAATATCTGAAAAGGGGGAGGGGCGGCTATATAGGGTTTTGCCTTAGTCAAACCCCCGCTTCGGTGATTTCCACCTCCACGAATAGCCAAGTTGTTTTGTAAAATGTATTGTGTGTGCAGACCTAGTGTGTGTGCAAGGTCCAAAATGCAAGAAAGCAAACTAGAGCAACCTAGAAAGTAAACCCTAATTGCTTGTAAACGATAATGTAAATGCTCTAAATCAAGATACAATTTGATCTAAAGCGTGAATAAATGATGTATCAAAGCTTATGCAAAGACATGAAAACAATACGAAATCATACCCAACCCTCAAGGGAGGAGTACAAGCCAATCTTCAGTCGGTAATCCCCTATTGTTCTTCAATGTCTTCCAAACCCTAAGTGGATGAATGAATTTGATAGATGCTTGATAGAAAGATGTTATAAGATGTTGAAGTCCTCAAAGATCTGCTCTTTCGCTGCATATGAAATTCCTGGAAACAAAAATCCCATCCCTTCAAATGAGGAAAGAGAGCTTTTATGTATGAAACCCTAGGTCGTAAATTCATATTTTGGCCGACCTAGAGATTGAATATCCCGCCAATTTCTTGGGGTTAAGCTTTATTTTATGATTGGATCGCGCTCCTAAAATTTCGGGAAAAATGTCCGGGACCATGTTGCACTCCGGGCGCCACGGTCCCGACAACTTTTCACCAAATTTTCAAGGCCGTCGGATATGATGATTTTAGAGAGAATCCCGAAGTTACAGGTGATTTCGAGATGTTTTGACCCCGAAACCAAGCCCCCAAGTTCGAAATAGGACTTAATTAGGGTTTTTGATTAAGTGGTGTATTGGAGGAATAAAATGCGAAGGGCACGCTTTAGTGAAAGGGCCCAACTTTGTGATGTAGAGAATGATGAAATAGGACCTTAGACCTAATTAATTTGATTAATTAAGTGCTTAAGGAGAAATGTAATGCAGAATGCAAAATGCACTAAGGCGGGTGCTAAACTAGGTGTGAAATTGTACCACCCTAGCGAGTGCGTACAATTTACGACGCTACATTGAGTAATTTTCTTCTATTCCTTTCAATTCTTCAATTTACACATAAAAGCTCAAAGACTTTTTTGCTGCAAATTTGGCAGAGTTTTTGCTTGCTTTCCAAAAGATAAAGATTACAATAGACCCCCTCAAGTATTTATAAGAGAGGAGTCATGAGAAAAAGGTGGGAGGATCCTAACTAACTTGAGAAATTTTCTCAACCACCAAAACTTATTCAATAACTAACTATGACTTATTCAAAGTTACAAGTCCTATTCTAAATTGACTTGTTACTCATCTACTTGTAATTACAAAAGTGCAAATAATGACTTGACTTGCAATTTACAAAATGTTTTTACAAATAAACATGTCAAAAGAAAAACTACAACTAAGAGATTACAATTTTGAAAAATGCAACTAAGTGTTGAAAAACACTTAATTTGCAGCATGTGAAGACATGAATCCTTCGAACTTCTGGATGATCGTTTGTAGCTCAGCAGGATTCGGCTCGTGGGTGTTTTTGGCAACAATCATGGTCTTTACAATGGTATCATGGCATTGAAGAAGCATAGAGTTGTTCTTCTCCAAAGTGGACTAGATTTCGTGCAAGAAGATTTGATGTTTCATCAAAACTTGAATTGAGGCAGCTGAAAATTGTTCGCTCCTCCACTCATTATGAATCTTCATTAGTAGATCTGCGAGCACTTTTTCTTCTGGTATCAACTCCCCATTCTGACCCACGATATTGCAAGAGGCCTTCTCACAGTGAGAAACAACACCTTGGAATTATTCAACTCGCAATCTCATTGCATCATCAATCTCCTCAATGAAGGGTTTGAGAGCAAGGGCTTTGTTCTCTAGAAGTTCTTCAAATTCCAGATACATGACCCTGGAAGGAATAATGGCATGCTCCTGAAGAACACTCAACTGTTGTCGAGGCATCTTGCGCCAAACTATCAAGCTACCTTCAACCCTTTACAAATTTTGTTTGAAAGTCTCGGAGGTATGATTCAATTTTTCTTCAATAGTCTCCAACTTAGTCATCATTTGGAATGTCTTTCAGCACTTGCAGACATAGATCATGAAGTTGATCCACCCAAGAATCCAATGCTTGTACCTTCTGAGCAGCTCTTTCAACTCCTCGAATTGATTCTTGTGAACTAGAAGAACTTGTAGGATTACTCCCTTCACTAGCAGGTTTTGTGATTTTATGAACA
The DNA here is from genome assembly GCF_030272615.1 of Cryptomeria japonica. Taxonomy (NCBI): domain Eukaryota; kingdom Viridiplantae; phylum Streptophyta; class Pinopsida; order Cupressales; family Cupressaceae; genus Cryptomeria; species Cryptomeria japonica. The sequence goes on along the minus strand of NC_081406.1, from coordinate 550,615,014 downwards.
GCTGCAACAAGTTGCCTATTCTCCTCTTCTAGCTTGTCTTTCTTCGCTAGAAGTTTATCATACCGTTGTACTAGTGAAGCTACGGATTGCTGAGCATCATGCTTGTCGGTTGAAAATTTTGTTCACTTGGGGAAATATACAAAATTGTGGTTTCAACCACATTGTGTGAGTAAAACTCTCCTAATTAAGGGAAGGCTCCCCCTATCTAACTACAACTTTGAAAATAAAATAGGATGGGACAACAATCTTTCTTCTTCTTTCAAGAAAGACTTATCTTTTTCTCTTCACAGAAAAGTGATAGCGATTTGATATAAAACAGCAGTAACAACTTTTGAAATGAAATGAGAGAAAGACGAACATCGAGAGATATTTTTTTGTAGTATAAGAAGACCTCGAGGTATCAAAAACATGAATTGAGGCACATAATTGAAATTACATTATTTTATTAGTATTATGTGAACACTCTTAATATGTCATTAATTTGGTAAGTGAATCCCTTAAGACATTTTGTAAGGTCAAGTCTGAACTTGGTGAATTATTTCATAATTTTTGACTTGACTCAAACTAAAGAAGGTACAAGATTTATGTAGAATCTAAGACAATTTATTGGTAGAAGAATCATATAATTCCTAAAGTAAAAAAAAGTCTACACTTCCGTCACTTCCTTTGAGACAGGATAGCAATATCAAGCTCAAAGTCTTGATTATATGAAGTCCTATCTACCCTTTTCTATACTAACGCTATCAAGAACAAATTAGAATAGCTCAAAGACTGGAATATCTTATTCTTTTCTACTTAAAACAATGGGAAAGAGTATAAGCTCAAAAACTCTCAGCTATTTCTCACAAAATTTGCTTCTAAACTATCTTTAAGAATAAGTGCAAGCACAAAGACTTACAGCTCCTCTCAAAAGAATATTTATTCTAATTTATATTAACCTCAAATATTTGCAGCACAAAGACTGCAAATCAAATGCGATTAAGCTCTTTAGGAAACACTTGCAAGAAAGATAATATAGAACACAAACTCAAGAATGTAGCACAAAGACTCAAAGCTTGAGCAATTTCCTTCTATTTCTTTCAATTCTTGAATTCACACGTGAAAGCTCAAAGACTTCTTTGCTGCAAATTTGGCAGAGTTTTTGCTTGCTTTTCGAAAAGATAAAGATTACAGTAGACCCCTCAAGTATTTATAGAGGAGGAGCCTTGAGAAAAAGGTGGGAGGATCCTAACTAACTTGAGAGATTCTCTCAACCACCAAGACTTATTCCAACTACAGTCCTAATTGAACACAACTTGTAGTTGCCTTACATGTAATCACAAAAGTGCAAGTAATGACTTAACTTGCATTTTACAAAAAGACTTTTACATGTAACTTGTCAAAAGAAAAACTACAACTAAAGATTACAAATGTGGAAAAAGACAACTAAAAACACTTAAGTTGTAGCATGTGAAGACATGAATCCTTCAAACTTCTGGATGATCATTTGTAGTTCATCGGGATCCGGCTCATGGGTGTTCTTGGCAACAACCACGGTCTTCACAATGGTATCATGCCATCGAAGGAGCGCAGAGCTGTTTTTCTCCAAGATGGACTGAATTTCATGCAAAAAGATTTGATGTTTCATCAATATTTGAATTGAAGCAGTTGAGAATTGATCGCTCCTCCATTCATTATGAATCCTTATCTACAAATCTGCAAGAACTTCTTCTTCTGGTATTAGCTATCCATCCTGACTTATTATGTTGCAAGAGGCCTTTTCACAATGAGAGACAATATCTTGGAAAACTTCACCTCGTAATCTCATTGCATCACCAATCTCCTCAATGAGGGATTTAAGAATAAGGGCCTTATTTTTCAGAAGCTCTTCAAATTTCAAGTACATGACCCTGGAAGAGATGATGGCATGCTCCTGTAGAACACTCAATTGTTGTTGGGGCTATTAGAATATTTAATTATATTTTAGTCACTTATATTTAGTTCCTTGTTTAATGGTCATTTAGCTTTTTAGTTAATTAGCTTATAAGCTTTATTTAGCATTTAACTTTTTCTTTTTGATCAATTAGCTTTTAGCTCTTTAATCTTTTACTTTAACGTTATGTTCTAATTATAGAACATCGTCTTGTAACCTCTATATATACGTGTGTATATCGTTCAATGTAATCATCCGATTATTGAATCATTCATTCAATTTATTTTTCATGGTATTAGAGCGGGTCGATGGGATTCTTTAAAGTTTGGCGAATTTTTTAATAAAAATTCATGGCCTTCTTTTTGGAATATTTTCTAGATTTTTTTAATTGTATTTTTATAAAAAAACGATTTTGCTTTTTTGAAGGCTTTTTGAGGGTTTCGAGTTTGTGGGCGAATTCCTTTGTGCTGGGTAGCAGTTCATGTTTTTTTTAGGGTTTTGGAGATTTTCGGGCTTGCAACCTGGAGGTTTTTTTTGAAGATTGAAAATTTTCCTAGGGTTTCTGCAATTTTCGACTAGGGTTTTGACCCTTCAGTTCAAGTCGAAATTTTTTTCTGGTTGCAGATTCTTGGTGGGTTTTTCGAGACCTCAACTGGGTTGTCGACAAATTTTTCTGGGTGCATCGTTTTTCGTGCGTCAATTTTTGAGCCGTCAGAATTGCATTTTGATTTCAGATTCTTGGTGGGTTTTTCAAAATATTTTTTGGGTTTGTCTCAGATTTTTTTGTCTTCTGGGCACCGTTTATGCTGTTTTAAGTTTGCAGAAAATTTTAGTTTATAAGTTTCTTCCAAACCTTGAAATTTGTGCCAGAATTCTTCTCCAGGGTTTCAATTTTTTCAGCAGTTGCTTCTATTCTGATTTTTGAATCAGATTCTTCTGTCTCATGCTTTCACTAGGTTGACCTTGTTCAACCTCCATTTTCGTGATGGCATCTTTGACCAACATCATGTTGGAACACAGTCAGAAGTTCAGTGGCCTCAACCACAACACCTGGAAACAGTGCATGTTCACGATATCTGAATATCATTACCTTTATCAAATTGATTTAGGCCAGACTTCGTCTTATAGGTCTGAGGGTTTTTACGATTTTTTCCTGAAAAATTGTCTATCGGTTTTCTGATTTTTTTCCACAAAAAATCATGGGAAGGTTTTCACGATTTTTTCCTGAAAAATTGTCTGTCGGTTTTCTGATTTTTGTGGTTACAAATCATCGTTTTTGTGGAAAAAAACGGTAAAACCCAGATAACTAAAATCTTACGCAAATATCACAGATTACAGATGAGATAATTTTTAAGGGAAAATTATAAACCCTGCAAACAATTTTTGAGGAAAAAATCGTGAAAACCCTCCCATGATTTTTTGTGGAAAAAATTAGAAAACCGATCCAATGACAAAATTCCAAGGTGCAAATTTTTAATTTCCATGCTCTGATACCATGAAAAATAAATTGAATGAATGATCCAATAATCGGATAATGTATTCAACAATATAATTTTTCGCAGGGTTTATAATTTTCCCTTTAAAATTATCTCATCTGTAATCCGCGATATTCGCGTAAGATTTTAGTTATCTGGATTTTACCCTTTTTTCCCACAAAAACGATGATTTGTAACCTCAGATTTCTTGGTTTTTCGATTTTCTCCTCAAAATCGTAAATTCTCTTTTCGAGGGTTCCTATTTCAGGGTTTGACGGTTTTTTCCTCAAAATCGTGCTTTGTTGCAGTTAGTTTGGGTCACACCTGCCAGGGCGAACATCTGCAACCGTGGTATCTTGCAGTCAGTTTTGGAGTTGATACTCTTCTACAAAAGGGTTTGCCGATTTTCCTCAAAATCATGGTTTCAATTTTCAGTTTGGTTACCCAACGTTAGGTTGGATGGATTCTGGTATTCTTGGTCATTAACACTTTTCAGATCCAGGGAGGGTCTCCACTGCAGCAGAGTGTTCTTTTCATTTGTGATCAAAAGACCTGCAGTGTCTTCTGTAAGGTAGTTAGTAGATAGAATGACCATTAAGGGAGGGTATTAGAATATTTAATTATATTTTAGTCACCTATATTTAGTTCCTTGTTTAATGGTCATTTAGCTTTTTAGTTAATTAGCTTTTAAGCTTTATTTAGCATTTAGCTTTTTCTTTTTAATTAATTAGCTTTTAAGCTTAATTTAGCTTTTAGCTCTTTAATCTTTTACTTTAACGTTATGTTCTAATTATAGAACATTGTCTTGTAACCTCTATATATACGTGTGTATATCGTCCAATGTAATCATCCGATTATTGAATCATTCATTCAATTTATTTTTCAGGGGCATGGTACGCCAGATTGTCAAACTATCTTCAACACTTTCCAGATTCTTTTTGAAAGTATTGGAAGTTTGATCCAGTTTCTCTTCAACGGTTTTCAACTTAGACATCATCTGAAAAATGTCTTTCATCACTTGTGCACATAGATCATGAAGCTGATCAACCCAGGAATCCAATGCTTGTACCTTTTGAGTAGCCCTTTCCACTCCACGAATTGATTCATGGGAACCGGAAGAACCTGTGGGATTACTCCCTTCAACACCAAGTTTTGTGATTTTATGAACAGCTGCCATAAGTTGTCGGTTTTCCTCTTCTAGCTTGTCTTTCTTTGCTAGAAGTTGATCACATCGCTGTACCAATGAAGCTACAGAAAACTGAGCATCATGTTTAATCACCTCATGCGTTTGCTTACCCAATTCTATCTTTGTAACTTTGTAATCAACAGCTAACATTTCTTCAAGTGGCTTATCTGCAATGGGCTCAACAATTTCAGCTACCTTCATCTTGTTCCTATCAACAGTTACTTTGGAGATAGTCTTGGCCTTTTTAGCAACCTTGGATCTAGACTGTTTAAGTTGCTGATAATAAAAGGCATCAGGTGAGATTTCTTGCTTCTTCCTTTTTTGAGTAAAAGAACTAAGCCATGGAGGTAAAGCCATCAACTCTCCTTCAGTAGCAGTTGTAGGCAAAGGAGAAGCAGTTTTTGTTTGAATAACCGTGGTCATCTTGGGAGGAATATTTGTTTGGATGGCGACCACGGTTTGCTCAATAACCAATGGGCATGAAGATTGCCTCATAAATTCTTCAAAACCAGAAGTGGAGGTGTCAATCTTTGACAGCTGGATACAAGCAGGAGTATCCTCAAGAACTTCCAACACACTCTCTTGTTGATGATCAAGAGGTGGCTCGTATGCCGAAATAGGAATGGCATTCTGAGGAGATTCATCCACAAGCAAGTGAGGAGAAAGGGGCGTCTCAATGGAAACTGGGGGAATGATCTCATGAGGCGAGTCCGATGCTGGAGACTTGGGAGCATCATCAGATTGCTGCCCTTCTTCTGGATTGTCCAGATCGATCACCTGAACATGAAACTGTGACTTTTCCTTCCCACAAACTGTCACCTCCTCAGGAGGAAGCACTACTGCCCGACTAACTTGCAATTTGATCCTTGTGCCCGAAGATGATGCGCCTTCCTTGTTGTCAACCTGAATCTTAGACTTACGTCCAAGAGGCCCCATAGAATCATCTTCTTTTCCAATCTTGATTTTTATGAGTCTAACAGCATTACTTTTCAGCCAAGCGTTAGTGTTAGCCAAGATAGGCTGAAATCTCTCAAGAATGGATATGCACTCCTTGTGTGACCATTGGATTAAAGGAAGTGGAGCTTCCTCAACCCTTTGTGAAATATATTCAGGATCAAGTACGTGCCCATCATCAATCATCCCTTGTGGAATATCCACCAAGTTCAAATCAACAACTTGCTCAACAGTGAGCCTGCAGTAATCCATCTTCAGAACCTCGACCTCTGTACGGAGATCTACCTAGATATCCTCAATGCGATGCACGTGCACGAAGAATTTTTTTATCTTCTCCTTCATACCCCGGTAATCAAAATCAGCTTTGGACTTAAACCTTTTGAGCTTAATTTCCTGCATTTCGGTCTCCATGGCCTTGGCTTTAACGGATGTGACAAGAGAATACCGGCCAATTTTTAATGGGTTTGTTGTAGAGATCCCCATTCCAACCTTATGTCTGACGGACTGATGAGCGTGGACAGCCATAATCTGTCTTCCCAACTCCATAAGAATGATCTTATCAGTTGGGTATGTAGGGAGCATATATGGTTGCCCACTATAGCATCTGATTCTCATATAGGTGAAGGTCGAGAATTGTAGAAACAAGCATCCATACTCACTCACCCTTTCCCATGCCTCATCTGATACCCTTTTGTTCTTCAGAGTTCTGTCAAACTGACACATGAAGTAACCGAAGAATGCATCTTGGACTCTTCTGAAATGCAATCTGCTAGGTCTCAAAGGCAATTGATCATAATATTCCCAAACTAGCATAAGCGAGCGATCACCCTTGGTAGAAAGACCTGGAAAATGTCTAAGCGATGCTGCCAGGTACACCAAATATGAGTTCATGTAGAAACTAATGGTGGAAGAGATTGTTGAAAGTTGTTCACACAAGGCATCGCTAATGACTTCTCCCCATGATATATGATGGGACTGCCTTATGAACATGATGAACTGGTACATCCAGGGCTCAAAAACATTAGAATGTTCAAGGCCCATTATCCAGATGTCTCCTATTTCCCATTTGAAGTCACAGCGGTACAACTTAGCCCACCTTGAGAAGGAGGCTCGTGGCTCATGGATCCACCTGTTGATATGATGTTTGCAGTCTTTTTCCTTTTTCACATAATACTCAACTACACTCTCTTTGGAGATTTCCATGTAAACAGGTGCAGGAGGTATTCTGAAGACTTTCTCAATTGTGTCTGCATCAAGGCGGATTATTGCTTCGCTATCATCATTTTTAATGATTCTTGTCTCCTTGTCAAAGTGATGGGCGCAAGCGAGAACAAATTCAGGTTCTAGGGCAGCCACTAGGAAAGAAGATGCGTGATGGATATGGCTATCCAACAGCCGCTGCATATTGCTATCTTGTGGATTCTCAACCCTCTTGACAAACTCTGACATATCCACATGCCCTATTTTTGTATCTCTTATGCGATCCAAAGGAGAGGAAACTTGGGAAGGTGCAACTTCGTTTTGGTACTTGTCATATTTATACTTCATCTTCTTTGGAATTGGTGATGAAGGCAAATCTGACATTGATGGACAAATTGGAATACTTGTTTCAATCTGAAAATGCTTCTCCAAAAGATGATCAATCTTTGGAAGAAAGAATAATAACTCTTAAATAGAGATAAACCACAATAAAAACCCTTGCCACGTTTTTTTTATAAAAAAACGTGGTGTTAAATGCAAGAGAAATGGCCCAAGAAGGGGTCAAATCTCCTTCTAACCTCAACGCCTTAGCATACCAAGCCAAAATGACTTAGGAGATTGCTGATTCGTGGCATCTTGAAGGAGAAAATCGTGGCATTCACCAAACACGTGTTTGTTGTTCCAAACCAAAAAACCAGCAATCATAACCTCCAAATGGCGTGAAAGATGTTTGTAAATGCATAAGAATAGGAAGGAATTCAAAACGCCTTCTACCTCCAAAAATTTCTCCACAAAAATTTGCTTAAAATTCTCAAAAAATGTTTTTCCTTGCTGATCGGGTTTTTTGGAAAGAATAGCAAGTTCGTTTTTGCATGAATTGGAGAAAATCGGGTTTTGGGGATGAAATAACAAGTTTAAAATTGCACTTTTTCATCAATAAGGCAAAATCGGGTTTTGAAAATAAAATTACAAGTTTAAAAATCCATCAAAATGCACTTTATAGAGAAAATCGGGTTTTTTGGGCAAAATAGCAAGTTTGAAATGTCACTTTATTTCAATTCTAGGCAAAATTGGGTTTTGGAGAGAGATGTGCAAGTTTAAAATTACATGTAAAGGGAAAATAAAATCCCTACAACAAGTTTTAATAACTTGCACATATGTAATAGGGGTTTAAAATCCCTATTACAAGCAAAAGCCATTAAAGTAGGGTTTTTAGAAAAGAATTACAAGTTTATTTGTAACTTAACCAAAAAATCCCTATTTTAACTAAAAAAATCCAAAAAGCATCAAGGGGGAAATAAAAAGCAAATTACAAGTTCTTATTTTTAATAAAGTGCACTTGTAATTAGCCTAAAATTTCCCTACTAAGACCAAAACAATGGAAATCATTAAAACTTGCAGTTCGAGGAAAATTCTCCACTTGCAATCAGGGAGAAAAAACTTGAAATTGAAGGAAAGACATAGCAAACGAACCCAGAATGCGACAAAATTCGAAACGTGGTTCGAGGATGGATTGAGGATTAAGCCAGTCCAAGGATTAGTTGAAATTCTGCCTCGAGAAGCGTGCCAGAGTAAAATTTTCATTTTTTCACAAAAATTTTATGTAATGGTCCTTCATTTTTTAAAACAAAAATGAGGACAACAATGCTTGACCACTTCATGCGTTTGTTTACCCAATTCTATCCTTGCAACCCTGTAATCAGCAGCTTGTATTTCCTCACGTGGCTTATCTACAAAAGGCTCAACAATTTCAGCCACCTTCATCTTATTGCTATCAACAGTTACCCTTGAGATTGTCTAAAGAACTAAGCCATGGAGGTAAAACGACTAGTTCTCCTCTAGTAGCTACCGAAGACAAAGGAGAAGCAATTTTTGTTTGAACAGTCGTGGTTACCCTGGGAGGAGTATCTGTCTGGGTGGCAACCATGGTTTGCTCGGTAACCAAAGGGCATGAAGATTGTCTAATAAACTCTTCAAAGCCGGAAGTAGAGGTATCAATCTCTGACAAATGAATACATGCAGGAGTATCCTCGAAGATTTCCAGCAAACTCTCTTGTTGATGATCAAGAGGTGGCTCAACTGCTAAAATAGGAACGACATTCTGAGGAGACTCCACTACTGTGTCAGGAGGAGATATAGGCCATTCTGAGGAAACTGAGGAGGGAATCTCATGAGGTGACTCCAAAGCCAGTGACTTAGGAGCATCATTGGATTGTTGTCCTTCCTCCGAATTATCGGGATCAATCACATGCATGTGAATCTTGGACTTTTCTTTTCCACGAATTGTCGCCTCCTGAGGAGGAAGCACGATTGCCCGACTAACCTGCAATTTGATCCTAGTGCCTGAATATGATGCACCTTCATTGTTGTCAATCTGAATCTCAGACTTACATCCAAGAGGCCCCGTAGAGTCATCTTCTTTTCCAACCTTAATCTTGATGAGTCTAAGACCATTAGCTTTGAGCCAAGTGTTGGTGTTAGGTAGGATAGGCTGAAATCTTTCAAGAATGGAAGTGCATTCTTATGTGACCATTGGATTAAAGGAAGTGGGGCTTCATCAACCCTTCGTGAGACATACTCTGGATCAAGCACATTCCCATCATCAATCATCCCTTGCGGAATGTCCACCAGGTTCAAATCAATAACCTACTCAAGGGTGAGCCTGCAGTAGTCTTACATGTAATGAAAAGTAACATCCCCTCAATAAGTTTTAATAACTTAAAAGTTACAAGTTCTAATTTCATAAAGTACACTTGTAATTAACTAAAAATTTCCCTACAAAGACTAAAACAAAGGAAAACATAAAACTTGCAACTTAAGGAAAATTTCCCACCTGCAGTCAGGGAGAAAAAACCTGAAATTGAAGGAAAGACATAGCAAACGAAACCAGAATGCAATGAAATTTGAAACGTGGTTTCTGGATGGACTGAGGATTAGTCCAGTCAAAGGGTAAGGCGAAATTCTGCCTCGGGAAGCATGCCATAGAGTAAAATTTTCATTTTTTGACAATTTTTTATGTAATGGTCCATTTTTTAAAACAAAAATGAGGACAACAAACAGCATTTAAACCAAAGTGAATTCATTTTCAGATCAGGCATAATATGACAGACTGATACTTAATAAGAGTTGCCTTCCTTAGCACTATCCTTTTTACAATCACTCATTGCTTATGCATAATAGATAATGCTTAAGTGTATGTACCTATAGAATATAAGATATGCTTGATTGTTTGAATGCCATCTTGTCGAAAGAGCTTGGGGTGTAAGCAAAAGGGGTTTCAGAGGGCTAAGTAAGTAGGCCGTCCTAGAGTTGACCATAATGGCTCCTAGGACCAGAGGGCACTTATGTAGAAGAGCCAAGGAACCCACTTACGACCTCCGCCCAACTTTGCAAGATGGCACTTGTCTTTAGGGAGATGAGACATTCATGGTGACAGCAAGTACAAGCAACCCACTAAGTAGGCCACCTCATTGGATATCCTTATTGACTGCCCATTGAGGCCAAGAGGGATCTGGAACTCACTCCTCTCTTGGGCTTAGTGTAGAAATGGCTTCGAGTAGACCCATCATGTCTCTTCCTCCAAAACCTAACATGCTTGTATAATATTATTGATAGTATATGAATATGATGTTACCTTTTGTAACCCTAATGATTGAATATATATATTTGTATATGTTGCTTATGTTATGCTTGCAAGATTCAAATCCAGGATCACATTATTAAAGAAATATTTACTTGGTAAGATGTAACCCTAACCCTAATTTTTTTCAATTGTGATTTTAGGGCAAATTCTAGGTCAAATTGGGAAGGGGACATTACATATCAGCTATCAAAGTCTGACCTTTTTCTTGTAAGTTGCATATAATGATTTCCATACATGAAAACGTTATGCATGCAAAATTTAGAACAAAATCAAGGTTCGAGGAATGAAGGATTCTCTATCAAATAGCTCTCCAAGATCCCATGCACCTCAGCCTATATGGGTTAGCGCTAGCACCAAGGAAGTCCATCAAATGCAAAGAACTCATGCCATACTTCAACGACTTCCCCAGATTGTTGTTAGCATGCTTAGGAACCTCACGCGTATTAGATGAAGCTAAGCGACCTGCATTTATAGCTCCAATCGCCACCTTTGTTTCTGTTGGGTAAACCAAAGAACCCATGATTTGCACCTCGTATACATACCGATTCCCTATAGCCCCCTATTGCTCTACCACAAAGATATCTAAGATATTTGATGAATATGTAACATCTTCTTGTGCCCTTTGTTGGATTTAAGACCTTTGCCCACCAACAAATATTTCAAACTCTTTACTCTGCGCTCTAGTAAGACAAAATACCATGACACGATTTTTATTCACAACTTGCTAGAAATGATTCAACACTTTCCAAAGTCATGGGATTTATTAATACAATTGACTGTCTAAGAAGATGTCATTTTCACCATCATTGTAGATTAAGTGGTCAGCACACACTTTAAATTGAATCTCTATGACTCGCGATGTCTCTAGCATATTCTCCCATTCACTAGTTGTGTTTGTCTCGTTAACTTGCCTCTACGCTATGCAATCTCCAGTTTTGGCTTTGAGGAACCCTCCATCATTCTCCATTCACAATGGATGCCTATACCTAGGCCTTACAAGCTCTATCCATGTCATCTTCTCTCCACACGCTGCCAAAGTAGTCTCTTTTCCAAACTTTACACTGACACAGAGATTTTCATTTTGCTCTGATACCAAATTGAAAACAATAGAGTAGTATAACTTACTAGAAAAATCAAACCATATTTGCGGAGTAATGCTAAAGAGATAAATTGATGTATTGATTGGATGGTTTCACATTATAGTGCAACGGCTTTTTAAAGCCTTATTTTTCAGCAAAAGTAACTCATGGAAGGTAACTTCCCAACTAACATATTAAACTTACTTTATTTATTAATTTAAAAACATATTAACCTATAACTCCTAACTAAACAATGTAACATTCCAACAATTTTATACTATGTTAAGTCAAAGTCATGATTGGCAAGTTTGTTTTGTATTTAATGTTCATAGGATCATAAAATGATGATCTTGAAGTTATCCATCATGGCAAAGGAAAAGAAGTCCTAAGATTGTTTGCACTATATAGAATCAAGTTCAAGGACAAAATTTCATTGAGGGAACAACTTTGGAAAGGGAGTATCTAAGTTATATGATGGTCAAATATAGTGATCAAGTGCACAATTGGAGAAGAAACATGTATGAAAATATGGGAAAGCCTAAAGTTTAAATGTCCATTATTAGGTGTGCGTCTAGAGTCAACCCACACCTAGCAAAGGACATAAATTATTTCAGGTATGGAAAAGGAGACTCAAGTGAGTGCCATTCATATTTGCATGTCTATATATTAGGGTGCACTTTGTCAAAGACAACTTACTTTCCAAATTCATAAGGTCATATTCTACATAAATGTGCCCCCCAAGTGGTCTATGGTGCAATTATAGAAGTTGAATTCCAAACAAAACAATCTACTATATTGAGGTGTGTGTCTATTGTCGCGAGACACTCGTAAATTATAGAGGAGTATCAATCATAGATGTGCATGAGAGGTCTAGGTGCACACTTGACAAAAGGAAGAATCTAAGGGGATGGTGAAAAATAAAAGCCTACACAAAGGTGTGTGTCTGGGTGATAGACACACCTAAGCATGGAGGACTAAACTCAATCGCAAAAGTGTGCATAGAGGTGTGCACTTGAGAGACTGAGACACACCTATACAAAGAAAAACTATTTGGATTATGGGGAATATGTAACTCCCTCTTAATCCTTATCTAAGTAATAAGTTCACCTGATTCAAAAACTAGCTGATTTACTCCTATCATAGTTTTAAGAATCTATCAACTATATCCTTAATTGAAAGTGTGAGTTGAAAACTTGTATAGGCTTTCATATCTAATCCCGATGGCACGAGCTGATTTGATGGTTGTCTCCTTAGGCCATGCAAGAACTCTTCCTTCAGAAAATACAACCTGATAACCTTTATCTTCTAGAGCAGATATAGAGATTAGATTCCTTTTTATTCCAGGTACAAACAAAACATTACTAAGATGAAGGGAAATACCAGAATCTAATTTTAAGGAAGTAAAGCCAAAACCTCTTACTGCATAACGAGCATTGCCACAAATAGTCACATGAAGGTTGGACTCCTTGTCGACCAAATCTAAGAGATGCTCCCAATAGCACGTGATGTGTCTAGATGCACCACTGTCAATCAGCCAAGTGTTACTGTCTAACTGAACATTGCTTGACAAGGTTGAGACAAAGAGGAAGTCTTCATTATTCTGTTGTTCCGAGACTTCATTTAGGTTCGCTTCTCCTTGCTCAAGTTGAGATTGACAGTCCTTTGCAAAGTGACCAAACCTGTTACATTGGAAGCATCGGATGTGAGACAAGTCCTTTGGTTTCTTCCTTGAATCAGGAATAGAGGGTCTGAAATCTCTATTTCTCTTGAAGTTATTCTTCTACTCCTTCTTAGCTATGAGGACATGATGATCACTGTCATGAGGACTTCTAATTTTTCCTTTCGCAACCAAGCTAGATTCCTCTTGAATGCAATCTCCTCTCAATTGATCAAATTGAGGAAGTTCCACTCTTGCACTGATTCCTTGAATAAAGGGCTCCCATGTAGAAGGAAGACCATTCAGAGCCGTCATAGTTAAGTCGCCGTCTTCAACATTCTTCCCAATGGTAGAAAGCTGATCCCTTAGCTTAGAGATCCTCATAAAGTAAGCAGCTACAAGTTCTCCTTTCTCCAATCTGATGTGAGAGAGTTGATTCCTTAAGGCAAGTATGTAGCTAGTGTTGTTGACTTCGTACATCTTCTCCAATGTGTTGAACATCTCTCTCGCAGTCGTCTTCTTGGAGATGGATGACACAATGTGATCTTTGACGGAATCAATAATCATCCTTTGTGCTTGGTAGTCCTTGTTCTTCCATTCTTCATTGTCCTTTTCGTCTTGAGGTTCAGCAGCATCCTTGCTGACGTATTCAGCAAGGTCATTTAAGGCCATCATTATTCTGACCTTCCATGAAGTGTAATTGGCGGAACCTTCCAACCTATCTTCAACCCTAAGATAAGAAGCCATGTCGACCTGAACTTGAGCAGTAGGTTAGACTGAAAAATGACTGTAATTGATGTATTTGATCACAACTATTACGAACCAAGCTCTGATACCATGTTGATTTTAGTGATCAGAAATAACATGACTAAGAAATAAACAAATACACATACACAAGAACACCAAGATACCCTGGGAAAACTTCCCTCTTGGAGGAAAAACCCAGCAACAATAATCCAGATCAAAGTATTTATAATCAGCATAATACAATTACAAGTGCGCTCACTTAAAGTAGCATAGATTCAATTTATCTGATCTGGACTATAGGCGATCATTTAGGAGCAGAATTAGAACAATATGAATGCCCAGCACATAGACAATCTTCAAGGTAACACATTCACCCAGTTCTGGAGTATTCACATATGAGACAAGGCAAATCGCAGGACATCAAACAGCAGTTTGCTAACTTCAAGGAGATTCCCCAATGATGATTAATTGAAGTCGCTGAAGAAGAAGTTCGTTAATGCAGATTATTGATTAGTAGAGACAAATTCGCTAATGATGATAATGGCATAAGGCATCAACTTGCCTTGCATATATTGTAATGTCCCCTTCTCACTGATGACCTTCCAGTGGTCCATTAGCCTATTCCTGAGACTCGTAGGCTAGGTGGAATGAAGAATGAGGGTCCAGCATTGATGAAACGAGGACTTACTATTTTTAGTAAGTCAAGGAATGGCCATTCTGGTGTTACTGCCCTACTGAGCTCTCCATGCTTTGCCTCTGGACACGAAGATCATGTTTTTCTGAGCATTAGTTCTTGACTTACTATTTTTAGTAAGTGGCAATGTGGCACAATTTTATTTTTGGCAGTAGACAGGGTTCTGATTCTGCAGCAGTTCTGTGGTCGTCCTGGCTCAGTTTCATCCTAGTTGTGATAATAATCAGTATGGGAGTCATTTGCGACATAATTAAATATTATTTCCTTATCCTAAGGTTTAATATTTAATTAATCTGATTATTTGCTACTGATTTATTAAATTTGGGATTAATGCCTATTTTATCCTAAGTTTTTGGCGAAATTCATGTGTACTATGGGATGTCGAAATATTTTAGAGGAATATTATTTTACATTGCATCTCCATTATTTGCCAAGTGATTAACGTGGGTCCTTTCCCTTTTGGCGTGAGGTTTGACTTATGAAAAGTGGCGCTACACTTGGGTCCACATGAGGGTGAAATGAAATGCAAATGAAGGAGTGGAGTTTGGAGGAATTTGCATTTGAATTTGGTTGTTGAAGAGTTATAAATTAGAGCCTTGGGCTCTCATTTCAGAGATCTATGAAAATTGCATCGTTATGTTGCCGGTTTGGCGATTGAAAATCTGAGCTTCGAAGTGTGGCTTCCTAGCTAAGTCTCAATTTTGTACTTGCAAGATAGTACCTAGCTGTGTCCATGTATTCCTAGTGCTGTTGGTGAGTGAGTTGCAGATTGTGGAGTGTTCTATGTGGGATTGGAGTGTTTTCTGGTTGCTGGTCGCAGGACTGCTGAAAGTGAATTTTGCTCACACCTCTTGACCAGGCGATTCCATCATTCTGGGTACCGGCTCATCCTTCCTTCCTAGCCATGGCGATACATTGTGTAAGTTTTTAGCAAGTTTAACTAAGCAATGGTTTTTCTAGACAAAATCGAACTTCCTAGGTCTAGCGTTGGTTTTTGTGCTTGCATTGGGATGCATGCCAAATAGTTATTGGGTTGTTTGGATTGTAGTTTTGATTGGTTGCTGTTGTGAGTGAAATATGGTGGGTTTGGGACTGGTTTGAGTTAATTTGGATGTAAAATGAGGGAGTTATGAGCATTTGGGTGTTTCCATGGGCTGCTGATTTGTATTTTCAGCCTGCAGATTGATTGTAACAGAAAATTATATTCTTGCTGTAGAAATCTGCATTACTCTCCTTTCATCTATATTTTTGTAAGGTTGTTTCAGTAGTACTGATCAATCATTCTTGCTGTCCTTATTCTGTAATTCCCACTGCATAAGTGGAAGAGGCTGGCTTGTCGCCTTCTTGCTTTGTAATTCAGTTTATATACTCAGTCCTCCCATTGAATAAGTGGTCGAGTGATCAGTTTAATGCAATTGTCCTCCCGTTGAAATATGCGGTAGAGTGATTGAATTTTAGTTTCTTGTCTTTTTCCCTTGGCTGGTTTATCGCCGAGAGTTTGGTTTCTATCCTGCTGGATAAGCAGAAGGGGCTGGCTTGCCGCCCAGGCATTGTAATTTCAGTTTCATTATTGGTGCTAATGATCCCTGGAACACCATATGCTTTCACCCTCCCAGATTGGGCTCTCGGTGAACAAAAGGTGGAAGGGTTCCCTTTCAGTAGTTTGGATTATTTCTCTAACCTTAACGGGTTGTGGTGTTGCTTGCATCTCTTATTGTTAAAAAACCAAAAAAAAAATTACTGGGATATTACATATATACATGGCGTCGATCTTTAGAACCCCAAGGGCGGCCTAGATGAGTTTGCCGCCAAAAATAATAATAATATAATTATTATTCACAAGTTACATATGCATCATCACTCAAATAGGGCCTGCCCTTAAGGTTCACAAGTTACATTGATATCTATTTGGGCCCAGCCCAATTACAAGCTATCCAAATTGGGGCTCAGCCCTAATTATTAATCAATTATATCAATACAATTAATTTTAAGGCCAAGGGCCACATTAAAATTAATTAAGCTAGGGATTCGATCTAGCTACATTTCAACATTGATGTGATATGCTGTTTTCACTTGGGGACTTACATAACTGTTTAAACTAGGGATCTTTTCATGGATTTGGAATTGGAATAGGTTATGCCAATGACTTATGATTTTTAAATTGAGCTCTTAATCTAATCTAACAAGGATTTAAAAAAAAAAAGACAAAAAGAATAGCGTTTAGGAATTCTATTCTAAAGCCTAGAATGCAAGAGGCAATGAACAATTCGATGGAATCCTACTAGGCAAGGTCTTACCATCAATGAACAATTTGACACAAGCTTAGTGCAATCATCTAAGGTAAACTTCATAGATGTTCAAATTATCACCATCAAACATTGATACCATCAAAACAATGCATAACAATGGACGTGTAACAATTGAAGTTAAGTTCAATAAAATTCTAGTTGACCACACTGTTGGTGTTTTCCAATTCAGCAAAATGCTAGGATCTAAAAGGTAGCTAGACTTTATACTCAATCCTAACACTGGGCTTGGCCAACTAATAGGAAATAGACATTCCCGTACACTTCAGGCTCTGCAGGACCTTGGGGGGTAACCCTTCTTGCAATATTTATGAATTTTAAATACTTTCATAATGAATATTGACTTCAGCAGATAACTCTCAATGGAATGAATTAGAACACATGAATTTCCTCAGAATTGGCTCTATTCTGACTTTATACATCATTGACACATAACTGGGAGCAGATATAATTTAAAACCTACACCTAACAACAAGAGGGTTTAGAAGGATTTGAAAATTTGACTTGCTTCTGGAAATATACCAAGCCCTCAATAGACCAGTGCCTCATCCAAAGTTACAGAGTCAAACAAGAAACCATAGCAGAGACAATATGAACAAATGGAATCCAATTAGTGTATTTCAGATGTTAATGCTTTACATTAACAAATTTACCCATCTTGTCATTCAAATTCTTCTTACAAATCCAATTTGTGCACCAAAACCCATAAACATTCACTCAAATCTTTTAAATCTTCCCTTAGAAGAAAACCATGAATGAACATCACATTCATGTAAGGCAATGTGAAGACAATTTTCAAATACCCTTGATATTCAGAAATTGTATGGATTTGAGTACAAAACTTAAGATTACAACTGTTTGAGCAGAGGAATTTAACTCTTTCCTTGAAAGAGACCAGTGAGCAAACAATGAATTTACAGAAAACCTGTAAATCTGAATCAAAACCTCCTCAAGGTATTTAATTCATATAACCAGAGAAGTATGCAAAATTGGAGACAATTTCATGACAACAACATTACAATTCCAAACACTGATGCACTTGCTCATAAAATCAGACTATTGTATCAACACCTAACCTGCAACTCAGAATTCATAACTATTCTATTTACATGCTTGGAATATCAAAAATTCCAGCCTCTACAACAGAGAAAGAAAGAAGATAAATAGAAGAAGAAAGAATTCCAGACTTAATCTGCTTTTGCCACATCTTCTTCAAATCTGTTCTACACTTGCCACCCGTTTCTGCCAGCTGTCCTCTTCTAGAATCTGATTTGCAACAGCATCCTCTATCCTCTTTCATTTCTCTGCACCTGAAAAACACTCTTTCTGACCTGCACTTTTTACACTTTGCTACAACTGAAAATATTCCCCATTTTGTGTTTTCTTTTCCAATCAAAATCTGAACATGGCAGTTGGTGGTTTGAGAAACTTCCAGCACTTCTCTACTTTACCCGTTTGTTCTAACTGAAAAAAATTCCCTACTTTGGTCATGCTTGCTTTCCCGTAAAAGCACCCTTTACTTGATGAAAATAACTGATTGCAGCACCTTTATCTTTATTTGCAACTGAAATATTTCATTTGTCTGATAATCATACACTGCACTTTACTTTTTGGGTGAAAGTCTTTCAGTAACAATATTTACCCAATAAAAAGTCACTCTTATCTTTCACTAATTCACTTGGGTAAGTATCCTTCAAGCTCTGCATTCTTAAATTTTCCTCTCCGACACATTTTACCTCCCTTGTGAAAATATTCATTTCTAGACTGCATTTTCCATTGACATAGATGATGCTCATTTCTATAAAGTTACTTCTGCAAATAAAACAATTCCTCCTTTGTTGCCCATGTAAAAAGTTTTACTTCTTCTTGGTAAAAAGCAATCACCATGCTGTGCCAACATGTCATTTTTAACTTTCACCTGTAACTCCATTTACCGAAATGTATTTTCACATAAGTGAAAATGAACACAACAATTATGGAAACGAGTCACCTCTGTGGTCATTTTAATTTCAATTGTATGCTCTGACTTGTCACAACTTACAATGTTTAATCCAAAAATGCACATAGTTGCATTTCACCATAGTAGTACCACTGGATTTTATATCTGCAACAGTATCTTGCTTGAGAGGTTCTCAAGCTTTTTTCAATAAAACATTTTGCCCTTATTGCAACTCTTGAGATCACATTTCTTTCAAGGCAAAAAGCACTTTGTTCACAACTGCTAACGCACCTTATGTTGTGATTCCATATTGTGTATAATATCTATTAAGGCACCACAACTTACAGCATCTAGCAAGATTTTCCTGTGCTTTTTGATGACAGTCCATGCCATTCTCAAAATGTCTTCCACATTTTGCATCGATTTCAAAACAACTTCAACTATGGCATGTGACAAAAATCCTCTACTATTTGCTTTGATGGATGTCAATACTGCCCAAAACCCCTATCGGCACAGGCAGGAGAAATATTGGGAGCTGTGAGGAATTAGGCGACCTCTGCCAAATGCACTCACTTCAAAGTTTCTAAAGCAGCATCAACAAATGTATTTTGTGCATATCTTACAATCACTATTCTCCACGACACTGCATCGATGCTCATCAATGCATTGTAACAACAACATCTGACAGAATCCCTTGTGTCTTATGCTTTGACAGATACTAAATATTTCAGTCTATTGTTCTCACAACGAATTGAGAAAAAGGGGCACTGAGAAAATGTGCGGAGACAGCTTGTGGTGTTTAGCATTACACCCACCAAATGTATCGGCTCAACGGCTTCAAAAGCCTTTTCCAACAAATTTACATGGCTTACACAAAACTAAAACAATTCATGTGCCATATCCACACCTCCACTTTTGGCATTCCATGCCCACTATAGTGCTCCACTTTTTATTTGCTGAAAGTATACACAAGGCGTGGTATTTGGCTTTAAAAACTGCCAATTCATACTTGAAATTTCAAAACCCCCGCAATAAATGAATTTTATGCTTACACATTTTGCTCTCCTGTCAAAACAATTGCGACTCCAGCGATTGACAAAATCCTTTTATGCATTGATGGACATCCACGCCCTTTCTGAGGCTCACCATGGCGTTAAAAAGATTGTGGAATCGGACACTACCCCTGTCAATGCGTTTGCTTAATGCTCCTAAAGCCTTTATTAGCATATACACACTCTGCAATTTCTGCAATCTACATAGCCCATGAGATCATATCATGAGGCGTTTTGAACAGGTTGCATGCCATGATCTGAAACTCTCATGTTTTGCTTACACACCAAAGGGACTGCCAACGATAAAATCCAAACAATTTCCACTACGCTTTAATAGATATTGACATCCATTTCGCTGCTTCAAAGCTTCAATGGATATTCACGCTCTTTTCAAGACTCCCGTATTGGCATAGGCAGGAGGATACTGGGAAAGATTGTGGTATTGTAGTGTTTCTTCTACCAATTCGAACCTGCACAAAAGCTTTCACAGCTTCATCAGCAGATACACTAATACACCCTGTGCAAATTCTGTGCAATTATCACTGCAATCATGGCCTCCATGAAACCCTAATATTTCACCTCCTGCACAGTGAAGAGAGAGCTTTCCCGTGCCCCCGCAGCAATTCTTGTTTGCCCTAATTTCCTTTGCAGGAATGTGGGCATCAATATAACCTTGAAAAAGGTTTTAAAACATTTCACCTTTTCACCCTACCCCACACCCCCGCTATCACATTTTATTTTTTCCAGTATTTTTTCGCGGGTGTGCAGGGGATGCTCCCTCTTGGAGATATTTTTCAACTACATATATGGGGGCAAGCGGGAAAATAAACTTCATTTCATTAAATGTTGCCCCTGCACATTTCTTTAAACATCATTTGCATTTGAACTATGTATTTAATAATGTTTAAAAACATTATTAAATAATAGCTATAATTTTGAAATTTATTTAAGAACTGATATCTTCTTTGCCCGTGGATGCAAGAGGTCCCACCACACAAGACTTTGGCATTTATAAGTATGTATAAACTAAAATAAGCCTTATACTCCCATATGTATATTATTATTTAAATCAAAAATTGATTTAAACAATAAAACAATGGAATATTAATGCCAATCCATGGAATGCAAATGCCATGAAATAGGTTGGGCCCAACTAAAAAAAAAATCGTTTGCAAACACCTGAGCCTTGAAATTGATTTGGAGCCACTTCATTATGAATTTGGGGCGAGAATGCGCAGAAATTAATCACTGAAATTTGATTTTTAACCATTTGCAAAAATTGCCAAAACAAGCTCGGGAGTTCAAGAAACCACCCTCAAAATTCGGTCAAACGGCCACATGGGACCATGCCATCAGACAAAAGCATAGGCTGATATATTTTGAATCATGCTGCAAAGCGGATTTGCTTGACTATACCTGAGGCGCGAGATTTTAATCGTCAAAGATGGCAACTTAGTCATTTCTGCACTGTAACCTATCAAAACCCTCTTCAAAGCCTATTTCAAATCCATTTCGAAAAAATAGCAAACGATATCATAAGGGTTTGGAACTTGCACATAAGCTCATTTAGCTACAAAGAAACCCAGGAACCAGTTGGCTTGACGAAATAATCATCTGGGTACAAGATACAAATGCTCAAAGTGAGCTCTGCTGAAATGCATTTCACTGAGCAAAGTGCAGAAATTGACAAACTGCAAAAGATTTGAGCTTGGAAAACATGTCAAATAAGATCACATGAATCTAAGAACGGACAAGGGGGCACAAAAAATTGCAGGGAATACAGGGGAACAAGCAGTTTATCATGACAATCAACTGAGTGCAAAATACAAGCGTCCAAAGTAAGCTACTCAGGCTTTTCTGGAAATGCACACACAGTGAACCTATGCTGACCCCTCAAACTGAGTGCTTCAAGAATGCATCCAATCTGATTGTGGGATGGTGCAACATGATTAATATGCCTACTAAAACGTGCTCAATACTTCCCCAAAGGCATTTTGCTTAATAATCAATGGGCTTCAAAAGGTAACTCTCCAAAGTCAGCTACTTGGGCAAGATTCTATAGGGGTGTCTCTGAGTGCCGCAAGTAAAATTTCTTAATATGGAACCTCAAAGTTTGCTAATTTTGAAGGTCCTAACAAGGCTCTTTAGCTATATGGAACCTCAAAATTAGCAAATTTTGAAGATCCTAACAAGGCTTTAAAAAAAAAGACGAAAGGAATAGGGTTTAGGAATTCTATTCTAAAGCCTAGAATGCAAGAGGCAATGAACAATTTGATGGAATCCTACTAGGCAAGGTCTCACCATCAATGAACAATTTGACACAAGCTTAGTGCAATCATCTAAGGTAAACTTCATAGATGTTCAAATTATCACATCAAACATTGATACCATCAAGACAATGCATAACAATGTACCTGTAACAATTGAAGTTAAGTTCAATAAAATTCTAGTTGACCACACAAGGCCAACTTACAATCAGCAAGAAGCTAGTGGTATGGATTAAATGGATTCCACACAAATGCATTCAACCTAAAATGCTTGAAAACAAATTCTAATCTAACTTGGAGGCAATGAGAACCACAATTGCATACAACACTTAAACAAAATCACCAAATTCAATGATTGTATTCAAATTTGCAGCATGTAGACGACAATTCTCAAAAATCTCTCCCTTCAAATGAGAGGCAATGGGGTATAGTTGGGCAAAATCGCCCTCCAATTTGTAACTCCAGCTCACAAAAATGGCATCCAATGGACACTTGGGCAAAGTCGCCTAGCTGGAAACTCTCCCATCAGCCACCAAAATATGCCTTCAATCAATCACATCAGCACTCATACTAATATTATATTGCTGGTTGGCCTCTTTTAAACTTGTTTTTACCTCAACACTTCACCACACAAGCAATGTGGGATAAAAAATTTCCTTTTAAACCTGCCTGGGAAAATCGATTTGCCTTAAGAAAATATTTTAATCATTAAATGATCATTGCAAATCATTAAATAATTGTTGTTGGTCTTAAATAATTGTTTACAAGGCAATAACTATTAAATTCCAACCACATTTGCATTTAATGGTGTTCAATTTCATCAAATTTGGCCAATTGTGGAAAATCAATCCACATTTGGATAAAAATCCATGCATAAAAAATCATTATAAGTCATCACAATTGCCTTTTGGGGAAAATTGATTTCCATTTGGATACATAAAAGTCAATTCATTTCGCTCATCAAGTCCAAAATTCACCTTTTGGGAAAAATCAATTCCCATCTAGATGATTATTCATATCAATTTTGATCATAAAACACATCTTGGGGAAATTCGCCACCCATCAAGACAATTATCCCACTAAATTCCATCAAATTTGCTCAGGCTGAAATTGGGGAAAATCGACCTCCATCAGGATAGTCAATTTCATCCGCATAAAACGTCATACTTCACTCTTGGGGAAAAACGTGGGTCATCGGGATAATTTCCAACACTTAGACAAAATTTGGGCCCTTTGGTGGAAAAACGTGGTCCATCAGGATAAATGTTAGGATAGTTGGGGAAAAATGCCCCCCATCAGGTTTTTGAATGGGGAAAATAATGGGTCATCAGAATTATACTCAAAAACTTGGGGAAAAACGCCCCCTATTAGGATAATTGATCCTTAGACCTTAAATTAATGGATTTCCATCAAGAATTTGATGATTTCCACACTCAAAAACACCTAGACATGTCAAATTTCAACATTACGCACCTGGAATTAGCCAAATTTATCCAAATTTGAGCGAGAAAATAGGGATTTCATTGTGATAAA
Source organism: Cryptomeria japonica (assembly GCF_030272615.1). NCBI lineage: Eukaryota > Viridiplantae > Streptophyta > Pinopsida > Cupressales > Cupressaceae > Cryptomeria > Cryptomeria japonica. The sequence goes on along the minus strand of NC_081406.1, from coordinate 550,591,370 downwards.
GTGCAATTTTGACTTGAATTACCTCCTAGGAGCAAGAAAATAACCCCTAAAGGACCGCTTGACGCTCTGGCACGAAAATATAACCGACTTGAATACATTAAACTCAATCACACTCAAAATCCAGACTTAGACAAAATTAGGATCACCTAGATATTTTAACATTTTACACGCACTTGATCCTTTTCAAAATTTAAAAACCCTAATAGCACTTAGGCATGATCATAACAAAACTTGAGACTCAGGCACTGAAAACTCAAAATTGTCGCCTGACTACCAAAACCCTAAGCTAACACGATGCAGGAAACAGGAAAGAGGGGATCCCTATTTGCAATGAGGCGATGTGTGAAAAGGTCACAACAAGAGCCAAGTATCATATCATAAACTATGCTTTCTTAAACATATTCCAGTCTTACTGGATATTCATTTTACATCTAATTGCAACTTCAAGAAACATGCTAAGCTGTTAGATAAGCAGAGCTCAAGGAACAATTTTCAATATGTAGCTGCATCGATTGGCTCCCTTCCAGTTTAAGTATTTCATCCTTTAGTTTAAAGCTCCTTTAAAAATCGAAATTCCCTTTCCATATAACCTCTTTTTTGCTAGAATAAGTATGCACTCTGTTGAGTTGAAAATTTAGAGGAGAAATGTGTATAGGAATCAAACAACATAAGCCTATCCACGTCCAAATTGATGGTCTTCAAATCACCGTGTATTTGTTCAGATATTTTTCTATATTTAAGCTTTTCTGATGATATCAGAGCCTGATCTTGAAAAAGTAAGCTTCTCCAAGCACATCATCCAAATTGAGACATTAAATTTCAGTATTGCTGGAGGTTGGTTGTTTCTTTTGTGTAATTGGCAACTTGTATTACCTGATTTATTTTTGTGCTAGAATTCGATGACCGTAAACATCAGGAAGAAAGTAAGAATTTGCACAAAGCACTCTTGTAGAATTCTGACCATAAATAGATATAGGGTTTCTATGCATATATCTCCTTTATGAACATCTGCCTTACGGTGCAAGTTATCTTGAAACATATAGAAATTATTAACCTAAGATCTATATTCTATAATAATATAAACTTGATTGGATGTATGAAAGAATCATATTATAATAAGCTCAATTTATAGGATAGAGTCTAGACATTGTAATTTCCATCATAATGCTCTAAGTTATTATTGATTGTTCTAGATTCTGGGCATGTAGTTTTTATTGAATTTTGTATGTTGCAGAACAGGATTAACTTACTATTGTTAATTTGGGTTACTATTCCTTTCTCTTCTGAGGAAATTGAATTACCACCTCAAATTCCTAGTAGAATGGCAATAAGCTAATTCAATTCCCCTCTGGAAGTAGGGCATTCTAGATTTGATGCTTTATTGTACAAAAATATCTTATTGCTTTCTTCAACAGGTTCTTAAAAGGTCACTGGAAGAAGATTCTTTTGATTATTCTTCTCCAGCCAATGTATCCAGGAAAAGGCCTCGGACCGTGGTTCTTGAGGCAGGCGAAGTTACAGGAGATCTTCAGTCTAATGGTCATATACCATCAAAGAGCCTTAGAAGAAAGAATTTATTTGCTTTACCTAAGAATGACAAAGGTGAGATTAGTGAGGGCAACAGTGAAGATGAGTATCAACCGCACCATAAGCAGAAGCGCCCTGATAATAATGCGCCACCAAAATCCAGAAGGAAAATCTTGTAAATAGTAAGAAATGTTTTGCTGGTTGCTTCCGAGTACTCATTTGGCAACTGATATATATTCTTTTGGCGAATACAAGTTATTGTATTGGTTGTACTTGTAAACCATGTAAAATCTTTGGTCCACAACGTGCTGGAAATATTTGGCAAGAGAACATCTTCAGATGTGGATCTTAAGGCAATTTATGTATATCATCTGTTAACTATGTCAGTTTTTTAATCTCTATTATTTACTTTGCAGACATTCTTTAAAAAAGTATTTCGAGGTAACAAAATCAGAGAACACAATTAGATATGCGATCAAGTCCTCCAGGGCTTGTATGTAATTATTCAATAATTTTCTCATGTTGATTTATTTTCTGGCATGATCCACATTTGGATATCGGTTTTCTGCTGTATCGGTTGTTTCAAGACAGTTCAAATAAAATGGATCTCCAAACAAGAAGTACACTCTTCATTGACTCAAAATTGAGTTACTATCCGGGGTGTTTGAATGTGGGAAGTCTCACACCAAATTTGCTGTCTAAGGTGTTGGTGTAGAACAAACTCATCTCTAAGCTAAGAACATCTAGAAATGATAACCTTCAGGAGAAATTTTTAAAATGATTTTTGTTTTTCTTCTTTCCATTTGTTTTGTTGTTGTCATCTTCAAAATAAAGGGCTATCCTAAGGTTTACTTCTAGTGTCTTTGTGGATCAGGAAAGGTTTTGTCCGGTACATATATTTCTATTTTAAACAATTTAATGTAAATACTTTTTAATTAGCTAAAGTTCTTTAACTTTTTGTCTGTACTGACTTTGCAATTTCCCTTAGATATATATGTTTTCCTTTACCATGGAGTGTGAAAAGTAATTTTATTAACTCGAAACAAAGGTATATGGCAGGTGCATGTATGCAGTTATGCTCCCCTTAAATAGGCAATCAAGAATGATTGCACTGCTTTGCAACTGCCACAACAAATGCAACATACACGACTACCAATTCTAATTATAAAGCCTAATCTAACACTGATAGCAACATTTGTTACAGGAGACTATAAAAGATAGTCGAAAAGGTGGTGTCTATAAAAAGAGAAGCAATCCCCTAGCACAATGTATTACTCATAAAATGTTATCTTTGGAGAAAAAAACCGACAAACTCCATCATTCATAAGCAACATCTGAAATTTTAAAAAAAAAATCTCCCTAGTTAAAGACAAAGATCAGGCTGTCTGAAACTTTTAGAACTTAAATTGATCAAGAGGTTTGGTGAAGATGTCAATTGTCTAGTTTGTAGTAGGATGGTAGAGAACATCCAAAGTCTTCTTGTAAACCAACATGCTCAAATAATGATACTCCACTTGGACATGCTTAGTACAAGCATGAAAAACAGTATTCTTACTCATCTGGATTGAGCTGAACTGTCAATGCAAAGATCAGGGGTGATTTGTTAACATCAAAGATCATCTAAAATAGATTGCCATAAATAAAATAAAAAATGATGAGAAACATTTCAAGCAGCTATGTACTCGTACTTAGCATAAAATTTGGCCATTGTGTCATGTTTTTTACAACATGCAATAGCGGTTGAACCCATGCGCATGGTGCATCTTCTGGTAGATACACTCTTAGCAACACAAATGGCATAATCTATATCGAGTTATCGAACAACTTGACAATCCATTTTGCTTCATGTGAATGACTTTCCCTAGACGATGCCATTGTAGATTCTATCATTGGTGGGTTTGTATAAGAATTTTATGAACTCAGAACAAATACTCATCATCAACTTGGTCAAAATATATTCTCTTTTTAGGCTATTCTTAATTGACATGCAATTGGGTTATCCCAACCCTATGGCAATGGGCCTCGACCGTGTTGAGATGTCTTGTTGATAGTCATTTCTTTTCTTGTTCTTTTTTTTGTTACGTGGTTTATGACCCAAATTGTCTACATTTTACCAACCCATTGCCACATTCTACATCACTGGGAGCGAATTGGGAGCTGACATTCTACATTGTAGAGTGAACAGGCAGCAAACTGGGACGATGTGTGATATGATGTGGAGCAGCCACAAGCAGTGCGTGGAATAGAATAGTAGCAGCGGGAGACAACACGTGGTTTGAGGGATTCTTGGGGTCATTGCCGGGCTTAGTAGGGTGGTGGAGCTAGACTCGTCGAATCAACCAAAGGTTTCAGCACAAACAGGTCGAACCCATATCCTATTTCCTTGTTTTATTCTATACTTAGACTTCGTTTCTTTTCTCCTGCCCACTTTTTAAAAGCAGCAAATTGGAACTTCTTAAACAATATTTAAATTGAACCTTTAAACCCTCTTTAACAAACAGGAATATAGTCAAAGCAACTCAATATGGAGACCTAGGGTCCGAAGTAGAAAAGGCACAATTTTTGGTGGAAAAGAAACAAATAGAAATGCTAGGGTTAGGGAAATCTACAACAAGCGGACTTGAGACAACCAATGGGTTTCAAATGTAGATATCGAGTTCCCCATTGAGGAGGTTCTACGAGGAGGGTTTAAGCATTCCTTGGAATCACACCCTCCAAATTTCAAGACACGTAGACTCAAATCTCAATACTCTTGCAGAGAATATAGCTGGGACTTGGAGTTCCTCATTGCCAGGGTTTCCTCACACCAATGCATTTGGTATTGACAAAAAATGGATCTTTGTAAATGCAAAATAATACAAGGGGGTTTTAAGGCATAGATAGACAAAAAATGAGGCAGTCACAAAAAAAAAAACTCAAGATGATCTTTACTAAAAAGAGCTAAACACTTCCAAAATACATTCTTTGGTAGGAGAATGAACCGATCAAGATGGCTATGGTAGGAGAACGAACCGATCAAGATGGCTATCAAAGGAAAAAATATGGAGAATTTGTCGCTACAAGAGGATTCTAGGCCAAAACAAAGAAAAATTGAAACTATAACAACAACCAAGGGAGAAAGCAATAAAGACACATACAACCCCATGACCACTTTGTTGTTGTGGTTATCCAAGCTCTATGTAAATGATCTCATGAGCTTAAAGGAGGATTGAGTTTATAGAAGAGGAGGGGTAGCATGAAGATATGAAGTTAAAGGAAATTTTAAAAGCTAGTTGGAACCTTGAAAGAGAAAACAAGCTACTCAAAGAGCAAGTAGTAAACTTGCAAAATAGTATGGAAAGAGGAGACAAGGAGATAATCAATTTAAACAAGAATTGGAACAATCGAAAGCAATGGAAAAAAAGAGCCTAGAGACGATGAAAGTAGCACTTTGCAATTGGAAGAGAAAACAAACTAAATGAACAAATATAGGAGGCCAGGTCTTGGGCTCAAGTTGTAAATGGTCCATCGATTGAACAAAGAGAAAACATAGAGAAACAAATCAAAGGACAAATAAGAGAAGAAAAAGACAAAAAGACAACACAACAAATATCATTCAAAGGACAAATAAGAGAAGAAAAAGACAATAGGACAACACAACAAATATCTTCATCCAAGGATTGAAGAACTTTGGTGAAAAGGAAAGAACCAAATATTCTAGCAAGAGATTTTCTCAAGGACAAGCTGAAATGGATAAAATATATTCAACAAGCAAATATGATTGGAGATATATCAAAAGAAGGAAGAAATAGGCATGCAAGTGTTATCTTAAGAAGCATGGAAGACAAGATGGTGATCCTAAAAAATATGGGTAGCTTAGAGGCACTTATATATATATTTAGATGAAGACTTTGTTGGTTGTAATTAGGGCGGGCGGATTCCAATTGCCTTGGGCAACATTGGAATCCGCCTCCTTAATATATAGGGCCTGGCCCAATACCTTTCGGTGCACCCAAAAAGGTTCCACACTTCACTTAAACCCTTCATGCCTCCTTGATAGGGCCGACCCTAGCTAATAAGGAATTAATATAATTAATTAAGTTAAAAGAAGGCCGACATGTTAAAAGGGATAAGTCTCCTATAAATGTGGCATTTGCTTCTCATTATCAACACACCATAACAAGCAGATGAAAAGTATTTTTCAGTGAAAAGTGAATTCCATATTCAGGGATCTCGCAACCAGCGAACTGCCCTAGATAGCAGTAGTAGACAGCGAACTCCATTAGGCAACTTCAGATCCTCAATAGCAGCCTGCGAACTTCATCAGACATCTGTAGATCCATAATTAAAGGCAGCGAACTTCAGATCCCCAACAGCAGCCAGCGAACTTCATCAAGACATCTGCAGATCCATAATTAAAGGCAGCGAACTTCATAAGAGGCTACAGATCATATGTAATGTCCAGTTGAATTAAAATCATAATCAGATCTGAGGATCCTTTGGCTGGGTTTTTCCTCTTAGGAGGTTTTCCCAGGGTAACTGTGTTTTGTCTTTTGCATTTCATTTCCTTTATTATTGCTTAAGTCTGGAAAACAATAAGCTAATTAACCTTATTCTAAGTTTTATTAAATCTGAAAGTATCAAATTTAACAGACTTGACCTTTGCTCAATGAGAAGATTGAGGGAAAGAATGGGAGAAAGTGAAATCAACAATAGATGCAAGAAAATGGGTATGGTTTAAAAATGGGAGAACTCAAATCACACAAAATATAGAGATATAGGGCCCCACGAGAGCATTTACACGTGGTAAGTTGGAATTGTAGAGCCTTCCATTGAGAATAGGATCGGAGTTGGGGCCCATAGTAGAGGGGAATGACATTGTCATTCTCACAAATAGACATGAACATAATGGGTTCAAGGTTCCAGATTTTGAAGGTTACAATAAACTTAGTTTGGAAGTAAGGGACTAAAATAGGTAAAGGACATGGAAGAATCATAGTTCTAGTGAGAGAAACGTGGGATGGAATAGTAAAAGTTGAAAAAGAGGACCCAAATAAATAGTTTATTTGGCTGAAAATAATTGACAATGAGGTAACAATTAGGTTGTGTACTTCTTACTTTTCTCCAAAAAGTTTGAGATTCTATGAGAGGAATCTAGATAACGAAGACCCTTATGTTGCTTAGAAAAATACCTTTGTTTTCAACACTTTTGGAGAAAAAGCCCTAATTAGTGATTTTAATGCTAGGGCAACAAACCATCAATCTATCCAACTGGACAATGAATACAAAGAGGATAACAACCCTTTGTGGCTAGAAGAAAATGGGGACGGGATATGGGAAAGGGCTCCACAAGATAAGTATGGGAGTGTGTCACACTTTGGTGTAGAGCTACTTGGGCTATACAATTTGTATGGCTTGGTTACCTGTAATGGCATGAGAACTTAGGTAGGATCCAAGGAATTCACTTGTAAAACCTACTACGAGAAAGTGTGGTGGATTATGTAATATGCTCTTAGAGTTCTATTTTTAATATGTTGGAGTTTAACATTGAGAATTGTCCTATGGAGTTGAAATCTGATCATATGCATTTTCTTGTAAAATTTGGCGTTCCCACAAATAGCCTTTGTGAGAGTAGGACCAACACATGCTCATGAAAGGCCATAAATATGGTAAAATTCTTTTAATTCAAGAAAACCAAGAATTTTATGTTGTTGCCCTTGAGGAACACCTTAAGATGGCAAAAAAAATCATAGGAGACGAGGAAAACAACGAAGAAAATGATTACATTCACAAAAATATGTTGATCCCTTTAATCCACAAGGCTCTAAAGGTTTGTAAAAGATCTTGGCCTATTAAGAAGGTTACATGTTCTTTCCTAGCTAACCCTTGGTATGATGAAGAATGTAAGGTTGCTAAAAGATCATTTATAGGAGAGTCAAACAAAGAAAGTAAGATAATATGAAAAAATGAAAAAATACAAAAAATAGTTTTATGTGATTTTGAGGAGGAAAGAGCTAATATCTTTAGGGAAAACACAATCCCAAAGGTTTATGGAGTTGCAGCAAAAGAGGGAAACAACAAAAAATAATATCACATATGCCTATTGGTTAGATTGTGCGAAGCTTTTCTATAAATGGGCTCAAAAGAAGAGTAACCTTCACATGATTGATACATCAATCGAGCTCTTTTCTGTAGAAGATAGTAAACAAGGCAAAAAGAATTTAGCAAGAGGTAAAGCTTAAGACATTGATGGGCTACAGGCTGAATTCTTAATATGGGGAGCGAAGCTCCTTGCTCCACGCATCAACAAAAGTTTTAACGGTGTCATACAAAGAAAATTCCCAATCGAGTGAACAACTAGTGTTATTATTCCAATCTACAAAATTGGGGATATCAATAACCCTTCCAACTATCATACTATTATGATCAACCCTCTACTTGCAAAACTTTTTGGGAGCATAATTGAGTTTAGAATCAACATGTGGGTAGAAAAAGAGATAAAAGGAGTAAAAGGGCATGCTAGCTTTAGGCAAAGGCACTCTACCATTGACCATTGTGTCATTCTTAGACACTTCATTGAAAAGGTTTGGGATACCTAGGGAGGAGAAGACTTTTGTTGTTTCGTTGATTTCAAAAACTCCTTTGACACTAGTCCTAGGGACAAGCTTTGGAGTAGAATGGAAGAACTTTTGATCCTGAACAAATTTAGAGCAGTGGTCCATAAACTTTATGAGTAGGTTAAAAGAAAAATTAGAATTGAAGAGGGTATATGTCATAATGTAACTTCATTTGCATACATAAGTAACTTCACCACAAAACTTGTCAACTAAATGCCTTAGCTCATTGTCTTGTTTAGCCATTCTTATAGTTTATCAATATATGAGCCACACAATGTGGGGGATAGAGGACATCCATGTTTGACTCCAATATCTTCTCATGATTTGAACATTTAAAGGCTTTAGAGCTCTTTTGCTAAGAGGTCTGGATGCAAATAAACACCAGTAAGACCAAAGTCATGATCTTTTCTTTGAAAAGGAAGAAGGAACGAGTTAACTTTTTCTTTTACTGAAGCTTGTTGGAGATAGTGGAAGATTACAAGTACCTAGGAATTGATTTTCACAATAGACTTGGATGGGAGATTTGTAGAACAAAAATAATTCAAGGAGGATGGAAAGCTTCTTACCTACTTTAGAACATCTGTAAGAAAGAAACATTTTTGGTTTGTTGGTCATGGCAATTGTCCTCTATGGTTGTGAGGTTTGGCGGAGTAGCATGTCAAACCTCAAGTGAAAACAACTTGAAAGAATCCAAAAACATTTAATCACCAATAGTCTCAAAGTCAAATTCACAATTCCCTGTGAGTCTTTTTTATTGAAGCGATGATGTTTCCAATGGAGGCATTGATGATAATCCATTAGCTAAGCTACTTAAAAAGTGTTGAAACCATGGATAAACATCGTTGGCCCAAAATGGTTGTTGGGGAGTTATATTATAGGAAGAAGACTTGGATGAAGAAAAAAAGAAGCAGATGAGCAAGTGGGACATTACTTTGTGTTGAATTTTGCAACACAAGCACTTGCAAGATCAAATAGAAAACGAAGAACACCTTTCACAAACGAGAGTAGCAAAAAACAAAGCGAGAAATAGAACCGATCATCAACATCATCGGTCCAATTTGAGTCAGTGAAGCCAACAACCTGAGAGTCTCATAATGTATAATGAATGCCAAAATGTGATGTGCCTTGTATATACCTTAAAATATGTTTGGCAACCTTCTAGTGGCTCTCATGTGGATCATGAGAGAAATGAGAGACTGGGCCAATCGCAAACAAAAGATCAAAGACAAGTGTGTCAGATACAAAAGATGGTCTGCATAATGTAGCAGTCTTTGAAGGAGAGGAACAATTGGAAGACAACACAACCCCTGACTGAAATGTTGTGGAGTTAGGCTTGCAATCAAGCATGTTGAATCTCTGAAGCATGTCAAGAACATAGTTATGCTGAAAAATGAAAATCCCATCTAAAGAATGAATAACCTAAAGACCAAGGAAGTAATGCAAAAGGCCAAGATTTGTCATGGAAGGAGAATTGCCTATAAGAATCAAATCATCCGCATACAAGACTAAAATCAAAAGAACTCTCTCCTGTCATTGAGTGTAAACTATGGGATTGGAATGGCAACGTATGAAATTAAAAGGTAGCAAAAAGGTGTCCATCTTCTCATACCAAGCCTTAGGGACTTGCTTAAGACCATACAATGAACATTGAAGCCTGCAAACAAGTGAAGAGTCCTGCACAAAGCCTTCTAGGTGCTCTATATAGATATTCTTATGAAGATCACCATGCAAGAAGGCACTCTTCACACCCATCGGATATATTGGCTATCCCTATAAAGTTGTAAGTTAAAGCACAAGGCTAATAAAATCCATCTTGGCAATAGGAGAAAAGGTCTTGGAATGATCAACCCTCAACCTATGAAAACCCCTTAGCAACAAGATGAGCCTAATACATATCAATGGAACCTGGTGTCATGGAAATGGGGACAAGGCAACAACAAATTTCAATGTTAATAACTTAGTTTCAACCATAAAACCAAAACAAAGAACTAAAAACCATTCCAAACATATGAAAAGAGATTTCAAAAAGCATGAAAGAAGTTTAACAAAACAAAAGAAAGGAGAAGAGCCTTCCTAAGATGCTTCCATGATGCCTTTTATGCTTCTCCCTTGTTTCTCCCCTCTCCAAGTCCCAAATGAGTGTAGCTCTCAGCTTTTAGCACTAGCCATGGATGCCATATGGAGATTCAAGATGGTTGGATATGATAAACAAATGCTATGCAAGTGTAGATAGTGATGCTATGAAAAAGCTCTATGCTAATACCAGTACAACAACAATACTCTAATGAAGAAATGGGGAAATGAAGGGTTAAGATTGAGTAATCTTAACAAGGGTTAGGATTGAAAGATATTCAATCCATGTGAGACTTTCAACCCAATCCCATATTGACAAGTGTCACCACGAGGAAGCTTGAGATGAGAGATAAGGAGCATTAAATGCTTGAGGGGACATGATGGTTACCCTAGGGGGTTGGGTTAGGGTTAGGTTAATGGATATTTCTTTTATCCAAGGGATAAATGAATGTGCAAGGGTTAAATGGTTACCTTAGTCAAAGAAATAAATGCTTTGAAGAGACCCATGAGTCAAAAGGATGGTTAAGTTAGAGGAAAGTCTCTAACCAAAGGTAAAAGGTGAGTTAACCATAAATGGTTATGTAAGAGCCTTTAATGGTTTGGAAGACTTTAGAGGTTAACCATTTGAAGACATAAAACCTTTAATGGTTATTGGAGACTTTGGAGGTTTTTGAGAAGTGACTTCCTTTTATTTTGGAATGTGACAATGATTATGATAGGATTAGGCTAATTAGAAGGAGTTAGAAGAATCTAGAAGGGATTTAGGCATGCAAGTGGATTTTGTAGGAGAATGCAAGTGGGAGGAATTTTGGGATTTTCAGTTAAAATAAAATCATTTATTTCAATTAAATGGTGTAATTTACATTTGGATAGATATTTAAATAAATATTAATTTATTTAAATGTGAATGTAAATTTTGGATTTTATTTAAATAAATCTTAACTTATTTATATGAGAAAAAGGAAGATAAAGCATTAAATGCTTGAAGACTTTGAGGGAAACCATTAAAGGCTTAAGAAGACTCTAGAAGGAAGCCATTGAGTTAGGAGACTTTAAGGGAAACCATTAAAGGCTTGAGAAGGCTCTAGAAAGAAGCCATTAAGTTTGAAGACTTTAAGGGAAACCATTAAAGGTTTCAAGTGGGTGAGGATAAATAAGATTTTAAATAAATAATTTATTTATTTAAAATAGTTGTGCAACTTGCATTTGTAGGAAAATGCAAGTGAGTGGAGGATAAAGGTGATTTAAATAACTTTTAATTTATTTAAATGTGAGAGAAGATTTAATTAAACAAATATGATTTATTTATTTAATTAATGGTCTGAATTTGGTTAAGTGAATTAAATCAAATAAATTGAATAATTTATTTAATTAATAGGAGAAGACGGTTAAGATGAATTAATTAAATATTATTGATTGATGGTTAAATAATCAAATAAATACTAAATATTCATTTAATTAAGTGGATAGATTTATGTGTCTACAGAACCATCTGCAATATACTTGATACAATACACCCACTTGCACTACACCAACTTTCTTCCTTTAGGAAAAGGAACGAGATCCCAAGTACAATTCTTCATCAATGAGGAATACTCCTCTTTCATAGTTATATCCCACTTAGAAATACCTGTCGCATATGAAAACTTTTAAGGATCAGTCAAAATGGCATGACTCAAAAGTGAAACCAAAAAAAGTTGTGAATGAGTACGATGAGAATCTAAAGGATCATCTACCCAATCTCCAACTACATCAATAGTACTACGAGCCCACTTGGGAAGTAGAGGTGGAGGTTGTGGGGATTGAATTGGAACATCCTCATTCTCAGAAGGAAAATATCCCTCGAGAGATGGATTAGGAAGTGACGAAGAAGATGGCAATAATAATTTCATTAGAGGATAGTGCTCATCAAATTGGACATCTTGCTAAAACAAGACTTCTTTAAAAACAAGATCAAACAACCTATATGCCCTAGCATCCTCACAATAGCCCACAAAGATGAGTGGTTGGCTCTTCCTCTCCATGGCTTTCCTCTAAGCATATCGAATAAATGCCCAAGCCTCACTCCCAAAAACTTTGGATTAAGATACATCAGGCTTGACATGGGACCAAGCCTCCTCAGGAGTCAATTGTTGCAATGCCTTATGAGGTATCTGATTCTGAATGTAATTAGCACAATTCACTGCCTCGGCCCAAAAAGCAACATCCATATCTTGAGACTGAATTATGCAATAAGTCATCTTCCATACAGTTTTGTTCTTCCTCTTGGCAACACCTTCTGCTAAGGGGTATAAGTAATTGTAAGTTGATGCATGATGTCATGCTCAATGCAAAAAGTATTGGAATGCTTGATTAACATCCTTTGCGCCCCCCCCCCCCCCATCATATGTGTGTATCCACCTGATAGAAAGACCAAACTGCTTTTTCCACAAATGCCTTGTACATTTTAAAGAAATCAAAGACATCACTCTTGTACTTCAGAAAACCCATGCACACCTAGAGAAGTCATTAATGAATGTGAGCACATACTTGGCCCTCAAAAAAGACATGAGGTCACAATGAACTAACTCTAAGGGTGTCTTAGCACATGTGACTCTACTTGAAGGAAAGGAATCTTGTTGATTCTTAGAAAAGTAACCCATGTGATTCTAGAGTAAACATCAACAAGTATCATAAAGTATCTTTCACCATTTAGTCATCTTGCCCTAGTAGATTTGCATAGATCAGTATGTATCGACTCCAAGAGTTTTGAAGTAGACTGTTCCTTGCTCTTGAATCTTGTTTTTGTTTGATTCCCCATCTAACACTCCTTGCATAATGTATTGGTAGGCTTGACAATATTGGGCATATCTTTTGTTGCATGTGTAGAGCTGATCTTCATCATGTTATCAAAATTGATGTGTCCCATTCATTTGTGCCAAAGGCAACATTCACTGCTTTGGGCTATCAGACAATTTCCTCCGTTGGCTTCCTTTAGATGGCATGTATTTCCATCAGTCCTTGTACCCTCTACAATTAGTCTTCTTGAGCTTCCTTTCCTAATTTCACTTCCATTCTCATGAAATTTATGCTTGTATACTTTGTTGCACATCTGACTAACACTAAGAAGATTATGTTTGAGCCCCTTAACATAGAGAACATCCTCCATTTTGTTCTTTCTATCAATAGTTGTGGCTCCTTTACCACAAATTTGAGAAGCCTCTTCACCACCAAACTTGACTGATCCACCATTCTATTTTTCAAGATTGATGAACTTTATTCTATCACCAATCATATGATTAGAGCAACCACTATCAATGACCCATGCATTTGGTTCTTTTTTTGCATGAAGGGCGGGCCATAGAATCATGATCTCTCATTGTAGTCATTGTCGGACAGAGTATTGGATTCTTCATATTTACTAACATTATTAAATTTTATAGCCATGAACAATGTTTCATCATTTGAAACCTCACATTCTTCTTCTTCAGATGAATAGCAACTTTCTTTGGAATAAAAACTTATTTTAGGTTTGTCCCATTTATCATCTCCTCTTCTATTTTTGTCTTCTTTGAAAGTACATTTAGATTCATAGTGACCAATTCTTCCACAATTAAAGAATTTGAAGGTTAACTTACCTTTATATTTGTTGGTGCCTTTCTTCAATCTTCTTATAAAATTTACTTCTACATTGTCAAATTCATCATCAAGATTAGCATTGTCTTCTATTATCTTACTAGATTTGAATGCAGCTTCCTTCTTGGGATTATCCCGTTCAATTTCTCTCATCTCAAAGGCAATGAGTGTACCATAGATTTGATCCATTGTATAGGTGTCTAGATCCCTACTCTCCAAAATAGTAAACACCTTAGGAGTATAGGTTTTAGGAAAAAAATTTAGTACCTTCAATCACTACTTCATCTTCATCCAATTTACCACCACCTTTGATTCCACTAACCACTTCAATTACTAGGTGTATGTAGCTATCAATATTTGAATTTTCTGGCATCCTTAGATTCTCAAATTTTCTTTTGAGATTTTTCAACTTCACTTGCTTTATCTTTTTGTCTCCTTCATATATGCTACTAAGTTTCTCCCAGACATCTTTGGCGGGTTTGCAATTCATCACCTTCAATATCTTTCTATCAAACAAACCACTTATGATTGCATTCATTTCCTTTCCATTGTTCTCATGCGTTCTAATATCGTTTGGAGTAGAGGGAGGAGTATAACCATCTACAACAGAGTTCTAGATTCTAAATCTTATAGAATTAAAATATGATTTCATCCTCATCTTCCATAAGGAGTAGTTTATGTCATCAAACTTGAGAATCTTGCAAGATACACCTTGTGCCATCCTGGACCTGCCTCAAGTGGTTAAGCTTCTTCTAGATAATACCAATTGTTAAACACACACCTAGGACTGAGGGGGGGTGAATCACTCAATGATCAACTACTTAAACTTTATTCACTATCAACTTAGTCTCAATCTTATTAGCAGCAATGAAAGATAAAACAATGAATCACAATGCACAAGAGATCACCAGATTTAGGTGGAAAACCCAAACTTGGAAAAACCATGATGAGAGTCAACTCACAACATATGAATAAGATTACAATATTGTTTAAGGCTCACTTCTAAGACAGTTAACTGCTCCCTAAAGGACTTGCAAGCTGAGATGCACTATCCCAAGCCAAGATACAAGGGGCTTGCAAGCTAAGACGCACTACCTCAAAGCAAGATACAAAAACTATAGAGAAGACTCGTTGTCTCTGAGCAAGGTACATGAACATATGAATCAAAATGAATAGACCTCCATCAAGACAACCTCCAACAATCTTTGAGTATGAAGTTGTCTTTCATTTTTTGTCTCAAGCAACCAACTTCACAGTAATCGCCACTCACTTGTTTTGCCTCAATTTTGCATTGCTAACTCTGCAAATGATATAATCATGTAAGTGCAGCATACACATTGATTCACACACTCATCCACACCATCAACAACGATTTGATATTCTATATATACCTTCAATTACAAGGTGTGTGCCCTTGGTCTCCTTGTGTTGTGCAATGCAGCACTTGGGTTTGTGACATGGCTCAACCGCCTCCTATGGATTCTATAAGTCTAGTGGTTGTATCGGGCATTAATAGGTCGATATTTTGGTGCAACGGCAACCACACTTGTAACAAGTAGTATCAAATCTTGGTTATAGGTTCAAACCCCTCGCCTGCGTTGGGGGGGATTATTGCAAGGTGTGCGTCCTTGGTCTCCTTGTGTTGTGCAACACAACGCTTGGGTTTGTGACATGGCTTAACCACCTCCTATGGATTCTATAAGTCTAGTGGTTGTATTGGGCATTAACAGGTCGATCTTTTGGTGCAACAACAACCGCACTTGTAACACCATCTTCTTCATTGCAAACATCAACTAGGTTGACCATAGAAAAGGACAAACACAAGTCTATCAAGTTGGCCACCAAAACATAAAGTGGTGAAGGTGGTCCAATCTAGGAGATAGAGAGGACCTAAAAACATCGTATCACTTCTTTCTAATTAATTTTAAAACAATTTGCATGCTATCACACATCCTCCAGGCTCGGCATCAAGGTAACGTATAGATAAATCAAGCAACACATCACTAGTCAGCCTTTGCAAAATATATCTTCTAGATGACAAGCCCAATGCAGATCCTCACATGCCAAGGTGGGACCCAAAATCAATGCAGCACAACCTTTAAAACAAGCGGAGATGCCCAAGAATACACCGCAAGTAGATAACAACTTATGTCAGTCGAAACAGAGTAGTTACCATGAAACACATGTCAAACGCAATGTACCATTTAATAGACCTTTCATCATCATGCAAAGCATGTAGGGACATTACTTGAACATCTAACATCATTCCTAAGAACTTATTTCTCCTTGCCACATCAAGGACATATTGGCACAACACAATTGATACAAAAACACTTCATTTCAAAGAACTAGAGAAACCAGTCATGCACACAACACCATTATAACCTCCTGTAGAAATCACTAGTATCTGAAAAATTGAACTAAGACATAGAACAAACGTTATAAACATGTCCTATAATTTGCAAAACTTGAAACATCAATGTAGAGAAATGCAAAGCATTCTTTGGACCAATTCTGATAGACAGCCAGATTGTCAGCAAATTGCAATCACCAACCACATTAGCTGCAACACCAGGGACTCGAATGATAGGAGTGCAATGTCCACAGAGCATAGACATTAAGTTCAAGTACGCGAAACCGTATCATTAAATGATTTGTATATATATTTGCACCAACTTACTCTATCAAACTTCTAAGTACAAGAATGTTCCAGAAACATAATCTTCTCACTCAACATTATATCATAAGATCAATATCTCCATTCTATTACCATGCATCTAATCATCATCTTAATACCTCAAACTATCAGTATCATCATCTCTATCAGTACATCATACAAAGTGTAGACATCAGAGACCAAGAAGGTGGACATCCACAGAACATCTACAACTAATATTCATTTATTCCCTATCTTAATGACAACAGTTGACAATTAGCTATCAACATCATCACTACTTCAACAATTGTCATAATTCTCTATCCAACCAATCTCCATATCATCAATGACAACACAACATAGACAACATATATTGTTAGACATCAAGAGGTTAACATCAATGACAACACATATTGCCAACATACCTTTCGTCTTTTCTTATGTGATCTTCCTCCTTTATACTTGTAGTTTGTTGCATCTGGGGGATGAGGTCAATTCAGAACAATAATATTTATATGTACATTATTTATTTTACACACATGCTAAACCCAAATCTTTGGATTCCTTATGTGCTCCTGTTTGTATGTGATATCACCTTGACTTGAATCTATTTGGGGGCATTTCATTATGGCAACATGTTTTTCTTTGAATGTACACTACCTTTAGACAATTGCTCTTGGTTGGCCTACACAATCACTTTAAGGTGGGGGCATGCATTCTTCTATGTGTTTCACTTTCTACACATATCATGAGATTAGCAATACACTTCGATCACACACTATGAACTTTCTAATGCCACTGCAACACCCTTTTACAATCTCTTATCAAAATTAGCCAAAAAAAAAAGAGTTTTTCTTGGTTTTGTAATCTTTGTTGGCATGAATCTCACCTAGCATAACACAACTTGCTATCCCTTGTGAGACCTTCTCTTACGCATGAGTCACCAAGCATAATGCAACTTGCTAGCCCTATGACTCCTAGTGGACAAGGCTCCAAGTAAGTATATGAGGATCTTTCTAGCCCTAGAGACTATGCTTTGTGTTTGTAACATGACTCCTAGTAATTATCTAAGAATATTACTAGTCCTAGATATCATGTCTTGTCTCTTGATATGGCTCCTAGTAAGCTTCTATGGATCTTACTAGCCCTAGATGTCATGCCCTTTATGTTTTTGCAAGATCCTTGTGTGTTACCAATGATGATCATATTTCTCACTTTGTATTTTTTTTTTATCTTGACATTATAAATTGATAAAATCTTGTCTTGGGAGCTACCGCCTTGCCAAGGGTTGTCTTGTCTCTTTGATGTCTTAATGGAAGAATCTTTGGCTTCTTCGTATTTTACTAAGAGTATAAACATATGTTCACACTCATGCTAAAGTGGATGTTGAATGTAGTGTCATAAATTGTATCCCTTTACAATCACACTCACTTTGGACCCTCTTTGGTGATTGTGCCTAATGTGTATTCGAGTCATGTCTAAGTGTGCTCAATTTTGAGACTATTTCTAGTAAATTGGTGCATTCCCCTATTCATGACCTTTGTTTTTGCCCAAACTGGTAGGACTAGGGTACCCAGTGCCCCTACCTAAGCAGTTTGGCCCAAAATTTTGAATTATGAATGTCAGCTTTGCAAGTCTAATGTTGGTCTTCCCTACATAAATTCAAAAAGGTGTAAGTTGCATATAAATACAACTCCCTCTCATTCAAATTCTAAGTTTTCTAAGTGAACATTTGTCATCCTATGAGCATTCAATCAAGCATAATTGTGTACAAATCTCTAATCAAGGAGTCAAGCATTCAAGTCTACACCTTTGTTTCGGCAATCATGATTAGATATGATAAGTTCCTCCATAATGGTGGTATGAATTAATATCTTTCAAGTGGCATCAAGCCTTATTTTGACACTTCAAGCCAAGGGTTTCATATCTAAGGTAATATTTGTCAATTCAAGCATTTCCATTATTGTTTCAGCCTTTGTCCTTCTATGAACAAGATCTCTATTTGATTGGGAACACCGACATGAGGCTTGACTGAAGCAAGCCCATATACAACACAACACTTTCCACCATTTTTCGTGTGTACAGGTTCAAATCCAACTACAAAGAGTGTTGCAAATGTGTTAGAGCGGACAATAATAGACATTCCTAGACGTTGAACAGGTGAAAACACCTAGACTAGGGCACCCTCCAACTATGTCTAACACTTTTTAGCTAAATTTCAGAGAGAGATATCCATGGGACCTCTTGATTGTGAATCTAGAACTTTCTGTTGGCACAAACACCCTAAAATTGGGTCGGCAATTGTGTCTAACATTTTCAAGCTCAACTTGCAATCATAGGTTCATTTCAACATCCTCTTTGCATATTTGAGCTAATATGTTGATTTTTGGTTCTATAATTCACCGATATTACTGAAAGTAATCAATTTTCTATCATTAAACCTAAGTCTTGCATATTCAGTTTACAATCTCAAATTTGATCACATAATAAAAGAAGGGACAATCAATCAAAATGTTCAGCTATTCTTTTAGGAATAAACTTGAACCTTGTTCATTATTCCCCAATTACTTTTGTGATAATTTGAGATCATAGTTTATATCCTTAGGCTAGGACCCCAAATTCCACCATTTCACATATAATATGCAGATATGTTGAAATAAGTGAGTCAGAAGTTATATTGTTTTATGCTTGATTGTTCATTTTCAAAATAATGGCTAACAATACAATTTGTAATTCTTTATAGTATAAATAAAAAGGGAGTGGTCATCTTGGTCACATTTTAAAAACAATCAATTTATTAATTAATTAAATAAATATGCATGACAAGTTTTTAAATGAGTGACTTATTCCTACACCCTAAAAAAAATGATTGTGTGAAGCATCGGGGACAGAGGTAGACCCTTTGGTGAGGCACAAGTGTTCACTAAAGTTATGTGAGATAATTAAAGCAGTAAAGGGAAGGGATTGAAATAATACTTTAAACTATATTATAAATTTTGTCGAAAACATGAAATTTCCGTAGTCCATAATATCAACTTGGCAATATTTTTTGAATTTGACTATATTGTTTTTTTCATTTTAGATCATACTCTATGCTCCATCATCCAAAACGCTAATGACAATAATAGAATATGGAAATAATGTAAAACTAATCATTTTTATTTTTTATTAAGGGAAGTACATGTGTGAAGGGGCCCCAAAACCTTTTACATAGAAAAACTGCAACCAATATTGAATTTTTAATTTTCAACCACCTCTTTACCACAAACCACCACGAGAGGAGCTAGAGAATAGGGTAATAGATGAGACTTCCCATGTAGAAGAGAAGAGAGCATAGTTGAACCCACTACAGTAGTAAAGGACCAATAATATCCAACAAGGCCTCCATTCACAACTAAAGAGGAGCACCCTTGATTCATAGATGTCACAACTAAGCTGTTCAACAAACATATCACAATCACTAGCAAAGAAAGGGAGAACCAGAAGGTTGAACCCCAAACCATTTGAAGAGTTTGAAAAAGCAACATCATTGGAGCTATAAAGGCCACTATACCCAATATTGAGCAACTCTAAGCATCCAATTTTTGAATGTTGTAGGGTTTGAACAATAAGCGAGAGAGTTATCACCATATAATCCACTAAGAGGCAGTTACCAAAAAATTAAAAAAAAATCCACCCAATTAATTTTACTATCATATATTATTTTTTGAGTAATTATATAATTTATTTCTTTCAACACAGATTTAATTTTATTACAATTATATGTGTGTATAAATTTATTATTAAAGCCTCCTCTAAAGTACACACTTTTTTGGTTTCAAGTAGATAAATTTTTAAAAAACATAAAAAAAATAAAAAAAATATAGGATGTTAATTGGATTAAGACAGCTTTAAGCATAGGATTTTGTTATTTAAAACTATTAGCAATGTAGTGGCAGTAACTTCTATTTTGATATTCACTATTATGCCTCAATTAAATAGTTATTTTCATTGGTGGGAAAGTAAGTTTCGAAGGGGCTTGAAGCCCTTTACAATAAGAGACATACAACACACAATTGGAGCAACAAAAATGTAGCAAAAAAAGATAGGCTAGCACAAAATAATAGCCTAGTTATCACACACCAAATGTATCCAACAACACATATATTTGAACCCAAGTTGCTAACAAAACAAACTAGGATGGCCAACTACACCATTCCTATACCCTTCCTAATGCTCTGAGCACTCAAAACCAAGGTGTGGGAAGTGTAAGCATATTTAGGATTCCCATGTTTCCTTCTATGGAAAATATCACACAATATATCATCCTCTAAAGACTCAAATCAAGGGGAGAAGGGGAGGCTATCATCCACTCACCAAAAGGCGATGAAACAATAGCAATTAGCTCTATCAAAGCATCTATATGCAAATGATCCCTAGATTCAACCCTTGGCATTGAAGATTCTGAAAGTGGAACAACTGAAGAGCCCATGAAAGATAAGTTATCATGAGTGCTAGAGGATATCACAACCCTTGGGGTCAAATCCTCCTCCAATGTCGCCTCCTTAGAATTGAAAAAATCTACAATCATCAAACACTCACAGTGGGAATTTTTCCACCATTTCAATCCTTGCCTTTGTTGTGAAAATAGTTAGGGAAAACTGATGCCAAGTGTCCTACAACAAAGCATATCCTTTAGCAAAGGGGGAGACCATCATGTCCAAGCATTTGAGTCCATGATCTATCCCCAACAACTAGCACAATATCCCTATACAGATCCTTAAAGGTGTCAGTGTCTACTAGAATGCGGACATAAGTAGTATGGGCATAGTTAATAATCACAACATCTTCCTATAAAAAAAATGACCAAGAGAATTCCCAAAACTAGAGAGGAAGATTGGGATGTCTGTCCCAAATAGGTAGAATAATTGAGGATTTTATAAGTGGGTTGAAGATAGGAAACCAAAGATTTTAATGCTATATCTTTTAACTATTTTCCTATTATTAGCGAAGAATCCAAATATATAACTCAAAAGTATTTGGTGGTCGCAAATAAATTAACCATATAACAGAACCCAAGAAATTCCTTCCCAACCTAATCTAGGTGTTGGGCAATGACTATGCATGGGCTAAAATGTAATAAATAGGGCATAAGTGTGTGCGTGCGTTTATAGAGAGCACTTTTCCTCCTCCATGAGGTACTAAAGTTGCACTACATGCGGATTTGAGATGTGTGTAAGGTGTTGTACAAAGCCTTATGGTAACAATGTAAAGTGTAAATAGATCAATTATTCATCAAGAAGTAAAAGATCTAGTGTTTAAAAGTTAAAGGGTATTCTTCATTATCGAGAGGACTAAATAATTCTCATAAAATTTTCAAGTTATGATTATGAGGGGCACGGGATTGATCCTACATATTGATTATAGTGTCATCGAGGACCCCCATTGGATGGGCATACTCCCCAACCTTTCCACAATGGTTGGTGATCACATACAAATACATTCCATTATGGCACCTATGATACTCCATTCCTTCTTTGTGAATTTGATGATGCTCACTTCCTTATTTATTTATGCTTGATTGGTGTGAATCTAATGTGTGTGTATTTCTTGTATTATGTGCTTTAGATGTTTTGTTACTTGTTTGAGGTGATCATTTTTCATATTTGTGTGTGGTCTGTGTTGAATGAGTAATGATTGCCTACTCAGTTGTCCCTTAGTTCAAAGAGACAAGCCTAACCTGATTCACAAGGTTGGATGTTGTTGAATGTCCACTAGGACCCAATATTCGTTAGAGAATCTTATGACCTTGAAGATGTGGAAAAATTCCATTTTTGTACTTTTATTATGTTGCCGGGAATAATCATTATGTTATGTTGTTATATTATGTTTATGTTGTCGTCAATAATAATGAGTTACGGCTGTCAGTTAGTTAGCCTGTGCGGCACCGAAAAGTCCCGTCCCGACTTGGAATAAGTCTGCGGACTGAGGCCTTCGGCCTACGCCTTGTCCCTTGTCCAAATTACGCTAAAGCGGAAATGCGCAAATAAGAAAGCAGACCGAACTTCTCCCAAGAAATGACATAGAATGCGGACCACAAAGATAGACTGCCAAAGAGTTTTAAGGGTGGGGCGAGATGCCCAAATCCTTCATTATGAATCCAATATTTACAATGTCGGATAGAACACAGTATTGAGGAATACTGGTTGCCCCCGAATGAATGTCTAGCCAGCCAACTTGGCTTAGAACAAGTATACAAAGAGCCCCTTGGCTCAAACAGAGATCGGCTTGCTCAAGAGGCGGACCAGTTCGCTCCTCGAGTCTGCCTGATCCCTGGAATTACAAAGTCGCTCAAGACTTCAAATGCCTTCGCCTTCGCACCGAAGTCCTTCACTCCAATCTCGCATCCAAACTCCATGCGAAAACTCCTTCTCTGCAAAAATGAGCTTTTCGCTTAGCTCTTATAGAGAAGGCTCGGACCCAAACAAAGGAGCCGTTACCCAAATAGGACCGGTCCCAAATGAATTTCCGCCAATGAGAATTCAGCGCCCAAATAGGTCCGGACTTAAGTGCTTAAATCCGCGCCAAAAGAAATCCATCGGCAAGTTCATGTCGGCCCCGCCAAGAAATAAATTCATGTCGGCCGCGCAAAAAGGCTAACTCCATGTCGGCCACACGAAAGGGTAAATCTCCGATGCAAAATAGAACCCCACTAAAGAAAGGTCCGGCCCAAAATGATGTACAAGTGATCCGCCCAATGCAGGTCTGTTACATCCTCCCCCACTAAACTAGTGGCGGCGCCCTCGACGCCAGCACCCCTGCATAAAGCACTGGGAGGCCAAATTCCAGAAAACTACTCCTGTCTGGGAGAGCTCCCCTTGGAGAGGAACTCCATGATGATCTCTTCATCGCGCCAAAGTGCCTCGCTGCGCACCCATGAAGCCGAGTCGCGTTCCTGTCCTTCGAAAACTACCAAGAATTCCCGGATGCCCTTTCTGCCTCCTCCTCGAGTTCGCATCGCAAGAACTTGGCTGACTCTATGGTCCAGATTGTCCAACACATTTGTCGGGCCCCTGTGCGGAATGTTCCTCGTCCGATTTTCAGTGTCTTCACCAAGGACTTCGCCAGTTAGGCGGACCAACCTGTCCTGAAATGGTTCATACGGTCTTGTCTCATGATCCTCCCATGTCCAATGATCCACGGCTTGTGAACAACTCGCCATGATTGCCAAGGTCTTCCTTGTACTCTCTACGTCGGACAGATCTGTGCTGCCTCCGATAGACATCAAGTCATCATCTCGGATCATACCCTGTTGATCCCAAGTTGTAAAGATGCCATCCTCGCGAAGAGCTTCATTGAACCCAATGAAGTCTGGGAAAGTTCCGACGTGCAATTGCACTGATTCCTCTTCCTGTCTCCTGAAGGTGAGGGGAACTGTGGTGAATTCCTCCGCCTGAGCCTGATTTGCAGAGGTGGTATCGTCCTGAGATCCACTTTCTTCCGCCATAACATCTCGGGTAGGTGGGGAATCATCTTCGCAGATATTCACCCGCTGGTTTAGCATGCGCAAGGTGCCCAACCTCATTCTGGCACCTTCTTCGGGAAAGTCCTGAGCCACGACTTCCCTAGCTGCAATGATCACAATATCATCTAAGTAGGCCAACTTCTGTGGTTCCGCTTCTACCGGTTCGCAAACGAACTTATGTGACAAAAGTTCCGCCAACTGAGCCAGTTTGGCGCTCAAGGGGTCTGTTGTGGCTTCGAGCTACTCCATCCAAACCCAACGTTGGAGGGCTTCCGAACAGCTCGCCACAAGCTCGAAGGCGCGGGGGCAGTCCTCTGGTCGAAGCCCATCTCCAGAACCAAGAACTAACAAGTCCCTCAAAGAGATGGCCCTGCGGTTCTCCCATCTATCCATGATGTCCACCTCCGAAAAGATGTCCGGTAGTTCGACAGAACCCATCAAGATTTCGAAATCAACATAGAGTCGGGCTGAGCCTCCTCTCAGCCGTCTAAACAAAAGGCTGGTAGTCTGGGTATTGGCAAGGAAGTCGTCCCTTAACGATTCCTTTTACTGCTCTGCTTTGTTCCACCTGTCTCTTAAACTTTCATACTCATGCAGATCGAGTAAGTCATCTTCCAATGTAAGCTCACCCTGGCATGGTACAATAAGGCCTGATCTATCTGTCAGCATAACTTTTAGCATTTTGAATGTCAACTGCTGCTTGTCACCCCATTTCCACCCACGGTCCTTCTTTAGCAGGTCCGTCAAAGGGCTCGCAATTCGGGAGTAGCCTGCTACAAATTTCCGGTAGTAGTTAGCTAATCCAAGAAACTATCTTACCTCGTGCACATTGCAGAGTGGCTCCCAGTCTCGAATCGCCTCAAGCTTTTTCGGGTCTGGTCGGATCTGGCCATGTCCAAGAATATGACCTAGAAATGGCACTTCTTCCTGTGCAAAGACGCACTTCTCCTTCTTTGCGAACAGCTGATGCTCCCTCAACAAAGCGAACACCTCCTGAAGGTGTCTCTTATGTTCCTCCAAGTCCCGACTGTACACCAAAATGTCATCCAAGTACACAACTACGCACTTGTCCAACAATGACCGAAACATGTTGTTCATCAAAGTGCTAAAGGTGGCAGGAGCGTTAGTGAGGCCGAAGGGCATGACCAAAAATTCATAGATACCATACCTCGTCGTGATCGCGGTCTTTTCCTCATCACCCGACGCGATCCTGATCTGGTAGTAACCCTGCCTCAGATCCAACTTGCTAAACACTCTTGCATCAACCAGTCGGTCAAAGCTATCCGCTATGAGGGGTAACGGATACTTGTTTTTGATTGTGAGCTTGTTCAAAGCCCGATAATCCACGCACATCCGAAGACTTCCATCCTTCTTATGCTGGAACAATACTGGGGCAGCATAGGGCGACCTGGACAGACGCAAGTAACCCGCCTCCACGAGTTCTGTCAGCTGCTTCTTTAACTTCCCCCATCTCTGGTCCGGAGAGGCGGTAGGGAGCCTTCACTGGCGGTCTTGCTTCGGCCTCAAGTTCGATCCGATGATCTATGTGCCTCCGTGGTGGCAAAACTGCAGGGAGACTGTCTGGCATTACATTCGCAAACTCGGACAACACTTCTTGGATCGCCGAGGTGTTGGAGGGTCCCGAAGACTCTCCTTCATCCCAATCTCCAATTAGTGCGGCCAAGAACAACTCTTCCCGCCTTCCTCTGTCGACCTGTTTAGCACTTAGTGCATTCAAAAGGAGATCCTGCTCCATGCTTTTCACCGTCGGAATCAAACTCGGTCTGTTCGGATCCAATATCAGAATGCAGCCCAAGTGTGGCACTACTGCCGCAGATGCCGACCTCAAGAACTCTTGCCCAAGTATGAGGTCGAATTCGTTCATCCCAATAGCGATTAAGTCGAGCACACCCTGCCACGATGCAACTCGAATTACTTCCTTGTGGATCTCGCCGCTCACCTGTTGCGCGGGTGCGGTCATCACTTTAAACTGATTCGAAGTCGACTCGATCTTGAGTCCAAGCTTCTTCACTCGGCATGCGGAGATGTAATTGTGTGTTGCACCTGAGTCCACCATAGCCAACACCTTCTTTCCACCAAGGAAAGTCTCCACAAAACATAGCTTGTGGCGAGCTGTTCGGAAGCCCTCCAACGTTGGGTTTGGATGGAGCAGCTCGAAGCCGCAGCAAACCCCTTGAGCGCCAAACTGGCTCAGTTCGTAGAACTTTTGTCACATAAGTTCGTTTGCGAACCGGTAGAAGCGGAACCACAGAAGTTGGCCTACTTAGATGATATTGTGATCGTTGCAGCTAGGGAAGTCATGGCCCAGGACTTTCCTGAAGAAGGTGCCAGAATGAGGTTGGGCACCTTGCGCATGCTAAACCAGCGGGTGAATATCTGCGAAGATGATTCCCCGCCTACCCGAGATGTTATGGCGGAAGAAAGTGGATCACAGGACGATACCACCTCTACAAATCAGGCTCAGGCGGAGGAATTCACCACAGTTCCCCTCACCTTCATGAGACAGGAAGAGGAATCAGTGCAATTGCACGTCGGAACTTTCCCAGACTTCATTGGGTTCAATGAAGCTCTTCGCGAGGATGGCATCTTTACGACTCGGGATCAACAAGGTATGATCCGGGATGATGACTTGATGTCTATCGGAGGCAGCACAGATCTGTCCGACGTAGAGAGTACAAGGAAGACCTTGGAAATCATGGTGAGTTGTTCACAAGCCGTGGATCATTGGACTTGGGAGGATCATGAGACAAGGCCGTATGAACCATTTCAGGACAGGTTGGTCCGCCTAACTGGCGAAGTCCTTGGTGAAGACACCGAAAATCGGACGAGGAACATTCCGCACATGGGCCCGGCAAATGTGTTGGACAATCCGGACTGCAGAGTCAGCCAAGTTCTTGCGATGCGAACTCGAGGAGGAGGCAGAAAGGGCATCCAGGAATTCTTGGTAGTTTTCGAAGGACAGGAACGCGACTCGGCTTCATGGGTGCGCAGCGAGGTACTTTGGCGCAATGAAGAGATCATCATGGAGTTCCTCTCCAAGGGGAGCTCTCCCAGACAGGAGTAGTTTTCTAGAATTTGGCCTCCCAGTGCTTTGTGCAGGGGCGCTGGCGTCGAGGGCGCCGCCACTAGTTTAGTGGGGGAGGATGTAACGGACCTGCATTGGGCGGATCACTTGCACATCATTTTGGGCCGGACCTTTCTTTAGTGGGGTTCTATTTTGCATCGGAGATTTACCCTTTCACGCAGGCTTGACTCCAATATCAGAATGCAGCCCAAGTGTGGCACTACTGCCGCAGATGTCGACCTCAAGAACTCTTGCCCAAGTATGAGGTCGAATTCGTTCATCCCAATAGCGATTAAGTCAAGCACACCCTGCCACGATCCAACTCGAATTACTTCCTTGTGGATCTCGCCGCTTACCTGCTGCGCGAGTGTGGTCACCGCTTTAAACTGATTCGAAGTCGACTCGATCTTGAGTCCAAGCTTCTTCGCTCGGCATGCGGAGATGTAATTGTGTGTTGCGCTTGAGTCCACCATAGCCAACACCTTCTTTCCACCAAGGAAAGTCTCCACAAAACATAGCTTGTGGCGAGCTGTTCAGAAGCCCTCCAACGTTGGGTTTGGATGGAGCAGCCCGAAGCCGCAGCAGACCCAGACCCCTTGAGCGCCAAACTGGCTCAGTTTGCGGAACTTTTGTCACATAAGTTCGTTTGCGAATCGGTAGAAGCGGAACCACAGAAGTTGGCCTACTTAGATGATATTGTGATCGTTGCAGCTAGGGAAGTCGTGGCCCAGGACTTTCCCGAAGAAGGTGCCAGAGTGAGGTTGGGCACCTTGTGCATGCTAAACCAGCGGGTGCAATCGTGGGCGATGATAAGTCGTGGGTTTTTGTTGTTGTTGTTATTGTTATTATTTCTTCCGCCGCCGCCGCGTCTATTATCCCGGTATCTTTTCTTGGGGTGGATGATGTTGCCGGGAATAATCATTATGTTATGTTGTTATATTATGTTTATGTTGTCGTCGGTAATAATGAGTTACGGTGGTCAGTTAGTTAGCCGACGGGTAGGTAGTTGGAGTTGCGACGGTTGTGTCGCACCCCTTCGGGTATTATATATGGTGTACCTTTTCTTCGAAGTAGGATCATGTTAGTCGTGTCAGATGTAATGTTATAAGCACTTATTGTACATGGACTGTGGAATTAATACATAGGCTGGCTATTTAATATATTTCCATTATGTTCTGTGCATTTACGTTCTGCATTTAACCGTTTACCCAAGAGGGCAAACATTTGGCGCCGCTGCCTAGACGAACTCGGGAACGGAAGACACGGATGGCGCACAGACACAATGGGCCTACCCGTTGGTGAAGTAAACCTGGAGGCCGACGACGCGCGGACAAAACTTTATACAGGAGAAGACACGACAACGCGAGAATTTTCAATTTTGCTCCAGGTAGCCATTTAGACATACGTTCGACGAGAAGCGGCGGAGGTAGAAATCCCACCAAGTGTCGTGTGGACAGCGCTAGAGGTTAGCCCGGCAGTAAACCGGTTGATGAACCACCTCCCCCGGTTGGTTGCACAGGCATCGCTAGCACAACAGGCCCGCCTGGAGGAGATTGCCCAGGAAGAGCGACGACAACAAATCTTGCAACGCTACGAAGAGAACAGCCGACGGGAAACGGAATGAGATGGCGCCAGGCCAGGAGGAAATTGAACCTTGTAATAATCCCGACATTGCTGATATAAATTGTGGCCGAAAGGCAAAATAAAAAATAAAAATAATAAAAGTTTTTTTGTGTACATGGCGTGTGTTTGCTGTGTATGGAAGTGACTTATGCCCAATAGACTAAATAAGGACAAAAATAAAAAGATACAGAGTGACGAATGGGAAGTGGCACAAACTGCGTTGCATCTCAGACAATAGATAGAACGAAGGCGTAGGCTAAGGCAGCTTGCCGAGGGACGACCGGCCTAGGGGTTGCCCGAAGGGAACCCAGGAGGTGTCACGGAGGTTGCGGAGGCAGAGATAGACGAAGAGAACTACACTGTCTACACTGTTGTAGGGCTACCAGAAGGAGTCACGGAGGGTGTCGAAGGAGAACTCTACAGTTCGCCAGAATACCACCGTAGGGTAAGAAGCCGCGAAGAGTTGGTGGAACAAACAAGGCGAAGTCTAAACCTGATCGACGGTACCAGAGACTTGCTAAAGAATTTGTCCATTTCAGAGGACAACTGGAGGGAGACAACCAACCGTAGGGAGACACCGGAAGGTGACGGTACGACCGAAGGTGCCGAGGGAGCACAAGGGTACCGTACGAGAGGCAATTTGTTTGGTTCGGTGTCAGCAACTTTTTCTGGAGGACCCACGAGTGGAGGTTCAGTTGCAGGAGGCAGAGGATCGCCAGGTACAAGCACACAAGGAATTAGAGGAGAGAGACCCAGTGGTGGGATGGCGAGTAAACAAAAATTGCCAAAGTTCACAGGGGAGGGCAAGGAAGACCCCTTACGGCACTGTCGTACATGTGAAACCATTTGGTCGGCCAACGGAGTAACAGACTAGGATGACTGGGTACAGCAGTTCCCAGCCACGTTACGAGGAGTTGCCATAGATTGGTACTCCGATGTGGACAAGCAAAAAGTGGCCACGTGGGCCAATCTACAGAAGGAATTCACGGGGGAGTTTCGGTTGCTCCGTGATGACAATGAAATTGTAACAGAGATATACAGTACCAAACAAGGTACCAGGGAGACAGCACGGGCATACAGTCGGAGGCTGAAAGAACTCTTGGGTAAAATGGAAAGCCAACCCGCAGATGGATTGAAGAAACGATGGTTCGTTGAAGGGTTGAAATCCTCCCTACGGAGGAAGATGAAAATTGTACCCCCGACGTCATATGACGACGCTTATAATAGGGCGATGGACCTGGAGAGCGAACACAAAACATCAAAGAAGAAGAAAAGTAATAAATCTTCATCCGAGGATGATGACTCTTCACAGGAAAGCAGCAGCGACGACGAGGCTTGCAAACGGGTGCAAGTGCCCCAGAAAGACATGGAGCGAATGAGAAAAGAATTCAAAATAATGAGAAGCACGAGTCGGAACGAAGGGGACATATGGTGCACTGAGTGCAAAGAGGAAGGGCACACAAAGGGTACTTGCCAAAAGAAGGCATTCTGCGAGATTTGCCAAGTGATGGGACACTCCACCAAGGAGTGCCCATACAACATGAAAACCCGAGGTACGCAAATGAACCAGGTGCTGTTCACGGAGCAGGCCACAACATCCGCACCAGCGGGTACTGGCCAACATACTAACACAGCGACATCATCTGGAGGATACCAGGACAACAGACGCGGTGGCGGAAGGAATAGCAACAATAACAATAACGGAAGCCGTATCCAGTATGACGCCAAGGGCCGGCCAATTATCCAATGTAGGGCCTGTAATCAGTGGGGGCACTTCGCCCGTGATTGCACGAAGGAAGCCACCCCTCAGCACCTCTTTCGTTGGTGTGGGCCAGGTGACCATGAGGACGCAAATTGCCCGCAGGCAGGGGTTAATCTCCTCAACATTGAAAAGGCTGAGAAGACTGGTGAGAAAGAAGTACTGGAAATCACCCGCGCCCAGACGAAAAAAGCCACTTATCCTGACCCCCGTACGGAGAAGGAGAGATTACGGGAGGCAAAAGCCAATATTGAACGTGAGATGACGACTGAACGACGGGACAACGAGGTGGCGAGTACATCATCCCGTACGGAAGCGGAAAATAACATCATTGGGCAAATCTTGCAGATGGAGGTGCCGATAAAGGTAAAAGACCTTCTAGACTCTATGCCACAATTGAGGACTGCCATCCTCACCAATGTGCAAAGCACCGCATCGTCGAGTGCACCACAGGTAGGGGTTCCCGCCACCGCATCATCGAGTGCACCACAGGTAGGGGTTCCCGCCATCGCTTCGAAGAGTGCACCACAGGTGGAGGTTTCCATTAGCCCTTCGATTGACCCGATGTTACTAGCCTTGAGCAGTGGTAGACACCCAGCTGTGGTAGAAATGGGTATCCGTGGGACCATTCTGAAGGACACCATTGTGGATGGGGGATCTAGGGTGAATGTACTACTAGAAGAAACATGGAAGCGGTTGGGGAAGCCCACCCTATGGCCACCCACATTCAACCTGGTGGGAGGGGACCAACACGACATTAAGCCACGCGGCCTGTTGATGGCCCAGCAAGTGACAATTGGTACGCAACCATTCTTGTTAGATTTCGTGGTTATTCCCTCAAAGAAGAAAGGCTATGACGCCATCCTGGGGAGAGCGTGGTTGATCAACACGAGGGTAAACCACAACTGGAAGAAAAATACACTTTCCATGGAGAAGGGAGGGCGGAAATATACCATTGACCTACACACCCAAGATGTTGGCGAAGAGCTCGCCTCTTCCGACTCAGACTCAGGACTTTAATAAAGGGGAAGGGGGTCCCGATGAAAGCAAGGGCAAGAACGCGATGGAGCCGAACAGTGAAGGGGTGCTTGAATTGGAGGGATGTTCTGAAGATGAGGTATGCTCACTTAACGGGCTCTTCCACTGGCAAATGGAGGATTACGAAATGTTCCAAAGCTACAGGCTTGAAGTAGAGGAACCAGAGCAACCAATAGAGGTGTACCTGCCGGAATACAAAGAATATTGGAAGGGAGACGCCCCAAACCTTGACGACGTAGATAATCTGAAGAGTGTTGGCCACGATTGGAACCCTGTATGGAAGACCGCAGTCTTCAAAATCTTTATTATCTTTCTTCTTCTTATGTACGGGAAGGAGGTCATGGTCCTTGTAGAATTTGTGGTTCCAGGTCTTCCGATGGCCATTGAAAATAGACTTGCCACCAATGGGCCCAAATTAAAACCCTACCATGCGAAGCACGCAGGGAACCTGAGAGGCTGGACGGACACCCGAGAGCCCGGACAGACACCCAAGAGGATGGAAGGGGACTTGAGAGGCCAGGTAGGCGACTCAAGAGGCACAGGACCACAACAAGCGACTCTCGGGCGAGGAAAACCGAGAAGGATGAAGGGCAATCCCAGAGACAGTGGACCCGAGCAGACGACTCTCTAAGACAACTAAATCAGGAGATGAAAAAAAAAAAAGGTATGGTCGTATGACAGGCGACCGTACGGTCAAAAAAATTATATATATATTAAAAAAAAAAAAAAAGGAACGAACCACCGTGCGGTGGTAACAGCGACGGTGACCACCGTGCGGTGGGCCACCGGCGGCGACCACCGTGCGGTGGTAACACCGGCGATGACCACCGTGTGGTGGGCCACCGGCGGTGGTAACATCGACGGCGACCACCGTGCGGTGGTAACACCGATGGCGACCACCATGCGGTGGTAACACCGACGGCGACCACCATGCGGTGGGCCACCGGCGATGGTAACACCGTACGGTGGACACCGGCGGTGGTAACCACCGTCGTGCGGTGGCACCTGCAACTACAAAGCCCGCACAGCACTGAAAACGCACGCAAAGATTAAGACGCACAACCACGCAGTCGCTCCGTCGTCAGTGGTCCGCCGTACGGTGGAGGGGTGTAGGCCGCACGGGAAGGTGGCCGCACGATCAGAGGTGCCAATGCTGTTGTTGACCGTACAGGGAGGTTGTATGGCCGGGGTGCCATCGGGGATATTACATTGCCTAAAAAAAAAAAAACGACGACGACGGATTGAAAAATGATTCGATGACATCTAGAGCCTAGACACTGAAAATATTGGAGTGTAGAAGAAGGGTTTTGACATCATAAAATATCACAGAAATGATGCGCACCATGGACTTTCGTGGGGTTCTGAAGGTTGTAAATTGGTGTTGGCGGCGGGAGCGCTGCCCCTCGACCTCGCCCTGTACTGTGACAGGGAACGCACCTGGAGCGCTGCCCCAGGACCCCGCGAGGGGCGCTGCCCCTCGACCCCGCTAGAGGCGGGGCATTGCCCCCAGACCCTCAGTTTATTTTTGAGCTACAGAATACCACGGGAAGTGTTGTGGTTGTCCGTACGGGGAGAAAGAAGCCTGCAGCTAAGCATTGGCGGGAAGCCATAAGCCGTAGAGGGAGACGGATTTGGAGGTTGGGAACAAACAGAGTTTGAGGGAAGGCATTGCAGGTTCGCGCAGTTGTATGACACCAGGGAGTTATTCAGTTCAGTTTGTAGCCTTTGGGGAGTGTGATGGAGGATTTGAGGTGTCTCCTAGCATTTGTGCCAGCGGATTGTGGCCACCTCTAGGCAGGATAGGTACGCTTTGAGGAACTCGGAGTATGTCTCGGCTGGACGTGAGGTTGCCTTGGTGGATGCACAGAGGGCTTGAGAGGAGCTGACCACCAGGTTGGAGGCAATAGTCGTGTGAGACTTAGTTCAGCGTACCCAGGAGTTGGATGCCGGGAGAGCAGCACGGGTGACTATCGAGGACAAATTGGCTAGGGAGACAGTATCATTTGAGTAGCAGTTGGTGGAAGCTGAGATTGGAAAACGTGTTTTGCAGACAAGTTTGGGTCAGGCACTTGAGCATCGGATGGTAGCAGAAAAGGGTTTTCAGGCGAGGACACAGCAAGTGTATAAGATCCGGGCCCGACTGGCGTCAGTAGTTCTTGTCATTCATCTCTATTTTGTATTAAGTCGTCGGAGTCGACTTTTTTTCTTGGGGGGGATGATGTTGCCGGGAATAATCATTATGTTATGTTGTTATATTATGTTTATGTTGTCGTCGGTAATAATGAGTTACGGCGGTCAGTTAGTTAGTCGACGGGTAGGTAGTTGGAGTTGCGACGGTTGTGTCACACCCCTTCGGGTATTATATATGGTGTACCTTTTCTTCGAAGTAGGATCATGTTAGTCGTGTCAGATGTAATGTTATAAGCACTTATTGTACATGGACTGTGGAATTAATACATAGGCTAGTTATTTAATATATTTCCATTATGTTCTGTGCATTTACGTTCTGCATTTAACCGTTTACCCAAGAGGGCAAACATATTATAATGTATAATTCAATATATTTGAGTCCTCGTAATATGTAAATTATGATTAAGAACATTTATGTAATGGCATGTAACCACCCACATTTGTGGTATGATCTTTATTTTTTATTTTAAGATTCTTTCACCTTGGAATCAAATATGTATGGTATGTGTAATGAAAGCCCCATGCTTACATGATTTATTATTTTTGTTGAATTAAACATGTGAATAGTTTAGTTGTGATTTACTTATTGGTTTCATGAATGCATGTTGTGACTGAAGGTTGAAATGTTTGAGATAATGTAGTAGTTGACTTTCTTTCCAAAATAGTTTTGCAAGGGAATGAGGAACCAATGGAGGATACATTTCCAAATAAGCATTTATTTGCTATCTCTATTCATTCACCATGGTTTGTTGACATAGGCAAACTATTTGGCGACAGGAAAAGTTCCTTTTACTTTAATTCTAAGCAAAAGAAAAGATTGGTTTGTGAAAGTAGATTTGTTTGGATTAATGGAATGTTTTTTAAAAATTGTCATGATCATGTATCATGTGTAGGAGACTATTGTTTTTAATATACTCAAGGCATGTCACAATGGACTTGACAATGGGCATTACTCTATTATTAGGACAACACATAAGATCCTTGGAGCAGGCTATTACTCGCCTACCATGTCTAGGATGTGAACTAGTATGTGAAGCAATGTGATCAATTCAATGATAGAGTAGAAATAAACATGTGAATAGTTTAGTTGTGATTTACTTATTGGTTTCATGAATGTATGTTACAATTGAAGGTTGAAATGTTTACCATTCTAAGTAAGTGTTTCACTTCTTACATTTGTAGATTATGTAGGCTTTGGAAAGTCAACATTGATTTTATGTAGTGATTGAGGCTTTTTTAGGCCAATGAAGAAAAAGTTTACACCCAAGTGCTTGGCCTAGGAAATTTTTGTATGCCATGCAAGTTGAGATACTCTTGCCTTGTTCACAATATAGGTTTGGTCATCAAAGTTCAAAGTTGACAATCAAACAACAAAGTATAAATTGCAAATCCATCAAATTTTAGAGTTGGAATTGCATTTTGTAAATTGTAAGTGTGTTAATTAGACTTTAAAGTTTGAATTGGAATGGCATTTTGTAGATTGTAAAGGTTTTAATTTCACTTAAAAGTTTGAATTACAAGTACATCAAAATTCAAAATTGGAATTGCATTTTACAGGTTCTAAAGATCTGATTAGACTCCAAAAATTGAATTTGCTTAACTACAATCACATGACACGTGATTAAATGCTATTACTGTTGTTACTTGATAACTTCAATGAGAATAAGGATTGGAGTGTAATGATGTCTGTGTTAATAAAACATATACAAAGTTAAAAGAATATCATCCATGTGACAACTCAAATAAAAAATTATACAATTTAATAGATAAAATAGAAGACTCTTAAATAATATTCTCCTTTAGTATGTTCCTTATTTTGTATAATCTGCTATTTTTTCACAATGCATAATCATTTTGACTTCCTATTTGCGTTCGAGACTTAAAAAATTTCCAAATGGAGAATTTCACAGTTCCTTTTTAATGGCCCCTCCATTGCAAGTATTTCTAATGCTTTCAAACATAAGACTTTATTAAAGCATGACAATCTCTCCTTCATTCAAGATAACTATCTCCTTGCACTTAATTTTTTATGAATAACCAAAATCACTAGACTTATAAGTTTGTCGTATGGTTGTTACAATTTGAATGTATATATTTGTTCATCCCCTACGTATAATCAAAATCAACATAAATTTTAAGTACTTATGAATAAATAAAAAACACTAGCTTATGTTTGTATTAATGCGTTTCTTCAATGTCTATTATTCGGTTTAAATGTATATTTCCATATTGTATTAAAAAAAAAAATTTAATACAATAGTTTCAGTAAAACCTACACCCTTCAAACCAGGCAAATTCCCCTAACTACTTTTCTTACAAAATAAAATAAATAAAACTCTCACTATCTTCTATATAACACCATTAAATATGCAAGGCATCAAAAGCAATCAGACCATATGCTCGTAAAAAAAGAGAATTTTCCAATTCGGAATAACCAATTTAAATAAACATTGAATAAAAAAATGTAAAGATGTCAAACTGAACAAGCTTTCTTTCCCAAATAATTCCTATCTGATTAGTCGCAGATTTAATTTCCTTAGAAGATTATGGAAAGCTCTCAGACACTATACATATTAGAAATGTCTATCTTAAGGAATAAAATTAAGTATCAGCACCCTGCACAATCTATCAATAAAATGACGACCATATAAAAAACAATACAATCACATATTCTAATTTGCAAATATTGGCCTTAAAACAATTTTTTTTAAACAAGAAACCTAGGTAGCCATAATAGAGTCAACCTAGAAGCATTATTGGTATTACTAAAATAATATCATGGGTTCTCAATTAATTCCCACATATTCTCACATGCAACCGAAACAACTTCCAGGTTCAAGATACATATTCCGGTTCATACAGAAACAACTTCCAGGTTCAAGATACATACGTATGTATACACACCATTACAATATCCTTTTTAAGAGAACTTGGAATATAAAGCATCCATCATATTTATCCTCCTAATATAATTCACATGACAACTCACAATACCCAGTGAGATAATTTTAGGCAATCAAATCTTCTAAGATAGTTCTTTCACCTACAGGCTTAGGATTTTATTGGTATTTCTTATATCGCGAGTTCTCACACAGCTCCAATTCAATCTAATTCAAGGACTGCCCCTATCAATCCAGATCAGAACAGCCAATTAAGAAAAAAACTAGGTTAGACCATGACTGGCAGCACCAAATACCAGAGCCACTACACCAAGGACTTTCAAATATTGGCTTTTTCACATCAAATACAAATGATTATGAGAGACCCAATGTATTTAATTGTTACACAAGTTGACATCAAGTTTAAGGATTGCATTGAGTCCAACATTGTATGCTTGTCTCTCCTCACAAGTATCATCGGATGACGAATAATTTCTCTGAGATGTTATATCCCTAAGATTATAAATAATTGAATACACACACAGATGTTCTATACCATAAGATAATACATAATAGAATATATATAAATTTCTATAATTGCCATATATCAGCCTAGATGGTATTTGTTTCCATGTAACAGAGATCTACAGTTTACAAAGAAAATCTGTCTGAAAACAACCATTGCTTATAAATAAACTCAAAGAACAGAATAAGATGGTGTAATGCTTATTGCTGTCAAACCAAATTAAAATTGTTATACCCCGAGAATGAAAATGCATATGCTTCATGAAGTACGCAAGGCATATGCAACTATTACCAAACGTTTCCATTTCTAAAAATTAGCTTTTTAATCAGCATGCACCTTATAATTTCTACATTAACCATATCATAATGCTGGAAGAAAGATGGATCTTAGGTTTCACTGAGCAATTAAAAAATTATGATTTCACAAGCATAAATAAATGTACTGTCTACGGAATAACACAAGGCAGGCATCATTTGCATGAAACATGCCTCTGCTTAGAATACCATTTCACTTCTCGAAGGTATTGCATGTTCACCAGAGAAGTAACAAATGATGGACACAATCCTTCAAATATAAAACCTCATTAACAATGCACTTGAGAAAGGTGAGCTAAAATGAAAAAAGCCACCAATAACTAAATAAAATAAAGTTCAAAATGCCTCTCCATTCTAATTTGTGGCCATGCTAGCTATTGGATAAAGACTTATTTCAGAGGAATAAACCTTGACGAGTGTGTGGCACCAATACCAGGTCTTCCATGTTTTACAGGCTTGTAAGAAATAGAAAACTCTGCCAGATAATGTCCAATCATCTCAGGCTGGAATAACATCACAAGAATCAGCGCATTGTTCAAAAGCTAGAAATATTATCTGGCAAGCAAGATAACATTCATATTAATGACATTTGATTCGAAAAAGAATAGCAAATAGCTAGTTACCTTGATTTCAACCTGGTTGAAGGTCTTCCCGTTGTAAACACCGATGATGCTTCCAATCATTTCAGGGACAATAATCATGTTCCTGAGGTGGGTTTTAACTGGTTCTGGCTTCTCCCCTTGAGGAGCTTCTCGCTTCTGCTAGCAAATAATTGTTACAATTAACCCAGCTGGTATGCCAAAAAAACATGTTCCTGAAGAAGTGTTCATAAATACTTTTGATTTAATTGAATTGATTATATTCATTCTAATTGATTTTCAGGTTGTCTTAGATACAGACACATATTCCAATCAAAAGGCATCTATAACCTTACAATGGATCTATAGCTTTACCATGGACACATACCTTAGTTTGAAACATCCACATTCATCCAACTGATAGCAGATAAGTATTAGAACTCTTATTTTGTAAAATCCTCATTTCAGTCATGAAATCCTCTAAAGTACTTGTGGTTTGATGCAGAAGTTTACCTTTTGTCATGTCCCTTCCACGTCTTCCAGCGGAGACTTATAATATAAATAAATAAAAAGTGTTTATTAACATTATATTTATATTATATTATTAATAATAATAAGCTCTCCTTTTGTAGCTGACCCAATTTTTGGGTCAATTTTTTTGGTCCCAACACATTTTCAATTTTGGAAGCCAGCCTACACTACCAATTCATTCACAAACAGGTACAGTGGCTGGGCGAAGTTCCATTTGAAGTTATTCAAATTTGTCATAAACCTTAGTTTTTTATTAATACTGCTATTACTGGGATGTATATCCCTGCACTGGCAATCCAGAGATATTTGGATGAGACACCGAGTACTTCTCCTTGGCAATTCACATACAGGGATAGCAAGCTAAACTATACTGAATGATTTGAACAAACTTCCACCAGCTATTTTAATTTACTTTCAGGACAAAAACCCTGATTGTGTGAGGAGGTCTGAACAATTACAAATCTGTAGCAGCAGATCCAATCTGAGTTTTCAGAGGGCGCACACTTACTGAGACACGTCTGGATGCAAATCAGGAAGATTTGGTGGGTTTGTAGATGCAAAACCTGCTAAGGTCAGTCACTAGTCTGATTATCATGCCATAATCCCAACCAGGCATCAGCTGTCCAGTTTGCCAGCAAGACTTGGCATCACCCTGAGTGAAGTGCATCACCATACCAGCACTCAAGAAGCAGCAGATAACCAATAGCAACACTGAATTAGCACTAGTAACAACAGCCCTGCATGGAAATCCCTCAAACCCTAGGCAGTAACAACATATCAGTGTTCAAATGGCAAGGAAGACACTCAAACCCTAGGCTGCAGCAACTTTCAACACAGTGGGTTGGTTGCTATCAGGAGGTTGCACAAGGTATTCAAAATGTAAACAGAGGTTATCCACAATGCAACCTGTTACTGGTAACTTCTACACATTGCTATTGTAATCTGCTGCCAAGATTATTATCAAATTGACAATTACAATTCCAAATCTACAGTTGCAAATTGTTTAAGGCTTAACAGTGATTAACAATCCACTATCTGTATAATCTCACTTGTGTTTAAATTGCTGTCCTAGTCTGATTTTGAGCTTCATCCAATCTGGAACCCTATAGTTATACTGGTTAACACTAGGGAGATAACATCTTTAGAGTCAGATGAGTTTAAAAAAAATTGCACCTAAATTTTTGCTTGAATCTACAATGTTCTAGTAAAATATATGTCCAAAATAAAAAGGGATTCAAGCTACTCTAGGAAAAATCTTCACAGTAAAAAAATTTGCCTCATTAGACAGAAAAAGAATTTAAGTTTTCAATAAGTTGTTACTGAAGAAATATTTCAGGAATGATAATGCTCATAACTTTCATATCAAAATTATATTACTTTTACTTATGCAAAATTAAAAAATCTTTACAAAACATGTTCTCAAACTACTCATATTTACAAAAAATGAACAGATGGATATTTTAGAATAACAAAATGAACCACACTTGCTACTAATCGGGTTATTCATTTTGGATTGCAGGTTCACACCTTGCGATAGCTTGATATCTCTAAACCAACAGCTAAAATTTAATTGAATGTTAGCGTTACTTACTGCTTTACGGAGTTTCTTGATTAGAGCCATTGGCTGCCTCTTCAAGCCTCGCTGGAACCTTCACAATTACATCCGACAAATAAAAAAATAAGCAACAACCTCAATTCTCATAAAGAATAAATGAAACCCAAATTTAGTTAAAATATTAGTACTAGAATTTGAAAAGATTCTTAATACCTTCTTCTTGCACGAGCATGGAAGAGCTTGACGAGATCATCAGATGACATATCAAGAAGGGCATCGAGATCAACACCTCTGAAAGTAAACTTCTTGAATGTCCTCTTCTTCGGAGCTGAGGCGCCCACATCCACTTCATTGTCCGCCTAGAGGTTTTTAAAAATCAAAGGGAAAATAAGAATTTAAGACATCAGATTCAACAGAGTCCTAATGTCATGCCCACAACTTACAGGACTAAGGTTAAAAATTATAATTAAATCATTAGTCGGTAAATTAAAAAAAAAAATAGAGATGATAACAAAGTTGTATTTTCTTTCTTCGAAAGGAGTCAACAATTTAAACCGTTTGGTCACTAATAGTATTGAGTAATATTCTTCTATCCTCAAAGGAAACATCTCACGATTAAATCCTCAAGAATATTCTGCAAAAGATAACATAGGTTAAAATTCTCAAGATGAGACTTAAACCTAAGATTTACGTTATATCTATATTATTATTTATTATTAATTTACTTCATAGCTTAAAAGACAAATTAAAATTCACTCTTATCCACTAACCTTCCTTCAACCCTTATTCATTTGCGCATTGGCAAAGACTACCAAAAAAATAGTGGGTACATCTTCTGATGGTGATCTTGAAAGGTAACATGTGCAGGGTTGTTTTGATGATTGTGAATTTTGTTCATTACTTTGTCATTTGTGAACATGGAAACTAGCATGAATTTATTTCTTACATAAATGGACTGATCCTAAAAATATTACTTGCAGAAAAGACTTTACGGCTTATGCAGAAATGTGCTTCAGAGGATTTTTGCGATAGGGTGAAATTCTGGTCAACTTTCAATGAACCCAGTCTATTTGCAGTTGTAGGGTATGACAATGGTCATTTTGCTCCTCAACGCTGTTACTACCCTTTTGGAAATTGTACTGCCGGAAACTACGTTGTTGAGACATATAAGTGAATAGGATACCATACGGCTAGGAAAAATGGGTGAATATTCTCCTGAGATTTACTATAGCCACTGATACTTATCATTAACCACAACAGCTTTGATAAAAGGAGAGAAATTCAGTCTTGAACAAACCCTACGAAACTTTTCGATGGAAAAAAAAATGGTGCATTCCTTACCATGTCCGCTGAGCAACTGCTTCACACAATAACGCCTCTGGTCACTCACGTTCAAATTCCCATATATCTGATAAAAAGGGCCCGACAACAGAACAAGGGTTTTACTTGCGTTTAGGGTTTACACAATTATTCTTATTACGCCTCTACATGAAATGAGATGGACGAGCTGTCAATTTTTCCTTCTGGTAGGGCAAACTTTTTATTATTAATATTTAAATTTTGATATATTTGAATTTGTATTTAATTTTATATTTTAATTTATATAATAATATTAGATTTTTAATTTAATAAATTAAAAAATTACTTCTATTTTTATTTAATTGTTTATTAATTTAATAAGTTTATATTATATGGCATGTTAATTGACTTTCTCGGGTTGATCCAAAAAAGGAAGACATGTCTATTGTGGAGTGGAAGAAACCAAAGTAGGGGTGGATTAAAATAAATTTTGATGGGGCATTGAAAGGCAATCTGAGTCCTTCAGGAGATGGATACATTGCACGTGATTGGAAGGGAGACACTCTAGCCCTTGGAGCGAGATGGCTTCTATGGGGAACAAATAATGAAGCTAAGGCTCAGGGGGCTCTTTAGGGAGTCAAAATGGCAAAGAGATTGAATGTTGTCAAATTGCATCTAGGGGAAGAGCACCAGTAGTTGAGCATGTACCAATTGTTGTGAGGGTTGTTGATACCTTTTGTTCCAAAAATTGAACAAATAAAATATATTGTTTGAAACAAAAAATATCAATTTTTGTTAGGAAATGTACCAACAATTGTTAGTAAATGTACCAATAGTTGTTAAGAAATGTACTAATATTGTAAAAAGTAACCAATCAGGTGATGCCATATCAACTGCACAACTATTGGGGTCTCTTTTGCATGCCTATTGGTCTCACTTTTTTGGGGGGTTGTTTTGGACACCTTGGCAAAAAGCATGCTGATGTGGCATCATATTTGATGATGTGGCCCTGAAACCTTAGTTATAAACAGGGGACTTGCCAAGTAAGCTACTATAAAAAAATCGAGGTGATTTGAAATTTCCAAGTAAGATTTTGAGAAGCGTGAAGTTAGGGTGCACAACTACTGAGTCCTTTCCCCTATAAAGGGATTCGATGATCATCGTAAATATGATCATCAAAGGAGAGGTGTCCTCATGGAGGTTGGACAAAGTTATTAAATTAATTTTAAATGAATTTTAAAATTACAAATCTCCCACACCCTGCGCGAAGGAAATCACGAAGCAAGCACTATGTCCAAAGTAGGGTCATCATTAAATAGCATGCAGTGTAAAGAGATATGGGAATATTTTCATGTGAATAAGCTAGTGTATGAGGAGGAAGGTACATTGGCAAACGAGGGAGGATGATGAATTTGAGTGGTTGAGGGTGGCGGTGAGATTCAAAACAACAAGAAGTGATTTTTTCCTCATTATTTCGCTTTCTCCAAACAAGGTGGTAAGGGCGGTAGTGGGCAGTGACGTGAGGGCAAATTGTCTACTGCCAAGAAAGAATGGAGGCAATTTTTTCTCTATTGTTGACAAAACAACAATTCAAATTCTTGGATAAAGTTTCAAAGATATGCCTATCTGGGATT
Organism: Cryptomeria japonica; assembly: GCF_030272615.1. Lineage (NCBI taxonomy): Eukaryota > Viridiplantae > Streptophyta > Pinopsida > Cupressales > Cupressaceae > Cryptomeria > Cryptomeria japonica. Next base: position 550,548,388 of record NC_081406.1, on the reverse strand, counting down.
TTTAAGTTTGATGAGCCAATTTTTATTCAGATTTTAGATTTGCTTCTTGGGGAGGAATGTATGTAATCAGAATTTAAATTCCAAACCAATGTAGATGTGGTTTCAATGGTGGTTGCTTGGGGTTTAGAATTGGCTCCAAAGAAGAGTCTGGATGGGTGCTTTCTGTGTGTGTCCCAGAGGGATACTTGTTTGGCTTGAAATCCTTGTTGGTGAAGGGCTTACATAGGTGTATGAGCGAGGGTGTTTGTACAAGGGAGGAGAATGAGGAATTTTGGCCCTTTATCCTGTGGAAGGACATAATGGACAAAATGGAGAGGTGGGAGGAAGCTCTAATTGGATGGGAATGGCTTCAAGACTTCGTTTGAGAAAAGGAAATCAAAAGGTGAAGGATATGGGAGGAGAAGGCAAAGTAGAAAGGTCATGGGTCGAAGTTCCAGTTTGAAGACTTTTGGGTGAATGGCCCAGGGAAGCCATGAGACCAAGGACCAGATAACCAAGGAAAGCATTGGTGGGGCAAAATCTTATGCCCTTTTTTATGTGTGTAAATGTTTTAAACATATATATGGCATAAATAGTTAGAATTTTTGAAATTGGTATAAACACTTAGAAATTTTGAATATTGCAATATTGTAGAAGGCCTTTTTGTCTCACAACCTCGACCATGGGGGAGGGTAGACTATAGTCTTTTTTGAATACTTTGTCGGCACTCGGAGATAGGATGTGAATGGTGTAATGGTGGGTTTTGAGTTGATCATGGTAGTAGTTGGACAATAAATTTTTGAAGATCTATAAAATACTTTATTATTTGAAATATTAATATAATCACAAATTATCGATAAAAAAAATGTTTATGTTTTATATGGTCATGGAAGTGTTGATTTTAAGGATGTCATACAAATTGAGTAGGGAGGGTGTAGAATTTCAATTAGAACTGGTTAGGGTTAATTTTAAGCATATTAATTTAATTAGGCAATCTTGAGAGAAATGATAATGTTACGAATTTGAGTCATGATTAATTTTTTAAATTCTAATTTTTCTTTAGAATAGGACCCAATAGTCATACATCCTAACTTTGTACCCCTCAAGCTCTTAAATGGTAAGTCATTTTTTTTTTGCAAAAATCAATGTCTTTGAAGGTAAATCAAGACCTTACAACAATTGTTTGAGGCTCTAGACATCAATAATGTAGGAGCATAAATTAAGCCTTTGTTGATTTGTTTTAAAATGCCCAACAAAAGTTAAACAAAAATATGTAGATCAAAACATCTATTACCGATCATTTAGAATGTGTTATCATAGAATTAGTCGTTTCATGTCAACAATCCAAAGATAACATGACTCTATGGGGAGTTATGCTCAAGGTATCATTTCATTTGATTAAGGATGTGAGAACAAAGAGAGAGAGAGAGAGAGAGAGAGAGAGAGAGAGAGAGCCCTTTATATCTTTGTCTCCCTCTTTATCTCTGTGTTTTCATTATCTCTTATCTCTCTTCCTTGTTCTTCCTAATTTCTCTCTATGTTTGTCTTCCCTTCTCTCTTCCTTTATCTATCTTTCTCCCTCTTCCTCTCTCTCTCTTCCCCTCTCCCTATCTCTCTCTCCCTTACTCTCTTTTGTTTTCCCTATTTATATCCCCCTCTCTCTATGTCTCGTTCTCTCTTACTCTCTCTATCTTTCTTTTCATCTTTATTTATTCCACTCCCTCTTCCTCTATTCTTCCATCTCCCCTTCCCTCTCCCTCTCTTTATATACTTTTCTCTATCTTCATCTCTATCTTTTCTCTCCCTCGGGCTATCTCTATCTTCTGACCTCTTCTTGCATATCTATTTCTTCTCCCTCTCTCTTTCACACTATATCCATCTCTCTCTCTCTCTCTCTCTCTCTCTCTCTCTCTCTCTCTCTCTCTCTCTCTCTCTCTCTCTCTCTCTCTCTCTCTCTCTCTCTCTCTCTCTCTCTCTCTCTCTCTCTCTCTCTCTCTCTCTCTCTCTCTCTCTCTCTACATTTCCCTCTCCATCTCCATATTCCTTACCCCCCTCCTCATCTCTATCTCTATATCTCTCACTCATACACACACACACTCCTTATTTCCCCCCTTTTATATCACCCTTTATCTATACATCTCTCTCTACAAACACACAAACAACAAGCAAGCATGCACATCAAACCAAAACCAAACCAAAATGTTGCCCCTAGTCAAGCTGAAAACTGATTGATTGATCGATTGATGATGAAGACGATAGCAAAGTCAACAATAAGTACCATGCATACCTTGATGATGATGATAATTGGATTAAATTGGATCACTGGATTATTAGTTGTTTTGGATCAAACTACTAAATAATTTTGGAATGATAGGTTTGATTACAATATTAAATTGTATGTATTAGGATTGATTGCATTTGGTTGGATTGATTTGGGATTTTTGGATTATAGGGATGAAAGTAGGATAAATGGGGTGGATAGGATGGGTGTCGCAACCTGATTTTTATAAACTTAATTATTATTAAATAATTTGGACATGGATAAATATTTAGAATAAAACTGTAATATGTGATCTTTTGATTTATTCATAAATCTTAATTTTTTCAAATGAGTAAATGAAATTGCCATGTTTTAATTTAATTTGATTAGATATTATGTTTTAACTTGAAATGCAATTTGAAGTGAGTTAATTATTATGTATAACTTGTACTATGATTTTGGGGATTTATATTAAATTATTTATGTATTGACATATTGAGGTTTTCTTGAGTAATGAGTTGTTGCAGGGTGTCGAAGATGAACATGTGGTTGAGGTAGAGGTTTCCTAGCATTTTGACAACGATTGGTGAGATAGGATCTACACAAACACACGTAGTTTATCGTGAATACATAAAATTTTAATGAAATGACTATGTTGGTAGAACAATTTTGATTTATATGGGTTGATTATTTATATCGAAGTAAATATATCAATGTATTTCCCTTACGTGAAACAATGAAATAATGCATTGCTTGATTTAGTTTTGGAAAATTTTATATTTAGATTTGATTAAAAAAACTTAAATTATTATTAATTTGAAAAAAAACTAAAAGAAAATATATCTTTGAGATCATAAAATTATCTTGACTTTTGTAAAAAATAATTATTATAATCATTGTTTTTTTTTGTTTTTTTAAAAGGTAGCAGTGCCACTTAATATATTTTATTTATTTCTTTACAAAAGTTGATTCAAAGAGCTCCCTGAGAAAAGAACCAGAAAGAAAAACTTTGATCCTTGCTCGAAATTACATAGAAAGGTTGTGAAATTTAAATCCCTAATATGCCACAAAAGTACAATATATCTCATAATGTCCAAAATACCAAATGCCACAAATCATCCCCAAGTATCAAATGCTTCCTAGAGTATGTTGACCAAGATGAAGTCCGAACCAAAACATCATGAAAGTTGTACACATTTACATAGCAGTCCACAGTCTGCCTCGCTTCATAGATGCCCAAATCAACATCCATTCACATCATTCAGATACAACACAACCACGGAACCCTGCAATTATAATACCTCACATACCAACTTTTTATCATTATGAAAACAACTGCATAACCTTGTGCAATATTATCTTGTACCCATGTCCTCCAAAATTATTTTTCTAAGGATTGGAAAAGAATCGAGATCACAATTCGGACCCATCATATTAAGTTCCACCTTGGAACTTCCCATATTTGTCAAATGATCTGCAACCCAGTTTCCTTCTCTATACACATGTGAAATAGTAAAATTTACAAATGTATCAATGAGTGCCCATGCTTGTTCAAGCAAATATCTTATCTGCCAATTGTCAATATTTCTCTTTATGAAAGTGTTGATAATAATAGTTGAGTCGCCTTCGATGTGAATATAAGAGATGTTCAATTTTTTAACTAGTAGAATGCCTTCAAGCAAAGCATATGCCTTTGTGTAGTTGTTAGTACCTGGTGGAATGGAAACAGATTTCAAAGCAAAAACACACCCTGTGTGGTCCCTAATGCATACTCCTACTCCTGCATCACCTGGGTTCCCTTTAGAGGATCCGTCAAAATTCAATTTAAAATGTGTTGAATTCAGAGGACACCATTTCACTTTATTTCTATCAATTTTACTAATCCTCACTCTCGAAAAGCAAGGTGATACGGGAATAGAGATGCCCTTCTAGCAATTAATAACTTGACCATCCCAAGAAGTAAATTCCCTATTTGGATTGAACTAATTTGAAACATGAGCATTAAATAGTTCTGATATTTATTTTTCAATGCAATTGAAAACATCAGAAAGATGAGATGTTTGCTTTCTAAAAATATGCTTATTTATTTCCCACCAAAGTGACCATACTACTGTGGATGGGATCACTTTCCAAATGCATGCAAAAAGAGAGGATGAGTATAAGATTGGCCAGGACTGGAACAAATCCCATACATTATTTGGAAGAGGGATGCTAAAGGAAAGTTTAGCAAGCACAAACATCCAACAATAATGAGCAAAATCACATTGGAGGAGGAGATGATCTAACGTTTCATTATGCTCACCACAAAGTACACAGGCAAATGGAGGTGCAATATTCAATTTATCAAGTCTCTCACTGGTAAGTATTCTCTTGTGTAGAGCAAGCCAAGCAAACATCCCTGCCTTGGGAAGAATAATGTTGTTCCAATAGAAGTTATAAGCTCTTTGTGAATAGGATTGAACCGACATCTAATGAATTGCCTTATACCCTTCCTTGATAAAGTACTTTCCATTCTTCGTAGGGCACCATATCAATTTGTCCAAACCATTAGAGATAAAAATAATGTGGTTCTTGAGAGTCAAAGAAAATTTTACCTTTTGAGCCGGGTAGATTGGGAGTGAAGCTGGATTCTTCCAAATGACACGATTTGAAGGCTTCTCAAGATCATATATGTAATCATAAAGGTAAGATCCCCATTGAGTAATAAACATGGGGATTGCATCTACTAGAGATTCCTCAAGATTAAGAGGGGGGATACCACTCCATGAATCATGCCAAAAGTTGACATCTTTGCCATTATGTACTTGCCAAGATAAATATCTAGTAATCACATTCCTAGAAGCCATCATGATGTTCCAAACTGCAGAGCCTGATGGAGGATCAAGGATAGTAAAAATACGTGATGGGGTAGGAGTATCTAAATACTTTGCTTGCATAATTTTATACCACAAAGCATGCGGTTTTACATAAATATTCCAAACCAACTTTCCCCCAAAGGCCTTGTTCCTTTTTGAAAGATTGTGTAGACCAACCCTGCCCGTAGATTTACTTGTAGTCATTTTGTTGAGAGACACAAGCGGGATCTTTTGATCTTCTGAAAGATTACCTTTCTAAATAAAATTCCAAATAATTTTCTCGATATGGGAAACAATAGATTTCGGGGCTTGAAGGACTGAAATGTAGTAGTTTGGGATTGTAGCCAAAACAGTTTTGACAAGAAGGATTCTGCCTGATAGAGATAACCATCTAGCTTTCCACACAGAAATTCTTCTTTCTAATTTGTCAATCACAGAATTCCAAAAAGAGGGTTTCCCTTCTCCCATAAAGAAAGAGATGCCCAAGTACGAAGATGGAAGAGAATCCACTAGAAAGCCCAATGTTTGGATAATGTTGTTAGACACCATTTCAAAAGTATTAAATATGAATAATTTAGATTTTGAACACTGATTTTCTGCCCAAATCCGGAAGTATATATGTCCAACATTTTCTTAGCATGCCTTGTTTCTTGAATGTTGGAACAACCAAATAAAAGCGTATCATCTGCAAATAAAGTGTGGGTGATGGAAATTAAAGTATTAGGGATGCATACCCCCTTCCAAAGACCCAGAGTCGGTTGTTTATTGACCAATAAGCTAAAAGCTTTGGCCATGATAATGAAGAGAAAAGGTGATAGTGGTTCACCTTGTCGAACTCCTTGAGTGGCTCGAAAAAACCCAGAAGGATTACCATTAATAATAACTGAGAAATGTGCACCAGAGAGACAAATTTTGATCCATTTGCACCACTTATCCAAAAAGCCAAACTTTTTAAGCACTCTCAAAAGAAAAGACCAACATACTTTATCATATTCTTTCAACATGTCTAATTTAGCTATGAAAGCAGGGGATTGTGAAGAGTTAATTGAGTGCAAAGCTTCATGGTTCACAAGCGCACCTTCTGATGTTTCCCTACTAGGAACAAAACCTCCTTGTTTAGGAGATATTACTTTAGGTATCAAGGATTTTAATTGGAGATAAATAGCTTTTGTGAAGATCTTGTAAATTGTATTACACAAGGAGATAGGCCTAAAGTCTACAAAAGATTGAGGGTTGTTGGATTTGGGAATAAGAGCAAGATGGGTTAAATTGAAGTTCTTGAGTATAAAATATTTTTGTCTTGACTCCTCCAAAGCCATTAAAAGATCAAACTTAAAACGTCCCAACACTTTTGAAAGAATAGCATGGTGAAACCATCAGGACCTGGAGACTTGTTAGGAGCCATCAAAACTACCACCTCTTGAAGTTCAGCAAGAGAGAAAGGTTGCATCAAATAATCATTATCATGTTGTGAAATCAAACAAGGGATGGAATCTAGCAATACCTCGACACTGGAATCCTCAGGAACAAAAGGAGGAGAAGGAGCAAGAAGATTTTTAAAGAAGAGTTCACCCTCTTCCCTAATTTCTTGTTCATTAGTTGATCTTATCCCTGAAGAAGAGGCATTTATAGAAAAGATAGTAGATGCAACTTGCTTAATCTTTGCAAATGCTTGAAAGAACTTAGTATTTTTATCCTCATATTTTAGCCATAGCTCCCTTGATTTTTTGTCTCCAATACTCCTTCTCTCTAGAGCACAATTCTTCTCAATGTCTTTGTAAATGCTTCTGCCTTGAGAAGGTTTCAGGATTAATCCCATTAGAAAAGATAAGTTCGTTGACGTCCTTTAATTCCTTCTCTACATTTGATTTCTTTGCAAAGATGTTTTTTAATACTTCCCTATTCCAGACTTTGATATTTACTTTTACAAACTGCATTTTCATATAAAGTTGAAACATTTTGTTCCCCCTATAGAAGGGGGCACTTACCCACCATTGACGAAGCAGAGCATGAAAGTGTGGGTGTCAAAACCACATTATTTCAAATTTAAAAGAAGGTATATGATGAGAAGCTTCATGTTTATCCAAGCATAATGAGATAGGAAAATGGTCAGATCCAGAGAACGATAGAATATTAGAGCTGAAAGTATATTTCTGAAGGATCCATTCATATGAAGTGAAAAACCTGTCCAATCTGCTTGCTATTTGAAGGGAAGTTCCCGGTTTGTCCATTTAAATTGACCATTAGAAGGTGAAATGTCAAAAAGGGCGTTATCAAACACAAAAGATCTAAAGTCATCAATCACCTTAAAAGCAGTAGGGTTGCCTCCTTGTTTCTCATACTGGGACAAAATGGCACTATAATCACCTCCTAAGATGATTTTCTGAGCTCCCTGCTAATGGATTTGATAAGATAAGGTATTCCAAAGAGCATGTTTCTCATGAGGAGTTGTTGGACCATAAATATTAAAGAGAAGAAAGGATAAATCAAAATTTTCAATAAGAATAAGATGCTAATTTGTCCCTTGGTTCAAGGTTTTTTCTTTGATTGTCCTGGGATTCCACAATGTCAGAATACCACCGAAAGCCCCTACTGCAGGAACATATATGAAATCCCATAAAGTCCATTTTTTAAAAATCTTTTGAGAGGCTTCATCAGAAAGCTTTGTTTCTTGCAATAAAATGATGTCTGCTTGGGAGGAATCCAACTGATGCTTGATTTGTCCCCTCTTGTCAGAGGCATTCAAATCTCTGACATTCCAAGATATGATCCTCATTGCACCTGAGAAGAACAACATGTTCTTCTTGATCTTGAGTGGGGTGAATATAGGAGTTGAGAAAATACAACACCACAGGAGCCTGAAGATCTTCTGCAAGCCGAATAACCTGTTACAAGGAGAAGCAATGAAGCAAAATCTGAAGAACATACAAAACACAGAGAATATGCTCAAAAAGAGAGAGCTCAATATTCACAAAAATATGTAATGTGATTCTTACAATGAAAAGAAAGAACTCAACCTTTAATAGGTCAAGAAACCCTAAAAAGGGAAAACCTAGGTTTGCACATAATAATTAATTATATGCACCTAAAGTTAGCTTAAGTGTAAAAGAGATAAAGGGAACTTAAATAATTAAACAAAGAATGTTTAATTAATCAAGTAAATACCCGAATACTCTAACAGTGAAAACTTGTCTACAATTGTAGATTGGATACTAGCTGCGATCTCTTCTTGGATTTTAAGAATCTTGGGCTTCCGACCTCTTTTTTTAGGTGTTTTAGTTAACAAAGGAGATGAAGAGACTGATTGAGCAAGAGAGAGATGTTGATAAAAATCGAATTCAAGCTGTGTGGGAGGTTGAAAAGGTTGATATGAATTATCTTCGGCCACAAGGTGATTAGCATGACTAAACTCCAAAATGGGTGGTGAAGTATTAAGAGTGAGAGGCATAGCATCAACAGAAGGGACATCTTGAATTTCTGGGAGTTTCTCAAGAGCAATTTCATAAATCAAGTTCGATGCAATAGATATAAGGATATCATGTGCCATTAATTCGATATTTGGAGCATTCGATGAGGGTCCAACAATGAGAAGATTGCGATCAACCACATGGAAAGGCTGGCAATTAAACATCAAGCTATGAATCAAATTATCCTTTGCATTCTGTGAAATAGATATTTCCTGGTCTTGAGAATCTAAGGGTCCCACGAAAGTTAAACTCAGAAAAGAAGAAGTGAACTGCCTAACGAGAGAGGAAGCAAATATGTTCTTGTACAACCAATCAACCAAGATTGGAGAGCAGTGGATCTTAAAAGATATTTTCTTGTATCTACCCACAAATTTTTGCAGAGAACATGAACCAGAGATAACAACTTGATATTGAGGGGAATTCTTCCAATTGGAGGGCCTTGTTCTTTTTTCTTTTGGAAGTAAAACGTCTGTCATACAACCCGGAAATAATTGAGAAGGAATCAGAGAAAGAGGAGGATTTTCTTGTAACTGAACACCTTGGAAAGGTCTTGCAATATTATCAACATTATTTAGAGGTACGAGACTCTCTGATAAGTCAGCTACAGTTGTTGTCCCACTTGGTGTAGAAGAAGGAGATGCAACAGATTGATAAAAGGAGCTTTTATGGAAACCAGTCACAAAATCCTTGCAAACCCTAACTGCATCAATACCCGATCCTTGACACTGTGAATTAAAATGGCCCAATTTATCTATACGGTCGTCAACATCTCTGGTACCCTGTATGTAAATGTCTTGATTCCATTTCCTTATGGAGGAAGTCATTAAAATAGACTTGGGAAGTGGCTTTGTGAGGTTTAGCAATAGGCATACCCTGACGGTTAAATGGGCAAGTTCATATGGGATAAGGTCGTGCTTGATAAAAATACCCATTTGATTAGCCAAAATTTCCACAATATCTGGATCACGATACTCAAGCGAGAGCCCTGGGAGAGTAATCCAAAAAGGCATGAAAAGGGGGGGAACTTAATCCAGACTAAAATTTGGAACCCATGCCAAAGTGATAATACCAACCCCCTTACAAAACCACCCCTTATATCTATGCACACAATTTCTATGTTCTTTGGAATAAAAAATGGCAATAAAAAAGAGAGATTGCTTATCCATCAAAAAAATATCCTTCGAGCCCAGCCAATTCTGTTTAGCCCAAAATGAAAGTTGCATAAAGGAAATAGTAGAATGTAGTTTACAAATGAGAGTTGTGGCACGTAACAGATCTATTTGAGGCTGAATAAGATGGTCCAACAAAATGATCTTATACACATCCTCTGATTTGCCTGATTCTCTAGTATTAGCAGCATTCTTGACCTTTGGCGAGACTGGAACCCGACTACCATCTTTAGCTGTATCATTTGAGAGTTGCCCACTACCTTCTGCATCTGAATTTTGTGCTAGTGAATCAAGAAGAGATGTGCAAGGGGTTTTCTTTCTCTAGTTTTGTGTAACCTCTTTTGGTTTGAAGGGTGCTCCTTGGCGCAAGTTGTTTATTGGAAGATTGTTTGGGGTTGAAAGAAATTTGGGGTTTATCAACTGGGTATTGTTTGGCTAGGTCACATATGTTGGAAGATTAACAGGATTAGCCTATGACTCAGATAGAGAATGGTGTGACAGCGATGGTGTCCCCTCACAAATGTCAAAAGGGGCCTGTGGTGTTTGTTCTAGTCGGCATTCAAAACAATGTGAAAATATTCTTTCTCTCCCCTTACACTGCAACCTACCTGGAAACCGCTGGACTCCACCAAAAGAATGCCTATCCTTTGATATAACGTCATGTAGCTTCCACGAAGCCCACCTAACTCCCACGGGTCCAAGACCTAGCAACCCTGGTTGCATGGCTCGCCGCATCACTCAGGGTTACTCAATCACTCTAGATGTAGACAGTCGATGTCGCCCACCCACCGTTTGGCCACTATTTGGCTTGTTACCGCCACCACCCACTGTTTTGACATTGCATCTACATGTGCACGTAGATAACAATGATAAATTCTTATGCACATGCACATGTGCATGCCATGCTGCAAAATAATTACGTGTGCCATGCTGCAAAATAATTACTATGCAAAATAATTATTTTATAAAATAATAATATCTCATAATGTCTAGAATACCAAATGCCACAAATCATCCCCAAGTATCAAATACCAAATATCTGAAAGATTACCTTTTCATAATGCCACCTTTTCAGATAAGTGGACAAAATAATTACATGTGCCATGCTGCAAAATAATTACATGTGTCATGCTGCAAAATAAAGATTCATGCACATGCACATGCACATGTGCCATGCTACAAAATAATTACCATAATTGTCCTTCAGGCTAGAAAAATTATGTGAGGTATTAATCACACCTTGACAACATTTCTCATTATCTCTCTCTATCTCCCCCTCTTTCTATCTCTTTATCCCCCCTCCCTCTTATTCACTCCTCTCTATCCATCCATATATTTCACTACTGTTATCTCCCTATCTCTCTATTTCTCTCCTTGTCCATCTATATCTCTCTATATATGCCTTTATCTATATCTCTCCCTCTCCCTCTATATATTGAGCGCTCTCTCCCTCTCTCCCTAGCTCTCATTATCCCTACTCCTCTAACTATCCCTCTCCCTCTCCCCCCATCTCCTTTCCCTTTTTCTCCATCTCTTACTCTATCTGTCTCCATCTAGCCCTCCCTCACTCACTTTGTATCCTACTATCTATCTATCTATCCCTATAGGTCTCTCTCTTTCTCTCCCCATATATCTCTATCTATATCTCTTTCTCTTCTCATATATCTCTATCTCTCCCTCTTTCTCTCTCCATCTCTCTATCTCCCACTCTCCATCTCTATCTCCACTTCTTTTTGTTTGCTTATCTATGTATCTCTCTCTCACTCTCCCCCCCCTCTCTCTCTCTCTCTCACCATCTATATATCTATCTCCCTCTCCCTCTTCCTATGTATCTCTCTATCTCTCCTCTATCCCTATCTTTATATTTTCTTCCACCATCTCTCTATCTATTTTCCTCTATCTTCTTCTATCAATCTATCTTCATCTCTACCTTTATTTTCTTCTCTTTCCTACTTTCTCTAGACATGTCTCCCTTTCTCTCCCTCTCTCTCTCTCTCTTCCTAGACACCTATAACTATGTATCTTTTAATCTATATCTATCTCTCCATCTTTATTTAATTCTACTTGTATCTATCATCTCTCTAGCCCTTATATATCTCCATCTTTGTACCTTTATCTATAAATCACTATCTACCTCTATCTTTTTTCTTTTTTTTTTGATCGATAACTATGAAATATATTGCTTAGAATAGAAAAGTATTACATCCAAAGAGCAGATAGACAATCTACGACACTAAGGGGTCACGCCCCTACTACAAAAAGGAACTCGATAAACCACCATTCCACCCTGACCAACAGCCACAAAAAGGGTCACATACATACACAAAGTCCACACACTAGGCCCCGAACAACCCAAAGATCCTAGCTACGAAACCACCCCAATGCCTCTTCTCTTGAAAAATTTGGGATACCCCTGCTGGGTCCAGCCTCCAGCGTCACACTCCCTCCACCTGGCACCGTTCCTGGCCTGTTTCCGCACAAAGACCCATGCTCCACCACCTTCGTCGATTTCTTTGGAAGCTGGCGACGAACCAAAGGCCTCCCATCTTCGCCCAGAGGGGCCTTAGACTGAATGGGAGTCACCTTTCCATGGATCTTCGCACGCTCAGTCGGTCCCAATTGACGAACAAAATTCACAATCTCATCCCAGCCTTTCCTTGCATCCTCCACCTACAATGCAACCGGTCGAGAAGCCGACCAGATGACAAAAGGCTGCAGCTCCCCAACGTCGAGTCCAATCCTCCTGCACGGGCCTTCCGACGACTTCAAACCCTCGCCAATGATAGCTGGGGCCACCACTTCCTACAAACCTCTTGCCCATTTGGGTCTTAACACCAGGGAAGTAATTCGTTGCACTTCCTCCACCAACCTCCCCACCTGCAAGGCCAAGGCAGTAAATAGCGATGAAATGTTAAGGTTTGTTCTCGGCCACCAATCCTGAGTCAAGAATTACTCTCCAACGAACAACCCCACTGCCCTCCAGAAATCGTCTCCATCCACTCTGAAAACGTTCATTAACCTAATCCTCGAGATCAGCCCACGAAACGCAGTCAATTGCCCATCCGACTCCAAAGAAAAATTTGCTTCCATCCCTTCTCGTTGTTGCACAAAATGAAACCCTAAGCACTCCAACAACCACCAAGCAGCCACCACGAAATGCCAGGAAAAGAAACACAAGGGCCATTAAAAGCCACCGCCATCACAAGTCATGAATACTCCACACACTTCGCAGAAAACTAAGCATCATCACCAGTCACTCACTCCGCTCGCCTCCATCATCATCCATCACCGTAAGGCCACTTGCAATAACAACGTGGAACACACACCATGAGGAACATTAATTCCCATAGGAGCATGGCTACATATGGTCGCATCAAATCAAGCTCAGGTTCACTTTTCTAAAATAAGCCTTCTACCCAAAATCAGAATCAAGAGGACTACAATTTCTGAAGTCCTCGAACAAACTAAACAAATTTTCCAAGGAGCCATTCGCTCCCACATTGGAAAGTTTGTCAGCTTCCAAGTTTGCTTCCCAGAGGACATGAGTCACCTTAAAATCTTCAAAACCATTCAACAGAAGTTGCATTCTTCGCACCTGCTTGTCTAAAAACCGTGCTTCCATTCGACCTCAAGCTATCCCATTCACCACAACTTGAGAGTCACCTTCCAAATGAAGTTTCTTGACCCCCAATTTCCCAGCCATTAGGATTGCTTCTAATGTTGCTTGACACTCAGCAACGTTGTTCATTCCATCCACCAATCTCTTACTACCAATGGCCAACATGTTGCCTCGATCATCACGGGCAATCACCCCAACACCCGAAGCCCCTGGGTTGCCCCTCGATGCGCCATCAAAATTAATCTTAATCCACCCCTTTTCAAGTGGAGTCCACTCAGGGATTGATAGGCCTTGACTCTGAAGATTAGCCCTCAGCAGCCCATTAGCAGGCCTGAATTTAACTAAAGGTCGGCTTGACAAAAAACTAGCATCAAACTAAGAAAAAGGAGTTTTGGCTAAATTCACGTGAGAGGCAACATTAGACACCAGTTCCAAAATGGCCCTCTCCAATCTGAACAAAAAACACTTACCATTTTCCACTTTCCCTTCAAACACTCTTCTATTTCATTCCTTCCAAAGTTCCCATAAAACAATAGAGGGCAAAATCTTCCATATAACAACAAAGATAGAAGTCTTACCCAACACCGGCCAAGATTCCAACCATTCACACAAGTTCCCAGCCATGGGGTCCTTCCAATTCAATCTCTGCAACCCAAAAAGCCACACTTTCTGAGAAAAATCATAATTTAGCAGGAGATGGTCCACATCCTCCTTCGCCTTTTCACAGAGCACGCAGCGGAATGGACCTGCAAACCACATCTTCCTCAAACGATCTCCAGAAAGAATCCGCTTATTGCCAGCAAGCTAGGAAAAGGCCCCTGCTTTCGAAAGACACACATTGTTCCAGCACACCTTAGCTTCCCACTCCTTCATCCTGACATCACTCTCCAAAAGAGAGACCCCCACTTTAACAGAGTAGCAGCCACTCTTGGACCCGCACCAGACAATTTCATCCTCCTCCCTCGAGAATGAAACTTCACAGTTTTCCAAGATCTTGCTCAGAAATCTTTCCTCGTCCGCCCCCAAATTTAATTCCCGAGGATCCTTCGAACTCCATCTTTGCCCCAACAAGGGCATATCTTGCATCAAAAAATCGCTCACCTTTGAGCCCCAGACCTGACCAGTCTTTAAAACAATTTGTTGGGGGGCCTGACACTCTAATGATGGATGACCGTCCTAGGAATCCTGCCAAAAGTTCGCCTTTTGCCCATCACCAATACGCCAAGATAGGTGATTTGTGATCAGGCTCCTGCAACTCACCAAAAAGTTCCACAAAGCAGATCCTCTCGGGGCATCTTTCACCGTTAGAATCCTTTCCTTTTTCCTACTATCCAAGTATTTGGCTTGTAGAATTCTGACCCATCTCTACTCCGATTTATTATACATTTTCCATACCAACTTAGCCCCCATAGCCTCATTAATAAGCCTCCAATCACGGAGCCCCACCCCTCCCCCTCTTTTGGGTTTACAAACTCTATCCCATGCCATGAGTGGTACTTTGTCCTGTTCCTGATTTCCATTCCACAAAAACATTCTCATCTTTTGCTGCATACTTTGAATGATTGAGCTTGGGAGTTTAAAGCAGGCCATTGGGAAGATAGGCATAACCGAGACAACTGACTTTAGCATAAGAAGGCGACCAACTAGAGAAAGCCACTTGCTCTTCCAACCCTCCATCTTAGCTTTGCAACCATCGAGCAACCCTTTCCAAATGTCTGTCTTGCCTGGTCCAGCAAAGAGCGGCATACCAAGGAACTTACCAAGCAGTTGTCCAATCTTTATCCCAAACAATCTAGCAATAGCTCCCTGAGACCAACATTCCGTATTGAAGAAAAAGATCTCCGATTTGAGCCAGTTTATTTCCTGACCAGTGGCCCAAGTAAATCTATCCAAAACTTTCTTCATAATCGAAGCCTCGTGCATAGAAGCAATGCCGAAAAGATAGGTGTCATCAGCAAACTAAGAATGAGTTGTGGAGTCCACCCCTCGAGCAATCTCAATACCCTTCCACAACCCTTGGACTCTCTTGTGAGCAATTGACCATCCAAGAACTTCAGCCAACAAAATGAAGAGAAAAGGGGAAATTTGATCCCCTTGCCGAATACCCCGAGATGTCGAGAAGAAGCCTTGAGGGCTGCCATTAACTAAAATCGAGGCTGTGAACTGCATAATCATACTAGAAATCCACTTAATCCAAGACTTACCAAACCCAAACCTTTCCAGCACAACCACCAGGAAAGACCTATCCACCCTATCATAGGCTTTTCGAATGTCAAGCTTCAGGATCATTCTTCTCTTTCTACCCTTCATAGCCGTGTGAATAGCCTCATGGGCTAAAATCACCCCATCCACAATATTCCTTCTAGGAGTAAAACCACTCTGTTCGCAAGAGATCAACTTATCTAGAATTAACTTGAGCCTGTTAACAACAACTTTTGTGATAATTTTGTAGATGGTGTTGCATAGTGAAATAGGACGAAACTCCTCCATCCCTTCCGGCTTGGCCTTCTTAGGGATAAGCGTCACTAGAGTGCAATTGAATTCCTTCAAAACAAAGCCCCTGGACCATGACTGTTCAACCACAGTTAACAAATCCTCACCAAGCTCGTCCCAAAAGAACTGAAAAAAGAACGCCTGGAACCCATCAGGACCTGGTTCTTTCTCCCCACCTAATCCAAAAACAACAGGTTTGACTTCCTTCAGTGAAACAGGTTCCTCAAGCATGATGTTGTCCTCCCTCGAAACTAAGGGAGGGATTAGCTCCAGAAGCTCGGTCTGTAGGCCTGACTGAGCAATCCCACTTCTCCTCCACATATTTTCAAAAAAGTCAACAACCTCTTTACTAATGTGGTCTGGGTCTTTAGTGATTGAGCCATCCGCAAGACGCAAGGAAAGAGTTCTATTAAGACTTTGCCTTGCTTTCACCGAACTATGGAAGAATTTCATATTTCTATCACCAGCTTTAAGCCAATTTTCTCTCGACTTCTGTTTCCAGTAAATCTCCTCCCTCTGCAACACTTCTCCATATTTGCTAAGAAGATCTTTCTCCATGAGGAAGTCCACTTCATCCATTCCTTCCGCCAAGACTTTTGCATTCAAAGCCCCCAAGTCTCCTTCAAGCCTTCTCTTTTCATCAAAGATGTTGCCAAACACCTCCCTATTCCAAGATTTTAATTTTTGTTTCACAAAACTAAGCTTCTTGAAAAACTAAAAGGCCAAGAACCCTTCCACCACTGGGGCATCCTTCCACCACCCAACTACACGATCTCTAAAATTCGGTTCCCTAATCCACATCTTTTCCACTTTGAAGGGACATCGAATTGGAACTTCATCTTTCTGCACAACCAAGGAGACTGAGAAATGATCCGATCCTGAAATAGCTAAAACCTCAGCCTCGAAAACCAAAGGGGCTAAATTCCAATCCCCTACAAGGAATAATCTATCTAGTTTCTCAGCAATATTGGAAAAGCCCCTTCGTCTATTAGTCCATGTAAAATTCCCACCTTTAGCTGCCACTTCAAACAGGGCATTATCATTAACAAAGGATTGAAAGTCCAATTGCGACCTGCTCAATCTCCTCACCCCTCCATGCTTCTCTGAGAAAGAAAGGGTGGCATTGAAATCTCTAGCAACAATTGCTAAAGACGGCCTCACTTTCTCTAAGCATTTAGAGATATCCTCCCATAATCTACACTTTTCAACAACCAATGTCGGCCCATAGACATTAAAAAGAAAACAAGAGAAATTAATGGTCTTTGAAACCACCTTTACCATTTGCCAATGTTTAGAACTTGAAACTACATCCACTTGAACAACCAATGGATTCCACAGAATGCCAAGCCCACCTGACGCCCCATTTGAATCCACAAAATGTCCAGACCACCTCTGCCTAACCCCAAAAATACAAGCAGCTGCATCACGACCTAGCTTAGTCTCCTGAATGCAAATAACTTCCGGCTTAGCCTAATCAAAACCTCTTTTGATCAGATGTCTCTTGTCAGGGGCATTGCAGCCCCTTACATTCCAGGTTAGGAACTTCATTGCTGCCCAGGAGAGAATAAGTATCTCCCGGATCTAAGAAGTCTTGTTTGGCCCTTCATGTTAACTTCTGCCTGTTCTTCCTTCCTCTGAAGTTCCCTTTAGACTTAGAGGGATTTATATTGGTCTGTTTAATGGTCCTAACCTCTATCTCCCCTATTTCTACTGACAGCCCCAAAGAATCATCGCTAAATCCATCCTCCTCCTCAGACTCTAGCTCTGCTGATAATCCATTCACCTTGCCTGGGGACATGTGGATGTCCTTGAAACTGATTACTTTACCATCCACACTCCCAGCCAAATCCTCTGAAACTAACAGGGACTTTGCACTCAAATCCATCCCCTGCCCCTTCAACCCTTCCGCCGAGGTGTTGTAGAACCTATGTTGGGTTGGGAAACCCCCATCGACTGCACAATCCTTTAAAACGGGCCCAATCGCAACCTCCATAATCTTCCCGTCTAGATGAGAATGAACACCCCCACCATTTCCAAATAAACTTGACCCACTTTCTCCTCAACCAGACAATCTCCTTGAACCTGAAAAAACTCCATAGCCGGCTCACCCACACTGCTCGACACCAACTCTGCAGACTTTTCTCCAGCCGAATCCTCAGCCTTCTGCGGCATATCTTGACCTAGACAAGAGTCGTCTGGTACTCCCATCCCTTCTTGCATGTCTGAACTGTGTCGAAGAAACCCATCCCTTGCTACCACCGGATCCGACCTCAGGTTGGTCATCTGATTGCCCACGCTCTGATCAACTGTTGAGCCTGCTAACAGCTGCTCCTCCAGTGCATGATCTGCCCTTCCTTTCCCCTTTAGCCTAGACAAACAATCATGGTCCTCGTGACCCCATTCTTTGCAGGACTTGCATTTGACCATGATCTCTTCTACTTCTATTTCTTGTTTCCATACACCCTCTGGAGATCTAATCTCAATGACCTTCAGGAGCCCTGGATGAGGCTTCCACATAACACAGATTCGGGCATACATGCATGAGCTAAGTTTATCGATCGCTTCATCCGACTTGATGAATCTCCCTATTTTCTCACCTATACTCTTGAAGACTTCCTCCTTCCAGTATTCATGCGGGAGATTGTACAATCTTATCCAAACAGGGATTTCCTCAATGGTGGCTTGTCTTGGGTCAAAATTTGGGGTCCAATCCTTAATAAAAAACCAACTCCCGACATCAAAAAAGGCCCCAAGTCCATCACTACATTCTTCTCCTCAGCAGACCCAGCAATGATAAGAAAAAACCCATTTGTTAGAGTTTTTATCTCGAAGTGGTTCCCCCATTCTTCATTGACCCAATTTCACACTTCAGGGAAAGCTAGCCAATCACCTCCCCATTTCATGAAGAAAGCTCTGTCGCGCAAGTTTTGTACTGATTCCTTCCAAGCCTCCGAATCAATGCAAATATTGACCGTATGCTTCTCAGACGTTGTCGGTTTCCCTCCTATGGTAAGGTCTTTTGGGGGTAGCTGGAAGTTCTTCCTCAACCTTACCTCCGACATCTGCTTACTCCATTTCGGAAAATTCAGATACCATGAATGGCCCCATTTGGATTTGTCTTGCTCAAACGGGAATCTATTTTTCCCCCAGCTAAAAACCTCCCTTCTCCTCCTTCCCATCTCCTGCCATTGCCACTGGTTTGAATGTGGCGGACACCATGGCCGTTGGTTCACCCTTTGACCATGATCGTGTTCCCATCCTCGCGACCGAGCAGCACCTCCGCCTGAAAACCGTAGCTTCCTCCTGCACTCCTCCATGATTATACTTATCTACCTCTATCTTTAAAGTTGTATTGCATACAACTTTTAATTTGAAACATAATATTTTGGTATTGGAAATTATAGCTTAACTAAAAAAATAACTTAAAATAAACAAGTGAATTAATTTTTAAATAAGTTGCAATTAATTGTGACATGTCTATAATTGTGTGCCTCATGTTTCAACCTTATTATATTAAAAAAATTATATATTTTTTTAAACATTCAACACATTTTTTGGGTTATACAAAAAAAATTATTTAAAATTTAAAAGAAAACATAAAATAGTGATTTGTGGCATTTTCTTAAAAAAATAATTTATAATTTCTCTAAATTTAAATAACTACTTCCAATAATTTTTAGTTAGTTTCATATTTTTGTTATAATTTATATTTTATTTTTATAGTGGGTGACATCTTCCAATAATTAATAACTTTTAATAGAAATAATTTTTTTCTAAGATTTCTTAGAATTAAATTATTGACTCCAATATCTATTACATTGATATTTTTGATATTTTTTAATTGAAATTTTATAGAGTATTATTTTTTAGATGATAGTAATAGAAATTTAGACTTATACTTCATCATGTAATATGTTTATTTTTTCTTTCTATCAAAATTGATTTTTTTGTTTGGAAAGAGAATATCAATGTAGAGTGCATTTTATTTTTGGACCTAATTTGCTACTTTTTCCATGTCTCAAATAGATGTCTTATTTTTTTTGTAATGAATGTACATTTTTCTAATAAAATAAATAAATAATATAGTACTAAAAAATCATAATGTAAATTATAATTTTTTGAAAGATAATTAGAAGTGTTGCCTATATGCACAATTTTGTCTTTAGGCGATTTCATGTTATCCTTGCACATGTGATATAAAGTTTCCTATTTGAATTTAAAACGTAGCATGTGGATAGAGGGATTTTTTTGGTCATAACGATGCCACATAAATGGGTTTGACTAAAGCTTATTCAATAAAGAGGGTTTAATAAAATCAATTTAAGATAGATGAGATTGGATCAAATCCTTAATTTGATAAATTAAGGGACAATGCTTCAAATCAATATTATCTATTAAAAATTGGTGTTACTAGCTAGTTAAGGAATAAATTTTGAACTAATCCACTTTTAATTTCAAAAGTAAAACCTTTATCACATCTCACATACCAAATCTTACTATTTAAGAAATTCTTTTATTTGATTTGTAGAAGTGCTAAAACTATTTTCCCATTACAACATACCCTCCATGGGCTGATTAGGGTCAATCGAATATGGCTCCATCAAACCAACCTTTTATCAATCCAAAATTATTTTAAACATGTAATATAACCACATATTTATTTTGACCCAAAGTGGGACTCACATATACGCTTTCATCTCTACCTTAATCCTAATACATAACTTCTTCAAATGTGAATTGAGATATAATAAAATTTAATCAAATTCAAGTTGATTTTGTAAGGTATTTAGGGTTTTTATAGATATAAAATGTAGGCATTTAGGTTTTCTTTTAAATATTAATATCTTAAAGATTTAATCTAGAATTTAAAACAATGATAAATGTAATAAAAAATTAATTATATTTTAAAGTTTTAAAATAGGGAGAAGAGATTGCTCATTCAAAATGAAGAGTAAGAGATTTTTTTCAAAAAAGCAGTCTTTTTGGTATTTGATGTAGCTATGTGGTTTTGGTTATTATGGTTAGAATTGGGATGAAGAATATAAAATCTACATTATTGCATGACTTTATCTCTTATCTATTTAAATAGTTTTTGTGTCAAGAGGATAAATCCATGATGCATATTTTCTTTCTAATATGATGAGGCATCTATATAGTGAAAGGAAGTAGAGGTGTGGAATATAATTTCTATAATAATCTACGAGAGGATATTTGTGCAAATTAAATAAATCACATAGTATAATTAAATAAATACAAAAATAATGTACTACACACAATGAATTATGTAGAAAAGATCCTTTCAAGAGAAAACCCCATACTCCAAAGAAAATCAATGTATTATTGAATAATCAAAGCTTACATTACAAGTTTATAGATTTTAAGCCTTTAAAAGAGAATCAGCAACTAGAGATTTGAACGTTACCAACAAAAATCAATATCAAAACCTCCATCTCAAGTGCATAGTGCATAAGAAAATTATAAACCCTTTCCATTTGCAACTTGGAGATGTGTAGATCTCAACATGTTCTAACTATGTATCCATGGATGCATGAGTTGTGAGTGTGATTTTCTCTTGAGTGATTAGTCTTGTTGGCAATATGTGCAACATGTTGTTGTCATTGATGTCAACTTGGATGTGGTGTCATTGATGTCAACTTGGATGTGTTGTCATTGATGTCAACTTGGGGTCAACTTGATGACCTATCATATTTGTATAAGAGATGTTGAAGAGGTTGAGAAATTCCTTGGACCAACATATTTGAGAGAGATGGTTTGAATCAGTTGAATACATGGGATCAACATGATTGAAGAAACGCATGGCAGTGTGGAAGACCAAGAGTTGTATTCATGACAATAAGACAATCCAAATATGTATGAAATGTATTTGGTTATATTTCTACACATTTTACCTTTTATTTGAGGAATACAGTTACATTGATTGATTTCTACATTCTCAAGGAGTTAGTTCATTGGCATTTGAGTCCGAGTACATATTTGTGCATTTGAGGAAAGTTGTCTAAGGCACAAACTATATATTCTCCCTTGTTAGTGGCTCTATATTTTGGTCTAAATTCCTTTGCATTACATGATCTGGTCTTATGGATTTGGATTTTTGTTTAGGTGTTTATAATGAGTCTACTTCTAGGATTTCATGTCATACACATTTCTATAGTAAGATTTATAGTTGATTGTTCTCAGGTGTGCTCTAGAATAGAGTAATATATCTCAAAGGTTCACCAAAATGCTCCACATTCTTTTGATTAGATATTTTTTTATTGTGTAGCCTTAGGGATGTGATTATAAAGGTATAAGGGTTTCTCCATGCAAATTTTAGGTGAGTTGGTGATCTGTAATGCAATATTGCATATGTTGAAGTGTCATAGTCAGTTAGGATGCCTTGTTTCTATCAATACAGTGGATTTATTCTTTTGTGCCATCACATAATATTCAATTTATTCATGAGATGGTTGAAGGGATGTTGTAAATGGTCTACATTGTTTACATCTTGTTCCACATTTTTTGGGGTTTCTCCCCAGTGATACAAAGTTGATCAGTTAACATTTTTGGTGATGTTGTTGATTTTTGGGCTGATAGATTGAGTTTCTTCATTTGCAGTTGATCACAACCTATCTTATTTTCTTTTTAGGGTGTGTTGTGATGTCTTTAGGTTTCATTTATGCCTTGGGTTGATCCAAAACCTATTTTAGTTTATGATATATGTGTTTGAAGCCAACCTATATTGTATTACGCATTTCATTTGAAAGGCTTTTTTGGAGCTGACCTAATTGGTACTTTGAGGTGTTGTAGAGGATATATAAAGAAGAAGAAATAGTTTTTTTAAAATAATCAAGTGAATAAGAAGTATATTAGTTGAGTATGACACTAGTACATTCGGAGCAGATTTTCGACGGCCATTTGTCAGATTTTCGACGAATTTTCGTTGGAGTGTCGACAAAATCCACCGTCGAAAACTTGGCGTCGGATTGGTCGATGATGCCATGCCTGTCAGAAATTTGACAATCCAATGGACTCTATCGACGGTCAAAGAAGTCATCGATCGAAAGCATGGTATTCGTCATAATTCCGACGATGATCATTTTTATAAAAAAAAAAAATATAAAAGAGCCATCGAAGGAAGGAAGTTCTTTCAATTTGTTTTAAATCCTAAGGGGTTCAGGGTTTAGGTTTTAAGTTGCTTCAATACCTGAGAAAAGCCCTTTTGGTTTCTAATTTGGCGTTACTATATTCACTTAAGCGATGGGTCCATTTATCATAAAAGTGTTCTCCCCTTGTCATTTACCTAGATGGTCCCTTTAAATATTTTAATCTTGCTCGCTTTTAATCTGCCTTTTCTAATGTCTATGGGCCTTATAAGTATCATGTGATTTTTTGTTGATCCGACGGCCCGCGTTGATTCGCGACCAAAAAGTGCTCGAAACTTAGTTTCCACGAAGTAGCGAAAGGCGAAGGTGGACCTGACATATAGGTTTGGACCAAAGCTAAACACCGATCAAGTTTCATTTGATTGGATGGACACCATGGTTTCATGAGATCAAGTTGAACATGTTTTAACCTTCGTAAAGTGGCGAAAGGGTTTGGTGGGTCCTAGAGATAAGCAGTCTTCTTTGGTTAAAGAATGATCGGGTTGGAAAAAGATCAATGGCTTCTCGTTGTTTCATGGCTGGGAGATGCACAAGCTATACCTTCAGGGAAATAGCAAAAAGGTGGAGGGTCCCGCTAAGAGTGGTAGTAAATGTGGTAACCCCAGTTGGCGATGACATGGCGGTGACAAGGCACTCAGTTGGCGGTATGCAATGGGTCCGGGCAAGGTTGTCATAAAAAGAGTAAACAATGAGCAAGTTCTTGAGATCTAACAGCTCGCGTGAATTCACCAAGATAAGATGCTAGCAAGTTAGTCATTGCGAAGTAGCGAAAAGGCCGATGGGCCCAAGGGACAGGCATGGCATGAAGTTAAAAGCAGATTAGGTTTGTTTTGATCTAATGGTTCTTGTGGTTTCGTGGCTGCAAGCCAAACGAAGAATAATGTTCACGAAGTCATGAAAGACAGGTGGAAATCACACGGAGGAGTGACGTGGCATAACAGCTGCCACTTTTTGTAGAGCTTGGAAAAAGATCAATGGCTTCTCGTTGTTTCGTGGCCGGGAGATGCACGAGTTATACCTTCAGCAAAATAGCGAAAAGGTGGAGGGTCCTGCTAAGAGTGGTAGTAAATGTGGTAACCCTAGTTGGTGATGACATGGTGGTGACAAGGCACTCAGTTGGTGGTATGCAGTGGGTCTGGGCAAGGTTGTCAAAAAAACAGTAAACAACGAGCAATTTCTTGAGATCTAATGGCTCGTGTGAAGTCGTGAAGATAAGATGCTAGCAAGTTAGTCATTGCGAAGTAGCGAAATGGCTGATGGGCCCAAGGGACAGGCATGGCATGAAGTTAAAAGCAGATCAGGTCTGTTTTGATCTAACAGTTCTCGTGGTTTTGTGGCTGCAAGCCAAATGAAGAATAATGTTCGCGAAGTCGCAAAAGACAGGTGGAAATCACACGGAGGAGTGACGTGACACATGGTTTAAAAAAGTGGTTGAGGGCTCGCCTAGGTGTAACTAGCAGTTATGTGGGAATAGTAAAAGGGAACACGTGGCGGATTAAGGGTGGAACCAAAAGGAGTTTCCAGGGCTAATGGCCAACTACCATGTGGTGTTTATTAACCGGATAACAAGTGGGGTAAGTAATTCCCGGATAAAGGGCCCACTTAAAAGGCATTCATCTCAAGATTGATCCAACGCTTCTCGTTGTTTCGTGACCTGAAGATGCCCACAGCTTAACCTCAGCGAAATGGC
This sequence comes from Cryptomeria japonica, assembly GCF_030272615.1. Taxonomy (NCBI): domain Eukaryota; kingdom Viridiplantae; phylum Streptophyta; class Pinopsida; order Cupressales; family Cupressaceae; genus Cryptomeria; species Cryptomeria japonica. Next base: position 550,523,693 of record NC_081406.1, on the reverse strand, counting down.
GAAAACCGTTAGTCATCAAGATGAGGCGCGGTTAGTTAAAAGGATTGACAGTCTTGGTTGGAGTTAAAGGTCGGGTGATTTGAGTTTGATCTAATGCTTGGCGCAGCCTCGCGAAGGAAAAGTGCATGACTATTAAACTCTGTGAAGTGGTGAAAAGGAGGTAGGGCCCAACACTAAAGCAAAGAGATTAAATGGAGATAAAGGCGATGTAAGTTCTTGAGATCCAACGACCAGCGTTGTTTCGCGAAAGAAAAGAGCACGGGTTTTATGTTCTGTGAAGTAGCGAAAGAGTGAAACAGAGGAAAGACTTAGAGAAATTATGACCCGTTGGAGCCAGTTTTGAATTTGATTTGGCGAATTTAATTCTGAAAAGAAAGCCGAGCATGCAGAGTTAATTTCTAAAAATTTAAATGCCAACTTGCCCTTTTTAGTTCGCGTCAACTTGATTGCTAAGTATTATTTCATCGAAGTTTGTTGCAAAGCGAATTGTTGCAGAGCGATTTTCTTCAGGCGAATAATCAGGGTTCTTGTGCTTTTCTTGATAACTCTTGGTTTGTTCTCAAATACTGCTATGTGAATTACTTCATTAGAGATCTGTGCTAGCTTCTAGTGGTATAATTGTTTGACTAGAATGGCACCCAGAAGAGAATTTACAGGGAAAGTGAATTACCAGGACCGAAATATCTGTGATGATTTTTTAGAGCAATTAACCATGTCCACCAATGTTGGGGCTAAGGCCAAAGAGCTAGTACCTAAGAACCCTCGTCTAAAAATTGGAGATGGCCTTTATGATAAGGGTAATTGGTTGAGGGACCCTGAAATAGGATTGTCAGGCTTAGGACTCTTCAAAGTCAGTTTTGGGCAGAGGAATTCCCCAACTCCTTTGAATGGCATATGGGAGCAGGATGTAGGAAAGCTTGTGGTCCCAGGTGTTTTTATGGATGTAGATCTGTTAGCCCTGATTGCACAAAATTATGACTCTGTGGCAAGATGCATCAGGAACATAAAGGGATCAGTCTTGATTGAGATAAATCAGGAAAGTGTTTAAACTCAGTGAGTCCTTCAATTTGTTAGAACCTATTGACTTTGAGTCATTAGCCCAGGTTTACAACACATAAAGGGATCATCTTAGAAGTGGCCCATTGAAAGAATTATTTGTAAAGATAGGGGGTTAACAGTTGTAGGCCCCAGCACAATGGAACCATTCTCTCTCAACTTATTCACTCTGAGAGCTAAGGGTATGTATTGGGCATTATGCCAGATTTTTGGAGAGGATGCTGAAAAGAATATGCCAACCCATTATATGTTAATGATTGCACAAATTCTAAACCCCTCCCTAGCAATAACATTTGATTATGCCTCATACCTTGCTGATGCAATTCATAAAGGTCTAGTAGGAACAAAAAATGGTAAGGTGGATAGGCCATTTGGATGGTACTCCATGTTAATGCATATGTTTCTGTTCAAAGGGGCTGATTATTTTGGAAAGGAGATGGACCTGATTAAGGTCAAGGATAAAGAGGAGATGCCAGTGCAATTGTGGAGTACTGTTCTATCTTGGGATAGAGATGATGCAAGTTATTTAAAGTTTGATAGATTCTTTGCATCTAAAATTAGGATTCTTCTATGCAGAGAAAACCCTAGAATTCCTAAGGCTCTTTTGGAGTTTCTCAGACCAAAGGAGTTTACAGAGGATATCAAGATTGCTCACAATTGGGGAGACATATATTTGTACCCTGTGTCTACTATTTTTAGAGTGTTTGGATTTAGAGGCACCCCCTTTTTACTACCCTATGAGGTCCCATTGAAGATAGGGATTGCAAAAGTCCTGAGACAAATTGGGGGAGTACAAGAAGCAGAGCTAACCAATAGAGGTAAAGGGACTATTTTCCCAACTATTACCATGGCTCACCATTTTGTGATCACTAAGGGTGGATGGAGATTTTTTGAAGAATTCTTTAAGCCATATAGGTTGTCTACTGCAGTGTCAAGATGTGTAGACCCCGAGGATTTTTTCAATGGCATGTTCAGAAAAAGAGTAGTGTGCAGAGGTAGGCCACATCAATTTCAGTTCCCAGAAGATCTGATTAGAAATGAATTCAGCTTAGATGAGCAAGAACTGAGGAAGGAGAATTGGGTGGCATATAAGAAAGCCCTTGATTTTATCCATCAATTTGACACTGGCTATGACCCCCTTTCTAGCTTCAATCCATTTGAGGAGAAAATAAAATTCCCGATTCTTTATTTTGAAGATCTCATGCAGACCTTAAAAGAAAAGAGGGAGGCCATAATGCAAAATGAGCCTGATAAGGCTAAGATGGTATTGGCTAAGCCTGCCTTTTCTAGAGATATCCCACGTGGTGACTATGTAATGCACAAAAGGTCAAAGTACACTGTGATAATGCCAGTGACAAGTGAGCCTTCCACTTCAAAAGGGAAGAGGAAAATTGAAGATGTCATTGACATCCAGGATTCCCCTAAGAAACAGAGAGTGGGAAAGGAAATTGAAACTGATGAGCCTCAATATTCTCCATCTCAGTCTCTTATCCACATTGGAGATGAACAAGCTGTGGCTGAACAATTATTGCAGTTAGGGAGTCTCGGTGAGATTGCCTATACCTATGAGGAGACCCAAGAGGGAATGCCCGAGGAGCCACCTAATGCTGAAATGGATATGACTGATGGTGAGTTAAAGGGCCAAGAAATGGACCTTACTGTTAAGCAAGCTAGTGAAGAATTCCTAGCTGACAGTAATTTTGTCACATCAGGAGCTTTTATATAGTTTCTATGGAAGCAAAATATTGATCAATTCAAGACTAGATGTGAACAGAGGAAAAGTGAACAGCCTCTTAAAAATACAACTCAGGTAGAAGAAGAGGTTAAGCAAGAAATGATGGAGGAGCTCAAAGAAATCACCCCTGAGAAAGGAAGACAAATGGTAGCAAAGGCTAGTGTGTTGATTCTCCTTGAATGGGATATAGCTGATGCCTTAGTGCTTGATATAGTGAGGAAAGAAACAAAGCCCATGGAAGGAGTGACATTCAACAAAGATAATGTTGTTCTTGTCACGTGGTCTAAAAAGAAGGATGAAAACAAAAGAAGGAAGGATGCATCAGATTCTAGCCTCTTAGGAGGCATGATAGTTAAAAGAGTCCAAGACACAGGGGTAGTGGAAGCTGCAAGCACAGTCCTAGAGACTGCAAAATTCAGTGTTGTGGTGGCAAAGAAAGAGGCACAAGAAAAGGCTAATCTCCAATTGAAGTTGGAGACTATTTTAAAAGCTTACAATGATGCTAAAGAAGGAATAGCCACCAAAGACAACATAATTGCTAGACTCCAGAGTCAACTGGCAGGTCAATATCATCTCGGTGAATCTTCTACACTCATGATAGCCTCCTCTCCAGCAAGACCCCCTCCTACTAGTCCCATCATTGAATATCCCCCTTCTCCTATGCCTTCTAGTTCCCAATTACCTGAAAATGTCAAACATGAGTTGGAAAAATTGAAACAAGCTCAAACATTGTATGCAAACAAATATGAGGAGAAGGTGAAAACCACCATCTTGAAGTTTGCTGACTTAGTCAAAACTTCCAATGTATATATAAATATGAAGAGGATTCTTGAGATTTTGATTGAATTGAGAGAAGAAGAAGCCACTTTGGAACCAATCCTGAATAAGTGGGTGCCTAGAGGTAAAGAGTTAGAGCTCATGTGTTCTTCCCATGCAGATGCAGAAGAGAATGACAATCTAAGGTCCACATGTGAGTTTATAAAAGAGATGAATATTCTTTCAGTGGAAGGAGTAGGTATAAAAAGAAAAACCCAACTTTATAGGAAAGAATATTCAAATCATAAATTTGAAATGTTTCTAGGAGGTTTCATTGGTCTTGTCCAGCTAAAGGAAGAGAAGACTTGGTTAAAGGAGGTGGACCACAATTTGTCCCTAAGGATCAATCAGATTATTAGTACTAATGACACATCCTTATTTGTCCAAACAGTTGAGGAAATTGAAAAAGTGAAATCTCATTATGGTTTCATAGAAACAGAGATTGGGCATGTACGAGTCACTTGGAAGTGGCTAGAAGATATGAAACAGAAGATTGCTAGTTTTACTTGGCCTAGTGATGATGTGTATCAGGAGTGGAAAGATAAGTATATGGGACAGAAAGAGGATGCTCGGGAGCAGTTACAGGAGTTTGCAATAGAACAAAAAGGAGAGGAAGCTGCAGATGCTGAAAAGGACTTATAACCGCTTCTTGAAAATGACCGGTTGTTTGTAACAAACTTTCTTTTGAAGGGTCCAAAGCTTGTATGCATCCATACTATTATAAATGGATACCAGGACTCCTAAAAAAACAATCGCAAGTAATTGTAAGAAAACGCTGTAGAAATTTATCTAAGCTTTTTTCTAGTCTTATGGAGAATACTCTGAGTTTTTTAATATTTTCTCAAAATTAATATCAATATACAGACTAGAAATAGTGTATATACATAAATGTGCATAGCAGTCATAGGGCAAGTCATGTCAAATGTGCAACTCAATACAATAAATAATCTTAGTTTGTAGCCCTATAGCATCATAATGCAGTCCTTGACCAAGTATGCATACAAGAAACATCTAGTTCTATTAAGGCACAAGCATCAAAGTTAGAGGTTATGACAACTAGTGAAAAACATCAAGAACAAAAAGTTTAGTCTCAAGAATTAGGAGTTGTAATAAAATAACTTACAAGGATGAGGCATATTTATAACTTTTGTAGTCCCACCTTGGATATCAACACTAGAAGCAACTCATATTGTTCGTGTACAGACAAGACAATATGGGAGTTCATTATACCCAGCAACTCATGGTGTTGTTGTCTGTGTTGGCTTTGTTGGACCCTGCAATTAAGATTCAATATACATTATTCAATAAGATTAACTGTGCAACATAATGAAATATTGAAAAGTGTGTTACCTTGTTGAGCTTCTCTTGGTTTCGAGAATAGTTTAATATTCTCTACTTAACAGGGCCAACCACGTGAAGGTGGAAGCTCATTTGGCCACTCCCCCCCCTAACATCACTCTAAATTCCCTGTTAACATCTTATAACATTCATTAATTCTTTCTACCATTAATAAAATATAACATTCATTCATTAATATCACATAACGTTCATTAACACATAAATTGATTAACATTAATTAACATGCAACATCCATCAATATTAATTAACACATATCATCCATAACCATTAATTAGCACATAATTACATTCACTAACACATAAAAATCAGTCATTATCAAATAAGTTAGATTACAATCATTTCTTTCTTTCTTTTTTCTTTGAAGCTATGAAAAGACTAAGTGGAACATCAGTGTCTTCATCATTTCCCCCCTTTGCAGATGTTCCGCCAACTGCTCGTGATCTCAATGTATGCCTAGTCCTATACTGAGGACGAGGACACTAAAGCGAAGGGGGGTCCTTTGCAATAACAAAGAAATGGGTTAAATTCAAAACAAAAAAATTATTATTGTTACAAGTATTTCATTAATTTAGAGAACATAATTGTTGTGCTCTTTACCTGATGGGGCCACATCATTTTGTGTAGCCTCAACCTCAACATGCTGAACACCACAGTCCTCTTCACCTGAGTGGGGAACATCACGCTCTTCAGGTTGTGTACCCAAATCATGCTCCACTCACTCACCACCGACTACATGCTCTAAAATATTAACAAGAAAGGTTACATTAATTACTACTCTAATTACAAATTAAGATGTTTAATTGTATTAATAGCTAAATAAATAAATTTGAATAGCAAATGAATACCTCCACTACTGGGATGCACATCTAGACCTTCATGTGCAGGTGGTGTTTCACAATTAGTAGGCTGCATTCCAATGACATGCACATTGTTATCATTGCTTGCTTATTTAAAACAAATATAGTCACTTTATGTTGGAACTCAACATTAGTTAGATTATTGGTAAAGTATTCAATTTGAAACAACTTCCATTTACCATATTTACCTGTGTGACGGATGCACTCGAATGTTGTGTATGCCCACTCAATTCTCGTAGTCAATCAACCACGGCTGAATAGCCTTGCTGGTAGGCAATTCTCTTGTCATCTTCTGTGGGCGCTCTATTGAATTCAGAGCCCTGCATTTTTGCTTGGTACCATGAATTTTGCTTGCATTGTTTGATAAAAAAAAAATGTTTGCAATTTATTAATATTTTGAGACAATATGGGAGTTTACATGAGATACTTACAATTCGTGCAACAAGTTTCATGTAACCACCAGAGCCAAGTTTGTGTTGCCCGTGCTTTTCTTGCCTTGCCTCGGTTGCCTTTGACGTGTCACTCAGTCTATAAAAAGTTTGAAATATGTTAGATTATATAATTATAAAGAGTAATTAATTAGTATATAATTACATTCTTAATAGTATTCCGTACCTTCTTTTGGCATCTACTAGTGTATTTCCTTTTTCCCTTTCAATTCTCTCCTTGGCATCCAAAATCAAGTCCTTCCACTCCCTCTCTGGAATCATGGGGGGACGCTCATACTTTAGGTTCCTCTCCAAATGGGTCCTGTATTGGTCCCTCACATACTTTAGATATGTGCCAGCTTTTTCAAGGAGCTTGGTTTTGTCAAAGGTGTCATTTCCAAACCACTCAACCATTTGGTTTGTCAATTCATCTTTTAACCTTTTTTCTTGGTCATTCCACCTTTTAAAGCAAAAACAAACCTGTTAGATTCAGAAATGAACTGAAGCTACATTTATTACACTTCAAGAAATGGATCAAAGGAAAAGTATTCTAGCAATGATATGAAATCAAAAGTGGATAAGGGTTAGTTCACATATGATGTACCACCTTTTACATATGGTGGGCCCAAATATTTGCAATGGAATGTCACTAAGATGTTTATAGAAAATATCATTGCCTGCAAAAAAATCATGGGATCAATATTAGTCCAAAATGAGTGATCATAAAGTAAATTACAATTAGAGTATATATAATAATAATTTTAAAGTACCTGGAACCTTTTGTATCTTTAAGGGAAGCATTTCTTCATCGCTCACCACGAATGTGGCCTGCAATGTTCCCGTACTAGCAATACGAGAAGATCCAGGAAATGATGCTATGCTATCAGTAGTAGTCGCCTCTGGCACATCCTCACGTGCATCTCCTCCTGCAAAAAATGAATCCACTATGAAATGGCATTAGAATTCAAGAAAGAATGCTTGAAGGGAAATAAACACATGATAGAAGATAGAGCAAAAGAGGGATCTACCAACAGTAGGTGGGCCAATATGACATGCACTAGAGGATGTCTGCATGCTACGTGTTGCTGACATTGTAGTCGGCAATAGAAGTGAGGGTGAGCTCTGATGAGGCGGCATCGGCATTTGGACAGTAACATTGACAACACCTAAAGAATAATACATTAAATATATGAAAAGTGCAAGAATTGTAAACAAGGATGAACCTTTATTTTGAAAATTGATAGTATCAAGTATGATGTGTTTTGGGTACTCAGAGTGATAAGCCAAGCAAGTGATAATACAAGAAAATCGTCATCACCTGATCCTGCAACACCTTGATCGTAGGAACAACTTTCATGAGGGCGGATAAATTGCTGTAAAAACAATACGTACATATTTTAGTTAATGACATAAAAAGAGAATAAAATATAAACCATTATTGAACTTTTGTTATAATTAAAGCTTTCATTACTGGTTACTTGCAAGTTTTCTGTTGTCTTTTACAATAATTCCACCCTTTGTCGTATCTCATCAGTGGTAGGATGCACGGCTGCCAAAGCAACAATCTCTTTTCTAATTTTTAGAAGAGGCATTTTAAAGAATTTTACAAGGTCCATGGGATCTTCAGGGTCATCATTGCTTAACCCTAATGATTCCACATCCATAGAAAGGTGCTCAGGTACTGCAACTCCCTTTCCCTTTCCCCAAACATCCGTCTGTGTCAAGAATATCATTAACAATTACAAAATTAGTATAAATCACTAAAAAAAAGAACATAATACTGTAACAGTTTGCTTCTACCTAATTTGTACAATTACAGTGAGGTTTACCTGCTCAGTAGAAGTGTCGTAAGGTACATCTCTGTCTGCGATATGTGACGGATCCATGTCGGCCTGTGACAAAGAAAAAATATAAAAAACGTTGAGCGAAATTACATCATACACAGCATGAACAACATGAACTTTGTAGACAAAAAGAGTATTAAATAATAAAAAGATGTTGTCATCAAAATCCCCGATCTTGCTGATCAATGTTTCGGGAAGGTAGGGAACACGCTAGAGGAGGAACATCCAACACAACAGATGGAGCTATCACAAGATCCAAACAAGGGCTATGTTCATGTTCCGAGCCACATTGTTCTTGTCTAGGAGCTAGGATAAGTGCTTTAGAAAATTCATTAGATAAATGGTTATCAATATCAACAAGTTCATATTCACTATCAGAATGAACAGGAGAAGTAGCATTTTCATCATGAATAACATTTTCTTCTATATCATCATCAAGATTTATAAAAATAGGATCTTTAACTCGCACAGGATCAAGACCATCATGCATCTTATGTTTAGGAGATTTTGGCTCAATCGTCGGCTGAGGAGAGAATGGAATAATGCTTGTTGAAGGTGTTTTTGGGGATTGCAAAGTTTGAGAGGCAGCTGCCTGAGCTCTAAGACGACGCTTTCATCGGCGTTCACGTGCCGAACGATTTCGTCTAGTCTTAGTAGGAAGTTGAGAAGATTGAGGAGGAGGAATGTTCTCATCCTTATCACTTGGGTGTTTAGGTTGTGGTCTCTTAGGTTGGATAATAGGAGAAGAGGAAGGTCTCTTCTCTCCATAAGAGGAAGGAGGAGGAACTGCTCCATATAAGGGAGGAATATTTGGTTTAGGAAGGAGACCAAGTCCATCATGACGAGGAGGGATAGGTCTACTTTTAGGAAGTTTATTAATCATAGGCATAGTCACATCCATAGGGATGGGTTGGGAATCTTCTTGAGGAAAGACATTGGTTTTATCTTTCAAAGGAAGAACTTCCTTCTCAAGAACAATAGGAATATCAAGTTTGGGTGTTCTAGGTTCACTTAGAGATAGGATCATATCTTTTTTCCACTTTTGATAAGATTTGAAAAGATGATCACTTCGCGGAGGAAGAGATTGGAATTGTTTAGGCCAAAAGTAATCAATAGGAACACTAGAAGTTCTTTCAGCTGGTTTAAAGAGACTATGATTGACAGTAACAACTTCACCATTATGGGGAAATTTCAAACACTTGTGAATAGGAGAAGCAATAGCTTTCATGGAAGATAGCCAAGGATAGCCTAGCTTCACAGGAAATTGTTCGGATGATGGAATAATAGCAAAGTCCACATCAAGGGTTTTGTTATGGACCTCAATAGGTAATGTAATAGAACCAATTGCAGGAGAAGAAAATGCATCAAATAATTTCACAACCACATCTGTTTTGTCATAGATCACTTGATTCAATTGCAAAGTAAAAAGAAATTCTTCAGTAATGATATTAACCATACAAGAAGGATCAATAAGCACTCCACGACAAGGTGTGTTCTTGACTTTTGCAACTATATATAAAGGACCATCAGGTGCCCTGATAGTTTCACTGGAATCAAATGTGATGGAAGGTTCTTTAGGGATTTTCTGTTGCTCCACAAAATTAATCACATTCGGAGTCATAGACACGAGATCATCAGGTGAGATAGAGGAATCAGTAGTATCAATCGCATTAGAGGTATGAGAAGGCAATGGATCAGTAAAAATCTGAAGATTTTGGTTAGGAGGAGCTACAGATGTGTTGCCTTTATCATTCACTCCAGAAACAGAGATAGTATTATTATCAATCAAATCTTGAATTTTACCCTTTAAAGCAAAACATTTTTCAGTATCATGCCCAGGTTGACGATGAAATTGACAAAAAGATTTGTTATCAAAATAAGGTGAAGTAATCTTTGCAGGATCAATTTGCCTTATAGGAGGAAGAGTAAGCACATTTTGTTCCAATAAATTATTCATAATACTATGCAATGATTCATTCAAAGGAGTAAACTTTCTTTCTTTCTTGAAAAACTTAGAAATAGGAGACACACCTGATGCTGTATTCACATTGTTGTTGATGATGTTTTCATTGAATTTAATGGACTCTCTGTTCGGTTTAAACTTCCCAAATGGTTGTTGACTACTATCACCCTTATCACTCGGAGTCATAGGATGTGATTGTTCCATTTGACTCACAGTCAGTTGATAATTGTGAAGAGTTGCGCACAACTGTTGGAGAGAAGTAAACTCAGAAAACAGGAGTTTTTCTCTAATGTCTTTTTGTAAATTAGAAATAAAGATTCTTTGAATATCATTGTCAGGCATTGGAAAGGAAATTTGAGCATACAAATGCTTATATCTACCAATGAAATCAGTCACTTTTTCTTTAACACCTTGTTTACAATGCATTAAATCAATCAAAGTAACTTTAGGACTTATATTGTTTTGAAATTGTTGAATGAAAGCATTTGCAAGTTGTTCAAAAGAAGTAATAGAATAGGAAGGCAACGAGCAATACCATTGTAGGGCTTTGTCTCTTAATGTTCTAGTAAACAGTTTTGCAAGCAACCTTTGGTCATAAGCAAAATCAGTACATATTGTTTGAAAGGTCTTAACATGTGTTAGAGGATCACCCTTACCATTATAAAACTCCAAATGCGGAATTTCAACATGTTTAGGGGGAATAGCTCGGACAATGTCAAGAGAAAGTGGGCTCGCAACATCAAATGTGGGCACACTAAACTTAGATTGATTCATAGAGGCAATTTGTTGCTGTAAAGAGGAGACAGTTTGTGCAAGATTGTTAATGGTCGCTTCAGTCGAAGAGTTCATATTAGATGTGTTAGATTGTGATGGAGGTGTTATGTTATTGAAAGAAGGTAGAGAGTAAGGTGGTGGGACACTATGATAGTTAGTCATAGGAGATGATTGGAAAGGAGGAACACTACAAGGAGGAATGGAAGGGTTAAATGAATTGCCCCCTTGCGTCATGTTCATTTGTGGAGATATAAGAGGAACACTCATTGAAGGAATGAATGAAGAAGTCGGATTGAATGAAGGAAGAGGGTTAATTGAAGAAGAGGGATTGCCCCCATGACTGGTGATCATAGGAGGAATGTCTTGTATTGAAGTAGTCATTATGTTTGATGTAAAAGTAGGTATATTAGCAATAGGAGTCGTCAAAGGAATAGAACGATTGTCTTGAGTAGGAGGTTGTGTATAACCTAAGGTTTCAGCACAACTTTTCATAGGCATCACATTTGAATCCACAATGTGTGCAATACCACGCAAAATATCAATTCCATTCTTATCACTTTGAAGCATACGTTTTAGACCCTCAATTAAAGGAAGAGCTTGACTATCAGGGTATTCTTGAGACATCCACTGTCGAAAATCATCAAATTGGTTATCCAATTTTGAAAGTTGTTCTACAGAAACCTCATGGAGAGCTTCTTCATCATTAAGAGGATTAGAGGAATTACCCATGTCCTCGTTAAAAAGACCATTCAAATTAGGTTCCATCTCCTCAGTAATTAAACCTTGGAAAGACTTAATTCTACGGCTTCGTCTAACGGGAATAGTGTAGGTAGGGCTTATTGTTGTAAAACTCATGCACTAGAGAGAGAGAAGATTTTGAATTTTAGAGGTAGCAAATTTCAGTAAAATCAGCCAATCTCCTAGATTTAAGCTGTTAAATACAATCAGGACAATCTCTCGAAATTTCGGAAAAAATGTCCGGGACCGTGGCGCTTGGGGTGCACACGGTCCTCGCAACTTTTTTCGAAATTTGCAGGGATGAAAGTTATGATGATTTTGCAGCTAACCTGAAAAAATTGAGTGATTTTACGATCCGTAGATAGGCCAAATTAAAGTCGCAATCTCAAAATTGAACCCTACCAAGATTGTCAAAAAATGCAAAAATTTGAATTTTGAAAAAGAGAGGGAAACTGAAATTTTGAATTTTATGATTTTAGAGGGAATACCAAAAGCAATGCAAGTTTTGAAATTTGAAAGTTGACTCAATTTCACGCAAAATTCAATTTTGAAAGCGGAAACCAAAGTTGTTGTAATTAAGCACTTAATTTCAACAGTCACAAATTGCAAAAATTTGAATAAATCACTGAAATTTCGAATGAATGATAACACACTTTTCAGATTTAGGACTGTAAGGAACACAATTTTGACACAAATTTCAATTTCAACAATTTTTGAATGATTAGAAGCCTCAATCCAAGCAATCGCTAGACCAACTTTGACTGTAATTTTGAAGGTGTTAAAATTGATAAAATCAGCCAAAATTTTGGATTTTAGCAGAAAAATACAGTAAGATCTAGCTCCCGAAATTTCGAAAAAAATGTCGGGGACGATGGCGCTCGGGGTGCACACGGTCCTCGCAACTTTTTCCCAAATTTTCAGGGATGAAAGATATTATGATTTTATTGCGGAATCCAAAGTTACAGCTGATTTGGAGATGTTTTGATCAGTGAAATTGTCGGACAAAGGTTGAATCAAGAAGGTTTCAAAAATTAGGGTTTTGACACTTAACCACTTAATTTTCAAAATTAAAGCACAAATATGAATTGATAATTTGTAATAGAAGGGCAGATCTGAAACAAGCATCAACAATTAAACATTTCACAAGTTTAATTACTTAAAAAGAAAATTTAGGGTTTTTATGCAATTAACCTCTAAAATTTTGCAAAAGATCAAACATGGAAATGTAATCAAGGAATCCAATTTTCAGATATAACTATGAATAATCAGAAAGGATGTTCACGTCGGGTTCACCAAAATGTAAAGCGGAAAATAATCGAACCCTAGTCGTTCTCCCCTCCCCAACTCCGAGGAGAGAGAAGGGAGAGTCACTAGGGTTGATGGTTTTCACTTAGGAGGGACTTTACATTCAAAAGACGGGTTGAAACCCATAAGATCCAATCCCATGCAATGCAAGATTGGATTCTATATGAGTTTCAAGGGTTGTGATAGCAAGGATACCCTCTTTTGTAAAGAATGTTGATAGAAGAATTAAGCTAGGAATGCATAGAAAGTGAGAAAGATTCGCTTATAAACTGAGATAGGGATATGATATGAAGCTGTGGACCTGAAATTAGCAGTAAAATGTCGATACGGTGCTGTCTTGCAAATTTGAGCAAAAGTTGACGGGACGATGGCGCCCGGCGTGCACACGGTCCTCCGAAAAATCCGCGAAACGAAGGGGGATCTGTTCGTCTCTGCACAAGGATTCCGGATCTTCAATTTCAGCCGCGTACCTGCAACCTACACACAGAAAAGCGAAGACGATTGGGGGGTTAGGGATTAGGGGTTTGCCCTTAGGTCAAACCCCGGTTTTGGAATTAACCAAGGAGTGAGAAATGCTTGTAAATGTAATGTAAAACAAGTACTAATACCTTGTTGTAAGGATGTTTGTATCCTTATATGCGAAGGTATAGATGTTGTTGTTTGTTGTATGTTGTATGTTGTAGCATGTAATGTGTTGTAAGTGATCTCCTCTTCAATGGTTGAATCCTTGTCTTGAATGCAACACTTAGCCTTGAACGGAGACTTAGAATGATCAATTGCTTGAAGGAATGCTTGAATGCTTGAATGCTTGAATGTTTGAATATCGTTTTCACCTTTTTTCATCCTCCTAAAATGAGAGAGGAAAAGTAGTTTATATACTTGCCAATTAGGGTTAAAAGACTGATTTTCTCGACCTTAGGCCGACCAGGAAAGATAATTTTCCAATTTGCAAACAAAAAGACCCGAAGTCCCATAGGAGACCGGGCCCAAAATAGGGCCAGGGACCAAGGCACTGGGCACCATGGTCCTGGGGGACTAGGGCGCTGGGCGCCCTGGTCCTGAAGGACCAGGGCGCTGGGCGCTCTGGTCCCACCTCCCGGGACAGCAGGGTGCAAAGGAGGATCAGGCCAGGGTGCTGGAAAAATGTAGTTTTTGATGTCGTGAGCAAGTTTCGGGGTCTCCATTCAGGTTTAGTGTTGCGTCGCCATCGTGAAGACCCAAATGCGGTCGAAATTGCAAGTGTCACAATTTTAGGACGCTACAATTATGTAAAAAAAATTCTATCAAGAAGTCAATATTCAATAGATAATATACTAATCGCATTCCTCATACATTTCATTCCTCATCATCATGAACATCAAGGTCGTCATCATCATCATCATCATCATCATCATCATCATCATCATCATCATCATCATCATCATCATCATCATCAACGTCTTCGCCATCATCATCACCATCATCACCATCAACGTCATCATCATCATCATCATCATCATCATCATCATCATCATCATCATCATCATCATCATCATCATCATCATCTTCTTCTTCTTCTTCTTCTTCTTCTTCTTCTTCTTCTTCTTCTTCTTCTTCTTCTTCTTCTTCTTCGTCATTGTGAAACTGTCGATCGTGATCATCATCCACTTCATCTTCTACTTCTTTAGTATCTTCTTCTTCCATGACATTATACTTTATCGGCCTTCCTCTTGGATCATGTCTAACAACAAATGACCAACCCGGTTTATGTGGAACCTCTGAGTAAAATACTTGCTCACATTGGCTTGGAAGAACATAGGGCTCATCCCCAACTGGTTCAAATGACCTTGTATTTAGCATTATAAAACCATTATCATGTTCAATAACAGTTCTATCAGGATCATTTTTATTCAATCATAGCTTGTACCATTTGACGACGAACAAAACTAATTTGAAGGTATTAAAGTCACACTCAAGTATATCATCCAAAATGCCATAGTATTGATTTTGAGACTATTGAGGATGAATGTCATTTCTCAATGAAATATTTGTCACCTCAAAGACTACAGTGATGCCAGAATCACAAGTTTTCTTCGTGTCATCCAACTTTTTTAAGCGAAATTTATGACCATTGCAGCACATAGCGTTGTGGTGTTTGACCTGTGATATGTCAAACATGTAAAATTTATTGCATTGTGAGTTGATAAACATATGGGTGATTAATAAATTTATGCGTACCTGTTTATCTCTTAAACCATATGCTAAATCAATTTCACTTTGCGTAACATTGGAATCTCCATTACGATGTGCTTCTTTAACCAATGAAGCCACACCTTCCCATGTTAACGTGCATTCAGAATGTTGACAACGTTCAATCAAGATTGTTTGCAATATACAAATGTAGTGCATCCCACTCTCGACCAACTGTACAAAAAATAAATGGACTTCTTACAATCGATTTATTTTGAAGATTAAGAATTAATTAACTACAATAACATCTTATAATTACCTCTCACTTTCCTCAATCTACCTTTCCCCGTCAAGTACTCCCCTTCGAATTTGTTAATGGTGTTGGGATCCCAAATGCGATCCACGTGGATCTTTGCTGCAAACTTAGGAAGATATTCAGAAATGTACACCATAGTCTGGTATACCATATATCCCTCCACCATAGAACCCTCAGGATGTGCTCTTTGTCAAACCAAAGCCTTCAAAAATTTCAAGTGCCTCTCAACCATCCACATTGACCTAGTGTGTACAGGTCCACACAATTCAATCTCCTCAGCTTGGTGTATGAGGTAGCATTCTTGTGCATTGAAAAAAGCCGGAGGTAGACACTTTTGTATTTCACACATTAAATGAGGAATTTTTCTCTTCCAATATTTTATATTGTCTTTATGGATTTCTTTACATGACAACCACCTACAAGGTATTCAAGACGCATAAAAATATATTACATAAGAAGTAAAACAAATCGCAAATATAATATCTATACAACGAACTAAACAAATATCACTACTTACCTTATGTATTTTCCAAGATCATATATGACTTGCTTGACATTATTGTCGAAGTCGTCTGGGAGAGATAGAGGTAGAACGTACTGCAACAATTATAAAATCATCTTTTCATTTTTTTGTAACATAATGAAAAGTACACGTATGCTCAGTACTTAAATACATACTAAAAACACAAGAACATGAATTACCTTAATGAAGGTATGCCAATCATGCATTTTCATCCCTGGCCCAAATTCACTTTTCTTTGATATGAGATTGTTTATGTTCGCAGCAAATCTTGTGGGAAATCGAATTTTTCATATGACTTCTTTTATAGTATTGCTTTGCTGGTCCGTTAATAACCAAGGAAGCTCACTTATATTAATCTAGTCTCCATGGCTATTTGATTGAATGACATTTATCATTGCATGATTGGAATCCTGAATGTCACTACATATTTTGACAATTTTTTCTTTGTCACGCCTTCCATCCAATATTTTCCATAATGTCTCTGTTATATTCTTTCCAATATGCATACTATCAAACAAATGAACAATTTGTAACTGCTCGTAGTAGGGTAACCTACTAAATTGTCGGGGATAACTTTTTATTCCCTTAGGAAGGTGGTCATTTATGCCTTCATGACCTTCATGATCATCAATCACATCATCAGTAAACAAAACAAAAAAGAAAAGATGTTTTATGACAAACCAATAGATGGAATGGCATTACCTTGACGATTAATTCTATTATATTCCAACTTCCATAGGTGAGGTGTCATTCTTCGTGGCTTTGATGTATTCTCTTCTTTCCCATTGAAAAGATGTTTTTCAGTATTTCGATACTTATGATTTTTGTGGAGAAAGTGCCTATACTCATCAAACACATGCTTTCCTAAACTTTTTGAATGACAAGATTTCATCTTTGGACCACAAACAGGACATGCAAATTTTCCCTTTGTTTGAAGACCTACAAGATAATGTATAATTGGATTAAATATGATAATTTTTTGAATTATAATGTTCATGCACAACTTAAACACTATAACATACCACAAAAATGTGTTAGCCTCGGGGTATCGTGTATTGTCCATAGAAGCATCGCACATAATTGAAATTGTCTTTGTCCTATTGGTCTAGAGATGTCATACATAGTGACACCATTCCATAACTCCAACAACTCATCGATAAGAGGCTCGATATATACATTCATATCTTTAACTTGGTACTTACCTAATCGAATGAACAAAAACATTACATAATTATTATGACCATTTTACTGCAATATTTATAATTAAATTTAGACGACTATATTTAAATGATAAAATACCTGGAACAATCATTGCCAACACTATGTGATCCCTCTTTATTGACATCCATGGAGGAATGTTATTGTTGATAACAAAAACAGGCCACACTGAGTAAACAGATCTCATCTCTCCAAATGGATTGACACCATTCGCTGCCAATGAAAGCCTGAGATTATGAGGTTCTTCTTTAAAGTGTGGCCACTTTTCCTCTATGTCCATAAATGCTGAACCATTTGTAGGCATTCGAATAATGTCATCTCGACTTCTATTGCGTGCATAGTAATCCATAAATTGTGCCAAGCTAGTGCACTTGAATAATCGTTGCATACGTGGAATAATGGGAATAGAGCAAAGAACCTTGCGAGGAACCCTTTTTGTTATTTGATCTGTTTGATATCTACTGATATGACATTCAGGGCATTCAGTTCGAAATTCATATTGTTTGTGATATATAATATGATCATTGGGACAAGCTTCTATTGCTTGATACTCCATTCCAATATCTTTCATAACGACAGATAATTCTCGGTATGAGCGAGGTAGAATATTTGATGGTGGTAACAAAAACTCACCTATCAATCTATAACAACAAAATATAATTTGTTATAATAAAGAATATTAATGGCACAACATGATTCACAGTTTATTATGACATATATGACATGCCTTTACATATGTGGCATTGTTATGTTGGATAAACCATTCATAACCTTCAAGTTCACCAACAACAATACAACGGAGAGAAGAGTTGCCTGCGAGCCTTCATAAAGGGCCTTAGATGCCTTCTCAAGTAGAGGGACATCATGAACAACATCAAGGTCATCTTCATCATCATGATCAGCTGCCAAGTACTAAATGAGTCATGGATCGATGTATTTGTACCATCATCTTCAATTGTGCTTTCTAGCTCATGATTGTCATCTTCCATGGGATCATTATCTTCAGCTTCGATATTCACACCTCCATGTTCGTCCACTTCAAAAACCATATTCTCAGGGTTGTGTTGATCCATACCATGTGCTCTGGGGTGCTCGACCTATATAAAATTGATATACATAAATAAACCATGATCATGATCTCATCATCACGTGATTTATTATGTATATAAATTGTCAAAACGATATAATGAAAAACTTACAAATGGATGATAATCATGTCCACCTTCATTGTGACCATGCAGCCTACAATGTTTCTTCGTTGTTTTGATTAGAAGTCTTCTAGTCTTTAACCCCTTACAAATTTTGCACAGACAATAACATTTTCCATCACCTTTTCTTTTCAAGTTAGACCACAATCTAGCAATTGTCTCCTTATTTTGTTGTTCGTTGATATTTTCTAACATGGTCTTTCTTCACAAGCAAGAAAATAGAAATTATTGTCTGACATGGTCTTTCCCTCGGGAGCTGGCAGATCCTGCTTCCATACTTTAATTCTATTTTCTCAAAGGACAATCCTAAAAATCCATGCATTGCAAACAACTTTTTACACCTTTGTTGGTTGTGGTGGCGTCACAAAGAGTTTACATCAATAAATGAAGAACATGCCAATGCTTTTAATGCAGTAGTAGAAGTCTATCTCTTATTCAATATCTCTAGTGAAACCCCCATGATCTTTTGTTGGAGTAGAATTTGTTATATTCTAGAAAGGGTCTTGTCCTTTGTTGATGGGATATTCATCTACCTCAAGAAATAACTGTTCTTTTCTCCAACAAGAAGTGGAACTAAATGAAGATCTAGCACCATGAAATTAATCCTCAAAAGGATTACTATAGTTAGTTTTGGTAGATAATGATCTGGGTAAAATACTAATGTGGCTTTACAAAACATTATGTACTAGCTTATCATACTCATTAAGTCTCCATCGGTATCTCTATTGTGTTTATGGATTGGGATTCAATGTACTCTTTTTATACATAGATTTTACTTTCAATTGAGGAGGTTTGTATGTACTTACTTGTCATTTGATTGTATCCCTATTTCAAGAATTTCTTCTATCAACAAATCATTTGTTGTAAGTTGTACAAGTGGAAGCTTGAACATGCCTTCCATGCTAGCCTTGTTGATACGTTCAACACCATCTTATGCAATAAATATTTAGAACTCCATTTTTCCGAATTGAAGAGTGAGTAGTAGGGACAATCTAGGACACTTACAGAAGTTTTGCAAGAGAGATAAATAGACCTAAATATTATGGCTTAATAATGATCAATAGGTAAACAGATAAGAAACTCTCAATATCAAAATGACTTTCTCAATTGTCTTTACTAGAAATGGATAGATCTGCTAATAATGGCTTTATGACTGTATGTCAACTTTAGACTCAATCCAAGAAGAGCTATAACTAATATGCGATATCTAGATTTATGATCTCTATAATATAACAATCCTATAATTATGTTTCCATGCATCTATACCACAACACAAACATCATGCTAGTGTTTAGCCATAGCAATTGATATCCTAATTATAGAATGTGAAATATGCACATAACTATGAATAAAGATTAAGAAAAACAAAGAAAGATGCTTATTGCAAACATAAATGACTAATGGACAAGAATTGAATTCATTGTAGATAGTTTTGAATATCAAATTCACTTATTTGTGTGCATTTAGTAACTCATGTACTTGTGGCCAACCATTTATCTCTTTCATAAATTAAACACTTATTAATAACATTAAATGGCCGAGTAATTATGTTTTAGTTGAAATTGAAAATAAAATATTTTATTTCAGGATAGCTCACACTATTCCCTATCATATTTTAGACTCTCGGTTTTGTTAGTAGTGGTTTGATGTCTTTGGAGCTGATCATTGCATTTCTTTAGTTACGTTTGCCAGCCTACTCCTAGCCTATGCCAAAATGGGAGCTTTGGAACAGGGTATGGACATCCATCAAAGCATAAAAGATAGAGGAATTTTGTCAGATGTAGTTGCAACTGCACAAAATGGATTTGTTGAGAAGGCTTTAGAAACTTTCAAGCAAATGCAATTGGCAGGTGTAAAGCCAAATTCCATGACCATTGCTACTATCCTCCCTGCCTGTGCCAAAATGGGAGATTTGGAACAGGGTATGGACATTCATCGAAGCATAAACGATAGAGAAATTTTGTCAGATGTTGTAGTTGTAACTGCCTTGGTAGACATGTATGCAAAATTTGGAAGCATAGACAAGGCACGCGAACTATTTGATAGAATGCCTGAAAGAAATGTTGTCTCGTGGACTGCAACGATTGCTGGATATGCACAAAATGGATTTGTCGAAAAGGCTTTAGACACTTTCAAGCAAATGAAATTGGAAGGCATAAAGCCAAATTCCACAACCTTTGCCAGCATCTTCCCTGCCTGTGCAAAAATGGGAGCTTTGGAACAGGGTATGGACATCCATCAAAGCATATCGGATAGAGGAATTTTGTTAGGTGTTGTACTTGCAAATGCCCTGCTTGACATGAATGCAAAATGTGGAAACATGGACAAGGCTCGTGAATTGTTTGATACGATGCCGCAAAGAGATGTGATCTCATGTGAACAATCAACATGTGCGTATACGGGAGGAAGGGATTGCTGATACAAAATTGAACACTCACTCCTCAATCACAGTTCTATGGTTTTACGAGATTAAACTAGGACAATTAACCACCACATGTATATTTTTTGCAACATGAAATTAAAAACTAGGGCAATTTGAATCTACCTCCTACGTGGGATTGCCTTCGACGCGGGTTTGATGTTCTTGGGGGCTGAAGTCGCCACGGACGCCTACGCAGGATTGCAATTCACAAATGAATTCTCCGCCTCTTTTTTAATTTTGTAATGGCCGTTGTCGTCGGAATTACGACGAACTCGAGCAGTTTTTTGAAAAAAAAGAAAATTCTCATTGCTAATGCCTTCTTTGTCGAAACCAAATGGGTAATTTCCATCGGAATTACGACGAATGCGGGCATTTTTTCAAAAAAAAATCAAATTTGGCCACAATATACCTTCTCCATCGGAAACCTCAATCGAAAATCTAGTCCAAATGTATTAGTGTGAAGTGTAAAAAGTCAGTATGACAGAGTAAATTGTGCAAAAAAGGGACTGCACCATCAACATATGATAGATGCTTCTCTTATAATAGTTTAGTTCATGTTTTTCTCATTCAATATTTCATGTATCCTACTAGAAAATAGTGTTTCTCATTGTAGACACCTAAAATTGTCATGTCTAATTAAATAAATATTTTATTTATTTAATTACTTTAGCTTAATTCTTCTATTAATTAAATAAATCTTTATTTATTTAATTAATTCATTTATCCTCTTCTAGCCTTATTTCTCATTTAAATAAATACAGTTATTTATTTAAATTATCCCTTTCCTAAATTAAATAAATATTTTATTTATTTAATTGCCCTACTTCTTCTATTAATTAAATAAATCTTTATTTATTTAATTAATTCATTAACCTTTTCTACACATGACACATGTCATTCATCTCTTATTTCCTACACTACCTACCCCTTTCATTATTTTGGTATTTCTTATACCTACCCTCTAATCCTAGCCGACCTCTCTTTTTACACCTCTCAATCTTAACCCTCCATTTTCTATTGTGTCTTCTATTTAAGGAGATGCTTTCTTCATTACCAAAACCCTAATGACTAATTTTGGAGGACTTGGCTACACTACGATCCTACTTGCAACCACATTCCGTTCTTTGTTGAGCTCTTGTGCATACAAAAATCTGAGAGCAAGCATATCAAACAAGATCAATGGAG
The DNA here is from genome assembly GCF_030272615.1 of Cryptomeria japonica. NCBI lineage: Eukaryota > Viridiplantae > Streptophyta > Pinopsida > Cupressales > Cupressaceae > Cryptomeria > Cryptomeria japonica. The sequence continues at coordinate 550,501,777 of NC_081406.1, read as the reverse complement.
ATAGGAAGAATGGAGATCAAAAACCCTAGTGGACATGTGATGGTATAATCTTTGTGATTTTTTGAGTTATTTTGCATTGTCTTAGGTTATCTTCATATGTTATGGTGGATCTTTGTTCATTGTTAGGCTAGGGTTTGGTGGTTGAATCCATTTTAGTCTTTCAATATTGTTGTTTATTGCTATCCATTTTCACCATATACATTTTGGCACGCCCGGTGGGACTCTTGTCCCTTTGCATTTAACATTTTGTTGCAGATTTTGCATTTTTGAAGTTGCAGATCGGACGATTTCGATGACATTTTAAGTTTTTTTTCGCGTCTGCGAGTGTTCGGATCGCGTTTTTGTATTTCAGAGGCGTCTGTGACATCTTTTATCGCGTCTGTGTTTCTGTCATTTTCTATTTTTGCAGGTTTCCGAAAGTCGCGTCTGTGATCCCGAATCGCGTCTGTGAACCCTCTGATCGCGTCTGAAGAATAAAAAGGCGTCTGTGTTCTGAAATCACGTCTGCGAATCACAGAGCCGCGTCTGTGTCGGATAGACGCGTCTGTGTCTGGTATAACAGCGTCTGTGCATTCTGTTTTGCAAAATTTTTTTTTTTTTTTTTTTTTCAAGTTTTTCAAGTTTTTCGATTCGGGTTTTCGGATTTTGTACTTAGGGTTTCAGATCTGGTTTATCTTTGGCTAACCTTTGCAGATCTAGCTAACCTGGTTTGTGCAGCTTGCTTTGGAGGCAAATACGTTTTTGTTGAAGGCCCCTTTTCACAAAGTCTTTTTGGGTTTTCTTAAAATTTACCTAACTCGTGTGCTTGCAGGAAGGGGTTATCATTTGAAACAACCCAAACTACTAACAATTTTGTTGCAGGGCCTTAGCTAGGGTTTTGTAATTTTATTTGTGTGCCTTGTCTTCATAGCTTAGCAAACACTTCAATTGGTGCACTAAAATTGAACCATTGTCTTTTGTGTCTTGAGCAATAGGCTCTTTGTGTTTATTCTTTAGAGGGCCTGTCTTCCCGTGTGGTCATTAGGACTACTAGTGAGAAGAGAACGACCCAAGTGGTAACAAAAGAAAAGCCATCTTCTTCCAAGCCACTATAATCAAATGTATTCATGGTGAAAACTATGAATAACGTGTGCTGATTAGTTCATACCGACACTATGTCTCCCCATAAACCCGTTTGATCAAATTTATTTGATCATTTGTAGGGCGTAACCCCTACCGGCTGGGAGCCTTCTGTATTTACAGAGCTGAAAGTGCCGCATGTATGGCCACACGAGCGGATGCCCTTACTAGCACCTCATTGTTTTAGATGCCCAAATCCTTCTAGTTGTTGAGGCAGGAGGTCGGACCTCTGGTAGCGGCCCACACACATACGGTTCTTAGTAGAGATACAAAGTTCGCCATGGGGAGTTTTCATGGGGACTGATGCTTGGCTGACCCGAGAAGTGAGTGCCGAGGGTGGAGCCAGTGAGGTCAAGCATCTAAGTATCCGCTCTGAATAGCGTAGCCTCGGGGGTAAAACCCCATGTGGGATCAACAATTATTGTCCTGGCCAGCCATAAGAATTGTGCTTGACTTATGATAAACACTCAAACAATCAAGACAAAACAGCAAAACATTGTGTCTTTTGTGTCTTCAAGTGTATGCAAAAACTTTTTACATCAAACAACACACTTTTTGGAGTCTAAACAGTCTGCAAACATTGGGTCATCAACACTGTGTCCTCTTGTCACGAAAAACAGTCGAAAAATCAGATTTGGTCACAGCAAAACAAATTCACAGATAGGAAAGATTGCACTAAGGTTACAGAAACGCGTCTGTGTCTGTTAAAACCGCGTCTGTGTCTGATAAACGCGTCTGTGAAGTACAGAATAGCGTCTGTGTTTTTATCAGCGTCTGTATCGAACAGAGACACGTCTGTGTCTGGAAATAGCGTCTGTGAAGTATACAGGCGCGTCTGTGTCCACAATTGCAAAAATCTGTCAGTCTTAGCAAACATCAACAGGAAATCTCAGAATCACGTTTGTGTCAAACAGAATAGCGTCTGTGTCTTAAAACCGCGTCTGTGAAGTATACAGAGGCGTCTGTGTCAGGATTTGAAAAAAGTCTAACAGTCAAGCAAACAAAGAAATCAGTTTCGGCACACTTGAGCTTCCTAGGTTATCTCTTCAGGTTCATCTAGCATTCAGCCTGTTCTAAGGTCTTACACAGTCCATCATTGCTTCATACCTCATACTTGAGTCAAAAAGTCACTTGCTTGTCCTCACTATACTTTGTCAACACACTACATACTACAACACTTTGCTAAGTGATCCCTCATCAAGGTTTCTTACCTTTGGGTCTCATTTGGTCTTACTTAGAGTCAAGGTCAGCTTACCTCATCAAGAGAAACTATCCTCTCTTTGGAAGTCACACCTACTCTACAACATACATACTTGGTCTTACACTTTGGACATTGCAAGTAAACTTCAGATTCATTTACACTCCATACAACTCTTGGTCTTACATACCCTTGTCATTTTCGTCTAAGTCTCTCACATATTGGTCTAACACCTAGTTCATGGTTGAAACCCGTCTTCAAAAATCTAGGAGAAAAGCTAAAGAAGCTCAAGGACCCGTAAACATGAGTTCTTATGAGTATGACAATGATGTCTTCTACAATCCTGAGCACACTACATTACCAGACATGAATGTTTATAGACACAATTCAAATATGGAAAGCGCAAACGCTATACACAACGCTACACACAATGATAATGTGGACAATTCTTCAATACTATCAGCAGACATACAAGAATCTATAATGGATCCTCAATTCAATAGATTGGTTGAAGAGATAATGAGGAGGGATCGTCAATACTTTCTAAACATGATGGCACAAAGTGGAGCTAAGATACCACATGATTTTGACTTATCTCAACTTATGGAAAGTAGACCTTCACAACAAACTCAACCAAATAGTGGAGGACCAAATAATATGATGCCGGAGTCACCATCAGTTTTGCTTCAGAAACCAGCAATCCCACATACACAAGCTCAAATGCACGATACTTACACTCAAAGACCATCATGGAGGCCTTATGTTCAAACACATGCTCAAGATATGGGTCAACCAAGACAAATGGATACTCAAGGACTTCCTCAAAATTTTGACACAAGAAGACCTCATGCCAAAATTGGGGGCAACACAATGGAAAATGAAAGGCCCATTGAATATGGTTTATATACACAAAACAGATATGGGGTTCCTCAACAAGAAATTATGCCAAGTGCTCCATACATGTCGCAACAATATAGACCTCCATATGGACATGTCTACGATCAGTATCATCCATACATGCAACAAGCTCCTCCTCAAATGGGTGTTTCAAACATGGGATATGCTACAAGAAATCCATCTCCTCCCAAAAATAATTTGGAGCAACAAATTAGAGATCTACAAAAGAAAGTGGAAGACATGGGCACATCAAAACCCACATATACTATGAGAGATATATGCCCTTATCCCTTTGATAAGAGCATTCCAATGCCTCCGTTTCCTCCGCACTTTGCAACACCGAAATTTGACAAATATAGAGGGAGAGGAGATCCCAAGGCACACATAAGACAATTCTTCACAGCTTGCATTGAGGTAGCGGCAGAAGAAACATACTTAATGAGGTTGTTCCCACAGAGCTTAGGAGATCAAGCGATGGAATGGTTTTCTCAATTACCTCCTGGTATTAAGTCATGGGGTGACTTGGCAGAGGCATTCATTCAACATTTCTCTTACAACATTGAAACAGATGTCTCAGTTACTACCTTGTGCAATACGAAACAAAAAGAAGGAGAATCTTTTGCGTCATTTTTGCAAAGATGGAGGAACTTAGCTAGCAGATGCTCTTGTGAAATCCCGCAAAAACAAATGGTGGAAATGTTCACACAAAATGTTAACAAGGCTATTGGTTATGATCTCAGAAAAGCTTGTTTGTCTACATTCAAGGATGTCATTGAAAAGGGCCTAGCAACAGAAAGAGTCTTAATTGAACAAGGAGTTATCAAACTATTCAAAGAAAACAAAGAGGACTTTAAGGGAAAAGACAAACCAAAGTTTTGGAACAAGAACAAGAACACAGTTAATGATGGTGTTGTTGATGCCAATACAGTGAGACCAAAGTTCATCTTTTCTGGATCAAATTCTACCAACAATCAAGTGAACAATCAAACAGCTTCCAAACCACGAAGGAAGTACACTCCATTGGGAGAACCACTTGAATCAGTATTCAAAAAGCTTGTAGCAAACAAAGTGATCACGGTCCCAGATTTTCCTCCATATGAACCAAAGGTAAAACCGAATTGGTGGAATGATGATGAATATTGTGAATTTCATAAGAGCAAGGGTCACAAGACAAGTAATTGCCATCGATTGAAAAACATTGTACAAGATCTCATTGACAGAGGAGATATTGAGATTGAGGGACATTCATCTAACCAAGAGCATGAGGTGTTTAAGGAACCATTCCCAAAACATGACAAGGGAAAAGGCAAAGTCACAGATGATCAAGCCAATTACACCAGAACATCTTACAATTATGATTCCACTATTAATCACATCTCAATGGACAATCATATTTCTACCATTACTATCAAAAATAAAAATCCTGAGAATCCTCCTCAGCGACCTAAAATTGTCCTAAAAGGTGTGGGATCTTCATCCGAAGCTACCTCTGAATGTCATGTTACAACCCGTCGAGGTAAGATCACATTGCCAGGAACCTCTTCTAAGAATACCAATCTTCCGTCAACTAAGCCTGAGTACGATCTTGTAGAGCAATTAGGGAAAACACCCGCACTCATCTCTATTCTTGAGCTCTTACGTATATCTCCTGCACATAAAGCTGTCCTTGACAAAACCTTGAGAGATACTGCTGTCCCTACGGATCTAAACGTGGATCAGTTTCAAGCCATGGTGGGATACCTATCCGTTCCACACTCCCTCACATTTACAGAAGCCGATGACGCCTCCATAAGTCAGCCTCACAATGCACCTCTACATATTGAAGCCTTCATACATAAACACCGAATAAAACGAGTCCTGATAGATGGAGGAGCAGGTCTTAATATTTGTACATTGAGCACCATCAGACAATTGGGATATTCTGACAAAGCTGTGAATGCTACAAACCAAATCACTATTAAGGCTTATGATGATGAAGAGTGCTCGTCCAAGGGCACGGTCATCTTACCACTCAGAATAGGGCCAGTAACAAAGGACGTGATTTGTCAAGTCCTGGATCTAGACCTCACGTATAACATATTGCTAGGACGTCCATGGATTCATGAAATGAGAGCGGTCCCATCAACATACCATCAGTGCATAAAATTTCCTCATAATGGAGTCGAGGTAACGGTCAATGGTGATCCAAATCCATTCATATATTGCAATAACTTGAGATCACATACTGAGATTATCATTCCCAGCAATCGTGAGGCTACTCCTTCTTCAGCATATATTGATCCTGAGTCATTAAAGCCCTCGACATCCAAACAAGGTGAACTTAGAGCCAAGTTTCAAGACAAAGGCATGGGAGAATACACTCTGAATCAAACAATGTTCTTACGACAAGTCATGAACTCCCCCAAGGAATATGGGCGACCACATCCAAATAAGCAAATCTCCATCATGCTCCTCAAATGGGATCCTACCGTCTTTCAAAAATGGGGCGAACTAGAGGAAGAAAGTTTATATAAAATGCTATATAAGGACGCTGGAGATGATACACATGATCAAATTATAATACCCTGTGAAAACTATGGTAAAGGTTTCAAAATTCTGCAGAGATTCGGGTATGATGGAAAAAGTCCTCTCGGACTACGCAAAGAAGGTGTCATGGAGCCTTTACAACCTGAGCTAACTACAAGAAGGGAACGCTCTAAGGGGCTTGGTTTTCTAAACCCCAAGATTCAACACAAGAAAACAAAACAGATATGGCGAGTCAAAGTGGCTGAAGTTCAACAAGAGGATAATTATTCCACAGACTCCAATAAGTGGGAATGGGGTTCAGACAAATCCTCCAGCGATTATGAACTTAATGAGACATTTAGAGAGCCAGATGAACCTACAGAGGAGGAGGAGTTTTACAAGAAATTCAGAGTTGGTCAAGAACCGACCCATAAGGATCCCGCACAAGCTTCGTTTCAGGGCCCTAGGTCAGGATCACATAGGATGAGGACACCTGTCCCTGAGGGTGCTACTAGTGATGATAATTTGGACTCACTCACGATCGACACTGATGAGGAGAGTGCCATTGACAACCTCGATGACTACCTTGACATACCTGAATATAACCACATCTTCACTATTAGCCTTGCGGATTCTAAAAACACTAAAGACCTTCCCCTCGTTCACCCCCAACTCATTGACTGGGATCAGGATGGACCACCACAGATTGATACATTTCAAAATGACGAAGCTATCGTGGATTATCTTGGCATTCGCGATGATCTTCCTCTTGGAGACCATAAAGCAGGATACGCCATAGAGCTAAATAACATGGCATACTTTGGTGAGGGTGTCGGGCCTTCTAGTCGCAAAAATGTGAAAATAAAGACAAAACAAGGGTCTTACGGCGAAAACCACACTGTGGCGCTCTCTGACTCTAAAAAAGTAAAAAGAAAGGACGTATCTGAGGGTGAAAACCTCTCTGAGGCGCCCGAAGATGGAAGGCTTGACATTCTCCCAACATCATACGAGGAAAAATCATCCATGTTGGTAGAGGAGACTATAAAGACAAACATTGGTACAGCCGAGGTTCCACACAACATATTTTTGGCTCAATCATTGACAGAGGCCGAGAAAGCAAGGTTCATAAGCTTCTTTAAGGCACGACAAGTCAACTTCGCATGGTCTTATGCTGATATGCCTGGACTAGACCCCGACTTAGTAATGCATCATTTAACAGTCAAACCGGGGGCAAAACCAGTAAAACAGAAATTGAGAAAAATGCATCCACAGGTGGCATTATTAGTCAAGGCAGAGCTGGAGAAATTACTAGATGTCGGATTCATACGCCCAATTGATTATCCTGAATGGATTTCCAACTTAGTGCCTGTTAGCAAACCAGATCGCAGCATCCGAATATGTACAGACTTCAGGGATATCAACAAGGCTTGTCCGAAGGATGATTTCCCATTACCAAACATTGATTTAATTGTTGATCTCACAGCAGGCCATGAGATGTTATCTTTAATGGACGGATTCTCTGGATATAATCAGATCAGGATTGCACCTGAAGATCAACATAAAACATCATTCACTTGTCCATGGGGAACCTTCTGCTGGAATGTCATGCCCTTTGGGCTGAAAAATGCAGGTGCCACGTATCAACGAGCCATGACGACTATCTTCCATGATCTCATGCATGTAAAGGTGGAAGATTATGTCGACGACCTTTTGGTTAAATCAATAGACAGAAATACACACTTGGACATACTTTCAGTTGCTTTTGATAGGCTGGAAAAATACAAGGTAAGATTAAATCCAAAGAAATGTGTCTTTGGAGTAACCTCCGGGAAGCTCCTAGGATTCATTGTGTCTAAAAGAGGAATAGAAGCGGATCCAGCAAAAGTCAAGGCTATCTTGGACATGCCGCCACCCAAGAATATCAGTCAACTTCGGTCTTTACAAGGGAGACTCCAGTCCATACGAAGATTCATAGCACAACTTGCAGATAAGTGTAATCCTTTCCAGCACCTGCTACACAAAAACATTAAGTTCAAATGGGACGAGAACTGTCAACAGGCTTTTCAGGCACTTAAAGACTATCTTTTGAACCCGCCAGTTTTGATGCCACCAATTCCGAATCAACCATTGCTACTTTACATATCAGCTACTCCAACAGCACTGGGGGCACTACTAGCACAGCAAATACCTGACGGCAAGGAAAAAGCAGTCTACTATATCAGTCGCACATTGGTGGGATATGAGCTCAACTACACACCAATTGAGCGTGCATGTCTCGCTGTGGTCTTCGCTTCACAAAAATTACGACATTATATGCTCACTCACAAGACCAAGTTGATTGCCAGAATTGATCCACTAAAATATCTGCTCAACAAAGCTACACTTACTGGGCGACTGGCCAAGTGGGTAATGATTTTGAGTGAATTCGACATTGAATACGTGGACAGAAAAGCAATCAAAGGACAAGCCATTGCAGATCAACTGGCAGATGCTCCCATGATAGATGATGTTCCTCTACAGTCAGAATTTCCAGATGAGTCCATTCTAACAATATCACCTGCAAAGCCATGGCAACTATACTTTGATGGCTCATACACACAGCACGGGGCAGGAGCGGGTATACTCTTTATAACTCCCCAAGGCGATTCTATACCAAAGTCATACCGCTTATCATTTCCTTGCACCAACAATATAGCGGAATACGAGGCATTAACAACAGGGTTAAGAATTGCAGTTCAGTGGAAGATCCAGGAACTTCGTGTTTTTGGCGATTCTCAACTTGTCATCCGTCAAGCAACTGATGATTATCAAACAAAAGATGAAAAGCTAATGCCTTACAAACAACTGGTAGATGATCTGAAACAACACTTTGCAAAGATAGAGTTCGAGCAGATACCAAGAGAACAGAATCGCGCTGCTGATGCCATGGCTACAATTGCTTCACTCATTGACCTACCACAAAATGAGACCTGTTATGAGTTCCTGGTTGACAACCTGCTGATTCCGTCATATGAGATCACTCTCACGGAAATGATATGTGTTGTTGGTCCTGAATCCCAGTTATATGGTTCCATATTCACATACCTTCGCGACAACATTTTACCTCCCGATTTATCGAACAACCAACGTCGCACTTTCATCCGCCAATCCTCCCGATACGTTATCCTAGCTGATATCCTATACCGACGAGGTCTAGATGGCACCCTCCTTAGATGTTTAGAGAGTGACGAAGCTCAGATTGCGTTACGAGAAGTGCACGAAGGGATATGTGGTCCGCATACTAGTGGTCCTACCTTGGCCAAGAAACTCATCAGGACTGGATATTACTGGCCTACTATGGAAAAAGATGCATATCAGTTTGTCAAGAGGTGTAAGCAGTGTCAAATTCATGGAGACCTCATACACGCACCAGCACAAGAACTACAGCCACTTGCATCTCCTTGGCCCTTTTGTCAGTGGGGACTCGATCTCATAGGCAAGATTCACCCTCCTTCTTCCAACGGACATAAATTCATTATCACAGCCACAGAGTATTTCACAAAGTGGATTGAAGCTGTGCCTCTCACGCAAGTTACTGGGAAACAAATCGCTACTTTCATCCTGAACTACATCATTTGCCGATACGGGATTCCTACTTCCATTATTACCGACAACGGGCGTCCTTTCAAGAATCAGGATGTTCGTGAACTCTGTGAGCGATTCCATATCTCTCATCGTTTCTCCACACCATATTACCCCCAAGGTAATGGCCAAGCTGAGGCGTCTAACAAAACAATTCTCAAAATACTTAAAAAGACAGTCGACGACGCTGGCCGTAACTGGCATGTCCAACTCAATCCCGCACTTTGGGCCTATCGTACCAGTGTCCGCACACCTACAGGAGCTACACCTTACTCACTTGTCTATGGTGCTGAAGCCATCTTGCCTATTGAGGTCGAGTTACCTTCTTTACGGGTCTCCTTGAGAAACATAATCAACGATGAAGACTACAGGGTCTCTCGCTTACAAGAACTAGAACTGTTGGAGGAACGACGACACACTGCTTTTAATCATCTCAAGGCTTACCAACAACGAATGAGTCGCAGTTATAATCACAAGGTCAAGCCTCGCACATTTGAGGTAGGTGACTTAGTCCTCAGAGAGAACCCCAAGAATCAGCAAGATAGAGAAAAGAAGGGCAAATTTGAACCCAACTGGCTTGGTCCTTACATCATCACAGCAGCATATGGATCTGGGGCATATCAGCTCTCAACTACAGAAGGTGAATCTTTGGAGGATCCTATCAACAGCATGCACCTTCGCAGGTTCTACACATAAGCTCTTTTTGAGTATCCTAATGCAAAAATACAAAAAAAATCAAAAAAATTCAAAAATACAAAAAAAATTATAAAACAAAAAAATTGTTACTTGGTGAAAACCTGGCAAACAGGCGCCTTGTGACAACAAAAAAATTGCAAAATCCAAAAAAGTAAAGAGAAATAATTTCGTCCAACGGTGAAAACCACTTCGGTGGCGCCCTGGGCAAGTACCATGGTGAAAACTGGGTCACCAGCGCCATGCGTAGGGACTTTGCTCCTCCCTCTTTCAGGATTCCCTTTCATTCTTTCACTTCGCACACAATCACGACCAATTCACCCACAATAAACTTACCCATTCCCATCATGGCTTGTTATTGATCTACCCGAGATTGGTTAGCCATTCATAATAAACCCTCCCTTTTCACTCTCTTTCCATCCATAATAAATCAGATCCTATCTGTGACTACGGCCAATTCCTGCGTCTAGTAATGGGTGTGGAACTGAGAACATCACATGTTTCGAGGAATACAGTTTCTTTCAGCTCTCTTCAGTCTATCCGCGCACAATTCGCAATAAAGCAACATTTTGCATCGCAGATCCGCAATAAAGTTCCATCTTCTCCACAATAAGGTATCAGTTTCATGGATTCAGTCAGTTTCCAAGGAAACACAGCAGCAACAATGGGCTTCAACAAAATCAAATCTTTTAACAGACTCAGACAACATATGGTTCAGTGCTATCTATCCTTTTTGTGAAAGTGAACATTGTGACCACAATCAAAATTTGACTTAAACAAGTGACAAGAGACACAAACTTGAGGACTACAGTGGATGTGGGTGTCGAGTCTTGGTTTTCTTTTGGTTTCATCTTTTTGGTGACATGTCTTTTAGCTTTTCCGGGATGTCTTTGACTAGAGATTCTATCTCCAAGATGTCTTTGACTAGAAAGGCGAGGATGGGGTATCGTCACTTATTTGCATTTGCTGTCTGTGGATTGTCTTTTAGTAATACTATGACTTGTCCAAGGATATGAGGACACTGTGAGTCTAGTGTGAACTGGGGCATTCCTTGTTTGTGACTGTCTTATCTCCATGCAAACAGGTACAATGACTTTCTGGGCCGAACATATGCCTCGATTGTCATAACCTATTCTGCCATAATAAAGCTCAATGATGATAACGCACAAGAAGCTCTTTCACGTTCATATCTTCTGTCTTCCATCCCCCTTTCTTGATTGACTTCCATTGTCCTTCTCGAGTCCGCGTAGCCCGCTATCACATGACTGAGTATAATGACACACCAAAAACATGTGCATTTCATATAGTTGCACCTGCATCACCACATATAAGCATTTCATACATATAGATATTATAATGGCATCACATCCTGCATACAACACATGTTAGCACATCTCACATTTTCATTATATAAATAATCATTTGCATCACATACATTTTCATTTGCGTCATGCATCACATATACAACATAAAAGAACAAAAATATATGGCCTTGCATCATATAAGCATCCATATCATAAAACATGCATCACATAAGAACATCTCATCACACAAGGTACACATGCATATAGCTGCCGCAAAAGATGAATCATCTCATATATATAATCAATCAAATGTGTCATAATACAATGATGTCAAAAGAATCATATGGCTACAAAAGAATCACCCGCAGGTGTCTACAATACAACAATGATACATCTACTGATACAATGGGAGCCCACTATAGCTATGAGGAACTCCCTCCCTCGGAGCCACCTCGCCTCGACGGAGTCTGAGCTGTAGATGGCCCTGCCCCTGGATCCCCCTGTCCCTCTGGTGGTGGTGGAGGCCCCATAACCCCACCGCTGGATGCCTGTCTCCTGCGGCTCCCTCCCGTAGCCGTCGCTGTGCGCGACGACCTCTGGAAGCTCCTAGCCCGCTGCTCTGCTGGCACGGCTGCATAATATAGATCCCTCCAGTAGGCGATCTCCTCTCCCGCTCGCAAAACATAGGCGTAGCCTGCCCCTGCATCCTCTGCTGCCCGCCTACCTGCCCTCAGAGCTGTCTCGGCCTCGGTATATCTCTGGATGGCCTGATCCCTCTCCCGCTCTGTGTCTCGGACCCTGATCCTGAGGTGGTTCCTCTCTCGAACCAAATCCTCAATCTCATCTGCCTGGCCCTGGCAGATCTCCCGCAGCCTCACCACCTCATCCTCCTCGGAGTCTCCGCTCTCCGCCCCTGCCTGTGGCTCCTCCTCTACAGGTGCCTGTCCCTGTGCCTCTGCCTGCACCTGTCCCTGTGCCTGTATAGGTACCTGTGGCTGTACCTGTCTCTGTCCCTCTGGCTGTACCTGTCTCTGTCCCTCTCTGGGACCCTGTGCTGCTGGCACCTGTAGGGGCAGTCCACCCCGTCCTCTCACCACTGGAGCTGCTCTCTCCTGACCTCCCTCCCTCCGAGGTGCTACCCGTCTCTCTCCCACCACTCCCCTCCGCCTCCGCCGGCCCCTACCTGCATCCCCTCCTCCCTCATCATCATCTCCTCCACCCTCTCCATCCACTGGCTCTGCCGGATCTGTCAACCTCGGAAATGGATGCTCTGCCCAGTACGCAGAGTACTCTGCGTCCATCCCTGCATCATCTACCTCTGGCCACATGTCCCATGGCATCGGCATCATCTCTGCTAGCTGCATCACTGCCTGATCATAAGATAGCAGTGGGCCAAACTGCACCTGATCTCTAACAGTACGGGCATACATACCCGAGCCTCGGGGCATCCTCTGAATCCGGCCATACTGCCTGCATACCCTATCCACCAGCTGTCTCTCTAATATATAGGGCGTCCGTCCAATCAGGTACCTGCTCCGGAAGGTGTAGGGTAGCTCCAGTGCATCGTCACCCCACTCCTCGCACCCCAGGTACGGCCTCCAGATCACCATATCAATGTCATCAATGACTCTCCTCCAGTGCTCCAATCTCCCAATCCGAGGCTGGGATGTGATCATGGCATACAAATGAACAAAACTCTGTCCCTGTCCTCTGCCTCTGAAATGAATCGGCCTCGTCACTGGAAGGTGCTCATAGGCCCACACCTGCAATAGAGTCACACCGCAGCCCAGCCCCACTGATCCGTGGTATACAAACTGATGCAACTCATAGTACAAATGTGCTAGGACACATGGCCCCCATGCATACCTAGTGTGCTCTGCCATCAGCGTCTCCAAGGCCCCTCCCCAGCCCACTGCCAATCCTCGTGTGGCCCTGTCTGGACACAGGTATCCACTGATAACTCCCCCAATAACTGCCGGCAATGCCAATCCTGTGGCAGTCATGGTGTCCCAGGCTACATGCCCTGCTCTCATCTCCAACTCAGGATCCTGAAAAAACCCGTCTCAAGGCCTCCCTGTCACCGTCACGGTCGTAGGGGATCAACTCTCCATCAATAGGGACATGTAATATCCTGTATACATCCTCCAGTGTCACTGTCATCTCACCCATCGGCAGGTGAAACGTGCATGTCTCTGAGTGCCATCTCTCGGCCAATGCAGTCAGCAACCCCATGTTTGCCCGAAACTCAGGCACATAGAGCATATATGTGAGACCCATCTCCTCAATGGAAATCATGTCCTGGATGGACAACTCTGGACGCAGTCTCTGAGTCGATGGGAATCTCTCCCGTGACTCCAACATCGGCAAATACTCCTGCAGTCAAGCAAATCAATCTTGTCAGTTATCGTGGCATTCACTGTTTATCACAAAATGATACTCGCTACCCAAATGCATATGGCTATCTACCCTAGTGACACTCACTGTTCATCACAAAGTGTTGCTATTTATCCTAGTAGTGCTCACTGTTCATCACAAAGTACTACGTGTGTGACACTCCCTGTTCATCACAAAGTGTCACTCACATTCGCACTCCCTGTTCATCACAAAGTGCTGCATATCCTGGTGCTCCCTGTTCATCACAAAGTGCCTTGATCTATCCTAATCTTCCTAGAGGACCTGCTTGAGTGTATCCTCTCAGCAGCTTATCCAATCGACAGCGTATGTTCATCACAGAACTGCCGATTTGACCTTAAGGACTAAAACTATGCATTTAAACACATAAACGCACTTTTTCAACACACACGCGCTTTTAACTCATAAACGCGCTTATAGACTGCATAAACGCGCCTCTGCAACACAGACGCGCTTTCTAAACACAAACGTGCCTATGCCAGACATAAACGCAACCAGGGAACACAGACGTCCCTGCATGACATAAACGCTATTAAAAAGCACAGACGCTACTACATTTCACAAACGCGTCCGCATTCAACACAAACGCGGTTCCAGGCACAGACGCGCCTGGACCCGACACAGACGCGCCTGTTGGACACAGACGCGCCTGGCGCTGACACAGACGCGGTTGCGCATTTTTGCACTTTTAAACTACCCTATTTCTAGCGCATTTATTGCTCCTAAACATGCATTAATGACAAAACTTGAAATGCGTGAAAGTACGAGGAGGTTTTCGGGTACTTACTGGCTCTCCTGCATCGGCTGGTCGCTGGAATCGGCGGACACGATCGAATCTATGAACGAATGCCATCGCTGCTGACTGCTGCTGCTCTTTTCTCGCTCTGCACTGTGATCTCGTAAGGGTGTGAATGACAATGAGGATGTCTTTTGCCCGTGGTGTATCAGTTCAGCTTATCTTCTTTGAAACAACGCGACAAGCCGCATTGTCTCAAAGAGGGGCAAAATGTAGACACCTAAAATTGTCATGTCTAATTAAATAAATATTTTATTTATTTAATTACTTTAGCTTAATTCTTCTATTAATTAAATAAATCTTTATTTATTTAATTAATTCATTTATCCTCTTCTAGCCTTATTTCTCATTTAAATAAATACAGTTATTTATTTAAATTATCCCTTTCCTAAATTAAATAAATATTTTATTTATTTAATTGCCCTACTTCTTCTATTAATTAAATAAATCTTTATTTATTTAATTAATTCATTAACCTTTTCTACACATGACACATGTCATTCATCTCTTATTTCCTACACTACCTACCCCTTTCATTATTTTGGTATTTCTTATACCTACCCTCTAATCCTAGCCGACCTCTCTTTTTACACCTCTCAATCTTAACCCTCCATTTTCTATTGTGTCTTCTATTTAAGGAGATGCTTTCTTCATTACCAAAACCCTAATGACTAATTTTGGAGGACTTGGCTACACTACGATCCTACTTGCAACCACATTCCGTTCTTTGTTGAGCTCTTGTGCATACAAAAATCTGAGAGCAAGCATATCAAACAAGATCAATGGAGATAGGAAGAATGGAGATCAAAAACCCTAGTGGACATGTGATGGTATAATCTTTGTGATTTTTTGAGTTATTTTGCATTGTCTTAGGTTATCTTCATATGTTATGGTGGATCTTTGTTCATTGTTAGGCTAGGGTTTGGTGGTTGAATCCATTTTAGTCTTTCAATATTGTTGTTTATTGCTATCCATTTTCACCATATACACTCATCATTAGGTCCATTTTTCTTTGTATCTTGGTCAAAAATTCCATTAGGGAGCGGTGAGCTTCCTTATGTTGTGAGCCTTAAAACAAATATTATTAAAAATTGTTTATTTTATTGTGAGAAAGCTCTCATTGTGATTTTTCCCTCATCGGGTTTTCCATTTAAAAATATCGATGTCCTTGTGTTGAATTTTGTGGTGCATGTTTACTTCCAATTATTTTCTTCAATAGATCTGATTTAATGTTTTAATTTAAAAATGGATTGTTTAAGTTTATGTTGATTCACCCCTCCCCCTTCTCAGTGTTTGGGTGTGTTTAATAATTGGTATAAGAGAAAGGTTCCTAAGATAATAGTCCAACAACTGGGGTAGATCATACACTTGAACTCATTGAATCTAGAGCAATGGATAAAAATATTATCTATCTTGAATTAGATCTAGAGGCAGTGGAACCAAAAGGTTGGGACATTGACCTAAATAATTGTGAAGTAGAGCTTGAAGGATAAGTCTCGTCTACTCTTGAGGACATGGATATTGCAAGGTCAGGATGTGAATAATACATTATTAGGTTCAATATGATAAGAAAAATAAAATTGTCAAGCTGAAATCTAAGATTGAAGGAAGCAAAGAATGTGAAGACAAACTCGAGAAGGCAAAAGATGACATAATTAGCCTAAATATTCAAGTTGAAGAAGGCAAGAAGATTATTGAATGTTTATAGTCCAAACTTCATGAAAAATATGTTGAATGAACCAAGCTTGAGGAAAAGATTGTCACTCTAAGAAAATAATTGGCAAATGCAAAATAGCAAATAGACAAAGGCTTAAAATTCAAAGGTGGTAGTGACATCCTTGATGAAATACTTAATGTTTAGAAACCACAAATAGACAAAGGGTGGTCTTGGTTTTGAAAAGGGAGAAAGATCTAAAAAAAATATGGCTGAAGGGAAGAATGAAAATGAAAAAGAAGATTCACATGATGAATTCAAGAAGACAGAAGGAAGAAGAAGAATTTCACACAAGTCCAAAACAAGAAGAAGAACTTCAGAAAGCTAGCTCCTAATCAATTTTCTCAAACTAGGTACTCTCAATAATTCAATGGTAAATTCTATTCTTTTAATAAGGTTGTACATAAGGTTGCTAATTGTAGAAGTGGAATAAGCATGAATTCATTTAGACCTCCAAGATACAATGCTATGAATTCTCAACCATTACAAGGTCAGTGCTATGCTTGCAATAAATTTGGTCTCAAGGCTAATGAATGCAGAAGTAAGATGATGAATAGTTACAATAATGCTATGACTTCTCAATCCTTCTATGGTTATTGTTACACTTGCAACAAGTTTGTTCATAAGGTCATTGATTGTAGATCTAATATGAAAAGAAGGGGAAATGTTCAATCTACGACATAGTATCACCTACTAAACAATGCTAGGTTTTGCAAGGGAAAGAATATAAGACCTTTTGCTCCTAAAAAGAAGGTTGATTTGGTTCAACAAAACAAGGAAATAGACAACATGTAGAAGACAAAGGAAGAAAGTGAGGTGAAGGATGGATTTGTACCTCTAGATGGTGTAGATGGATCTTCAAGAAACTAAATGAAAGTATTGGTTCGAGGGAAGTTATAATTGTAGACTCATTAGCATTTTGGTTAAAGGTGACATGGATATGATTGGCTAGTAATATTATGATGTTTGGTCAAATTTTCAGAGTGGATACTTTCCTTGCAGAGGTTTGTTGAAGGTTTATGGATCCTTGATATCACATGACAATATAAAGATGCCAAAACCTAAGTGCATTCAATGCAGATCTACTAGGGTAGATGAGAAGGGTATTTATGTGACACATGATTAATTTTTGATCTCATCTATGCATTAAAGAGAGATAAAGAGCTAAGAAGAGAAGACGATTTTCAAAGAGCTCTTGCATGCAAACCCTAAAGACTACATTTCTATGTATTTTCATTCTAATTGTAAACCCTAAGTTTTAGAAGGATAAACATGAATACACCTAGGGTAATTCACATTGTAGAGAAGCCAAGTCCTAAATTCAAGAAAAATCCTTACAAATTAATTGAGACTGATAAAGATGGAGTTTTTTTCTTCATTCCTATTAACGTATTGCATAATAAAGATGTCCACATTTGCATTCATTCACCTTTGAATGAATACAATCATGTAGATATAGAAGAGTTTAGGAACAATCACCTACTTGATAACAAAATTTCATGACTAAACCAAAGTATGCCAATGTAGAGGCAAAGAAGTTGGACATTTGGAAGGGTTCTAGATGTTTTATGAAGAAGAATGGATCAAAATTATATTAAGATAGATTCATGAGGAGTTTATTTATCTTGATCAACCCTACAAGATCACAAAGGAAGCTATAAGAGATATGACTGGGTTGTGCTCTACTAGAACAGTATCAACATTGAAGTCAATAAATAATGATGAATTCATAAGACTTAATGGAGCTCAGTTTGATAAGAGGACACTTATTGTGAATGGTATCACTGATCTAGGGTTCAGGTATGCAACTGTGGGCATTGCATATAAGATACATTTTACTAGTAGGGAAGGATTTTCTACTGCCACCTTCAACACAATAGTTCCAGACCACTGCATCCTATTCGAAATCATCTGGTTTGTTGGGTTCATAATGAACTCTATCACCCCCCATGGCCAAATCAAGAATTTTAGTAGTAAGAATTTTTTCACTACGAGACATAAGCAGAAACACAGAGGAAGTATCCAGAATATAGCACTTAATAAAAATAGCAACTATTTCATCATAAAAGTTGGTGCTAAATTGATATGGATTTGGCGATCAAGAAGCCATGCTGCAAAATAATTACCATAATTGTCCTTCAGGCTAGAAAAATCACGTGAGGTATTAATCACACCTTGATAATATTTCTCATTATCTCTCTCTATCTCCCCCTCTTTCTATCTCTTTACCCCCCCTCCCTCTTATTCACTCCTCTCTATCCATCCATATATTTCACTACTATTATCTCCCTATCTCACTATTTCTCTCCCTGTCCATCTATATCTCTCTATATATCCCTTTATCTATATCTCTCCCTCTCCCTCTATATATTGAGCTCTCTCTCCCTCTCTCCCTAGCTCTCATTATCCCTACTCCTCTAACTATCCCTTTCCCTCCCCCCGCTCTTCTTTCTCTTTTTCTCCATCTCTTACTCTATCTGTCTTCATCTAACCCTCCCTCACTCACTTTGTATCCTACTATCTATCTATCTATCTATTCCTACAGGTCTCTCTCTTTCTCTTCCCATATATCTCTATCTCTATCTCTATCTCTTTCTCTTCTCATATATCTCTATCTCTCCCTCTTTCTCTCTCCATCTCTCTATCTCCCACTCTCCATCTCTATCTCCACTTCTCTTTGTTTGTTTATCTATGTATCACTCTCTCACTCCCCCCCCCTTCTCTCTCTCTCTCTCTCTCTCACCATCTATATATCTATCTCCCTCTCCCTCTTCCTATGTATCTCTCTATCTCTCCTCTATCCCTATCTCTATCTATCTTTATATTTTCTTTCACCTCTTTATATCTCTCTATCTATTTTCCTTTATCTTCTTCTCTCAATCTATCTTCATCTCTACCTTTATTTTCTTCTCTTTCCTACTATCTCTAGACATGTCTCCCTTTCTCTCCCTCTCTCTCTTCATAGACACCTATAACTATGTATCTTTTAATCTATATCTATCTCTCCATCTTTATTTAATTCTACTTGCATCTCTCATCTCTCTAGCCCCTATATATCTCCATCTTTGTACCTCTATCTATAAATCACTATCTACCTCTATCTTTAAAGTTGTATTGCATACAACTTTTAATTTGAAACATAATATTTTGGTATTGGAAAGTATAGCTTAACTAAAAAAATAACTTAAAATAAACAAGTGAATTAATTTTCGAATATGTTGCAATTAATTGTGACATGTCTATAATAGTGCGCCTCATGTTTCAACGTTATTATATTAAATAAAAAAAAATTAAAAATTGGGTTATACCAAAAAAATTATTTAAAATTTAAAAGAAAACATAAAATAGTGATTTGTGGTTTTTTCTTAAAAAATCAATTTATCATTGTTATCTACATGTGCATGAAATGAAAGACTTTCAAATTGAGCACGTGTTGTAAAAAAATGTGTCGATGTGTCACTCTATGCAACCAATAAAGGATATATGAGCCTAAAAACAAAGTGGAACATAGTTATCTAACCTCAATTGAAAAGGAATTTATATCAAACTAGGAAAGAGCATTAAGTATAACTCTCATTGATTTCCCACATCTTCATCAAGTGTCAGATTTGACTAGGAGAAGCATTTAATGGTAGTTAAATCACTATTGGAGGGGTAAAAATTTGGGGGAATTTCCATTAAAAAGAAACACACAATGATCTCAGGAAGAACATATCATTCATGCATTAGTCCTGAAACAATACTAAATCTCAACAACTTTATATTTTTAAATTGCATCTATTTGGAAGTTTCTATAGTTTTAACCTTAAAATCGATTAAGTGCATATCGTTTAATCAATACTAAACATGTGCTTTTAACAGAATAACCTGCTTCCTCCATCCTTGCATGTTGAATGATTATCGTAGTTTTGGTTTAAAGATATGTTACGTGCATAACCTGTAACCTACGTTTGGAGGTCGTTCTTTACCGTAGACACCATTTGTTCTATTGTTTAATTTCTATACTTTTATCAACATACCTACCTCTGTGCCTGACTTGCTTTTATTGGCTCTTGGCATGTGATGGCTCTGCGTTTACATTGTTTCTTAATTCTGATAGGCTAACTCACAGATCTTAAACGGTACATCGGGTTTTGAATTATGCACACAAAGGTCAAAAAGTGCACATTTCAAAGTGTCCCCTGATACCTAACTAAAGATGTTCCAGTAACCATCCACTCAAAATCCCCAGTACTTGTGGACAAATGTCCCAATAGTTTTGCACAAATGTTCCAATAGTGGTGCACAAATGGGCCAATTATGAACAAAAAATTACAAAAAATGATCGGTTATTGGTACAAAACAAATTTATTAATGGTGTTTTCACTATGACGACAAGATGGCGGCTATTGGAACTATGACAACTATTGGTACTTTTCCCTTATATGTTAAAAAAAAATTATGATCTTGCAATTAATATTATGGTTTCCTTATAACATATTATGAAACCTCGATAAGCCTAAGAAACCGTTAATTTAATATTTTGAAAGGAGATAAATAGGTTTTCTTCTAAGATCTTCCCTGACAACCTTAAACAAATCTAGATTACACCATTTCTAGAATTGGCCTATTGATTTTATCTTGTTTATAAAAAGAAAAAAACAACACATCTGATTATCTGTACCCAATTGCTTAGGATACCTCTGTGAACATTGAGTCGATAATGTTCTTCTATGCACTCATGGTGTTAAATTTTATCGTATTAATTAGGCTATATGAGACATTTCTCACAAGGATCAACGATTGTGATATTAACATAACTAATTTGGAACATTCTAAGTTGAATATTTACCTTGTCCCTTTGGTAAATAGTGATTGGAATGACAAAAACAATGATCGTACTTCTTTTCCCAAATTAGGGTGTTGATATAGTAGTTTAGGCTTCGAGTTGGAATTCACAAGTCCTGAGATCGAATCCGGTAGTTTGCAGTTTAGGCTTCTCTTTTTTTTATTTGTTGCATGAAATGTTGGTTAAATGATAGACTATATCTTAGGGCATGTCCCCATGCTGCTGCGTAGCTTATTTTGGTTAGCAGCAGCTGCTCAACTTTTCGAGGAGCAATTTGTGGAGCAAGTGACCCCATGGAAAGTAAAGTTGCTGCTTATTTTTATGCAATCTTCTTAAATTATTTTTATAAATGAAATTATTAGTAATATTTTTGCAAATAAAATTCGTAGGCAAAATTGTAGGCAATAAAAAAGGAGAGGAAAAAAATATGGCAAAGCCACATGTCAATTTTTTTAGTTTTTTCAATAAGCAGCCACTGCTTATTTCTAGTCTCCCCTTTTTTTCAAAGCTTATTTTCAATTTTTAAGCAGCTGCTGCTCCACCAAAATAGGGGAGGATTCCAATTTATCCTTTTTGGCCAATTAAAATTTTGCATGGGAACACTCTGGTTGCTTAAATTTAAGCATAAAATGTTCATAAGCAGCCACATGGGGACATGGGGTTAATTTTATGATTATTTCTAAGTTTTCTTATTTTAGGAGTGCTATTACCATGTTAATAGAGGTTACACTATTAATTGATCTTATTTTCTCTCAACTTTGTCTATGACCTTTTGAGATATATGGTGAAATATTAATAGGTAGTTAGAAATTAATAGTGAGTTCAATATGAATATTTTCTTGTTAAGGACATTTTTTTTAATAGTTATTTTTGGGAATTTGATGTTTTCTAATATTTGCTCATTTGGAGTCTATAGTGAATTATCAATCTATATTCATAAGAATGGAAGGTTGTGTTGAATTTTAACTTGAAGATGTATTAAAGAAATATGTTTAAACCTATACGAAAATTTTCCCTTTTGGAATAGGAAGTTAACAAAATTATATGTGATTACTAGAGAGAGATTGTTTCCCTTTTGTTCAAGTGGATTTATGTACATAATGGGTGAGCATCGAATATGGGGTAACAAGGAAGGGTATCTTGACACCTGATTTACTTGTGGATAGTCGGCATAAATATTTGCTCAAAGTGCTTTCTAAATCAATTTGATACTAGTTGTTTTCTTTCTTACTCCCTTCCATATCATGGAAATAGAACTACATGATCATAGGTGATGTGTATGTTAGTTATTTCCATGTTGCACTAGGATCCCATCCCACTTGTCGGTTCTAGTTTACTAGGAGCCTCACACAATGGTCAGGAGCTCTTTCAACATCGAGGAAGCAGATGCTTCATGGCTAGGTGGAAAATGTGCCTGGGCCACATGCTCATCTCACAGGAGCAGATGGAGAGTCTGTAGGGACCAGAGACAAACTTATAGTATCATTATATTTATCATTTCATGTATCTCGACCTTATTGTCAATTTATTTATGTTTTAGTTTCAACCTCGTGGTCACTTGGTATATATAACCAGCCTATATGGTCTCACTTTTGTATTATATCTCGATTTGAGAGAAGTTATAGATTTAATATTTGATTTAATTATTGCTCAAATTATTTCATTATGGAAATTATGAGGAATTACAAATTTTTATTTTGTATTAAAATTTGATTCTTTACAATGGGAGGAGGATAAATGGATATGATAGGATAGGATTGAATGGTGGATATAGGAGGGTAAAGGGATTGGATATGATGGTTAAGATAGAAGAATGACTGGGAACCAATGGTAAGGGAGAACCAAGGCTTGGTAAGAGAATGGAATGGATGGAAAGATTGCTTGGATAGGAGATAGATGGATTGAGTAGATGGATAGGGATAGGAGATGGAAGGTTGTAGGATAGGAGAATGGAGATCCAATGAGTATGTTGAAAATTAGTGCAATGATCCACATTAGAGGTGTTGTAACTAGTGCAATGATCCACATTAGAGGTGTTGTAACTAAGGATTTAAGGACAGTGGATAAAGGTGTAGGAGATTGAAGGATAGTGCATAAAGGATATGGATGGAGGAGGAAATCGGGCTTGTATTTTCCAAAGCATGCATCTATATTATTTTTCATCTAGTTTGATCAAGATCAAAATTAGGAATGGAGGATATATTTAGATAGGATGGGGAATATGAGATGGAGGATATGGGTAGGATAGTCAACATTAAATATATAAGAAATGAGGATGAACTTAGATAGGATGATGGATTGGAGATGAAGGATAGAGGAGTATGTGGATGGTGGGATAGTGTGGATGAAGCTTTCCCACAAGTGTATATTGAAAGAGGATTGGACATTACACATGATTCTTGTTTACAAATTTTTCATCACGGTACTTATCCAAGGTGCCACAAGAAGTGCTTTTCAACATTGGATGGATTTTTTGTCTTTACTTTTTTTTTTTTTTTTTTTTCTTTTAATCCTTTTTTTCATTTTGTTTTTGGATTTTTGGTAATAGTTTATATGGATAGGGATGAGGATAAGTGGATTTGGAGGATAGTGGATGTGTGAAAGGGGGATGGAGGAAGGATTCAACCATATAGTTCTATGGATAGTATCCCTTGAAGATATGCTATAATGAACCAAGGAAATAGAGACGTATTCTCAAAAATATTGGTAGAAGTGGATGGGGAGATGGAATGTATGCGGAGATGAAGGGGGGTAAGGATTCGTTTAAAAGATTGGATTAAAGGGATGTGATTATAGAAAATAGATGTTAGAGAATGGATGGCGTGTTGGAAGACTTGTGGATTACTGGATGGGGATGCTGGAAAGATCAACATTGGCACACACCTTAAAGGGTGGTGGCGTTGTGGAGAAGGGGGTTTTGAATTGGATGGAGGATCATATGTGGGTTTTGGGGCATGAGAACCCAAAATAGATGAAGGAGATGATGGACTTAGGAGAGTGGATTTTGGGACATAAGGGCCCACAATGGATTTTGAATATGAGGAATTTTTACATGGAGGATTGGAGGAATATTTTGGATTGGCAAGTTTGGATGCCAATTTGGATTGTGATTTGAGATGCATTGCTTCTATGAGTAGTTTCGGAATCCACATGGTTGCTGATTTTTTCTTTTTGGGCCTTTGTAGCCTTTTGGATTTTGCTTGATTTTGGATCATATTTCTCTTTGCTTTAGCATGTCTTTTTGATGGGACATGTTGATCCTTATATTTTTGTGGATTTTTGGATTTATGCATTTTAGATTTGGCATCCAATAGCAATGGTATGGGTTCATGAGTGTGAATGACTTGACGATCTCATTGATGGAATGATGGAGGGAGAATGTTGGAAGAATTTTGAGGATGTATACCTTTATTGATCTTTCTTAGGGATTTGAGGTGATGAAATGGTATATTTTGATCTATAAATTTAATTAATGGATATATGGAGGTATGCAAGGACCCAAAATGGATGGAAGGGGTGAAAGGTTTTATTTTGGAGCATAAGGATCCAAAATAGATGTGGATGTGAAAGGAATATAATTTTGGACATAAGGGCCTAAAATGGATTTTGAAGATGGGGGATGGGAATATTTGTGTTTATATGGACTACTTTTTGATTTGGAAGGTTTGGAAGGAGTACCAACATCTTGATAATGAGCTTGATAGCCAAGGCCATATGAACCTGGATTTTCTTTGATTTGGAGGGGTTCAAATATGCCTTGTTCATGGAGGACTAACCCTTTTCCTTAATAGTTCATGTTTTGACAAATCCTTTTTCCAATGGGATACTTGTTATTTTGGAAACAAGATGTGAGTCAATTTTGAGGGAGATATGTGGTGGAAGGAATTGTAAGTTCTTGGAGAAAACTGTATTAGATGAAGGTGGAGGAACAAAGTTGATAAGTATGGGATTTGTGGATAGTTTGGATAGGGTTGATGATATCTTGTGGATGACTATGATTATTAGGGGGATTGAGAGGAATATTGGGATCTTGAAATGGATTAGGATCATAACATGGAGTTGAGAGGATACTTTGATTTTGAATTGGGAGGGGGTCATGAGGGGGATTGTTGGTAATTAACACTCGTCGGGTGATTTTAGATGACGTCTGATAGTTGCATATTTGTTTAGGGTTTTTATTGATGACAAATATTCTTGTTAATTCAATCCAGTAATCATGATTCATCTTATGCAGAAGATGAAGGTTGGTAGGCAGTTAACCGATAAAACAGGGTATTTCAGTATTGTTTGATCCAGAATGTTTTCCGATGATTGAAATGTTTTTGGTGATTTTTTTGTGATCTTGGTGATTGGGAATACCCTTAGGAAGCATGTGATTATAATCTTTTGGTCTGGTGTTATATTTTGTTCAATATTGAAACCGACTTGGAGCTACATGTTACACTTCTTGAAGCCGACTTGAAGGAGATTGCTTTTGTGCTAAGACCGGATATATAAGATCATTTTGGCGATTGAATTTTGGTGTGTTAGAGTTATGGTGATCCATTTTGGTGTGATTGAGTGCAATTTCACATGTGCACTTTGCTTTCAGACCAACCGATAGATGACTTAGATAGAAATAGAGTATTCAATAGAGCGAAGACAGTCAAAGATTCAGTGCTTAACCGGAATTCATTCTTGCATAGTCAGATTTTAATTGAGAGTTCATTGCATTTTCTCATTATAACCAAATTGTAAGTCAGTGAGACTTCCTTGAAGGTTGTAGCCTTCCAGGCAATTGTAATTGAGTAGTGAGCTCTAGGCAGTGAGTGTGAATGCAAGTACATTCCCCATCTATGTAATATTTATGTGCTCCTGGCCATAGTATATGAATATTGTGGGTTCCAACCCCATCGTGGTTTTTCCCTTTCTGGGTTTCCACGTAAAAATTCTGGTGTTGTGGATTTATGTAATCTTTGTTGCATGTTTATGTTCTTTTCTGCTATACATTGCTAACCGGTGGATAAAGAATATGTTTGTGGTTTTAACTTCTGGTAGATCACTGATTCACCCCCCCTCTCAGTGATCTTTGATTCTAACAATTGGCTTCAGAGCCAAGTTCCTCTGAGGAAGCTTAACCGCTTGAGGAAGATCTGGGAGATTGATTCTATGGATTTTGGTTTTCAGAGACAACTCAATGTGGCACTTGAGGATCTCGATGCAGCTAGGAGTGAGGTCTATACCTTGAAGAAGAACTTGAATGTTGCTGATGAATTCATTATTGAGCTAAAAGATCAAGCAAGTATCTGTAGATAAAAGAGGAAGGAATTAATGGACAAATTGAAGGAGAAAGAAGATCAGATAATGAAATTCTAGAACAAAGCTGATGAGGTTAACAAGATTGAGAGAGAGAATGCTTCTTTGAAGAATGAGATGCAATCCATTGTGATGATATTGACTAAGGAGATTGAGGACTGGAAGAAGAATGAAGAGAATCTGGCACAAACACTGAAGGAAAGAGCTGATCAATTCTTTAGGCTTACCTATGAGAATGATTAGTTGAAGCTTGAGTTGACACAATTAAGGAAAAATGGTCAAGATATTGAAAGACAAGTTTCTACCTTGAGGGATGAACTTGCTACTGCCAATGAATACAGAGACAAATTCAAAGCTAGTTCAGCAAGCCTTCATGAGATGCTAAAAAGTTAGAGACATGGAAAGGATATGCGAGGTCTAGGAATTTAGAAAGGTTAAGCCTCCGGGTCTAGACAAGGCAATGCTAAACCTGATCAGAAGAAGAGCAAGAATCCTCTGGTAAGACAACCTAATGCTCATAAATTCAATGGTAGATGTTTTACTTGCAACAAGTTTGGTCATATGGCGAGTTAGTGTAGAAGTAGGATGAATAATGGAATGATGAAAAATAAAAATATGATTAACAACATGCATAATGTTCCTACCTTTACCGGTCAGTGTTTCATATGCAATAATTTTGGACACAAGTCAAATGTGTGTAGAGTAGTAATGAATAATTTTCATAACAAAAGATGCTATGATTGTGGAATGTTTGAACATATTTCTAAATGTTAGGATAACCAGTGAACAACTGAGGGGGGGGGGGGGGTGTGAATCAATTGTTAATAGATTGTGTGAATTAAAGCACCGAAAACCTTATACCAGTATAACTGATTAAGCATTAAAGCATAAATGAAAAC
Organism: Cryptomeria japonica; assembly: GCF_030272615.1. NCBI lineage: Eukaryota > Viridiplantae > Streptophyta > Pinopsida > Cupressales > Cupressaceae > Cryptomeria > Cryptomeria japonica. The sequence goes on along the minus strand of NC_081406.1, from coordinate 550,474,496 downwards.
TAGAGAATCAATACCATGCAACCATAACACATAACACCATGATTTGTACGTGGAAATCCCAGTAAAGGGAAAAACCACGGTGGGAAAACCTACCCATAGTCAAATGATACTTCTGCAACAAGTATATGATTATAATAGGGGCCTGCACATGCAGGAAGGTACACTGCCTAGAGCACACTGCTCATCACAATAGAGTCTCACTGACTACAAAGATGTCAACCACCTCAATATATTTGGACTACAATCCAGAAAGAAGAATTGTCAGTGATAGCATCAAACATGCCAGATTACAGTTCCGGTTAAGCTCAATACCAAAGGTCTAAAACCTCTTACATAAACCCAACTCAATCACCTATGATCGACCAAATCCTTTGCACAAATGATTATTACATTATTCGCTCCTTTCCATTCTCATATATGGTCTACAATGGGATCTTGCATATATTTATACCAACCTGGGACCTTACCAATTAGGTCGGCCACACAAATGATAATTCAATAGATCCATTACATAATATTGAAATAAAATCATAACACATGTCGGCCTAAGGCCAAACAAATATCATCCAATCAATAAAACATCCTGGAAGTGCATAGGAGGATCTACCAACATGTTTCATGCAAACCAGTCCATAACCTAGATATCATCGAGCCTAAATTAGATCCTCACATGCCAAAGCAATGACACCAATTAGTCGAGGCACGAACACAATCACCATCAACATGTTGAAACCCTTATAGAAGCTGCACCAACACCACTTATGCATTACATCAAAGATCTTCAATAAAGCTCTGTCGATGAAACCCTTACCGGACCAATAAAGCAAGCTTACAAGAACATAAGATAGCATCCAATCATCAAGTCAATACCATCTAACTGAAACATACTTTAGAAGCATATAAACCATCTGTACAAACTTATTCCATCAACCAGATCATACCGGTGGCAATCAACTGATTATCTTCCCAATCCAATCCTTCTACTAGAAGCCAGTAAACAACCATAACAACAAGTGTTGACATCAATGAAAAAACATCAATGCAACACATAATAAATTCCATCATATGGCCAACAATATCCCCCTTTGGCACTGATGGCAACACTAGATGTGAAAAAAATCCAAGCGGCAAGAGAATGCCAAACAAGTCTCCCCTAATGGAAGACTTCCAACAATCTCCCATAAAATGATATAGAAATGAAGCTCTGAACCAAATCTGAAACAAAAGACCAAATACCGCCAAACTCCCCCTAAGGAGTGCAATCAATAAATAGCAATGGTTTTTCATATATATTCCTCCCCCTTTGACAACAATGCCAAACAATCAAACAAAATATGAAAACTCTAAATCTCAAGGCTGACTACTCCCCCTGAGTAGTAGCATAATCAATCCGAAGCATAAGATAGCTCTAATAATGCATACCGGATTGATGCACATCTACATCATTTAAGTCTCTATCGGAGGGGTAGAAACCCCCAATCTGTCTCTCAAATACTCAAATGATTCCCAAGATAAAGGTTTAGTGAAGATGTCTGCCATCTGCTCTTTAGTGTTCACACAAACCAATTTGACTTCTTTTGCTTCCTCATTTTCCTTCAAAAAGTTATACTTGATTGATATGTACTTAGTCTTGCAGTGAAATACCATATTCTTTGATATGTCAATAGCTGTAGAGTTATCACAATGGATAACAACCAGATCATTACAACTCACTTGTATATCCTTCAACATCTGCTTCATCCATAGAACTTGAGTACAATTGGTTGCGGCTGCAACATATTCAGCTTCAGCAGTAGATAAAGAAATGCATGTCTGCTTCTTGCTGATCCATGCAACCAACTTCTTCCCAAGGAAGAATGCTCCACCAGATGTGCTCTTCTGATCATCAAAATCACCTGCCCAATCTGCATCTGTATATGCACATAAAGTAAAGTCATCATCTTTAGGGTACCATTAATCATATTTAGTTGTACCTTGCAAATATCAGAATATCCTTTTTATTGAACTTTCATGATTTTCTCTTGGATTAATTTGAAATCTTGATACAATACTGACTACATTCATATATCTGGTTTATTCTGAGTTAAATATAGCAAACCACCAATCATGGATTTATATCTTGTAGAATTTACTGAAGGGGATACATCCTTAATTGACAATTTTTCACTTACAACCATAGGAGTACTAATCGGTTTAGAATTTTCCATACCAAATTTCTTCAACAATTCCCTTAGATACTTAGTTTGACAAATAAAGATGCCTTTGTCAGTCTTATTAATCTGCAAACCTAGAAAAAATCGTATTTCTCCAGTCATAGACATTTCAAATTCACTCTGCATAATATCAGAAATTCCATGCATAATTTTTCTTCACCTCCAAAAATGATATCATCAACAAATATTTCAATAATCAGAATATCATCATTAGTGATCTTAAAATATAGGTTATTGTCAGCATTACCTTTTATAAAATCAAGCTTCAAAAGATACTTATCCAACCTTGCATACCAAGCTCTAGGAGCCTGTTTTAGTCCATATAGGGCTTTCCTTAATCTGCAAACCATATTTTTGTCATCTGTTAGTAAAAATCCACTAGTTTGCTCAATAAAGACTTCCTCTTCAAGTTCTCCATTCATAAATGCACACTAGCATCCATCTGATAGACCTTGTAGTTCTTATAGGCTGCATAAGCAAGAAATAGCCTAACAACTTCAATTCTAGCTATCGGTGCAAAAGTTTCACCATAATCAATTCCTTCCTTTTGAGAATATCCTTTGCAGACCAATCTAGCCTTGTTTCTTACAACTTGTCCATCCTCATTCAGTTTGTTTCTAAAAACCCATTTAGTTCCAATAACATTCTTATTTTTAGGTCGGGGAACTAAAGTCCAAGTATTGTTCTTTTCTATCTGATCTAATTCATTTTCCATAGCTTTCATCCAACATTCATCTTTAAAAGATTCAATTACTGATGCTGGTTCAATCTAAGAAATGAAACATACCTCTTGATTTTCCAATCTTCTCCTTGTCATAACTCCCATTTTTTTGTCTCCAATGATCTGATTTTCAGAATGATTTAGCCTTACATACCTTGGTGTTTTCTGATTTTTCAGGTTCTTTGTGCTGCTCTTCAGTTACAGTTGAGTTTTCTGATGATGCTGGGGTAACTGGTTTAGTATTCTGTTTCGGTACAGGCACTACCAGTTCAGTTATGATCATTTCCACTACTTGTTCACTGTCATAAGATTTAGCTTGGTCTTTGTACTGCTCATCTACTTTCACATTAGTACTCTCCACAATTCTTTGCAATCTTTTGTTAAAACAACTATATGCTTTGCTTTTAGTTGAATAACCAAGAAATATTCCTTCATCACATCTAGGGTCAAACTTTCCAATTGAATCATCTCTTTTGATATAACACTTACTTCCAAAGATTCTAAAATACTTAAGAATAGGAGAATGACCAAACCATAATAAGGTGTCTTACTGGTATCTCCTTTGATATGAACTTTGTTGAATGTATAAACCACTATACTTACTGCTTCTCTCTAGTAGATATGAGGCAAATTAGCTTCCATCATCATGCTTCTGGCTGCATCCAAAATGCTTATGTTCTTTGTTTCCACAATGTCATTCTGCTGAGGTGTCCAGGGTGCATATAACTATCTCCTAATGCGATTTTTCTCACAATAGCTATTGAACTCACCAAATGTGAATTCACCACTTTGATCTGATCTCGGACACTTGATTTTCATTCTTGTCTCTATCTCAACCATAGCTTTAAAGATATTGAATTTCTCAAAGGCTTTAGATTTCTCCCTTAGAAAAGCACCCCACACCATTCTAGAATAGTCATCAATGATTAACATGAAATACCTATCTCCTTGAAAGCTTCTTGTATTAGCATGACCACATAGGGCAGTATGAATCAAATCAAGAACATCATATCGGATTATGAGGCTTCACAATCTTAGGTAAATCTCTAACTGCCTTAGTTGAATTGATCTTTACAATGCAATCAAAATTTACATGACACAACCTCTTATGCCATAGCCAATTTTCATCAATATGTGCAATCAAATAGGTCTTTTCACTGGAGTTCAAATGAAAGATGCACCTTTTGTCTGGGTACCGATTGCAATCTCCAATCCAGATTTGCTAATGATTTTGCACTTTCCATCCTTGAATTGTAATTGAAATCCTCTGTCTACCAACTATCCTACACTCAAAAGATTATGCTTCAAACCTTCAACATAATAGACACTATCAGTGTTATGCTTACCATCCAATGAAATGGTTCCTCCTCCTTTAAACATGCATGCCTTGTTATTACCAAATATGACTTAACCACCATCAAATTCTTGCAGGGTTAGAAACTTCCCTTTGTCACCTGTCATATGATGAGAACATCCACTGTCTATTACCTGTTCATCTGTGTCTTCAACTTTTGTTACAAGGGCCATTTCCTCATTTTTGATAACTGGTTCCAGATCATCTTCCTTCATAGCATAAAATACCCAATCTTTTCCATTACCGGATCCACTAGTTGAATCTCCTACCGGTTCTTCTTCTGAGTCATCGGTTACTCCTTCCTCATCAACATAGTAGCATGATTTGTTTTTGTTTCTCCTGTACTTATGCTTGATCTGATATTCAGGGTTAGGCTTAAAAGATCTTCTTGCTCTTTCTTCCAATTTTGAATTCCTTTCAAGACATCTAGATGCAAAATGACCTATATTATTACATGTAAAACATTTGAAAGGAGATTTTCCTTCATACTTACTTCCCGATGGACCTTTAGGTATCCTTCTAGCAAATATGGCTTCAAGTTGCTCAAGCTCTTCATATTCTTTCCTTATCTCTTACAATTCCTTTGCATACAAAACTTTCCAATCTTTGTAGCTCCAGTAGGACCAAATTCCTCAAGCTCAAAAGTAGATATCTTCCCAACAAGAGTATCTCTATTGACAAAAGAATTAGGCATAGTTCTTAGCTCATTAATTGTAGTTACCTTCATCTTATATGCCGGTGGCAAAACCCTTAACACTTTTGAAACAATCTCTTCCTCGCTTAGAGATCCACCACATCACTGAATTCCTAATACAATTTCATTTACCCTTTCCATGAATGCAAAAATTCTTTCATCTTCCTCAATCTTCAAGCTTTCATATCTTACCTGGTAACATTCAAGTTTTACAATTTTAATAGTAGGATCACCTTTATTCAGAGTCTCCAACTTGTCCCATATAGCTTTTGTCGGTGATTTGTTTGATAGTCCCATGATTTGTTGATCTGATAAGGTGCTTAAGAGGGCTTCTCTAGCTCTATAGTCATTCCCAATGTTCTTATCCAAGTCTGCCGGTGCAGGAATGCTAGATGCTAGATTATGAAGAGTGTAACCATTCTGAGTTATTTCCCAAATTTCCTTTCCAATGCATCATAGATGAGTCTCCATCTGAATCTTCCATACTCCATAGTTTGTTCCATCAAGCCTAGGACTGCATCCTTCCGAAAAACATGAGTTGAACTATTAGTTGCCATAGGATCTTCCTCAAGTAGTTACGCTTCTCCAAAAAGAGGACCAGGCTCTGATACCAGTTGTTAGGATAACCGGTGAACAACTGAGAGGGGGGGGGGAGGGGGTGAATCAATTGTTAACAGATTATGTGAATTAAAGCACTTAAAACCTTATATCGGTATAGCTGATTAAGCATTAAAGCATAAATGAAAACCATAGAATCAATACCATGCAACCATAACACATAACACCATGATTTGTACGTGGAAAGCTCGATAAAGGGAAAAACCACAGTGGGAAACCCTACCCATAGTCAAATGATACTTCTACAACAAGTATATGATTACAATAGGGGCTTGCACATGCAGGAAGGCACATTGACTAGAGCGCACTGCTCATCACAATGGAGTCTCACTGACTACAAAGATGTCAACCACCTCAAGATATTTGGACTACAATCCATAAAGAAGAACTTTCGGTGATAACATCAAACACGCCAGATTTTTTTTCCAGTTAAGCTCAATATCGAAGGTCTAAAACATTTTACATAAACCCAATTCGATCACCTATGATCGACCAAATCCTTTGCACAAATGATTATTACATTATTCGCTCCTTGCCATTCTCATATATGATCTACAATGAGATCTTACATACATTTATACCAACCCGAGACCTAACCAATTAGGCCAGTCACACAAATGATAATTTAATAGATCCATTACATAATCCTGAAATAAAATCACAACACATGTCATCCTAAGGCCAAACGAATATCATCCAATCAATAAAACATCCCAAAAGCGCATCGGAGGATCCACCAACATGTTGCATGCAAATCGATCCATAACCTAGATAGCACCAGATCTAAATTAGATCCACACACGCCAAAGAAATGCCACCAATCAGTCAAGGCACAAACACAATCACCATCAACATCCTAAAACCCTTCTAGAAGCTGCACCAACACCACTTATGCATTACATCAAAGATCTTCAATAAAGCTCTACTGGTGAAACCCTTACCAGACCAATAAAGAAAGCTTACTAGAACATAAGATAACATCTGATCATCAAGTTAATACCAACTAACTGAAACATACTTCATAAGCATATGAACCATCCATATAAAATTATTCCATCAACCAGATCATATTGGTGGCAATCAACTGATTATCTTTCCAATCCAATCCTTCTACCGGAAGCCAGTAAATAACCGTAGCAACAAGAGTTGACATCAATGAAACACATAATCAATTCCATCATATGGCCAACACTAAATAGCACTAAATAGTGCAGGACAAGGCAAAATTAGATGAACTTCAGACCCATGAAGAATAATGTTGTTTGTCGGGCATGCAACAAAACCGGTCACATTGTAAAATAATGAAGAAATAAGAATAGTGCTCTGGTAGACAAGGAAAATCAGACAAGAAAGGTAAAGTGAAAGTAGAAGAAATCAAGGAGAAGAATGAGAAGATATGGATGAGAAAGGATGAATCCACAACTGACAATGGGTCTGCACCCGAATCCAGGGTAGGGTCTTCAACTGGTAACTAGGGCTTTATGCCTTAGGGGGAGCTTTTCATGTAGATTCTAAGAACCCCCTCTTCGGTGGTCGACAATCGATTCTAGAAGATTGTAGAAGGATTGAATCATATGTGTAGATGATATATGGAAGTTTTTGAAGGATCTTGTGCTCTAGTATGAAATTTCATGAAGATTATGATAACCAGTTGCTGCATTTATTACAGTGAAAAATTAGGTTTTTGAAGGATAAAAGTGCATTTCAAGACTTCATTTGTCACAATGCGATCAAGCGAGTAAGAGCAGAAGCGAGAGAAAAGAAACTTGGTGATCTCAACAACAATTTCAAGAACTTCTAAGTGAATTCTAGCACCTGGTTGTGAAGCAAGGTATCTATCTGTTCAGATTTTCAATTTTTCACAAACCCTAGATTCAAAATGGCTTCATTTTTTTGTATTGTGACTCCTTTGGTGGTTGAAATCAAGGATAGGGCTCATCAAGTCTTCAAGAAACATCCATTTAAATCAGTTGAGGATGATCCAGAAGACACATTCTCATCCATGTCATATGACGTACTGCACAATGAAGATATTAGGGCCTACATTTGCTGTGACCTGGAAGAGCTTGGGAATGTAGACAGGTTGGACCTATATAGCAAGCATTTGGCCAATAGTTTGGGGAATCTCAAACTCGAATATAAGGTGTTGCAGGATAAGAGTTTCTCGCAGTTTGTTCATTTTATGTTGTTTGATGAGGCATAATGGATTCACTACATCCTTAGTTGCATGCATAATGAATTTATCTGGCTTGATAGGCCCTACAAAATCACCAAGTAGGCAATCCATGCTATATCTGGTTTAGCTGAAACCAGTGATGTGCCCAGTTTGAGAAAGGTATCAAATGACACCATCATAGCTACCACTGGATCCAAATTTGAAAACAGAGCCATGACTGTGAATGACATTTTGGAGAATCATGTGAAGTTTTCTTTAATGGTAGTTAGATACAAGGTTTACCAGTCCAACCGGTATAACTCTAGCTCTGGTACTGCTATCTACTCTGCCTACCATATGCTTAAAGATGATAAGAGGTATGATCTGTGCTCTACAAGCATACTTTTAAATATGGTACACTCCTTATTTTCCTGGCACTTTACTTCCTGAATGAGATACCTGGCATCAACGGTAAGGTCCAATGGGCCTATGATAGACCAGTGGCCATGCAAATCAAGGAAGGTCTATGGGGAATTGGTGATGCAACCATGAGGATATTTGCCCTCTGGGGATATTTTAAAACCTTTCAAGCAATAATGAAAAACAGGGAAAGGATTTTGAAGGAGGTAGTTGAGAAATATGAGCAAACCATCTGCTTCATGGTTGATAAAGATCAGTGTTTGATAGAAGCAGCGAAGCCCTGGATAGTCTGGATCATGCACATGGGGTATGAAGTCGACTCTAGTACACTTGAGGCATATTCTCAACATCTTCTGAGTCAACCGGTAGATCCCAAGGAAGGGAGATTTGGCACATTCAAAGAAAAGACCTCAGTTTGCACATGCAGTTCATTGCTCCTCCCCGGAAGAGAAAAGTAACTAAGATGACAGAAGAAGTAGCTACTCAAATGGGTTTCACCAAGGAGGAGGTGAAGAAAGCAAGAGAAAAATATGCTCAAAAGGAGGCCCAAGAGGAAACCAAGAAACCCAAGGTTGATCCGGTTCCCTCCAAGAAAAAACCTAAGGCAACTAAGTTTGATCCTACTCCAGTGGCACCGCCTGCAAAACCAAGCCCATTTGGAAAAGGTGTGCTGCAGGAAAAAGAAAAACCCAAAAGAACATATGTTGTAGTATCTCTGATGGCCTCAGAAACTGAATTTGAGGAAGAGGCAGGAAGAGCTAAGAAAAAGGGAGAATTTTTCAGATTGGTGAGAAAGCCTCAATCCGGTAGAGCTTAGTAGAGCGAAAAGACCAAGTCAGATCTTGCTCCTACCGAAAGAATCCAAAGAGGCAAATAGGTCAAAAGTCAACTTGAAAAAGACCTTGAATCTGGAAATATACAGGGTAAGTATACAATCATTCCTCCACTATCAACTAATCAGTTGATAGATGAAATATTAGTGGATGGAAAGTTGAAGAATCTTGAAGAAAATTTTGAAAATTTTGATGATGGTGACCAAAGGAAGGTTGAGGAAGTAGTAGTATTATACCTAAATAATTTTAGTAAGACATTAATTGAATTAGAGAAGTCCATTCCAAAGGACTTGCACAGTTTAATAGTTGCTAGAAGAATGAATGTAAGCAAACTTGATAGAGAAATGAAGGAGAGAGAGCTTGTAAATAGATGTCCTTGTATTACTCATAGTGAAGTCAATAGATTAATTGAAGAAGCAAACAAAAAGGAATTCAGAAGTAAGAACAAAATCAATAGATTAATGATTGGCAATGTTGAGGAGGTAAGGAAAGAGACAAAGGAAATATGAAAAAAGATTATTCAGAATGACCCTCTGTACAAAGATGCATTTAGACCACCTCAGCCGGAAATAAACAAGGCGATTCTGGAAGTCAGAAGGTTGAGACTCAGTTTGCAGATCAACTGGAAGAGAAAGGAAATACCACAATTGATGCTAAGACTGGTGACAATCCTTCGATGATAGATAGCTCTACCGTCCCTGTGACTCAATAGACTGATATTGGGGATAAGGGAGAAAAGAAGGATGCTGTGTCAGGAGAAGCTGAGGTAACTAAGGTGGACAAAGGTAAAGTCATATATGATTCGGCAATTGCCACTCCTCCAGTTATAAGGATCCTACCTCAAATTCTGATAAATCTTGATAGATCAGTTGATCTTGGGAAGATGTCTCCTGTAGAAAATCTTATGCTTGTTGCTGCAGTGCAAGCTCAAGCAAGTCAAGATTTGGTAAAATTAGAAAATGAAGACAAAAAGATAATTTTGATGTCCATAGATGTTTTACAGGAGGTGGCTTCCAATGTATAGTTAGATTCAAATAATAGCCCCTCCTGTCAATTATTACAGTTGATTAACAGTGTAAATAACAATTTTGATTCCTTGGAAAAAATGGCTACTCAAAAAGTTTTGGATAGGTTTAAGAAAGTTAGAAAATAGACATTCCTAAAAATGATTGAAGATGGTAGGATAACACTGCATAAGAGATTGTAGACTATTTCTGACACATTTTTAGAAGCTGATAAATTGTATAACTCTTGTCTTATTTTTCCTAAATTCACTATTGATATTGATAAACAAATAAGTTGCTGCCTGGGCAAGCTTTTTAGTATCTCACAATCTTTTGACCCTAATGTAACATTAACCAGAAGTATTGAAGGACATATTATAGCCTTGAATGATCAGATCGCATCCCTTCAAGCGGATAAGGAGAAAGTTTTGAGGAAAGTGGGTGAACTCCATAACTTGATTGCCATCCAGTTAGATACCATGCTAAGTAATAAGGCAGACTGTATGAAGGAAATGGCCTAGCCTGTACCATCAAATTTGAGAGAATTAGAATTTCATGCTACAATATTCAATGCATTTATCACAATTTTGGATAACCTGAAGAGTGGGTGGGATACTCACCTGGGATTTTTGAAGACTACTTATTTTGATCTCTTCAAGTATTTGTAAAATGTTTTATCATCGATATATCAATTTTGGGCAACAACCCATCTTTGGCATTGTTGTCAAAGGGGGAGAGATGAGGTGAAAAATGTATAGACTAATTGTGTATAGAGTGTACAGTTTGGTGATGCAATTTCTTGATCTAAGGGGGAGCTTAAAAATTATTTTATTTTTTCATCCGGTGTATAGGTTTCACAGGTTTCAACACAACCATTTTTCACAGGTGTTGCCATCAATGCCAAAGGGGGAGATTGTTGGCAATTGACACTCATCTGGTGATTTCAGATGATGTTCGATAGTTGCATATTTGTTTAGGGTTGTCATTGATGTCAACTCTTCTTGGTAATTCAATCTAGCAATCGTGATTCATCTTATCTAGAAGATGAAGGTAACCGGTAGGCAGTTAACTAGTAAAACAAGGTATTTTAGAAAAGGTTGATCTAGAATGATTTTTGATGATTGCGGTGTTTTTGGTGATTGTTTTTGTGATCTCGGTGATTGGGAAGACCCTTAGGAAGCATGTGATTATAATATTTTGGTCCGGTGCTATGTTTTGTTCAAGATTGAAGCCGACTTGGAGCTACACATTACACTTCTTGAAGCTGACTTGAAGGAGATTGCTTTTGTGCTAAGACTAGATATATAAGATCATTTTGGCGATTGATTTTTCAGTGTGTTAGAGTTATGGTGATCCATTTTGGTGCGATCGAGTGCACGTGAACATGTGCACTTTGCTTTCAGACCAACTGGTAGCTGACTAAAACAAAAATAGAGTATTCAATAGAGTGAAGATAGACAAATATTCAATGCTTAACCATAACTCATTCTTGCATAGTCAAATGCTAATTGAGAGTTCATTGTATTTTCTCATCATAACCAAATTGTAAGTCAGTGAGACTTCCCTGAAGGTTGTAGCCTTCCGGGAAATTGTAATTGAGCAGTGAGCTCTAGGCAGTGAGACTGAATGCAAGTGCATTCCCCATCTATGTAATATTTATGTACTTTTGGCCATAGTATATGAATATTGTGGGTTCCAGCCCCACCGTGGTTTTTCCCTTTTGGGGTTTCCACGTAAAAATTCTGGTGTTGTGGATTTGTATAATCTTTTTTGTGTGTTTATGTTCTTTTCTGCTATACATTGCTAACTAGTGGATAAAGAATAAGTTTGTGGTTTTAACTTTCCGTAGATCACTAATTCAGCCCCCCTCTAAGTGATCTCTGATTCTAATAGGGGATGAGGGAGGATTTCTTGGTCTTGATTAGAAAGGGTGTTATGAAATAAGATTGAAGGGGTGTTTAGATCTTGAGTTGGAGGGGGATCATTGGATAAGATGAAAGGAATGCATTGATCTTGATTATGAGAGGGGTTATGAGGAAGATTAGGAGGGATAATTAGATCATGAGATGGAGTAGAGGGTATTCTTGGATCTTGAGTTGGAGAGGAATCTATGCTAGCGTGCTTTGGAAGAATACCTTGACATATTTGGAGTTTCAAGGATGGTGTGATGGAGGAGGAGATATAATCTTCATCTTGGGTGGATTGAGGGGTGTATGGAGGTATGTGAGTCTCATGAAGCTTGGGGGATTGAGGTTTGTATTGATTTTGAGTGGATGAAGGTGGATGTATGACTTGGGGAGATTGTACAAATTTTTTTAGGGGTTGGGCTTTAGGATCCTTGGCTAATAGTCCTTGGATAAATATTATGAACAAAGGACTTGGAGGATGGTGAGAATGTGGGTTCTGAAGTTTTAGGATTATGTGAAGGTTTGAGATTAGATAGAAAATTAGGATTATGGATTAGGGTATTAGGTGGAGGATTAGGATTATGTGGGGTATTGGGATTAAATGGAAGATTAGGATTATGGTTTGGATAACTAGGATTATGGATTGGGGGATTGTAGTGCTGGGTTGTTAGTATAGGTGATTGAGGGGTTATACAAAGGTGGGGATTGGAATGTGGATAGAGGAGAAGATGAAGGTATAGATTTAGGATGGGAGGGATATGTGGGTGGATGATAATATGGATACAAGGGTGAGGAATAACAAGGATTTTCCTTGTAAAAGGTAGATGAAGAATGAGAAAAGGGAGATGGATTGGGAAGGGATATAATTTGTTTAGGTTGAATGGATGGAGAAATGGTAGATGGATGTGAGGTGATGGGATTAAATTGGTAAGTGGGTTGGGGTGGGAGATATGAATAGGTCGAGGTTGGATAACTTTGAGGTATGGATAAGTTGAATTGGTATGATTTATAGGATGGTTGGATTGGATGTGTGATTTGAGGAATGGGGTTTGACATAGATGCTTGAACTTCTGTAACCATTTTGTCAAACCAATTCATGATTTTTGGATGTGTGTTTTGGATTAGGGTTTGAAATAGAAGAGATTTGGAATATGGATGATGTATGTTTGGGGATCAAAAGTGAAGATCTTAAAAAGTTTATTTTCAAATGATTATTTTGATTAAAGATTGTGAATTGGAGGCCTGATTGAGATGAGTGAATGGCTAATGGGTGATAGATTTTGGATGAAGGGCTAGATGGATTGTATTAGGATTCAATTGAAATGGTATTAGGTTGACAAGGGGATTGGATGATGATGATGATGATGATGATGATGATGATGATGATGATGATGATGATGTTGATGATGATGATGATGATGATGATGATGATGATGATGATGATGATGATGATGATGATGATGATGATGATGATGATGATGATGATGATGATGAAGGATGGGGATTAAGGACAAAGATGAATGATGATATTGGAATAAGAGGAGTGGATTTTGGGGCGGTTTAAGGAGGATGATTAGGATAAGAACTAGAACCTTTATTGTATTAATAAAATTGATGAGGATTATGTTTGTAATGGATGAATTATGGATGGATTAGAGATGATTATGATAGGAAGAATTATTAGGATGATTAGGAAGATTATGGATGACTAGGATGAAGTGATTAAGAAGGAGGTGAATGATTAGGATGATTAGAGGAATAGTTAGAATGATTATGGATGATTAAGATAGGATGATGAAGATGAAAGATAATTAGGATATGAAGGATAATTAGGTATGATTGGGATAAGATGATTATAATTATTGGATTTGATTAGGATGGTAAGGATGAAATAATTAAGATGGGTGATTATAATAAAATGTATGATTAGAAGGAGGTTGATAGATGAAAGGTTTGACTTGGAGATGATGTGTAAATATTGACTTGGAGGACACCTAGACTTAAACAAAGGATTTGTTTGATTTTTGAAATGTTTGAATTTTTTTGAGGTTTTTTATTTTTTTATTTTTTTAGTTTTTTTTTTGGATATTTTGATTTAAGATGAAAAAAAACATTGAAATTATAAAAAATACAAAATCCTATGGCTCAATTTGGATGATTGTTTTTCCTTTTGGTTTCAAGTGGGGAGGGTTATCTAAACATTCAAACACATAAGACACATCAACGAACCTGCTCAAGTAGGATTATCAATCCTTGTATGCACAAGGCACCACAATAAAAGATAGCTAAAAAGTCTCAAATAGACTTCACAAGCTCAACTAGGGGGTGTTATATAGACATGAAAGGTACATGAGGCCCAAATCATAGATAAAAGAGAATAATACCAAATAGCTTGGAGGAGACAGTAACCCGATCTCCACCTTTACTTCCCCAAGGTATAAAGTTCTTGGGGGCTTAGACAAGATTGACAAGATTCTTTATTCAATCCCCCTCTTTATATACTCCACTAGAACACAAGAGTTGAGGTCATCCCTTGGGGTGATCAAATCCCCAAGCAAGCCTCCTAAAAAACAAATAAGACCACTTATTTTTGATGCACTCAAGTTTTTCATTAAGATGCATGAGGAGAGCATACGTAAGTGGTCTTGGGTTAAAAAAAAAACTCATTCATTTTATATCCAAATCCAAATGTGAGGGGTTGATTTTAAGCTCAATTTGAAAATATAAGGAAAACACACCAAAAATATTTTCTAAATCATAAATTAACTACAAAAATGGATTCCTTGTATATCTAATTTAAAATTTGATAGAAAAATGGTTTAAACTACTAGAGATATGAGTCCTCTTTCCAATTCATTTTGAATTAAAAAAATCTAATCATAATATAGAGATATGATTCCTCTTTCTATTTCATTTTGAATTTAAAAAATATGACTTATTTTGCAAAAGTTACGTCTGTTTTCATGAGACAACTACTTTATATGTTTGCAAGGATGAGAAGGCTAAGTTAAGTCCCCTAAGGGCTAGCACTTGATCACCTAGGTGATCAAGATCTTGTAGCGAGCTATTGGGAGCTTGTTTAAGAGAACCCCTAATCCTCCATATGACCAGGGGCTAAAACCTAGCAAAAATAAAAATAACTAGATAAAGTAAAACAATGAGTTAAAAAGAAAATTTTATGTAAAGAAAATAAAAACTTTAAAACTCTATATAGACTATTCGATAACCATGAGATACACACATCAAACTATTTAAAAGCTCTAGTAAAAGTACATAACATATTCAAAGAAGTGATAATTTCAAAATGCATACATTGTGTAAATCCATGCATGGACTATGTAAATCCATGAGTGAATAGGGTTTATTTGTTGGCAAGAGACACTACACAGGTTATCCAGTGTTGTCATTGATGGCAACCCAAGCTAGTTATTCCATCCACAATGTATGATCAAACCCTACTGGAATTCAGGATGAGATTCAGTTAAGTCCGATGAGATAGAGCAGAGCATCCGACAAAGTGTAGTATTTTGGTTAGCATTTCATTTCTGTTGAATATTTTTTGTTGACGAGCTAGAGGAAGATAATTAGATTTCTGGAGTACCTTATTCCAAAATCTTAGTCTCCAATGATGATTTTCGTATAAGTTAGAAGATCCGGTGTATAAGTTTTTTGATTGAACAGTGTGTTATGGTCGTCTTGGATAGTTGATTGTTGTGCAGATATGATGGAGTGATTTTGGTGATTATTTTTGTGATTGAGGATGTTTAGCTGACATTGGGGAAGCATGTGGACAATTATTTTTGGTCCACATATACATCAGAGTTCGGATTGAACCGACTATGTATGCATGTTTCATTATTTGTATAGTTCTTGAAGTTGACATGTAGAATGCCTAATTTTGATGGGAAAATGGTGTCTCAACCTTGAATTTACATGAGGTTAATATTTATAGTAAGTTTTCATTTGGGCACAAAATGGTGCAAAATTCTCCTTGAAGCTTTTGGTTGGCTAGATAAGCATTCCAGTAAAGTTACGTCACAAGATCACATCTAGTTTTGAAGATATTATAGTTTTTGTTTTGGAGGGGTGCAATGAAAGGTTTAAATTTAATTATGAGGACTTTAGAGGTGTTGAAACACCTAAAAAGTGGGCATAAGAGGAGTAGCACTTATGAGGCAATAAAGCACTTCACAAGCTTTTTGACGCTTCAATCGATTCGTCAATAGGTTACTTGGTTCTCAAGTTATGGCCTCTAGAAGTTTGTACTCCTGAAATAGGAAATATAAAATGTATCATACACATAAATGAGCTATAAAAGGGAGGGACATGTGTTGATGTGTTTTTTAACATGTCATAGAGCATCTAGAAGGGAGATAAGGTTGTCTCTACTTTATTGGGTGGTTTTAGCCCATGGTTTTGTAATACAGTTTGATGGTTTCTTGTATTGTATCTCCTATATATGAGGTGTGTGAGATAGAGTTTGTGTGTAAGAGTCTTATGGCATTTGAGTTACTTCTGATTCTCTGATTAGTGGTACTCCTACAAAGAGCTTTCTCTACAAGCATATTGTAATTTGTTATTAATTGTTGAATAATATATTGAGCTGCTTTTGGAGTGTGGGGTTTTTCTCCCGAAAGGGTTTTTTCCATGTAAATAATTGTGTTGTTGTGTTGTGGTATACGTGATCTTTTGATTATTTCTGTTAAGTTTTTGTAACTTCTATGATGATCTATAATTTTTTTTGCATTATCCTCCTCTCAAGGTTAGTGTAGGAAGTTGTTTCGCTACTTAACTTTCTTACAAATTTCACGTTGCGGATATATAAGACTGATGGATATGATCATTTTGGATATTGGTGGGTGTGTGGAAATAGTTTATGATCAATTGTGTGCAGTTTCATGTGTGCAAGTGAAGGATTTGTGCTTTGGAATATTGCAGAACAATGGAACATAGCAGTGTGAGATTAAGTGTTTTGTGCTTAACTAAAACTATACTTTGGCACTTGCAGATGCTATTTTTCAGTTCAGACATTCCAATTATCTCTTGTAAAAGATATTGTAAGATAGTGAGTCTTCCTAGAGTTGTAGCCCTTGATATTTTGAGTAGTGAGCTCTAGGTAGTGCTCCTTAATACATGTGCATTCCTAATGTAATATTTTTATATTTTTGCAAAGTATGTTTATATTATGGGTCTCATCCCTATCGCGATTTTTCCCTTAACCATTTTTTTCACTTATAAAATCTTGGTGTCATGGCATCGTTGTTGATTGCTTTGTGTTTCTGTATCTTTCCTTTATTCATTTGCATTAAATGGTTGAAAGAACAAGTTAACAATGTTAAAAATTATAGAACACTGATTCACCCCCCTCTCAGTGTTCCCTTATTCCAACAATTGGTATCGGATTCTAGTCCCTCGGAAGAAGTTTAACAGCTTGAGGAGGATCTGGGAACAATATTTAATGGATTTTGGTAGTCTTCAACATCATCTTATTGTGGCACTTGAGGATCTTGATCAATCCAAAGCTGAAGTTTGGGAATTGAAAGGAAGTCTTAGGGATGCTAAGAATTTCATTCAGTCACTGAAAGATCAGCTGAACAAATCTAGGGAGAAGATAAAGGAACTTATTGATAAGCTAAAGGAGAAAGAAAGAAAAAGCATAGATGGCCAAGCCTTGAAGGAAAAGACAAAAGAGTGTGAGAAACTTGCTAGAGATGATGCGGTCCAAAACAATGAGATGGAATTTGTAGTGGTGAGGTTAATGAAGGAGATTGAGGGAAGGAAGAAGAATGAGGAGAATCTTGCTCAATCGCTGAAAGATACATTTGATGAATGCTACAGACTTGATTGTGAGAATGGCCAACTGAAGCTTGACCTACAAGAATCCAAACTTCATGAGGAAGAGCTTGGAAAGTAGATTCTTCTTTTGAGATATGATCTTGAAGATGCAAATGAGTACAAAGAGAATTTCAAGATCAATTCAACCAAACTTAATGAGATGCTTGAAATTCAGAAAGATGCATATGATAGAAGAGGTCTTGGATTTGAGAAAGGTGAAAGCTCTGGGTTTGGTCAAAGCAATCTTAAGTCTCAACATTAGAAGAACAAAGCTAAAAGGTTTCTGGTAAGACAACTTAATGCTCATAAGTTCAATGGTAACTATTTTGTTTGCAATAAATTTGGTCATATGGATAGTCAATGTAGAAATAGGATGAATCATTTTGATTAAGGAAAATCAGGTTTTAAGGGGTCCAAAACCCGCTTACAAAATGAGAAGATAAGCATAAAAGAAACTAGAGAGAACATGACATAGAAAGAAAATTTGCAAAAGACCAACAGAGAAAACAACAACTAAGGAAAAGAACAACAAAAAGCCAACGAGAGACTGACAACCAAAGACCAGATTACATGTCAGATAAAAAAATTTATAGACTCTTATGCGTCCTTAACCAACATCATCATAGCATTAGTTGCTTCTTTTGGGTCTTTGTTTTCCTACATCTGATGGGTGTCTTTAGTCTTCATCTCCAGATCACTGGTAGTTTGCCTTGTTCTTCGTTTGGAGGAGTGTGGAGCAGAATTGGTGGCTGACACATCATCAATGATCACCATCTCTTTGTTCTGCTTGTTCTTCTCTAGACAAGCAACCAGAGCGTTCATGTTTTGAGACGACACCTTCAAAACCTCAAGGCTATGCTCCATAAATTTCTTCAAGGCCTTCTCATTTTTATTAATCCGGTTGATAATAATTTCATTATCAACCTCTTCCTTTTCTTTGATGATTTTGATCACATCTTCAAAATGCTTCAAATCTCCCTTAATCATATCTTTTTTCTAGCTAATCCTGCATTTCTTCTTTGTCCTCTGCCTCATTGGTATCCACCACCACATTCTCTTTACCTTTAGTATTGGTTTCCTTAATCAGATTCTAAATTTTAAAATCCAAATCTCTCTGTTTATTCTGAATATTGGAGATATTTTCAATCACCCATTTTTGGAAGTTGAAAATTTCCAGAGTACTATTTCTGGCAGCATTCAAATGGCATCCGCGGTCTCCATAACCAGAGCAGAGCTCACAGACCTAGGGTTTCCCTCCTCCATAGCGTGCTTAGCTTCATTCCTTCTATCCGAGACATAAGGGTAATTCTTTGGTTTTGGCTCTTCAACATACTCTTTTCTCTGCACCTTCTCTTCCTCGCCCTCAACCTCTTTCTTCTCACTTTTTGCCTCATCATCAACCGCCAACCCTCACTTTCTTATATAGAGGAATATTAGCCAAATCTTCATCAGACTCGAAGCCATCATGACCCTTAGAAATGTGGGCATTTTCCACCAAAGGATCTTCCCTATTAGCCCTAGCTTTACCCTTCAAATTCTCATAAATTAACAATATAAGGCCTTGGTGAGCAATGGGATAGGATTTAGGTTTTTTGGCATGGTTGGCTAGGCTCTCACTAAGGGAAGAAGCTAAATAGAAAGGCAAAGAGATCTTCGAGCCATGGCGAAAATGGTTTAGGATGACAAAATGGTAATTGTAAACCTTTGAAAACCTACCATCAACCATTAGGTATTCCATTAAAACTCTTAACATCTTCTGCTAGAAAGATTTTACCTGATGAGGGAGGTAGTAGGACACATTGTCCTTCTTAGCATGCCTAACCCTCTCTTCATCACTTTTAGGGAAGTTCTTGGTAGCTTCCACCGAGAACTTGCTGTCTCTGTAAAATTTGGTACCATCCTTTTGTAAACCTGTAACCTCCGCCACCAAATCTTCATCCATCTTCCAAGTCTATCAGAACAGAGTGACTTTATTATTTCTCCATCCCTTGGAAAAACCATGAGACACTGACTTTTTACTCCCGTGCAGTTTTTCCATGTAAATAGTGAAACCATATCTGTGCAACCTTCGCCATATTTTCCGATCACTTTTCCACTTATCATAGCTGGAAGGCTCATTTCGATTGATTACCCCCCATAATTTTATTCAGGTTGAAACCCTCAATAGAGCACGTGATACTCAAATGCTGAAGAACAAATGGATTGAAGCTCAGACTCTGTAGCAAGATGCTGGAATTGAAAAACAGGGTAATTTCCTTGTTATTTAAATAGTCTTTTAAAACATTCAAAATGAACCAGCACTTAATATGATTAGCCCTGTCACACCAGTTATCATAATCACAATACCTTAAACAAGTCATCAGCTGACACTTCACATAACTCCAATATCTGTCTTTGATATCCGGTCCCAGAAAAGTAAATAAACCCCCTCATTAGCTAATAAGTCAACTACCTTGTTACCTTCCCTTAGAGTATGGGAAATGAACACACTATCATAGGCATCTAATAATTTTTTAGAACTCTCAATGGTATTATAAATGTTCCAAGAGGGTGAACTAGTCCCTTTGATAACCTGAATAATATTGAGAGAGTCCCCTTCCAACCATATTTTTTTAAAGTTAAAACTTTGAGCAAGCTGGAGGCATTTTAACATTGCCTGAGCTTCTGCCACATGATTGTTTTGAACTCCAAAGGGAGAGGCAATTGCAGCAATACAAAAACCATAAGAATTTCCGATGACTCCTCCCCCTCCAGCCTTCCCAAGATTGCCTTTAGCTGCACCATCAAAATTCACCTTAACCCAATCATGAAAAGGAAATCTCCAAACAACATTTTCTCTCCTACTCTTTATACCAGATTTGCAGACCTTGTGAATCAAATTCCATTCAGTGAGGATGCTTTTCTCATTATTATTCATATTAAGATAGCTCCACTACTTGTTGTTTTTGTGAAGAGTATTTATATTTTCTTTAATTGCCCTGCAAATGTTTTCAAAATCCACCCAAGACAAACACTTAGCCTCCCTGAAAATTTTATTGTTTCTCTCCTTCCAGATGTATCGACAGGTCATAGGAAGGACGAAGGACTAGAGGGTCTTAATGAGAGGAAAATTGGTAGGGAAGATCCATTGCAAGATGAATTCCTTAAGACTATTGTGCATAACCCAATCAACTTTCCATTGCATCCAGACTTTACTCCAGATTCCCCAAGTAAAAGAACAATGGATAAACAAATGATCCATAGATTCTGCCTCTTTCTGACATAACTCATACCTATTAGGAAACATGAATCCTCTACGAGCCAAGTTATCAATGGTAAGAATCTTGTTGTGAGCTGCAAGCCAAAAAAACATGTTAACTTTAGGAATGAGGAATCTATTCCAGATTTTAGTCCATATTGGGTTGCAGACCTGAGTAACAGTTTTTTTATAAGCAAAGGCAACAGTGAAGTTACCCCTAAGATTGCTCTTCCAAAGAAACACATCATCAGAATCTTTACTAACAAAAAAGGACAATAGATCCAGCTGGAGCAGCGAAAAACCAGCATAAATAACATCAAGTCTAACCCATTTATTCTCCTTCCAATAATTACAAACTATAGAGCCATACCTCCTTTTGCATTCATCAGTGAATTGGCTGCAATCCTAATTAAAGAGAGGTTCATCTTTAATCCAAACATCCTCCCAGAACCTGATTTTATCACCTTTGCCAAGGATTTTATCACCTTTAATTGGCCTAAACTTTCCCATAGAATCAGCCCCAACCACATTAGGAATTAGAGCAATAAAAGTAGAATTGATTTCCTTAAGGATTATTCTGGAACCAAAGAATTCTTTGACAACATTGACCGTGTCTTTCCCAACAATATGCCAATATTCCTGAAAGAAAAACATGGGAAAGCCATCTGGGCCCTGAGCCTTATCCCCTTGAAAAGAAAAAAATAACTTTTTTAATTTCATTAGCTGTAGGGATAGCAGATAAGGTCTTATTCTGGTGAGGTTCAATAATCTTAGGAATATTATCAATCAGGTCTTGTTGCTTAACAATGTCAATATCCTTACTACCAGTAAGGAGGTTAGAGAGGAACCTAACAACTTCATCCCCAATGTCATCATCTTTGAGAAGGATTTTGTCATCAACAATTAATCTAGAGATTCAGTTGGCAACTTTATGCTTCATAGAAGTCATGTGAAAGAATTTAGTATTTCTATCCTCGGCTTCCAGCGAAATAGCCCTAGATCTCTGCCTCCACTAGATTTCTTCCCTAGATATAGTGTTGTGAAGTTTAGCTAGAATATCATCTTCCTTAGCCTTAGGAAACATATTATAACCATCTTTCTGAATAGAGTTTTGAATCTATTCTAATTCCTCCTTCAACTTCCTTTTGGATTCAAAAATATCTCCAAAAACCTTCTTATTCTAGATCTTAATGTTATCTTTGGTATTTCTTAATTCTTTAGCAACTTTGAACATGGCCGAACCATCCACATTAATATTCCACCATTTGGCAATGGAATTTTCCAAGGAAGCGTGCGAAATCCACATTTTTTCAAACTGGAAAGGAAAACATCGGTTTCTCTTAACAGACTCAACAACAAAAGAAATGGGATAATGATCCGAACCTATTCTGTTAATAACAGACAAAGAACATCTATACTTAAGGACCCAGTTAGGAGTGATAAGGGATCTATCAAGCCTTACCTGAATAAGGTCTCCTCCATCCCTTCGATTAGACCAAGTATAAGAAGATCCAGTAAGATCAACATTAATCAAGGCATTAGCATTGATAAAGTCCATAAGGTCAATCCTGCTATCCAGTTGAGCTTGAGTTCCTCCAAATTTGTCACTTTCTTGCAATGGGGTGTTGAAATCCCCCATCAACAGCCACCTGTCTTGAGAAAAAACCCCCCTTTTCTGCTCAATTTTGTCCCAAAATTTACTCCTAGCAGCTTTAGAGTTTGGGGCATAAATGTTGGTAACCACCTAGTCTTGTCCTTCAACAATACATTTAACTCTCATAGAAATAATATTACCATCTTCATCAATTAGATCTCCATCAATAGTTTTCTTATTCCAGAATATGGCCACCCCACTTGATGCCCCATTCGAACTCCTACCACAAACACCTCCCTATTTGAAGAATTTTATTTTTTCAACTTTTTCCTTACTCATTTTAGTTTCTTGAACCAGGATGATGTCCGACTTATGATCTCTAGTAAAATTCCTTAGTACATCCTATTTGTGGAGGCCAATTTGGCCTCGAATGTTCCAGGAAATTACCTTCATTTGGAAACCTTAGAGCAGGATTGCTGGATAGTTTGCTGCCTTCAATCAGCTATGCTCTATTTATTCTCCTAGTACCTATGCCACTTCATGGTTTTACGTCCCTGCGGGGATTTGGAAAGACCAATATCTGCCTTAGATCTGGTTCTAGTTTTAACCCCATTAGAATAGTCTATCTTCTTATTTTTCTTTTTTCCCACTACTATCATCTCTTCATCTTCTTCATCTTTATATGTAGGTTGCTTATTATTCCATGGTTCTCCTATTATCTAAGAAGAGGTGGGCGATTTAGTACCAACATTCTGAAATAGAGAATTTAGGTAAGCTTGAGGCGAGCCAAACTTGATCTTTTTTTCAACAATAACTTCTTGACCTTCGAAGACCTCATGACAACCTTTATTATTTTTCATATCTGTTTCTTGTAGAGCCTCATGTTGTGATTCATTTGTGTCATCAATCTCACCCTCTTTAAGAGGTTCTTCTATGCTTACATTCTCTACCTCCTCAATCTGTAATACTTCAAATCCATTGGCTGTTTTGATCTAAAACCCTTTATCTTTATTCTGTCTATCTTCCTTCTGACTAGAATCCTTGGAAGGACTAGCTCTCCTACCATCTTTTATTATATCTTTTGGGTTACTAGGAAGTCCACTTCCTCCTTCCTCTTTACCCTCCTCATTTTTGTTACTCTTCTCTTTCCAGATCTGTTTAACATGACTATTATGCTTCTGAACATTCTTGGGGTACTTGGGCAAGCCTTTGCCCAATGTCCAGCTTTCTTACAAGAGAAACACACAAAGGGGAGGGACTCAAACTCTATGGCTTGTTCCCACTTCCCTAGTTTTGAATTTATTTCAATAGAGCTAGGTAGGTCCGTATTCTGTGAAATATTGACACATATCCTCGCATACACTAGCCTCTTTCATGTTGCTGTCATAGAATCTATAGCCACAAGCTCCCCGAAGGAGTTAGCAATACCTAAGAAAACATCCTCCAACTAGAATTCAAGCAGCAAACTAGGCAACCGCACCCATACTGGGGTAGATTCAAAAAAGGAATCATTAAGCTCCATATTTGGAGACCATTTCCTTAAGGATAATGAGGGTTTCCCAAATATCCATGGTCCTCCACTTAGAGCCATTTTTAAATCTTCCCCACAAGAGAAAGAAAAGACAAAGAAACCCCTTGACAAGGCTGAAACATCAACCTGTCCTTTCAGCCTCCATTTTCTCTTAACAAAAGACCTAATGACCTCAATATTAGGTTTGGGTCCAACAAATTTTCTCACTAGAGAAAAAGCCATTACAGAGATACTATGGTCTATTACCACATCTGGAACTGCAATAGCTAGTCTGCCTATTTTTCTATCATAAATATCTTCCACATAAGGGAAGGACGATTTACCAGTGGGTTTGTTTGCAAATAGACTATTCCAGGGTTTGAGAGCCTTCGTCTCTATCGTCTTTTCCAAATTGGCGTTCAAGATCTTGGGAACCAACTTTGAAGAATCTTCATTATTTTGAGGAGGGTCCTGATGCCATGGGTCCCCATCCTTTTGACCATCCTCATCATCCACTGTAGATCCCAAAGAGTCAATTTATCCTTGTGCTACAGAGGAATGAGAACCGGAAGAACCAGCCACATTGTTCCCTCCATTCGCAGAATTCAAATTTCCCTCCAGCTACGCTATTCCCTCCATTGAATATTGGATGAATCATAATGTTAATCTTTCTCCAATCAATGTTTTAAATGAAATAAGTATGGACATAAGTCAAATGAATGCAAAAGTATGATGAATAACTTCCCAAATAGAAGGAATGTTAGATGTTATGCATGTGGAAGGTTTGGACATGTTTCTAATCAGTGTAGATCAAGAGGAAATAAAGGGAATTTTAGGCCTAGAAAAGGAAATGTCCTGTGCTACAACTATAACAAATCCGATCACATTGCAAGATTCTACAAAAGCAAAAATATGAATAGGAATGGCCTGATAGACAAGAATAAGAATGTGTAGGCAGATGAAAAAGGGAAAGTGAAAGTGGAGGAGATAAAAGATCCGATGAAGAAGATATGGGTTAAAAAGAGTGATTCAGATGCAGGAAGTTGACATGTACTTGATTCTAGTGTTGCAAATTCATCCGAGAATTAGTTTGAGGCCTCTGGCCTAAGGGGAGTTTACATGCAAATCCTTTTCTCCCCTACCATCAGTGATGTCGAAAGATCGATAGATTGTCAGTAATTGTAATCTGATAATGTAGATGTCTTTGAAGGATTTCCAAAATATTTTGAGCAAAATTGGAGATCCACATGAGATTTCCTGTGAGTTTCCTGTGTATGTAGGGTATCTAGAAGAATTAGGGAAAAGTGCATTTATTACACCAAAAAGTTAGATATGCGAATGATAAAAAGGCAACTTAACCCTTTCGTTTTTCACTTTGCATTCAAGAAAAGAAGAGGCGAGTGCTATGCTAGAAGATTATCCAATAGACCGAAGCGTGAAATAAATTTTCTGAGTGAAAAGCTAATCCAGTGGTTGAGGTATTTATCGATGAAACTTTTCAAGTTTGAAATTTATGAAATGGCTGGTATGGCGACTCCACTAGTTGTAGATATTACTGAGAGAGCTCGACCAAATTTCAAGGAACTCCCATTTACTTCTATGGAATATGATCTAAAGAGTGCATTTTTATCGGTTCCATACGATGTTCTACATATTGAGGATATTAGGGTTTACACTCATTGTAACCTTGAGGAGTTGGGAAGATCTCATTTGTTGAATCTCTATAATAAGCAGTTGATTAATGATAATTCCCGGCTAAAACCATAATTCAAAATGTTGGAGGAAAAGGGTTTTGTACAATTTGTCAAATTCTCTTTGCTTGATGAACATGAGTGGGTCCAGTATGTTCTTAGCAGAATGCATGACGAGGTCCTATGTTTAAATAAGCCATTAAAGATCACTAAGAATGCCATTAGGGTTATAACTAGTCTATGCTCAACTGGTGATATGCCCTCATTGAAATTCGTGAAGAATCAAATTGTCACAGATGCATCCAGATCAAAATTCGACAAAAGAGCCATGACAATCAATGACATTATGGAGTATGATGTCAAATTTTATTCAATGGTGATTGGGTATAAGATGTAATACTCCAAAAAAGAGAATTCTATATCTAGAACAACCATATATGCAGCTTATGAGATGATCTGGGAGAATAAAAAATATGACCAATGTGAACCACTTCGAGCTGAGCTGATGAAGAACTTGGCCAAGATCAAACAGGACAAGAAACATCCATTCAAATATGGAACCTTGATCTTGTGCTTGTGCTTGTACTTCATGAATGAAGTTTCGGGTGTTGGTCAAGTCCAATGGGCACATGATAGATGTGTGGCAGTGCAAATCATATAACTATTGTATAACATTGGGGTTCAAAAAAATTTAGAGTGCAATGCATGAGAGGGAAAGAATCCCAAAGTCAGTAGTTGAGAAGTATCAGGACACCCTTTTCTTCATGGTGGATATTGATCAATGCCTAATGGAGAAAATAGAACCTACAACATCTTGGATCATGCCCATGGGATATGAAGTTGAAGAGGAAATTCTTGAGTTTTATGCTCAACATTTGTTAAGCAAGTCGGTGATCACCTCTGAGGAGATATTTGGGACTTATGCTAAAAAGAGTTTGAAACTACATAGTCAATTCAAGAAATGTGAGATTGTGACGAAAGTAAGGAAGGAAGTGGAAGCATATGCCAAGAGAATAGGGATCACAAAAGAGGTTGGTTGGGAAGCAAGGAAAAGGAACATACTATCTGCAGAAGAGCCTGTTAAGGAGAAGAAGGCTAAATTAGAAGTCTCTGCTCCCAAGCCAAAGAAAACAAGGAGCTTTGCACCCTCCTCTGGTTCACATAAGTCTGTCATCTCAGAAAAACCCAAAGCCAAATCTCCCAATGGTGAAGGGAAGAGGAAGAAAGGAAAGGGATCAAGAGTTTATGTTGCTGCTCCTGATGATGAGGAGACAAAATTAGATGAAGTTGTTAAAGAAATTAAGCAAAAGGGCACTTAAGCTTTAAAAGTTTCTAAGGACAAGCCCTCTAGTGGAGATAAGCCAAGAAAGAAGCCAAAGATAGATTCCACCAAATCCAGGATGACAGTTAAAGAGGTGGAGAAAGCTATCATAGTTCAAGGTAATCTCAAACCACTTTCTAAGTTCTATGACAAATTTGATGAAGCCAGTTAGAGGACTTTCGAAGAAGCCACTATAATATACTTGAATAAATTCAGTAAGGCTCTTATAGAAATAATGTAAGAAGTCCCCAAGAGTCTTTATGATGTTTTAGAAATGAGAAGGGATAATGCAAAAGTAGAAGAGGAAAGATTGAGACAATATGTGCTAGTACAACTATGCCTTGTTATAGCTGTAAAAGAATTTGATAGAATTCTTAAGGAAGCCAAAAGTGAGTTTAGGAGCAAAAATAGAATCAATAAGATAATGATTGGCAAATTAGATGAAGTCATAAAAGACACTAAGAAAATATTGAGGAAAATATTTCTCCAAAACCAATATGAAGAAGTTATTGAGAAAGCTCATGATGATACTGCTAAGTCATCTATTCTGAAAACTTAGGTTACTGAATCCCAAGGTGAGAAGACCAAGGTAGATACTCCTTCTATTCTGAAAGTGCAAGTAGTGAATTCCCAAGTTGAACAAGTTGAGGTAGATGCTTCACCTATCCTAGAAGAAGCTAAAAAGGAAGATGCGATGGATAAGGGTGAAGAAGGAGAGCAGAAGATAGATGATGGGTCAGTGCATGTCAATGTAGTTGAGGAATCTTAGAATCCTCCGGTTGACACTATTGAGACAACTAAGAAGGATGCAACCCTAGTTAAGGATGATGCAAAAAAAGGTAGCAGCAAAGAAGAAGGTTGAGGTCAAGGAAGAACCCACTTTGGAAGTAAGAGACACTACAGGGGTAGTGAAAGACAAGCAGATTCTTGATGATTCAGAATTTGTCCAAGGTCCCATCAACCTTGCCTCTCTATCTCCCATCCAGAAGCTGCAATTACCTTCATCTACACAAGATAAGGCAAGTAAAGACCTGCTAAAGTCACACATTGAAGACAGTGAATCACTCACTCTTGTATTTGGTGTTCTTGAGAAGATAATGCCCTCCTATGTCAAGGACAGATCTAATACTCCCTTCGGACAGCTGAAAAGCCTTGTCAACTTTGTAAGTACTCATTTTGAGTCATTAGAAAGATCATCTAAGGTGAAGGTTTGCAATTAATTTAATGCTAAAAGGCTCAGGACATTAAAGAGAATGATTGTAGATGATAGAGTTGTGTTAGATACCTGTGTCAAGAGCATGCAAGATGCATTATCCGAAGGAGGTAATATTTATAAATCTTGTCTATCGTTGTCAAAGTTCATTGAGGATATTGAGAAGCAGTCCAAGGAGCTTGAAAAGCAATTAGCCAATATATATGTCATTTGGCCCCTTGTTAGTCTCTGTGGCCAGTCAAGAAAACCAAGTAATATCTTTACTTGACAAAATAAAGAGCTTAAGCCATGCCAAGGAGAAGATTGTTGGCATAGTTGGTGAACTTTAGATTCACATCATTCCCAAGTTGGACACAATGCTCAGTGTGTTGAAGGATGCTCAGGATGCCATAGCCACATGTGACTTCTCCAATCTTAAGTTGGTAGAGATGCAAGCATACCTCTTCAGTAGCCTTATATCAATTCTAGAGCGTCTCAAGAAGGGATGGGATAGCCATTTGAGATCTTGAAGAACATTTTTGTAGATATTTTTGAGATTATGTAAGGTCTATGTGCACATATGCCATTGTATAGAGAATTTTGTGTAAATTTTTGGCATGTAGATCCCTACCTTAGCCATTGATGTCAAAGGGGGAGTGTAGGGTAGTGAAAAATGTTGCATTCATCTCAGGGGGAGTTCTAGAGTTGTTGATTTTTCTAAGTTTTGTAGTGTACATAGGTTGGTACTAATTCCGACACAATCATTTTTCACTAAGTGTTACCATCAATGCCAAAGGGGGAGATTGTTGGAAAGAAACATTGTACAGGTTATCCAATGTTGTTATTAATGGAAACCCAAGTCAGTTATTCCATCCGCAGTGTGTGATCTGACCCTACCGAAAGTCAGGATGATATTTGGTTAAGTCCGGTGAGATAGAGCAGAGCATCCGACAAAGTGTAGTATTTTGGTTGCCATTTTATTTTTGTTGAATATTCTATGTTGCGGAGCTAAAGGAAGATAGTTAGATGTCTAAAGTACTTTATTATAGAATCTTAGCCTTCGGTGATGATTGTCGTATGAGTTAGAAGATCTAGTGCACACGTTTTTGGATTGAACAATGTGGTATGGTCATCTTGGATAGTTGATTGTTGTGCGAAATTGATGGAGTGATTTTGGTGATTGTTTTTGTGATTGAGGATGTTTAGCCGACATTGGGGAAGCGCATGGACAAATAGTTTGGGTCCGCATATGCATTGGAGTTTGGATTGAGCTGACTATGTATGCATATTTCATTATTTGTATAGTGTCTTGTTAGTGTAGGTTTTTATTTTCCTAGTTGGGTTTATTATTTTCCTTTTTTCTACACTTTAATTAACCTTGCTTAGGTTAATAAAACATGTTTACTTAAGACAAGTGGGTATTGAGGGGTCGGCATACTATGAGGAGGTGCATTTACTATGTTTAGAGCATCATGGTGGTCTCTCCTCATTGGCCGGTATTGCCACCTCCACCCCTCACTTGAGTCTATATAAACATGCCACCTTGCTTGTATTTTCATATTGGATATTGGGAGATTTCTCTTGATGCTATTCTGTTGTTGAGCATTCACATCAAGTTTCTCTAGTATTGTTATTCTGTCCATTTTTATTTTCAATATTTTGTTCTAACTCTTTCAATTTGATTCTGGTTTAAATTTGTTTTCTCATATTTTAACATGGTATCAAAGCCTATTTTGAAAGATTAGATTATTGTAGAGATCTTGTAAAATCTTGTTGTGTTTTCTTTTACATTTTGCATGATCTGAAAAACCAGCAAAGGTTTATGAAGATCCAATAATATTGTTTTACATATATGTTTTTTTTGTAAAACAAGGATTTTGAAGCTTAGATTTATGAAGGAACTTTCAAATAGTGTGTTTTGAGGCCTAACAGACATTTCTTTTATGTTTGGAAGACCCAAAAACTTCTTATTTCATATAAAGTGTGTGCAAATCGGACACCAGAAGCTTTGCATGTCATTTTTTTCTTTGTTGAAGGCATTTTTTTTACACTGTGGCCCCATATTCTGCAAGTGATAAAGAAAAACTCTTTTTCGGTTTGTTTTGTAACTGAAAAAAACCATCTGGGTCGTTGCTCAATTTTGCATTAAGTCAACAGATATTTCAAAAATGGCATCAAAAAGCTTCAGCCAGGCCCCTCACCATTGCAGTTTTCATTTTTGCATCTAATCTTCAAATGAGATGTTCTCAGTCATACAGAGGTATTTTTCAGTGCAATTATTTTTGAAATGGGGTATTGTTTCGCGCTCTTTGTAGTGGTGTAATCAATTTTTTCTTAGAAGTTACCAATGTTCCAGAAATTAAGTTTTATCAGCAGATCTGAAGGGCAGTCCCTGTTTTATGAACTTCAAACCACTATAACTTTCACACAAGATCTCGAATTTAGGTCATTATTTTTTTGAAAGTGGATATTTTTTCAATTAGAATACTTTGATTTTGGTTTGATGTTCATATTTTGAGATATTATTTTTGCCTTCAAGTATTTGTGTCCATTTTTTGGACTTTGTAAAACTCTGAAAACTAACTCCAGCATTGTAAATGCACTTAATTATAAAGTGCCACCTTATAATATCTGGGGGGGAGTTATTTTTGATATAGTAAAAAGGGGGGGTGGTCTAGTGTGTTCTCTCTGAGTTTTTCGTCTCCCTTTCCTACACAAACAATCTTACTTTTTGCATTAAAATGGATCAAAATACAGTACCAATACTCACACCGTACAACTACTATGAGTGGAAGTAAAAAATGATAATCTATCTTAAGAAGTTGGGGTTGTTTAGAATAACTATGGGACTTGAAACTGAACCAACACTAATTGTAGAAAAGCCAAAATGGTTTAACAAATATGATGAAGCTTATGGTACTCTATGTATGTCTATATCTTTTGATCTTCTTTTCCATGTTGAATCTGCTACAACTCCTAATGATGTATGGAAAACATTAGAAGAGTTGTTTGGTAAACAAGATGAGTTAAGGGGACACCAATTGGAGAATGAGCTAATAGGGATAAATCCATATAATTTTGATACAATTAAAGACTTCTCCATAAAACTAAAGGATATAAGATTGCAATTGAAGGCATGTGGGATAGATAAGAAAGATTCACAATTGATTCTAATCACTTTCCAAAATTGGTCCAAACTATTCAATTTTTGTTTCTACTTTCTATGCTACAAAAAGTGCCTTAGGAACCAACTTTAAAATGCCTTCTCTTGATGATTTTGCAAAAGAACTCACATAAGAACATGATAAGTTGATTCAAATGGGCACAATTAAGTCCTCTAAATCTCAATCCTTGGTTGCCAACCAAGGTACAAAATATCAAAATGGGCTTTCTAAGCAAGAAAAAAAACAAAAGAACCAAGGAGAAAAGAAGCAAGAACAAAAGCTTGTTACTTCAAAAGCAACTAATGATGCATCTTCTTCAAAGGGTGACAAGCCCAAGAAGGAGAAAACTAAGTGTTCCTATTGTAAGAAACCTGGTCATGATGAACATAAATGTCTAAAGAAGCAAATTGATCATTTGACTCATCTTCTAGAAAAGAACAACATCAAGGTGCCTAAATCTGTCAAACCAAGTTCATCTTAGGGTTCTTCAAAGGACACAAGTAAGGGGAAAGGAAAGGGCAAGGTCCTAGTTGTTGTTGTTTCCTAGCCTAATTCTTGGACTATTGACTCGGGTGCTTCACACCACATGGCTTCATCAAAGGATAGTTTTTCCTCCTTTGAGTCATGTTCCATGCCATCTATTTTGTTGGGTGATGACACTCCTGTTGAAGTGCATGGGAGAGGGTCTGTTGACGTGGGCAAAGGAACATTTCAGGATGTCCTTTGTGTTCCATCTTTGTCAACTAATCTCTTATTTGTCTATCAGATCACTCACACAGGCTCTGGCAAGCGGGTTGAGTTCACTCCAGACACAATAGTAATTAGTGAGATGCATAATGGGTCTACAATTGCAGTGGGAAAGGAAGATCATCAGTCTAGACTGTATCACTTTTCTCACTTTGTTCCTGATTCTCCTTCACTTGCATTTCTTACTCACTTAGATGAGGTGAGTCATTTGTGGCATCAACAGTTTGGCCACTTGAACTATCGCTACTTGCAGCAACTTAGTCAACATGACATGGTTATAGGGTTGCCTTCTATTCGATTTCTTGATGGAGTTTGTCAAGGATGCATTCTTGGCAAGCACCCTGAAGAAAAAATTGATAAAGGAAAAGCATGGAGAGCCACACAACTTTTAGAGCTAGTTAACAGTGATTTAGCAAGACCATTTCCAAATCCTTCTTTGAACAGGGCCAAATATGTCTTGACATTCATTGATGATCTTTCTCAGTACACCTTTGTATATTTTCTCAAATAAAAGTCTGAGGTCTTTGAGTCTTTTATGGAATTCAAAGTCTTTGAAGAGAAGCAATCAGGGAAAACCATCAAGGTTCTGCGCACCAATAATGGGGTGGAATATGTCAACCAGAGGTTTGAGTAGTTTTGAATCTCAGAAGGCATTGATCTTCAACACATAGTTCCCTACACTCCACAACAAAATGGAGTCGCAGAACATAAGAATCGGTCCTTGAAGGAAATGGCTAATTGTATGATCCACTTGAGATCATTGGCACCTCAGTATTGGGCAGAGGCCATCAACTGTGCATGTTATATCCATAATTGGGTTCCTCATCGAGCTATGAAGGAGGTAACTCCTTTCCAAGCTTGGACTGGTCAGAAAACCATAGTCAAACACTTTCGTGTGTTTGGGTCTCCTGCATGGGCCCACATTCCAGAAGAGAAACACAAGGCTATGGACCCGTAGAGCAATCCTTCCATATTTTTTGGGTATCCAGATGGTGTCAAAGGCTACAGGCTTGTCCATCCTACTATACATGAGCTTTTCATTGAGAGGAGTGTTCATTTTGAGGAGGATACTTCCAGTTCTTCTTCTTCCACTTCTCCATCTTTCATTTCTATGGAGACATTGCGACTTCATGATGATAGTTCTTCTGAGGATTTTAATCCTCTCGATCCTTCTGAGGAATCTTCTTCCTCCACTTTAGATGATGATGATGAGGATTCATCTTCCTCCTCTCTTCATCATCATTCAGATGGTGATGATTCTCCTCCAGATTCTCCTCATTCTCCAGCTATTGGGCCTCTTTGGGCTCATCAGACATTGGAGTCAATAGGTAATTGGGTTGGTGATCCTTTAGATGAGAGAAGAACAAGGTCTCAATTCGAGCATGCTCCACATCTCTTCATTGCTACAGCTGCAGTTCCACAATACTTTCGAGAAGCTTTAGGTGTTCCCGAGTGGGATGCTTCTATGTAAGAGGAGTTCAATTCCTTGGAGAGGAACCATACTTGGGATTTAGTCCATGTTCCTAAGGGAAGGAAACTTGTTCCGTGCAAGTAGATCTACTAAACAAAATTTGCTGCAGATGGGTTGATTGATAAGCATAAGGCTCGCCTGGTCGCCAAAGGATTCTTCCAGGTTGCTGGGATTGACTACTCTGAGACTTTTGCGCCAGTTGCTAAGATGAATTCCATCTGACTTGTCCTTGCTATTGCTGCAACCCATCGTTGGGAAGTTCATCAGATGGATGTGAAGAGTGCTTTTCTTCATGGTGACCTTCAGGAGGAGATATATATGGAGTAGCCATAAGGGTTCATCCAGGATCCTTCACTTGTTTGTCACCTTCGAAAGTCTCTCTATAGCCTTAAACAGGCCCCTCGTGCCTAGTATGCCAAGATGGACTCCTTCCTTCTATTAGATGGGTTCACTCGGTGCCATTCTGATCCAAACGTCTACATTTTGCAGCAGGATGATACTCTCACCTTCCTTATTCTCTATGTTGATGACTTGTTGATCACTGGGAGTCACTCATCCCATATCAAGGCAGTCAAAACTGCCCTTCATGATCATTTCTTGATGTCTGACTTAGGCCTACTCCATTACTTCTTAGGGATTGAGATCACCCAGTCATCTTTTGGTATCTTCATTGGACAACCTAAGTACACTCTTGATATGCTCTCAAGATTTCGCATGGCTGACTGTAAGCCTATGTCGATTCCATTTCTGTCAGGAGTCAAACTTGAGGCTTCTTGTTCTTCACCCTTGGCAGTTACTACCTTGTATCATCAATTAGTTGGAAGCCTTATATATTTGACTCACACGAGGTCTGATATTTCATATGCAGTGGGCCTAGTCTCTAGGTTCATGCAAGATCCACATGAGCTGCATTGGAAAGTAGCTAAGCGGATTCTTCACTATGTACAATGTACTGACAGTTATAGGATTCATTATACAACAAACGTGGATATTGAATTGGTGGGATATATAGATTTAGATTGGGCAGGTGATTCTCAGGATCACAAGTCCACTTTAGGGTATTGCTTCTCTCTTGGTTCTGGTCCAGTTTCTTGGTCGAGCAAGAAACAATCTGCTATTTCTCTTTCATCTACTGAGGCTGAGTATCAAGGAGCAGTTAATGCTACTACCGAGGCCATTTGGCTTCAGAACATTCTCACTGAGTTTGGAATTTCCTTTTAAAATCCTACAGTCATCTTTTATGACAACCAGAGTGCTATTTAGATTTCTCACAATCCGGTCCATCATCAATGGACCAAGCACATTGAGATTCACATGCACTACATTCGAGAGCTGATTCATGAGCAGGTTCTTGATCTTTAGTACTATCCGACTGAGAGCAAGTTCATTCATTTGAGAGCCTTGATTGGGGTGCAACAGGTGTTCTCTTTTGTTGGGGGCTTCTTAGCTCCTTGTCTCTCTCTCTCTCTCTCTCTCTCTATCTATTCTGGGGGGGGGTGTACTCTCCTTTGCTAGAGGGGGCTTCTTCTTTGTTGGGGGAGGACTATGTACATGGGTACCTCATCAGGCTTCATTTGTTGGGACCCATATTTTCACCCATCTAAGCTATGCTTAAGGGGGGGTGCTAGTGTAGGTTTTTATTTTTTTAGTTGGGTTTATTATTTTCCGTTTTCCTAGGTTTTTCCTACACTTTAATTAAGCTTGCCTAGGTTAATAAAGCATGTTTACTTAAGGTGAGTGGGTATTGAGGTGTCAACATGCTATGAGGAGGTGCATTTACTATGTTTAGACCATCATGGTGGTCTCTCCTCATTGGCCGGTATTGCCACCTCCACCCCTCACTTGAGTCTATATAAATATGCTACCTTGCTTGTATTTTCATATTGGATATTAGGAGATTTCTCTTGATGTTATTCTGTCGTTGAGCATTCACATCAAGTTTCTCTAGTATTGTTATTCTGTCCATTTTTATTTCCAATATTTTTTTCTAACTCTTTCAATTTGATTATGGTTTAAATTTGTTTTCTCAGATTTTAACATGTTCTTGAAGCTAACATATAGAAGACCTAATTTCATGTTGTGGATATATAAGACCGATGGATATGATCATTTTGGATATCGGTGGGTGTGTGGAAAGTTTTTGTGATCAATTGTTTGTAGTTTCACGTGCACAAGTGAAGGATTTGTGCTCCAAAATATTGTAGATCAGTGGAACACAACAGTGTGAGATTAAGTGATTTGTGCTTAACCAAAACTGTACTTTGGCATTTGTAGATGTTGTTTTTTCAGTTCAGACATTCCAATTATATTTTGTAAAAGATATTGTAAGACAATGAGTCTTCCTAGGGTTGTAGCCCTTGATATTTTGAGCAGTGAGCTCTAGGCAGCGTGCTTGAATGCATGTGCATTCCCAATGTAATATTTTATACTTCTGCAGAGTATATTTATATTGTCATCCCCACCATGGTTTTTTCCTTAACCGGGTTTTCCACGTGGTGTTGTTGTTGATTTCTTTGTGTTTCTGTATCTTTCCTTTGTTCATTTGAATTAAATGGTTGAAAGAACAAGTTAATATTGTTAAAAACCACAGAACACTGATTCACCCCCCCTCTCAGTGTTCCTTTATTCCAACATTATTATTGAATGTTTAAGCTTGTGGGACATATAGTTTATACGTCAAAATGCATGCAATAATATACACACACACACACACACACACATGCATAATAAATCTACAATAAAACTCCATGTCAATGTATATACCTATGATGGAGATAAAAAATATGAATATATTCCCTATCTAGTCACTGTGTATACCTCTAGCAAATGCCAATTTATGTGTATATTTGTCTCTATGACTTTATGACTATACTTTGATCTATAAAAATAAAACACTATGTACATGTCAAATCCGCACCCTATGAATTTTTATGTGGCCACACAATTTTTTCTATGAAATTTAAATTTAATAAAATCAAAATTGATTAAATAAATTTTAAAAGAGATTTTTAAAAAGGATTTTTTATTTGTTTATGGTTTGGGGCTGTGTATACACAATCACACGTTGTGTATTACACAGTTGCGAACTATGTATTATAGTCGTGTGGACTATGTATGCACAATTTGGCTTTGTATACAAAATTGGGACTTGTGTAATTTTTTATTTATTTTTAAAATAAAATATTTATGAAACTCTAACACTATGTATATAATGCAGATGTATATATATCTTATTTACAAAAAATGTTAGTAAGAAAATTTATATATGTATTTATTTATTTTTGTAGAGTATAAAATAAATAATATCAAAATGTGTATGTGAAAAATTAAATGTGAAAATGTAGGGAAATAAGAAGCAAAATAAAAGAACAGGAACTCCAAATTTTTTTCCTAACACAATAATAAAAATGTCTTGGTGAAGAAACCCTGTATCGGGAATGTTGTGTCAAGGGTGTATTCTACACTGTGGCTCCCCCCATCACACCACTGGCCCTAATAGGATTGGCATTGCTCCTCAAGATAATGCTATCAATAGAAATAGTCAAATCTATGGCCTTAAGACCCATAACAGATCTTCAACGGGAGTTAATAATAACGGTCAAACAGAGTCCAGAAATCCTTAATACCGACCCTAATGGGTCTTCAAAAATGGGAACTAGCTAGATAAATATAGAAGTATGATAGGACAAGGAAATTTGCAGGTAGATGGAGTTGGGGAAGACAAAAATTGGGCTCTGTCGAACCCTAACTCTGAATGTCAGATGACAAAATAAAAAAAAGACTAAAAAAGATGGAAAGACAACACAAAACTATCCCCATCTAGGAGCATAGCATTAAAAATTCGAAGGCGTCTCATCGATCAAAACTATTTCTTGGTGGTCATAGGGATAAGGTTAATACAAAAGATCCTGGCATTGGTAATAACACAACTAATAATCACAATCAAAGTGAGATGTATTACAAAGAAAACAACACATATATTCTGTCGGCTTGGAGAAACAATTATGCACACAATAACAATCATATCAACTCAGGGTTCTGGAAAAAGCCA
Organism: Cryptomeria japonica; assembly: GCF_030272615.1. Classification (NCBI taxonomy): domain Eukaryota; kingdom Viridiplantae; phylum Streptophyta; class Pinopsida; order Cupressales; family Cupressaceae; genus Cryptomeria; species Cryptomeria japonica. The sequence goes on along the minus strand of NC_081406.1, from coordinate 550,436,763 downwards.
ACACCATACCCTCTGGGACAAATGAATACCAACATCCACAATAACAAAGATAGTAGAAATTTTGATAACTAGAGGGGAGATTCAAAGGCATTCATCATAAAAAACAAAATTATGGATGGTCGTTGGAACCAACATCGAAAGTTTGGGCTATTTGCAAAATGGAGGGGCTTGGGGCAATCGATTCGCACCATGTGGAGTGGTGGAACTGAACGTTCCTGAAATAGGTAAGTATTTCAGTATTGCCAAATGATTTTCTTTATATAACATGCGTAAATGAGATTAAAAAATGAATTTCTTTCTAGCTACCCAATCATATATAAAGGCTACAATTTCCATTTTTTCGATTGGCATAAATTTTTTGATTTGTTTAAGTATAAGTTTAAAATCAATCTTAGATGGGTAAATATTATGTATTTACTAGTAGAATTGCTGCATTTTGATGCTTTAGTAGAAATTGGTAATGCTCTAGGATCCTTTATAGGAGTAGAGGAAAACTATATTAACTCCACAGAGGTCAAACTCCTGGTGGAAATTGAAATCAAGGCGAAAACCCCAGAGCCTTTGAAATTAATAACTTGTCAAGAAGCTTACTTCATTAGGGAAGTTTTCACAGAAGGCCGGGTGCTAGAAAATGTAATTACTCATATAACCGAGAATCCCATCATGGATTCTAATGCAAATCCCAAACAAGTAGAAGGTATAAATATTATTTTCAACCAGGAGGTAGGAGGATTTGAACTTGGAAATAACTACCCTGAAATAGATGCAAACATGAATAGTAAGGATAGGGTTAGAGAAAATATGGTTGTAATGAATCAAAATGTTGAAGTAATAGTAACAAACTAGATAGAAGGTAAGGAGGTAATTAAATTTCAAAGCAACCCAACCAAAGTTACGGTTGTTGAATTAGAGGATATCCAAAATAACATAGAGCAAGAGGTCATTCAGGAGGAAGGGGAGATCAAGGAGATGGAGGAAGAACAAATCCACATAGAGTTAGATGTAGTATACAATTTGATGGCACTTAATCATGGCCTAGAAGAAGAGAATGAATAAGAAGAAGAAGATAACATTGAAACTGCGTATGAAAAGCAAAGGTTGATTGCAAAAATATTGAAGATAGACACTAAAGAAAAGATGGAGTTGGGTAAAACCAATCTGAATGATTCTCTAAAACATCTGAAGGAGAAGGAAAGTTGGGTCAAGCTGGGTTTAGATCAAAATTTCCCAAATAGACATACCCCAGAATGCGGGAAGTCTGCTAAGAGAAGGGGTAGGAAGTCACTAACTGAGCTCAAAGAAATGGTTGGGGCAATAGAAGACCAAGCTAAAATAACATCTTTGTTACAAGCTGGGAAGGGGAAGGGCCTTCCCAAGGAGAAATGAAGATTACCTTGTGGAATGTTAGGGGCTTAAATGTCCCTAACAAACGACGTATTTTGAAATGTTGTCTCACTACTTTTGGATCTGAAATAATTATTCTGCATGAAACTAAGCTGAGGGAAGATGATTGGAACATGTTTGGCAAAAAACTAGGTGTTTGGAAATTTTTTTCACAAAAATATCGAGAGCAGCTGGAGGATTAGCAACCCTATGGGATCCTAGAAAAGTAAGCTTTGAAGAAGTAGTCCAAAAATCTAATTGGCAGGGGGGCTGGGTGAGAAGCATTAAAAATCCTCTAAATTTCTTCCTTATCAACATATATGGTCCTATCAATACTTTAGGGAAGAGGGAAGTGTGGGTAGAAGTGGAATCTTTCATGACACATAATGTAAACAGAAATTACATTATAGGAGGGGATTTTAATGTTATCTTGGACCTAGCAGAAAAGCATAGAGGCATTCAATATGAATCCACAATGCAAAAAGAATTTAAATGGTGGGTAAGGAACAACAATTTGCTTGATGTTAGAATGACTAATGGCAAATTTACATGGAATAATAGAAGGTTACGTAATAATCATATAGCAGAGAAGTTAGATAGGTATTTCTTTAAAGGGGATCTAGCAGAATTTAGCAACTCTCTAAGCTCAACTATACTAACTACAGCCGAGTCAAACCACTTCCTTGTTTCATTATTAATTGAAGAAGAGGTTAGACCTAATAATTGCCCCTTTAAATTTGAGAGAATGTGGTTTCAGAACCCAAATTTCCTAGGCTTGGTTGAAAGATGGTGGAAGGAAGAGCAAATTGTAGGCTCCAAAATGTTCTGTTTTATCACCAAATTAAAGAAATTAATTTATTTTTTTGAAATGGAACAAGGAATATTTCAAAAACATCTTTGTAGAAAAGGAGGTAATAGAGGAAGAAATAGATAAGCTGAATGAATTAGTAATAATAGATGGAATGGACTATGAAAAATATTTAAAAGAAAAAGAACTATTACACAAGCATGAAGATATATTAGCTAAGGAGGAGATCTTCTGGAAACACAAATCTAGAGAAAATTGGCTAAGTGACGGGGACAAAAAATACTAATTTTTTTCATAATAGTACTAAGAAAAGAAGAAATGTGAACATAATTCTTGGAATTAAAGGAGAGAGAGGTAATACTATTGAAGAACCTAAAGAGGTAGCACCAAATTTAGTCTCCTTTATAAAAAACACACTTAACAACTGGGATTCCTTGGATTTAGGCTCTCAACAACATATGTTGGAAAATATCCCTAAAGTCATAACAGAGGCAGACAATAGGATTCTTACTAGCATATTTTCATTAGAAGAAATCAGAGAAGTGGTTCATTAAATTCCTCCTGAGAAAGCTCCAGGTGCAGATGGCTTCCCAACGAGTTTCTACCAAAAGTGTTTGGCATTCCTAGGAACTGAAATGTGAGAGGCGGTAGAAAATATGAGATATTCAGGCAGAATTCTCAGAGAGATTAATAACACCTTTATCACACTCATTCCCCAAAAAGAGAAAGCTAAGGAGATGGATGATTTTAGGCCTATTTCCCTATGCAACACAATTTATAAAGTACTATCAAAAGCTCTAGCTAACAGAATAAAAAAAGTTCTACCCTCAATAATCTTCGAAGAACAAATAGGCGTTGTCCCAGGCAGGTCCATATTAGACGGGGTTATAACTCTTCAAGAAGTATTACATTATGTCCAGAAAAATCAGGAACATAGTATGTTGATATAACTAGATATTAAAAAAACCTATGACAAGGTGGACTAGAGATTTCTTTGCAAATGTATGAAAGCCTTCGACTTTGCTAAGCAATATATAAATTTAATTTTCAACTGCATATCTAGCCCTAAGATTTCTTTACTAATTAATGGAACTCCAGAGAGATACTTTGACATATAAAGGGGATCAAGACAAGGGGACCCCTTGTCCCCCTTCTTGTTTATCATTATGGCAGAAACCTTTGGTAGATCGGTTAGACAAGCTTATTTACAAGGTAAAATTAAAGGGATCAAAGTGATAGAGGGGATATAAAATGTAACTCATCAATAGTTTGTAGATGATACGATGCTCTTTGGAATCAGCAACACAACTGAAGCTAGGGAATTTAGGACTATTATTAAAAAATATCCAAGAGCCTCAGGACAGGTAGTCAATGCGAGCAAATCAGAAATATACTTCCTGAATACTAAAGGAAGGATTGAAGTATATATTTGTAATACTTTAGGTTATAAGAAAGGTATATTCCCCTATAAATATCTTGGGCTACCATTGGACAAAGGATGTAGGGTGAAGAAACTATGGGATCCCATTCTAGCAAAATTAGAACATAGAATGGATTCCTGGTAAGGGGAATCGTTATCTAATGCAGGCAGAGAAACGATGGTAAAATCAATCCTTTCTTCCATTCCCACTTATCAAATGTCATGTGTACCATTGTCACATGAAGCAATAGCTAAAATGGAGAACAAATTGAGAAAGTTTTATTGACAAGGAGCATCAAATTATAGGAAATTAGTATTGATAAATTGGGATAGAATATGTAGACATTTGGAGGTAGGCGGTATAGGCTTCAAGAACTTGAGTTGGCAGAGTAAGGCGTTAGGGGCAAAAATAGTATGGAAAATTTATAAAGAACCTGATAGGAAATGGGCTAGGATCTTGCAAAATAAATATTTGGTTGGCACAAATCCAAGCAACATATTCTGAACACTAAATCCTCCAAAAGGCTCTAGGGATTATAACTTCCTACTAGAATGCAAGAAACTAATATTAGATAAAATTTCTTGGGATGTTGCAGATGGTAACAAAGTGAAATTCTTGAGTGATTCTCGGGGTGGATATGCAACATTAGACAATATTCCCATTAGTCCTAGGATTAAGGAGGTATTAAGCATCCTTTGGGGTGAATACTTAAGAGACTATATTGAGATCCCTAGCGGGGACCCTATACTAGGATGGAGATGGAAGGCACTAAATCAAGCTCCCTTATCTGAAGCAGAAAAAATAGAACAAGATAAGATAGTTTGGATTGGGTCAACTGCAGGTGATTATAGAGTCAAGGAAGGATACGCGGAGATGATTAATCCCAACAGTTTGAAAAAACAAATATTCCTATTCATATGTGTTGGGATAGATTTTTCTCACCTAAAGCTGGTATGTTTTTGTGGGCAACATTGCAAAAATGAATTTTGACAATGAACAGGTACAAGAAAATTGGTTTTGTGGGACCCTCTAGATGCATTCTTTGTAATTTAATGAAGAAACTGCAAATCACCTTCTAATGAGCTACCCTTACACAACAAAGTCTTGGGAATGGCTATGTAGAAAACTACATTGGAAAACATCTCTCTCAAATGACCTAGTGATCAACATGAAGAGCTCGCCAATGATGTTTAAAAATAGTTTGTATAGGGATATTTGGAAGATTTCCCCCTCCATTTTGGTATGGGAAGTTCAGAAAGAAAGGAATAGGTGGATTTTACAAAGCAAGGGAATGGATCCAACCAACTTGTGTAGCAAGATATAAGTACAAATAGTAGAAACCACCAATAATAGAATCAGGAACAACTTAAAAGATTGCACCTTCTTAATTTGGGATAGCAAAATTAGAAAAGCTTGGTTCAGATTAATAATACCACCTCATTTTGGGATAGGAGTAACACCAACAAACTAATGAGAGAGCAATGTTAGTGGACAAAACAAGATTATGGATGGTTTAAACTCAACTTTGATGGTGCATCCAGAGGTAACCCTGGCATAGCAAGTATTGGTTGCATCATTCATCATTGGGATGGGTCTATATGTGATAAATTAGCTAGGCATATTGGTAAAGTAACTAATAATATAGCAAAAATGGATGCCCTAGTAGAAGGTGTAGTGTGTCTCCTATGACTTACATTTTGATTTATGCATTAATAGACCTATTTAGACATATGGATGATGTTTTGATGATTACTTACGATTCTATTTCTATTCAGATGATACTGATGATGCTAGGTATTTTATATGGACATATGTTATTTGGTGATTCACATGATTGATGATACATTCTAGATTACTTGATGGATGGATTTATATTGGATGGATTATATGCACTTGATATTTCTATGTGGATTATATTATATATGATGTTATGATGATCCTAACCCCTATTTTGTGATTACAATTTCATGAGATGTATTGATGATTGTCATTGCATGACTGTCTCCGTGAAAGGGACGATGCCTTATCACTCATTGTGAGCATGATAAGGTGTTGCAATTCTCTTTTCACTTGCCCGTTTTTATGATGAATATATATGTTGTATATGTATTGTATTGTGGTGTAAAGCGGAAAATCGCTGTCGAACCCTAGTTGTTCTCCCCTCTTCTGACTCCAAGGAGAGAGAAGGGAGGTTCGCTAGGATTCGATGGGTTTTCACTTAAGGGGAAGACTTTACATTCAAAAGAGGGGTTGAAACTCATAAGATTCAATCCCACACAATGTAAGATTGGATGCTAAATGAATTTCAAGGGTTAGGAAAGCAAGACTACCCTCTTTTGTAAAGAATGTGCATAGAAGAATTAAGCTAAGCATGCATAGAAAGTCATAAAGATTCGCTTATAAACTGAGTTTAGGTTATAGGATGAAGCTGCGGACCTAGAATTAGCAGTAAAATGTCGATACGGCGCTGTCCTGCAAATTTGAGCAAAAGTTGTCAGGACGATGGCGCCCGGCGCCACGGTCCTCCGAAAAATCCGTCAAACGAAGGGGGATCGGTTCGTCTCTGCACAAGGATTCCAGATCTTCAATCTCAGCCGCGTACCTGCAACCTACACACAGAAAAGCGAAGACGATTGGGGGGTTAGGGATTAGGGGTTTGCCTTTAGGTCAAACCCCGGTTTTGGAATTAACCAAGAAATGAGCAAGAGCTGTAAATGTAAATGACTGTAATGTAAACAAGTACTAATACCTTGTTCTAAGGATGTTGGTATCCTTATGTGCGAAGGTTTAGATGTTGTATGTTGTAGTATGTAGTATGTTGTATGTAGCATGTAGTAAGTGATCTCCTCTTCAATGGTTGAATCCTTGTCTTGAATGCAACACTTAGCCTTGAATGGAGACTTGAAATGATGGATTGCTTGAATGCTTGAGTATAGTTTCCACGCTTTGTACACATATCCTCCTCATGTATGTCATATCTCCAAATGAGAGAGAAAAATGTAGTTTATATACTTGTCAATTAGGGCTGATAGACTGATTTTCCCGACCTTAGGCCGACCAGGGAAGTATATTTCCAAATTGCAATAAAAAAGACCCGATATCACTTAGGAGACCGGGCCCAAAATAGGACCCAGGGACCAGGGCGCTGGGCACCCTGGTCCTGAGGGACCAGGGCGCTGGGCGCTCTGGTCCTGAGGGACCAGGGCCAAGGAGGTTCAGGCCAAGGTGCTTGAAAAATGCAATTTTTGGTGTCGTGAGCAAGTTTTGGGGTCTCCATTCAGGTTGCGTGTTGCGTCGCCATCGTGAAGACCAAAATGCAGTCGAAATTGCAAGTGTCGCAATTTTAGGACGCTACATGTGGTTGTAGGATTGTAGGTAACAGACATCGACTCCACCTGGTCCCATAGGTCTGAGCGTGTCCTATCCCATGGCAAGTTGTTGGAGATGGCATGAGTTTCCCTCACTCGCTCTAGGCCTAGTTGTTCACCTTGTCAGTTGTGTCATGGCGTAAGTTGGTGGTTAGTCTTGTGTTAGTATTCCTTTCGTTAGTTACTTGAGTATGTGAGTGCATGCTTTATATTTAATTAATTAATGAGATTATGTGACTTATTAATGGTTAATTTAATTTATCCTATATTTTTTTAATTTTTTTAATGCTTGGTAAAAATTTTAACGTGACTGGTGACATTGGCATGACACACCTTGCGGCTCCACGTGAAACGCTTTTGACCTGAAGCTATGAACCAATGAGGCCACAATCGGGGGACCTCATCCCCACACTTCACTTGTTCATGTTGGCATTTTTGATGATGTTGTTGTGATTGTCATTGATGGGCACACACTTGCTTTGAGATCACTTTTTGTATGTATGAGTTATGCTCAACCGGTATTTGTTCCAACAAGTATTATGTATTATAGTCTTTAGACTATCGGTGTTTTGCAGAAAGTGTTTACTGATCCCAAGCGGTATGAAGACCCAAGCGGTATGAAGACCTCAAGCGGTTTGAGGATCCCAAAGCGGTACGAAGAAACAAAGCGGTTGTTATCATTTTTCCCAGTCTTCATTTTGGCAAACCGGTAATTGGTAAAATGTGTGAACCGGTAATCGGTAAAATATGTGAACCAGTAATAGGTAAATGCATGAACTGGTATTACTTTGTGATGAGTTACCAATCGGTATTATTTTTGTGATGAGTTATCATCCACCGACACTTTGGCGGTGATTCTGTGTCATGTTACCAAATGTGTCTAGATGCACTAAACCTAGGAACTTGCAATGTAATCCTATTGGACCGACATGAAATCAAATTCCTTTATAAGGACATCATGTCTAGGGTTTTAAAGGGTTGTTAGGGTTTTGTGTGGTTGATGAGGTTTTTGCATGTGTGATCATAGAAGAAGATTAGGTCTGTGTGAAGAAACAGAGTGTGGAGATTTTGAAGACAAAAGTAATGCTGAAATGCATTAACAATGAGCTATCAAGGATCTAACCAAGCATACTGTGCTAGTATTTAGATCACTCACTTGTTGATTACTCACATCTTTGACAAGTCTATAACCCTTAACCGGGTAGGCCTAGAAAAGCCTTTGTAAATCCTCTAACAAGGTGGTTCACAACTGTGGATCTGAAATCCTCTCACAAGGTAGTCTTTAACCGGACTTATCTCCTAACAGAGTTTGAGATTCCTAACAGGATCTGTTCTAGTAAAGAACATTGTATGACCTTAACCGGTCTGGTTACTATTCTGCAGATAGTTACTTGTGAATTTAATCTCACCGTGGTTTTTCCCATTTGGGTTTCCACATCAAAATCTCTTGTGTTATGGTGATTGTGCTTCTGTGGGTGAATGCCTTATTTGCTATTTGGTTTGCATTTGTGTTAAGCGGTTTGTTAGTAAAATTGTTATACCGGTTTACTGCTAAACTGTTTAAGTGTTTAAGTTCAGTATTTATTGGTAAACTAATTCATCCCCCCCTCTTAGTATTCATCAGTTCAAACCCACGAGCACAACAACCCAACGAAGACACAAGGCCTGCAAGCACAATGGCCTAGTAGGGGTTTGAACCTTGGTGGCCGCTTCACCAACGAAGTGATTTAACCGCGACACTACATGTCCGAAGATAATTTATTCTATATTTGATTAATGGCTATTTATTTGATTTTTTTATTATTGATAATCATTATTGTTGAGAGATATATTTAATTAATTAACACTAACCTATTTTAATTAATTTATTTTGGTTTATTGATTAATGACTTGATTATTACTATTTGTGATTTATTATTTATCTATTTATTTATTGTTTGATCTATTTAATTATTTATTAGTGGGATTGGTTTATTGATTTTATATAATTGTGTTGCTTATTTATTTATTGTTTATATTTTTCTTATTATTTAAATTGATATTTAATAATATACTAAGGTTTATTAAATTATCTATAATTATATATTACATAAATAATATTGTACGAACAAGGTATATTATGTAGCTTACCTACCCTTGCATGTGATTGGTTGAATTTGAATTGGTAGGTAAATGATATGGGTAAAATATATATTCCTCGAAACTATACTAGGTTGGTAGATTATATTGTTTTTAGGATTTTTCTGATTGGCTCGAATTTTCTACAGTATTTGAGTTTGACTTTTATAAATTTGGTTTTTTGAGAATGTTGTCGGGTTAACCATTCGGAGGAAATTATGAGCTTGGATTCGATTTTTGGTTTGGAGTTTGTTTGGAGATTCAATTTCTTGGATTGTTGAATATTTGGAGTGGCTTGTGAATTTTTGCTTTCATCGAATCATCATTTATTGGATTGCATTTCCAGGTTGAAGTTCTCGGCTTCCTTCTCTCTGCAATGTTAGTTTTTGAAAAGATTGTCTTCCATTGTGTTTTCTTGAAGGATTATTTGGGGAAAACATAAATATTTTACTATAAAGTTTAGATTTGGCTATGGGCAAAATTCTGAAATTTAGGTTTGCATTCTTTGGATTTTTTTCATGATTTGGGAACGATTGCCATGAAGGTATTCCCTATGATATTATTTGATTGTTTTTGTTTAAGGATTATTGTGATTCAATGTATTCCCTCTAATTAGAGGATTGTGTCATTTTCCCTTTGAATTCCTACCTTCTCCAGGTGATGTGAATGTTTTGTATTATTTTGGGGAGTTTGTGTTGTGGGGCGCTGTTTGGTCACCTGTGACTTGTGATTTTGGTTTTTCCCTCTTGAAGGAGTGTAGAGTCATTAATAGAGGATTTAGAAAGATTTAGTATTGCTTCCTTTCACTCTTGATTTCATTACTGTATCTCTTTTGTGTCTCTTTTGTAGTTGTGGAGAGATGGGTACTTTCTGTGTACTCTAAGTGTGTATTAGCTTGTGTAACTTGGTTAAAATATCATAGAAGGTTATTATTTTTGTTTATAATGATTTCATAGTGTCATTTTTACCTTTCCACTCCTTCTGGGAATAATTCTTAGTCATTTGTGAATCCGGGAACCAAAGTGGGTGATTTCATCAAGTTCTGGTTCAGTTTTTTTAGCAATTTTGCATTCAGATTCATATGCGCTAAAAGAAATTTCATGTAAATTAATAAATTGATCATATGCACTAATTTATGTGTCATATGGAATATTCTATTTTTTTAATCCGCCAAACTATGTTTTGTATGCGCCAGATTGAGGAAAATTTCAATTTTAAGGGTTTTCGTCATCTGGGTTTTGTCGATTTGATTTTTAGGTTCTTCCAAAGGCTTTTTATAAATGTTTTGAGTTCCTCAGTGATGTGTATGATTTTATTTTGATGTTTTAATAGTTTTTTATGCTTCGACTAGTGGGTTTGTGGCTTGTGCCCTACCATTGAGGTGATTCTATGTGTGTTGCATTGCTCCAACAAGAGGATGAATTCCTTGTCATTGAGGGTTGTTTTTATGACTCTAGTGGGATGTTATTTGCCTCACTATTGAGGATTTTATATTGATTTGGATTCAATTTTGGATAATTCTTATTTTTTGGTTCTTGATTTCTATGTATTGGTGAAGGCTCTTGGCTTGTATGAATCCCTGTGTATCCTATTATGTTCAACATGTCCTTTATGATGTTATGAGTACTTCTATGTCCCTTGTGAGAATTATTTACATGTTGTGATGTTATTTTATGTTTGTTACCCTAAGGTCTTGGCATATGGTAGAGGAAGTTGGCTTTCATGTGATGACCGAGGTCAAGTGAGATAGGTTGTTTAATACCTAGACCGCCATGGCACATTGAAAGTTTTCTTGATCTTAATAAGTGATAACATTGCTAATTAAATTGATTGGGTTGTGTTTCACCTAATAAGATAATAATTGATTGAGGCCATTGAGATGGAAATCTAATCTCCCTTGTTCTCATGTAGGTTGAGATGGCTCCACATGTCTATCGGGGATTGGTTTACCCTTCTATGTGAGAGTAGCTTGTATGCATATCATGAGTAAGGATTTGTCTTCTATGTGAGCATAGAATGCATGAATAGTATGGGTGTATATTTACCTTCTTTGTGAGGATAACACGTAGAGATGTGACTATCATGGTTGGCCATATTCCCTTCTATGTGAGGATAGCATGTGATGACACTCCACTTCTACATATTTCCATGGTCCTTATACCTTGTTTTGAGTTATGCCTCTGGGAGAGAGTTCATTGATTTGCTTAAAGCCATGTGATGTGATTTTTGTGTTGATATGTTGTATAAATTTGTTGTGTCATATTGAGTCCCTTGGTTGTTAGGTGTCAGCCTAGGTCTTGAGTGTGAGTTGGAACCCCGTGTCATCTCCTAGCATGGAGGGTGGTTCCTTTGGTTCCACATGGTCGGGTTGTTTGATGCCCTCTTCCATTGGAATGTTTTCAATTAGCTGATAGCGTGCGTGGATATAGATTCCATTGTTCTTCTATTGAAGTTGATCTATGAATCTGATTTCTATGTATTTGGGATAGCAGTGAGTTCTTGATGACATTGTAAATATGGAAGAAGATTATGAACTCCTGTAATTGTAATATCATGTAACACGATGTATCCTGGTATTACTCTTTATGATGCGTAATTTCTATTAGGTATAATCCTGTAATGGAAAGAAGATGTGAACATTGTTGTATGAGATTCAATGATGAAACAATGATAGGATTGTGTTTATGTGTTATTGATGTAATTGAGTTCATGTGATGGATAGGTTATGTGTAAATGTGAATGGAATCTCATTATTAAAGATTAATACTTGTTTTACTTTCTTGCTAGGCATGTGATGAGATTTATAGATGAGATGTATAATGGTACTTTTAGGAAATGGAATTTGGAATTTATATGTGCTATTGGAAATATGTAAGAATGGTAACTAGGAATGTTTGGTTTGGTGTTATAAAATGAACTTAGAGATTATGTAATGTAAAATATGATAGTATGAAGATGTTATTCATTAAGTAGTGACGTTGAGATACCCCAGGGAATGGTTGTATGGATGAAATATGTAATGAGATGTTAATTGCTATGTTATATTTATTTTTGCTTGTGTTATATGATACCTTATTCATTCTTGTAGTTAGTATATTTTGAATTCAATGTGTATATGATAGTTAAATAAAGTTGCATATATTGTTGTATAGATGTTTAAAAAAAAAAAATCTCTATTTGTCGTTAGTTTATGTTTATTTCTCTATGGTATTTTGGTGGGTATTACATCTTGTATCAGAGCCAGGTTCATACACTGGGTACTTTGGTTTTATTTGAGCCCATTGTGCATGTTATCACTTTAGCATGGGGTAGCCCAGTGGTGTATCCTTGCTTATAATTCTCTTGCATTTGTTGCCTTAGCTTTAGCTTGTAGATTCTCTTGTTTCTTGTTTAGAAAAGATGCCTATTAGAGGTAGAGGTCGTGGACATGGTGGTCGTATGGGTACTCGACAAAATCCTCGTCTGGAGGTTTGTGAAGAGTTACAACATGAGGATACAATAGGATCAACAGGCAGATGGAGCACAAGGTGGTGATGTGATTCCGTAGTTGGTCAATGAACTTCAAAATCTTCTTGACTGTTTAGGACCAGGACAACAGGAGAACCGACAAGAGGAGTCTCACCATTCTCATCATCAAGAGTTGAGCGAGTTGAGATTGTAGTTGGAGGAGTTATTGGATAACGGATTCGTTCACCCTAGTGTCTCTCCATGGATTGTGCTAGTGTTGTTTGTGAAGAAGAAGGATGGATCTCTTAGGTTATGCATTGATTACCGAAGGTGACATTGAAGAATCAATATCCTTTGCCGAGGATTGATGACTTCTTTGATTAAATTAAGGATGTAAAGGTCTTCTCCAAGATAGACCTTAAGTCAGGGTATCACCAGTTATGGATTTATGAGGTGGATATTCATCATACAACATTCCACATTAGATATGGACATTATGAGTTCACAGGGGTACCTTTTGGTCTTACTAATGCTCCATTAGTTTTTATGAGCTTGATGAATGGAGTTTTCGGGACATCTTGATAGGTTTGTGCTTGTATTCCTGGATGATATATTGGTTTTCTCAAGATCAGTGGAGGAGAATGAGGAGCACATGAGGCAGGCTTTGTAGTGTCTTTGGGACAATCAGTTGTATGCCAATATGGCGAAGTGTGAGTTCTTCTAGACAAAGGAGAGATATATTAGCCATGTTATATTTGGAGAGGGTATCGTAGTGGATCCCTCTAAGATTCAGGCTATAGTGGATTGGCCAGGACCCACTAATGTGGGCAAGGTTTGTAGTTTCATGGGTGTTGCAAGTTACTATTGTAGATTTATTCAGGATTTCTCACGGATTGCTCACCCTATCACTTCTCTTCAGAGGAAAGGGAAGAAGTTTGTGTGGTCAGAACAGTGTGAGATGACTTTTTGGATCCTCAAGGAGCGCCTAACTAGTGCACCTATCCTAGCAATGCTAGATCCTTCGCGAAATTTTGTGGTGTGCACAGATGTATCATTGGATGGTCTTGGAGTTGTTTTGATGCAGGATGGTAGAGTGATAGCATATGATTCATGTAAGCTCAAAGATCACGAGTTGAATGATCTGACTTACGATTTAGAGCTAGTAGCATTGGTTCATGCTTTGGTTTGTTGGAGACATTTTCTTCTTGGGCATCGATTCGAGCTGCACAATGATCATCGTAGTTTGGAGTACATATTTACACAACCGAACTTGAATGATAGGCAACAAATATGGATGGAGTTCTTGTGTGAGTATGATTTTGATTTGAGATACATTCAGGGCAAGGAGAATGTGGTAGCATATGCCTTGAGTCATAGGAGGTATGAGGCTTTAATGATGTCTCTTAGTGTGGATTTGAGGAGTAGGATTCTTAATGCCCTTCCTTCAGATTGTTGGTATCAGGAGGTAGTGCAAATATTGAATCAGGGAGAGATTTGGATGGTAGATATGTAGGTTACTCTTTGGAGTCTGATGGTCTTCTTCGATATTTGGGACCTATATATGTTCCACCTTTAGATGGTTTGTGAGCATTGATCTTTTCAGAGTCCCATCGCACACCTTACTCAACACATCTAGGTGTTAAGAAGATGCACATAGATTTGTGATAGTTGTATCATTGGGAAAAAATGAGAAGAGATATAGTAGATTATGTGTCATGTTGCTTAGAGTGTCAACATGTGAAGGTAGAGCACCAACATCTAGCAGGTTTTTTGTAGTCAAACCTGGTTCCAGATTGGAAATGGGACATTATATCTCTGGATTTCATTGTTAGTTTGCCCATGTCTTCACATCGTCATGATGCTATTATGGTCACCATTGATAGGTTGACCAAGGTGGCACATTTCTTGTCAATCAGATCATCCTACATAAAAATGATAGTGGCTCGTATTTTCATGGAGCAGATAGTGAGGTTGCATGGTATTCCTCGACAGATTATATCAAATCGTGATCCAGTATTCACTTTAGCATTTTGGACTGCCCTTCATCATGACTTGGGAGCGCAACTAAAATTTAGTTCGACATATCACCTTGAGACAGATGGTTAGACAATGCAGGTTAATTAGCTATTGGAGGATATGTTGCGGATGTACATCATGGATCAATAATCTAGATGCGAGGATTATATCTATTTGGTGTAGTTTTCTTATAACAATGGTTATCATAGTTCGATTGGCATGTCACCTTTCTAGGCATTACATGGCTGACCATGTCTTACACCCTTGAGTTGGGACAAATTGGAGGACAAAGTGCTTCTTGGTTAAGAGATGTTGCAGGATATGGAGCAGCAGGTGGCACATATTAGAGAGCATTTGATAGCAACACATGATAGACAAACGAAATATGCAGATGCTCATCATGTGGACAAGCAGTTTGCAGTTGGGGATAAGGTGTTTTTGAGAGTGCGTTCGCGAAAGAATCCTATCTATTATGGAAAAGGCTCTAAGTTGGCACCTCGATTTGTAGGACCTTTTGAGATTTTGGAGAGGATTGGTCCTGTAGCATATCACCTTGCCTTGTTGCCTAGCTTGTCTTGTATCCATGATGTGTTTCATGTGTCTATGTTGAGACCTTATCATCCTGATATATCAAATGTTTGGATTGGCATTCATTGCAGGTTGAGGATGGAAAAATTTCTTTGGATTCCGTGCGCATTCTTCAGCATCGAGGGCTAACCCTCAGGGGTCTAGACATAGAGCAAGTAAGGGTCCAATGGGACCCAATTGATGATTCTTCAGTGACATGGGAGGATGCTACGTGGATGCAAGAAATGTACCCCTATTTGTTCTTAGGCTTCCAGGAGTAAGCCTAGGCAAAGGGGGGGGGAGTATGTAGTGTCCCTCCTAGACTTACATTTTGATTTATTCATCGATAGACCTATTTAGACATAGGGGTGATGTTTTGATGATTACTTATGATTCTATTTCTATTCAGATGATACTGATGATGCTAGGTATTTTATATGGACATATGCTATTTGGTGATTCACATGATTGATGATACATTCTAGATTACTTGATGGATGGATTTATATTGGATGAATTATATGCACTTAATATTTTGATGTGGATTATATGATATATGATGTTATGATGATCCTAACCCCTATTTTGTGATTACAATTTCATGAGATGTATTTATGATTGTCATTGCGTGACTATATTCCTAAAAGGGACGATGCCTTATCACTCATTGTGAGCATGATAAGGTGTTGCGATTCTCTTTCCAATTGCCTATTTTTATGATGAATATATATGTTGTATATGTTTCATATTGTGGTTGCAGGATTGCAGGTACCAGACATCGACTCCACTTGGTCCCATATGTTTGAGCGTGTCCTATCTCAATGGCAAGTTGTTTGAGATGGCATGAGTTTCCCTCACTCAATCTAGGCCTAGTTGTTCACCTTGTCAATTGTGTCATGGCATAAGTTGGTGGTTAGTCATATGTTATTATTCCTTTCATCAGTTGCTTGAGTATGCAAGTGCATGATTTATATTTAATCAATTAATGAGATTATATGACTTATTAATGGTTAAATTAATTTATCCTATATTTGATTAATGGCTATTTATTTGATTCTTGTATTATTGATAATCATTATTGTTGAGAGATATATTTAATTAAGTGAGATTAACCTATTTTAATTGATTTATTTTGGTTTATTGATTAATGACTTAATTATTACTATTTGTGATTTATTATTTATCTATTTACTTATTGTTTGATCTATTTAATTATTTATTGGTGGGATTGATTTTATATAATTGTGTTGTTTGTTTTTTTATTATTTATATTTGTCTTATTATTTAAATTGATATTTAATATACCAAGGTTTATTAAATTATCTATAATTACATATTGCATAAATAATACTGTACGAACAAGGTATATTATGCAACTTACGTACCCTTGCATGTGATTGGTTGAATTTGAATTGGTAGGTAAATCATATGGGTAAAATATATATTCCTCGAAACTATACTAGGTTCATAGATTATATTATTTTTAGGAATTTTTTGATTGGCTCAAATTTTTAATAGTTTTTGAGTTTGATTTTTATAAATTTGGTTTTCTAAGAATGTTGCCGAGTTAACCATTTGGCGAAAATTTTGAGATTGGATTCGATTCTGGTTTGGAGTTTGTTTGGAGATTCAATTTCTTGGATTGTTGAAGATTTGGAGTGGCTTGTGGATTTTTGCTCTCATCCAATCATCATTTACTAGATTGAGTTTCTAGGTTGGAGTTCTCGACTTCCTTCTCTCTACAATTTTAGTTTTTGAAAAGATTGTCTTCCAGTGTTTTCTTGAAATATTGCTTGGGTAAAATATAAATATATTATTATAAAGTTTAGATTTGGCTATGGGAAAAATTATGAGATTTAGATTTGCATTCTTTGGTTTTTTTTCATGATTTGGGAACGATTGCCGTGAAGGTATTCCCTGTGATTTTATTTGACTCTTTTTGTTTAAATATTCTTGTGATTCAATGTATTCCCTCTAATTAGAGGATTGTGTCATTTTCCCTTTGAATTCCTACCTTCTCTAGGTGTTGTGAATGTTTTGTATTATTTTTTGGGGTTTGTGTTGCCAGGTGTTGTTTGGTTACCCGTGACTTGTGATTTTTGTTTTTCCCTCTTGAAGGAGTGTAGAGTAATTAATAGAGGATTTAGAAAGATTTAGTATTTCTTCCTTGCACTCTTGATTTCATTATTGTACCTCTTTTGTGTCTCTTTTTTATTTTGGAGAGGGGTACTTTTTGTGTACTCTGAGTGCGTATTTGCTTATGTAACTTGGTTAAAATATCATAGAAGGTTATGATTTTTGTTTAGAATTATTTCCTAGTGTCATTTTTACCTTTCCACACCTTCTGAGAATAATTTTTAGTCATTTTGTAAATCTGGGAACCAAAGTGGGTGATTTCATCAAGTTCTGGTTCCGTTTTTTAGCAATTTTGCATTATGAGTTATATGCGCTAAAATAAATGTCATATGCACTACTTAATTGATCATATGCACTGATTTATCTGCCATATGTACCATCATGTTCTTTGAACATGCCAAACTATGTTTTGTATGCGCCAGACTGAGGAAAATTACAGTTTTAAGGGTTTTCGCCATCTGGGTTTTGTCGGTTTGATTTTTAGGTGCTTCCAGAGGCTTTGTATAAATGTTTTGAGTTCCTCAGTGATGTGTATTATTTAATTTTTATGTTTTATTCTCTGATTAGTGGGTTTGTTCCCTATCGTTAAGGTGATTCTATGTGTGTTGCATTGCTCCAGCGAGAGGATGAATGCCTTGTTGTTGAGGATTGTTTTTATGATTCCAGTGGGATCTTCTTTGCCTCACTATTGAGGATTTGATATATTTTTTGATTCACTTTTGGATAATTCTTATGTTTTGGTTCTTGATTGATATGCATTGCTGAAGGCTCTTGGCTTTTATGAAGCCCTATGTATCCTATTATGTTCAACATGTCCTTTATGATTTTATGGGTACTTCTATGTCCCTTGTGAGCCTTATTTAATTGTTGTGATGTTATTTGATGTTTGTTACCCTAAGGTCTTGGAATATGGTAGAGGGAGTGGGATTTCATGTGATGACCAAGGTCAATTGAGATAGGTTGTTTAATACCTAGACTGACAAGGCACATTGAGTGTTTTCTTGATCTTAATAAGTGATAGCATTGCTAATTAAATTAATTGGGTTGGATTTCACCTAATAAGATAATAATTGATTGAGGCCATTAAGATGGAAAGCTAATCTCCCTTGTTATCACGTAGGTTGATATTACTCCATATGTCTATCGGGGATTATTTTACCCTTCTATGTGAGAGTAGCTTGTATGTATATCATGAGTAAGGATTGATCTTCTATGTGAGGATAACATGCATGACTACTATGGGTGTATATTTACCTTCTTTGTGAGGATAGGACGTAGAGACATGACTATCATGGTTGGCCATATTCTCTTATATGTGAGGAAAGTATGTAATGACTCTCCACTTCTATATACGTCCATGGTCCTTATACTTTGTTTTGAGTTATGCCTCTGGGAGAGATTTTATTGATTTTCTTAAAGCCATGTGATGTGATTTTGGTGTTGATATGTTGTATACCTTTGCTGTGTCATGTTGAGTCTCTTGGTTGTTAGGTGTCAGCCTAGGTCTTGAGTGTGAGTTGGAACCCCGTGTCATCTCCTAGCATTGGGGGTGGTTCCTTTGGTTCCACATGGTCAGGTGGTTTGATGCCTTCTTTGATTGGGATGTTTTTCATTGGATGATAGCGTGTGTGGATATGGATTCCATTGTTCTTCTATTGGAGTTGGTCTATGGAGCTGATTTCTATGTATTTGGGATAGCATTGTGTTCTTGATGGCATTGTAAATATGGAAGAGTATTATGAACTCTTGTAATTGTAATATTATGTAACATGATGTATCCTCGTATTACTCTTTATGATGTGTAGTTTGTATTAGGTATATTATTGTAATGGAAAGAAGATGTGAACATTGTTGTATGAGATTCAAGGATGAAACAATGATAGGATTGTGTTTATGTGTTATTGATATATTTTAGTTCATGTGATGGATAGGTTATGTGTAATTGTGAATGGAATCCCAATATTAAAGATTTATACTTGTTGTAATTTCTTGTTAGGCATGTGATGAGATTTCTTGATGAGATGTATCATGGTACTTATAGGAAATGGAATATGGAATTTATATGTGCT
Organism: Cryptomeria japonica; assembly: GCF_030272615.1. Classification (NCBI taxonomy): domain Eukaryota; kingdom Viridiplantae; phylum Streptophyta; class Pinopsida; order Cupressales; family Cupressaceae; genus Cryptomeria; species Cryptomeria japonica. The sequence goes on along the minus strand of NC_081406.1, from coordinate 550,417,430 downwards.
ATTAGAAATATGTAGGAATGGTGATTAGGAACGTTTGGTTTGGTGTTATAAGATGAACTTAGAGATTATTATGAATATAAAATATGATAGTATGAAGAGGTTATTCATTAAGTAGTGACATTGAGATACCCTAGGGAATGGTTGTATGGATGAAATATGTAATGAGATGTTAATTGCTATGTTATCTTTATTTCTGCTTGTGTTATATGATACCATATGCATTCTTGTAGTTAGTAAATGTTGTATTTAATGTGTATATGATAGTTAAGTATAGTTGTATATGTTATTGTATAGATGTTCTAAAATATTTTTATCTCTATTTGTAGTTAGTTTATGTTTATTTCTCTAGGGTATTTTGGTGGGCATTACAGAAGATCTCCTACTATGTAAAGACTTTGAAATCAGTAAATTGGTGATAGAAGGCGACTCTCAGATTATCATCAATGCAATCGGAATGAAAAAGAACCCCAAAATGGATATTGAATTCTAGACTAAGTAGAGCAATAAAATCACTAGATTTTTTTGAAGAAACCATAATCAATCATATATATAGAGAAGAGAATATATAGGTAGACAAATTAGCCAATTCGGGTGCAGATGGAGCCTACTTTGAGAAGATCGAAGGATAGGTCAAGGGGGCACCACTTTAGAGTTCTAGTAAATTTCGATCTAAGTCTGTTGAGGCCTTATGTTAGGTTTAGAATTTTCTCAACAATTTAGAATTTTCCTCTTAAGCAGACCTAGCTTAATAAATAGTACTATATTAATATAGCTAGTTATTGGTCATAGGAGGCATTCCTAGTTCTGTATTGTTTAGATATGGTCAAGGAGCAGAGACTCCAGAAGGATGAACTTCTATTTCTAGTTAGTACGGGAGGTAAGGTTTTTTGGATTAGTATGGGCACTAAAGATTTGGTTTAATAAGTTTTTTGGTGAAAAGACATTAGCAAGTCTCAGACCTACTATTCTGGCTTTAAACTCAGATATAATATAGTTCAGTTTTTATTAAGATGGGTCTATTTGCGATGGTTTTATATTAACTCATTGCTAATGATTGAATGATATATTGGTTAAATACGAGCATATGGTGCATTATTTAGTTGAATCTTGTAAAGATAGTTGCAGGTAGCAAATAGTTCTCCCTCCTCCGGGTTCTTAGGACTTTTCAAAAATCAACACTCAATAGATAGAAGATTTCAGATAGAAAACTCATGAATTGTGATAATAAAATACCTCTGGGTGATGGTTTTAGGATTTCGATATTTATTGATGGAGATTATTTCTTTTGCTATTAGACGAAGTCTATATACATATATATTTAGAGGTATATATTCATTCTTTTTTCTTTTCTTTCATGTGCTCTTGCTGGTTTAAGTAGTGTTGTGGCAATCCCTCAGTTTGCTAATCATAATGGCCCTGTGGATTTTAAACATCCTCTGGAATTGTATCTTCCATGTGGGCAAGTGCTAATTGTTGTTTCATTTCTATTTTTTGGTTTCTCTACCTTATAATATAGTAGATCTGCATCTCTAGTGTTAATTGGAGGTTAATTTTGATAATTTTAAAATTTTCCAGATTTGGCTTTTCAACATTCAAGACTCTTTCCTCTCCCTTTTGGTTCCTTTGATAGGTAATATGGATGAGAAATATGCTAGTTTCATTTAGAATGGGATGAGAAGCATGTGGTTATTATGATAGTATCTATGAATGGGGATTTTCTTTGTGAACTAATTAATGATATTAACCAAGGCATTTTGTTATAATCTCAGCATAGGTATATAACACTATTGACTAAAGATTTGTAAGACTATTTGTTTCCTCATGGGCTTTGTATCATTTCAGATTTATAAATTATTGTTATAAAGCTAACAAATCTTTGTGAGCCTTTGGTTGCTAACAAATTGAAGATAAATATTAGACGGGTGAAGAATCCTATTAGTTGGACTATTAGAAGAGAATCTAGGAAATAAAGGAAATGTGCAAGAAGGATCAGATTCAACATAGCCTAGACAAGGGATATAGAACAAAGATAATGGCTTCTCAATCAAGAGGATCGTTTTATGCAGTAGTTAGGGGGTAGTGTCAGTTAAAAGGTTTCATAATATGTATCATTGGGTGGGTTTATAAATTCAATGTATGGGCGGCTAGTAGCCTCTTTGTATCTATTAAGAAGTTTAGTCAATCACGAGTTATAACTAAAGGTTTTCTTCTTGGTTCTTTCCTACCAATATACTTGCCTGAACCAAGACTGTATTGTATTTTATATTTTTTAATAAAATTTCTCGGCTACGACCCTTTAACTATAAAAAAATAAAAATAAAAATAAAAATGTGTATTTTTTAAAAATGATTATGCAAAAACTTAAAACATGTATTCACTATATATGCATCCTATGACCTGCAAGCAATAAGTTACCAAAATATAAGCAATCATATGTAAAAAATCATCTCTTAGCTATTTTGGATGCAATTGTGAGGTTATTTTTGTGACTTAGAACTGTTGGTAAAATTCAACCTCCAAGACCTCCCTCAAAAAGTCTTTTAACTTGCAATCTCAAAACTCCCAAAATCTCAAAAGTGTTGGGCAAATGGTGTCTCAACCTTGTATTTACATGAGGTTACTATTTATATTTGAACAAGAAATGGTGCGGAATTCTCCCTGAAGCTTTTGGTTGGCTAGATAAGCATTACGGTAAAGGTTCGTCACAAAATCATAGCTAGTTTTGAAGATATTAAAGTTTCCATTTTGGAGGGGTGCAATGAAAGGTTTAAAATTAATTTTTGAAGCTCTCACCGGTGAGGAGAGATCTCAAAGAGATCAATCCAGACTGGCCAACAAGAGTAAACACAATGGAAACACAAAGATATGATAGAGGCAATGCATAATATATTGATTTATTGCATGAAATTTGATTACATCCAACTAGATTACAACATATCGGCTCTCAGGCCTGGTAGAATAGGTCACAACTGAGACCTTGAATCGAAAGATCTATCTTCTATGCACAGTCTAACTACCTAATTCTCAAATTGATTGATTCTAAAGCATAATTACAAATATATATATCAATCTAAAGGATCCAGTTGGCCCAAAAGGGATAAAAAACTGAAGAGCAAGACCTAACATGAAAATAATAAGGTCAGCCTCCGCCAAGAGATTCCTCCGAAAAATCCAAAGGATGCAACATAGATCACGGGAAAAGGTTGGCCACATGCAAAAGAACATCGAGATCAACGTCCAAGGCTCCACAAGATTTAGAATGGGTTTCGGTAGATCACTAGAATAGGTTTCAAGCAACCGGTAACAAAGGAACAACTGGTAACAAGAAATTGTCATGGAAACCGATAGCGATATCTTGCCAGAAAGTGATCTAAATGCGATGCGATCTGTAAGAAAGAAAGATGATCAAGTCTTCAAGTATAATCCAACTCCACAGGATCCAGTGAGCCAAAATCAGGACACACAGAAAGGAAAATTGAAACTGCAAACATAAAACAAAATAGAAAGGAAAATGTTTTAGGTTGATGCAAGATTGCTGTGAACCGGGGCTGCTTTTGCATCAATTTTGAGGAGTTTAGAACCTCCAAAATGCCCTAAAAAGTGGGCATAACCGGCATAGCAGGTTATGCGGTGATAGAGAACTTCACAAGCTTTTCAGTGGTTCAAACAATTCATCAATCGGACACACAGTTCCCAAGTTATGGCCTCCAAAAGTTTCTACTCCTAAAATAGGAAATATAAAATGCATCAGACACATAAATGAGTTGTAAAATGGAGGGACACATGTTGATATGTTTTTTAACATGTCACAAGGCATCTAGATTGGAGATAAGGTTGGCTATATTTTATTGGGTAGTTTTAGCCCATGGTTTTGTAATATTGTTTGATGGTTTCTTGTATTGTATCTTCTATATATGAGGCGCGTGAGATAGAGGTTGTGTGTAAGAGTCTTATGGCTATTGAATTACCTCTGAATCTCTGATTAGTGATACTCTTATGAAGATATTTCTCTGCAACAAGTATATTGTAATATGTTGTTGATTGTTGAATAATATATTGGGCAACTTTTGGAGTGTGGGGTTTTTCTCCCAAAAGGGTTTTCCCCACGTAAATCATTGCGTTGTGGTATGAATGCTATTATGTCTATTTTTGTTAAGTTTCTATAATTGTTGTAATGATTTGTAAATTATTTTGCATTAACCTCCTTTGAAGGTTAGTGTAGGAAGTTGTTCCGCTACTTAAATTCCTTACAAGTGGTATCAGAGCTTGATCACCTTTGGTTTTAGTTGTGAGTTGTAGGGTTTTTTGAACTAATCCAGGCTTGAGTGGGAGCTTGTGCAAAAGATACCTTTTGATCATGTTGCGGGAATTTTCAGATGGCAAGTCCATTGGGGAGAATAGAGGTGGAGAAATTTAATGAAAGTAATTTGAGATGTGGAAGATGAAGATGGAAGATCTACTAATAGATTGAGATTTGTGGACTGTTGTTGATGCGAATGTCCAAAGACACTCAGATCCTAGTGTGACTGCTCAGTATGATGTTATGGTTTATAAAGCCAAGGGTCTAATAAGACTATTCTTCGTAGACTTTGTTCTAATCAATATCCATGAAAAGAATATTGCAAAGAAGTTATGGACTAAGCTTGGTGAGATGTATCAAGACAAATATTTATTGAATCAAATTTTCTTGAGGAAGAAACTATATTCGTTAAAAATGGAAGAGGGTGGAAGAATTGCAGACCACCTAGAAGCATTTATTATGTTGGTGGCTCAATTGATATCTGTTGGTGTTAAGATAGACAAAGAGGAGAAATTCCAGACCTTGCTTCGTTCTTTACCTGATTTGTGGGATTCTCTTATTATGGCTATCAGGAGTACTTCTATTGTTTTGAAGTTTGATGATGTGGTGGGTGCCCTACTTGGTGAAGAGATGTGAAGGAAGGTATCCATTATTTTGAAGGAAGCCCTAACTATTCAAGGAAGATCTAAGAAAAAAGACAAGAAGAGTGAGAAGCATAATAAGTCCAAATCCAAAGGGATACCAAAATCTCCTGGAAAGTCCAAAGTAATCTACTAGAAATATGATAAACCAGGACACATCTATAAGGACTGCAAAGAAAAAATTCAATTCTGATTCTGAATCTGAGAAGGAAGATGGTGATGCATTCATTGCGGCTTTGGCTATTCATACAGGTAATGATGATTGTAATCTTGAATTCGATTTATGTGAGTGTTGCATTTATGGAAAACAAAACCACATTCATTTTTACTCAGGTTCTCATAAATCTTGTGGTGTTTTGAATCTGATTCATTCTAATTTGTTTGGTCCTGTAGATGTTCCTTCGATTGGAAAATCCACATATTATGTTTCATTTATTAATGATTTTAGTAGGACATGGGTATATTTTTTAAAGAGTAAATCTAATGTTTTCAATCAATTTAAAGAATTTAAAGCAATGCTTGAGTTGCATACTGAAAAAAAATAAAAATGTTTGAGGATTGATAATGGTGGTGAATTTTGCTCCAATGATTTTGATAAATTTTGTAAAGACTGTGGCATTAATAGACATAAGACAACTCCATATTCTCCACAACAGAATGCAGTTGCAGAAAGAATGAAAAAGAACCTGATGGAGAAGACTAGCAACATATTGAGTGGTGCTGGTCTAGAACAAAAGTTTTGGGTCAAAGTTGTTGCTACTGCTTGCTACCTAACTAGCATGTCTCCTACATCAGCTCTTGTTGATAAAATGCATATGGAAGCATGGTTAGGACACAAGCCTTCATTAAGACATCTTAGAGTATTTGGTTGCAAGGCATATGCACATGTGCCAAAGGAGAAGCTAACAAAGTTGGAGAACAAGGTTGTGAAATGTATCTTCATCAGTTACAGTTATGGTGTGAAAGGATACAAGATTTAGGACCCTGTTCCACAAAAGGTAATTCATAATAGAAGTGTTATTTTTAGAGAAATTAAGTCTCCTTCTATTACATTGCAACCAAAACAAACTAAGCAGGAAGATGTGATTCAATTCCCTTCTATGTCCGAGAGAGTTGAATCGAGACCCCTTGATAGGCAAAAGGTTGAGGAGAGCTCATTTAGCTCTGAATCTTCAAACTCTAAATCTTTAGAAGAGGAGGAAGAACCTCCAACTCAGCTTGTTCGAAGGTCTAAAAGACATAGACAACCACTTGAAAGGTTTTCACCTGATGATTGGAGATGTATTTTTTCCTTGAATGCTAATGTGGATGAACCTAGACCCATAGAAGAGGCATTAGGTATGTGTTTATGGTGAAAAGTGAATAATGAAAACAACAATATTGTTAGACTAAATGAATTCAACCACAAAATACTAGCCTAACAACAACAAAGATCCACCATAACATTTGAAGATTACCTAAGACAATGCAAATCAACAAAATCACAAAGATTATACCATCACATGTCCACTAGGGTTTGAATCTCCATTCTTCCTATCTCCATTGATCTTGCTTGATATATTTTCTCTCAGATTTTGTATGTGCACAAGAGCTCAACAAAGAACAGAAATGAGGTTGCAAATAGGCTAGATTGCATAAGAAAGTTTGAATGCGTAGGAGGATTGATAATGAAAGAAGCATCCTCTTATATAGAGGACACTATAGAAAAATGAAGGGATAAGATTAAGAGGTGTAAAAGATAGATGGTCGACTAGGATTAGAGGGTAGGTAGAGGAAATTAGAAAATAATGAGAGGGTAGGCACTGTAGGAATTAAGAGATGAATGGCATGTGTCATAGGTAGAAAAGGGTAATGAATTAATTAAATAGATAAAGATTCATTTAATTAATAAAGGAAATGGGATCAATTAAATAAATAAAAACATTTATTTTAATTTAGGAAAAGGATAATTTAAATGAATAAATGTATTTATTTAAATGAGGAAAGGCTTAGAAGAGGACAAATGAATTAATTTAATAAATAAAAATATTTATATAATTAGACATGACAATTTTAGGTGTCTACAATTTTCCCCTCTTTGAGACAATGCAACTTGTTGCGTTGTTTCAAAGAAAATAAGATGAACTGATACAAAGTTGCCCCAAGATGGGAATGATATGCCCCCTCGAGAGATTGGATGAAAACTATTTGAAAAGATCATAGATAATCTCTCGATAAGAAAGAAAGGATGGAAATGACTGACAAGATAGGATAGAGTGACAGAGTCACGAGATAAAGAAGAGTGACGCGGGAAACTAGGGCTAGGGTAGTCTATAAGATAGACTACGAGGGAAAACAACCCCATTGTCATCCACACACCTAAGAGACCAGAGTGCAAAAAGAGCAGAGAGCAGTCAACAATGATGGCATTGGTGCACAAATTCGACCGCGTTCGCCGATATCAAAGGCCAACAGATGCAGGAGAGCTAGTGAGTACCACAAAACCTCCTTGTACCTTGTTGCATTAATTGTTGTCATAAGTGCATGCTAGGTAGGTCAATAAATGCACATTAGGTATGTTGTAGAAACTTGTCAAGTGGGAGAAAAAATAGTAAGGCACGTCTACGTTGGTGCGAGGCATGTTTGGGTAGGTTAGGTGTGTTTGTGTTGATTATAACCACGTCTATGGTTTGAAAGGCATCTATGTCAAATGTGATCACACTTGTGAAATGTAGGAACGTCTGCGTAGGGCAGATGCGTATATGCAGAACAAAGACACGTCTGTGTGTTTCAGGCGCGTCTGTGAAATGCAGAAATGTCTCTGAAGTATGTAAGCGCGTTTATGTAATGATGCACGTTTATGTCGTCAAGGTTGAATCGAAAGTTCTGTGATAAACATACGTTGTCAATTGGATAAGCTACTGAGAGGATACACTCAAGTAGGTCCTCTAGGGAAGACTAGGGTAACAGATAGGGAGAGGATTGAAAATTCTATGATAGAACATACATTGCCAATCAAGAAACTACTCAAGAGGATATACTCAAGCAAAGGCCCTAGGATAGGATAGAGAGAGGCACTTTGTGATGAACAGGGAGTACCATAGAAATTGACAATTATGTGATAGAACATACATTGTCAATTGGATTAGGCTGAAATTGATAATTCTGTGATAGAACATACGTTGTTAATTGGATAAGATACTCAAGAGGACACACTCAAGTAGGTGCCCTTAAAGATAAGATAAAAGCAACACTTTGTGATGAACATGGAGTACTACTAGGATAGAGTGTCATATGATAAATATAAGCACTAAAAAAAAAAACACTTTGTGATGAACAAGGAGTACTACTAGGATAGAGTGTCATATGATAGATATAAGCACTAGGATAAAAAAGCAACACTTTGTGATGAACAAGGAGTACTACTAGGATTGAAATAGTTCATTTGCTTGATTGCAAGAGGACCTACCTATGCTAGAGTCATGGGAGAGATACCCTTCAACTCAGGGATTACGAGTAGAGCTGACATTTGAGGATAGAGAAGCAGTTGAGGCCATGGGTTTGCGATACATTATGTATATGCCTGAGTTTCGAGAAAACATGGGGTTGCTGACTGCATTAGTTGAGAGATGGCACTCAAAGACATGCACATTTCATTTGTCGATGGGTGAGATGACAGTCACCTTAGAGGATGTGTACAAGATATTGCAGATACCGATCGATCGGGAGTTGGTTCCTTACAACTGAGAGGGAGATAGGGATGCATTGAGATGAGTGTTCTAGGATCCTGGACTGGAGAATAAAGCAGGACATGTGGCCTAGGACACCATGACAGTAATATGCGTAGCTCTACCAATGATGCTAGTGGGAGTGATTAGTGGGTTTCTCTGTTCAAATAGGGCAACATGAGGGTTGGTTGTGGGATGGGGGAGGACGTTGGAGACATTGGTGATTGAGCACACCAGGTTTGCATGGGGGCCATGTCTATTAGCACACTTCTATTATGAGTTGCATTAGTTTTTGTATCATGGATAAATGGTATTGAGATGTGGAGTGACACTATTGTAGGTATGGGCATATGAGCATCTTTCAGTTACACAACCGATACACTTTAGAGGCAGGGGACATGGGCACAATTATGTATATTTGTATGATATGATTAATTCCCAATGGATTGGGAGGCTGGAGTATTGGCATCAAGTGATTGATGAGGTAGATAGTGTGGTATGGAGGCCTTATCGAGATTGTGAGGAGTGGGAGGATGACGTAGTGGAACTGCCATATGTGTTCAAGAGTAGGTATATGATTGGGTGGACACCATATGTTATTGAGTGGTAGTTGATTGATAGAGTATGTAGGCAGTTTGGAAGGATACAACGGATGCCACGTGGCTCAGGGATGTATGCACGAATAGTTAGAGATCAGGCTCATTTAGTTCTGTTACTTTCTTATGACCAGGCAGTGACACAAATGCAAGAGATGGTTCCCATGCCTTGGGATATTTGGGCAGATGTGGAGGACGTAGGGATGGATGCTGAGTATAGTGCATATTGGGCAGAGCATCCATTTCCATGACTGACAGATCCAGGGGAGCCGATAGAGGGCGATGGTGGGGATGGTGGAGGCAGAGGCAGATGACAAAGGCAAGGTGTAGTAGTAGAGAGGAGGGTGGATCAGAGGAGAGATGGAGGAGAGGAGAGGTAAGCTCATGTAGTCAGGGGTAGAGGTGGATTGCCTTTATAGGTGCCAGCAGCAAAGGTTCCCAAACAGGTACAAGGATAGGGATAAGGACAGGGATAGGGACAACCACAGGAGCAACCACATGGATAGGGGGAAGAGGGAGGAGAGGAGGATTAGATACTATCCTTGAGAGAGATCTGCTAGGGATAGGAAGATGAGATCCAGGATCTGGAGCGAGATGGGGCTAGGCTCAGGAGACAGGTGAGGGACATTGAGCGGGAGAGAGATCAGGCTATTAAGTGCTACACAAAGGCTGAGACAAAACTGAGGGTAGGAAGGTAGGAAACAGAGGACATAAGGGATGAATACACCTATGTTCTACAGGCAAGGGAGGAGATATCCTACTTGAGAGACCTATATTATGGAGTTATGCCACTCGATTAGTGGGTTAGGAGCTTTCGAAGACCATCACGGACTATGACGACCACTGAAGGGAGGGATAGGAGACATGCGTCTAGTGATGGGGTCATGGATCCTCCACCACCACCAGATAGAGGGGGTAGGAGAGATGATCCTGGGGTAGGGACTTCTAGGGCTCAGACTTCATCGAGGTCAGCTGGCTCAGAGGGAGGGAGTTCATCATAGCCTTAGAGGGCTCCCTATGTATCAGTGTTTGTATGATGATGTAGACACCTTTGGGTGATTTTGTAGCCATATGTATTTTTGACATCATTGTATCATGACACTTATGATTTTGTTATATATATGAGATGATTCATCCTTGCGGTAGCTATATGCATGTGTACATTTGTGATGTTGCTTCTATGTGATGTATGTTTCTATATGCTGCAATTTATGATATGGATGCAAATATGTACATGATGAAATGTAATGTTTTTGTTCTTTTATGTTTTGATATGTTATGCAAATGTGAATGTAAATGTATGAAATGTAGATGAATATGATAATGCAAATAACTATTTACATGATGAAAATTTAAAACGTGCTAGCATGTGTTGTGTGCAGGATATGGTGTAACTGTGATATCTATATGTATGAAATGCTAATATGTGATAATGCAGATACAATCTACATGAAATGTATATATTTTTGGCATGTCATTATACTCAGTCATGTGAAAGCGGGAATCACAAACTCAAGAAGTACGATGGAGGTCAATCAAGAATGGGGGATGGAAGGTAGAAGATATGGAAGTGAAAGAGCTTCTTGTGCTTTATCATCATTGAGCTTTATTATGGCAAATAGGTTATGACAATCTAGATATAGGTTCGACCCAAAAATTCATTGTACCCATTTGCATGGAGGTCAGACACTCGTAAACAAGGAATGCCCTAGTTCATACTAGACTCGTAGTGTCCTCATATCCTTGGACAAGTCATAGCATTACTAAGAGACAATCCACATACAACAAAACAATAAGTGAACATATCCCATACTCGCCTTTCTAGTCAAAGACATCCTGGAGATACAATATCTAGTCAGAGACATCCCAAAAAAGATAAAATACATGTCACCAAAAGATGAAATCAAAAGAAAACTAAGACTCGAGACCAACATCCACTATAGTCCTCAAGTTTTTTAGTGTCTCTTGTCACTTGTATAAGTCTAGTTGATTGTGGTCACAATGTTTACTTTCACAAAAGGATAGATAGCACTGAACCATAATGTTGTTTGAGTTTGCTGAAAGATTTGATTTGTTGAAGCCCATTGTTGCTTGTGTCTTATTTGAAACTGACCGAATCTATGAAACTGATACTTTATTGCGGAGAAGACAAAAATTTATTGTAGATCTGTGATGCAAGTGTTGCTTTATTGTGAATTGTGCACGGAGAGACTGAAGAAAACTGGAAGAAATTGTACTCCTCAGAATGTGTGAAGCTCTTAGTTCCACACCCATCACTAGACTTAGGATTTGCCTTAGCCACAGATAGCAGTGGAAGGGGTGAAAAGGAAATATTATTATGAATGGCTAACCAATCTTGGGTAGATCAATGACAAGCCACGATGGGAATGGGTAAGTTTATTATGAATGGATAGGTTGTGAGTGTGTGAAAAGTGAAAGGATGAGCTTGAATCCTGAAGGAGGGAGGAGCAATGTCTCTACACATGGTGCTAGTAACCTAGTTTTCACCATGGTACTTGCCCAAGGCACCACCGAAGTGGTTTTCACCATTGGACGAATTTATTTCTCTTTACTTTTTTTTATTTTTTCAAAAAAAAAATTTGTGTCACAAGGTGCATGTCTGCTAGGTTTTCACCAAGTAACAATTTTTTTATTTTTATGATTTTTTTGTATTTTTGATATTTTTATAAATATTTTTTTGATATTAGAATACTTTGAAAAGCTATGTGTAAAACCTACGAAGGTGCATGTTATTGATCAGATCTTCCAAAGATTCTCCATTTGGTGTTGAGAGTTGATATGCACTGGATCCATAGACTACTGTGATGATGTAAGGACCAAGCCAATTTGGTTCGAACTTGCCCTTATTTTCTCTATCTTGCTGATTTTTAGGATTTTCTTTGAGCACTAGGTCACCCACCTCTAATGTGTGAGGATTTACCTTATGATTGTAGTTGTGTCATTCCTTGACTGAATGATATGTTTCTCCCTTGATTTTCTTCCTTGATGAAGGAACTAAGATAGAATTACTAGCGTGTGGAATATACAGGCCCATATGCATGTCACCTAAAGAAGTTTGGGCATCCCTGATAACAAAGTCCCTTGAGGAAACTCCATTAAAGGTCCATGATGTATCGCCAAAAGGGAATGAATGTGTGGAACAAGTGGATGAGTTATGAAGGCTTATTATTATGAAAAGAAGTGAAAGTATCATGACATGATAGAGACTTAGGATCAACAAGTATGCCTTTTGACTTAAAATTTTAGAACTTTTTCCCCTAGTTATTTTGATATTAGGGGAGATCATACCTTTCTCTTTTTCTTTCATAGGATTTTTATCTTTGACATTGATTTTTGTAGAGTCCAATAACTTTTGATTTTGATTTGGACTAAAGGACTTTTTTTTAATTTTTGACTTAAATTCTTCTTTTCAAAGCTTGATTTTTGATCCCTAATAAGTAAGGGATTTTGTGATTCTTGTTGATCCAAGTCTGGTAGAGGAGTGGAAATGGAATGAGCGGATGAAATGGTAAAGTTATTTGAGTTCTCAAGATGGCTGACAATACACTCAATAGATTCTTCACTCAAACCACTCTTAGGACTATTGATATCAAGAGCTGCTTGCACCACTAGAGGATATTTGCATTCAGACTTAGTAACCACAACACTAGGTGGTTCACATCCAATTCCTTGATATTATAAATTCTTTGTAAGTTGTTCCTACATACTGAATACCATAGGAGATAGTGGGAGTTGATCAACATGAAAGATATATTCACCACATCCCATGTCCTTAATCTTGAAATTTTCTTTGATCTCTGCTTGTTTTGATGTAGAAGCTTTCAAAGATTCTGGATCAACATATGTTGATGAAGGAACAACCTCTCAATTGATTGGGATTGTTATTTCTGATCTAGGTCGTAGATTGTTGCAATATATAAATGGGATTTCATCAACTTTGATGGTAACTTCAACTCCATTGTGTGGGAACTTGATACATCGATGATATGTTGAGGGAACAAATCACATTTCTTGAATCCATGGGTGTCCCAAGAGTATGTTGTATGTGAGATCTAGATCAAGGACTTGACAAACCACATCCTTCGTAATTGGTCCAACTCTGAGAGGTAAGGTGACTATGCCTTTAGATGAACGCTCTTCACCATCATATGCCTTAATGGTAATTTTGTTTGTAGCACTCATAGCCTTTTCAGAATATCCCAATTTCTTAAGAGTATTCAAAGTACATTTATTGAGACCGAATCCTCCATCTACCAGGACTCGTTTTATTCGATGTTTGTGCAGGAAGGCTTCAATGTGTAAAGGTACATTATGTGGTTGGATTATAGAGGCGTTGTCAAATTCGGTGAATGTAAGGGAATGTGGAATGGAAAGGTATCCCATGATGGCTTGAAACTGGTCCATGTTCAGATCAGCGGGTACAAAGGTTTCTCTTAGGACTTTATCAAGTATGGATTTATATGGCTTTATGTGAAGGAGAGATACGCAACTATTCTAGGATTGAGATAAGCGCGGGTGTCTTCCCTAATTGTTCATTTAAATCATACTTGAATTTGGTCGATGAGGAAATGGTGGTTTTAGCTAGAGCACCTTGCAAGGTGACCTTACCTCGATGAGTTGTGACATTACATTCAGAGGTAGATTTAGAACAAGTTCCAATGCCTTTTAGGACAACTTTGTCTCTTTGAGTAGAACGTTCAGGCATTTTGTCCTTTATGATAATAGTAGAAACATAGTTGTCCATTGAAATGAGATTAATAGTTAAATAATAATCATATGACACTTTGGTATAGTTAGTTTTCTCATTTGTGGCTTTGGATTTTCCCTTGTAAAGTTTAGGGAATGGTTCCTTAAACATTTCATGTTCTTGATTGGATGTATGTCCTTCGATCTCAATATCGCCTCTATCAATAAGATCATGTATAATGTTCTTCAAGCGATGGTAATTTCTTGTTTTATGTCCCTTGCTCTTGTGATATTTGCAATACTCATCATCTTTCCACCAATTTGGTTTGACCTTTGGCTCATATGGAGGATTGTCTGGAATTGTTATTATCTTGTTTTCCACTAGCTTCCTAAAGGCTGTCTCAAGTGGTTCTCCTAATGGGGTGTATTTCCTTCATGGTTTTGAAGTTGCTTGAGTATTTACTTGGTTTCTTATAGAAGAACTTGATCCCGAAAGAATGATTTTTGGTCTCACTATGTTAGCATCAACAACGCCATCATTTACTGTGTTCTTGTTCTTGTTCCAAAATCGTGGCTTGTCCTTTCCTTTAAAATCCTCTTTATTTTCTTTGAATATCTTGATGATTCCTTTCTCAATTAAGACCTTCTTTGTTGCTAAGCCTTTCTCAATGACGTCCTTGAAAGTGGACAAACAAGCGCTCCTTAAGTCATAACCAATTTCTCTGTTGACATTCTGTGTAAACATCTCTACCATTTGTTTTTGTGGAATTTTGCAAGAGCATTTGCTGGCTAAATTCCTCCATCTTTGTAAGAATGATGAAAATGACTCCCCATCTTTTTGTTTGGTATTGCACAAAGTGGTAACTAATATATCTGTCTCTATGTTATATGAGAAATGTTGTATGGAAGCTTATGCTAGATCACCCCATGACTTAATTTCAGGTGGAAGTTGGGAGAACCATTCCATAGCTTGTTCACCTAAGCTTTGTGGGACCAATCTCATCAAGTATGTTTCTTCTGCTGCTACCTCAATGCAAGATATGAAAAATTGTCTTATATGTGCCTTAGGGTCCCCTTTGCCTCTGTATTTATGAAACTTTGGTGTTACAAAGTGTGTAGGAAATGGAGGCATTGGAATGCTTTTATCAAATGGACAGGGACATATATCTCTCATTGTGTAAGCTAGTTTTGGTGTATTGATGTCCTCCATCTTCTTTTGTAAATACTTTATCTATTGTTCCAAATTGTTTTTGGGTGGAGACTGACTTCTTGGACCATATCCCATGCCTGAGCCATCGGGTGGAGGAGGATACTACATATATGGATGGTATTGATCGTAAACATGCTCGTATGGAGGAGGTCTATAATGATAATGCATGTAGGGACCACTTGATATAGGGTCATAAGGCATGTCATGAGTTTTCTCTTGTGTATTGCCCCCAAATTTGACATGGGGCTTTCTTGTGTCCAAATTTTGAGTATGCCTCTGAATATCCAATTTCTTTTAAGGTTGGTCCTTAGCATTGGTATGAAATTGAGTGTATTTATCTACATAAGATTTCCATAAAGGTCTATGTAGACAGAGTTGTTCATGAGATGTTCTTTCATGAGTATCATAAGATTTACCATGTGTATTGGGGATCTCAAGTTTTTGAAACAAGGATGAGGGTGACTTAGGCACGAAACATGGTCCTCTAGTACCTCCACTATTAGGTCTCCTTTGATCCATATTGAGTTGACTTTCTTGAGTAGGTCGATTTTCCACTATTTGGGACATGTCAAAATCATGAGGTATTTTAGCTCCACTTTGTGCCATCACTTTTAGGAAATATTGTCTATCTCTTCTCATGATCTCTTCAAACAATTTATTAAAATGGGGATCCATGATAGAGTCTTCCACTTCTGCTGAATTTACTGAAATATTGTCCACATTGTCATTTTGTGCATCATTGTTGTTTGTATCATCCTTGTTCTCAACATTTTGAATGTTTCTATAGATGTACATGTTAGGTAAAGTGGTATGATCAGAATTGAAAAAGATATTGTTGTCGTACTCATAGCCACTCATGTTTGTAGAATCTTGAGCCTCTTTAGCTTCCCTCCTAGATTTTTGGGAATGGGTTTCAACCATGAACTAGGTCTTGACCAAGATGTGTGAGACTAGATGAAAATGGAAAGAGTATGGAAGACCAAGAGTTGGGTGGAATGTAAATGAATCTGAGGTGTACTTGCAATATCCAAAGTGTAAGACCGAGTATGTATGTAGTAGAGTAGGTGTGACTTCCAAAGAGATGATAGATCTCTTGATGAGGTAAGTTGACCTTGACTCTAAGTAAGACCAAATGAGACCCAAAGGTGATAGACCTTGGTGAGGGACCACTTAGAAAAATGTTGTTGTATGTATTGTGTTGAAAAAGTAAGACGAGGACAAGCAAGTGACCTTTTGACTCAAGTTTAGACAAATGTGAATTTATTGCAAGGTGTAAAGCAATGATAAACTTTGTGAGACCCAAAAATAGGTTGAATGCTAGATGAAAACCCAGAAAAATAATCTAGGAAGCTCAATAATTCTGAAACTGATTGCTCTTGTTTGTTGGGCTGTAAATTTTCCCATACTGAACACAAACATGCCTGTATACTTCACATATGTGGTTACCCAAAACAAACTTGACTAGATGCTGCACAGACATGTTTCTGAGAATTTTGTGATTGCAATTTGCTATGATAACACATACGCGTTTATGTCCTACATAGATGCGGTTACAAGAGACAAACATGTTTCTGTTAGACACAGACGCATTTCCAAAATCTGAGTGCAATTTTTTCAATTTGTAAAGTTGTTGTGACCAAATCTAAATTTTTGACCATTTTTTGTGATAAGAGGACACAATATTGATGAGGACTCAATGTTTGCAGGTGTTTAGACTTAAAATGACTCAAAAGAAAAGTGTGTTATTTGATGTAAAAATGTTTTGCATACACTTAAAGACACAAAAGACACAATGTTTTGATGTTTTATCTTGAATGTTTGAATGTTTAAAAGAAGACAAGCACAATTCCTATGGTTGGCCAGTACAATAGTTGTTGATCCCACATAGGGTTTCCCCTGAGGCTACGCTATTCAAAGCGGATACTTAGATGCTTGACCCCACTGGCTCCACCCTCGACACTCACTTCTCTGGGGCAACCAAGCACCAGTCCCCATGAAAAATCCCCATGGTGAACTTTGTATCTCTACTAAAAACCGTATGTGTGTGGGCCACTCTAGAAGTTCGACCTCTTGCCCCAACAACTAGAAGGATTTTGGCTTTCTAAAACAAAAAGGTGCTAGTAAGGGCATCCACTCATGTGGCCATACATGTAACACTTTTAGATCTATAAATACAAAAGGCTCCCAATCGGTAGGGGTTACACCCTACTATTGATCAAATAAATTTGATCAAACAGGTTTATGGGGAGACATAGTGTCGGTATGAACTAATCAACACACGTTACCCATGGCTTTCACCATGGATACAGTTATTTATAGTGGTTTGGAAGAGGTGGGTTTTCCTCGCTACCACTTGGGTCATTCCCTCCTCACTAGTAGTCCTAGTGGCCACACAGGGAGGCAGGCCCTCTAAAGATTAAACACAAAGAGCCTATTTCTCAAGACACAAAAGACACTGGTTCAATTTTAGTGCACGAATTGAAGTGTTTGCTAATCTATGAAAACAAGGCACACAATGAAAATCAAAAGAAAATCCTTGCCAAGATCCTGCAACAAAGATTTGTTAGTAGTTTGGGTTATTTCAAATGTTTACCCCTTCCTGCAAGCAAACAATTTAGGTAAATTTTAGATCCAAAAGACGTCGTGAAATAGGGGCCTTCGACAATGCGATTCATTTCAAAGACAAGATGCACCAATTGGTTAGCTAGATCACAAGATATTAGCTCGAATAAACCAGATCTGAAATAAAAAATGACGAAATGAAACCCTAAATGATGAAACAAAAATAAAAAACTGCAAAACCGAACACATACGTGATTATGCTCTACACAGACGCGGTTCTGCAACACAAATGCGGTTCTGGACCCCACAGACGCGATTCTACAACATAGATGCAATTCTATTTCATAGACATGATTAAATCACCCACAAACACGCCTATAATGAAAACTTGCAATCTAAAAAATGCAAATATTGTCGGAGACACATACACGATTCAAGGGTGTGCAAACACGAAAGAAAAATGAAAACGCGATTCCAAAAGGTGTAGATGTGAGAAGTCAAAATGTTGTCAGAAAACGTCAGATCTGCAACTTCAAAAACACAAAATCTGCAACAAAAGATGTTAAATGCAAAAGGGCTCGAGTCCCACTGGGCATGCCAAAATGTTTATGGTGAAAAGTGAATAATGGAAACAACAATATTGAAAGACTAAATGAATTCAACCACAAAATCCTAACCTAACAACAACAAAGATCCACCATAACATATGAAGATTACCTAAGACAATGCAAATCAACAAAATCACAAAGATTATACCATCACATGTCCACTAGGGTTTGAATCTCCATTCTTCTTATCTCCATTGATCTTGCTTAATATATTCGCTCTCAGATTTTGTATGTGCACAAGAGCTCAACAAAGAACTGAAATGTGGTTGCAAATATGCTTGTTTGCATAAGAAAGTTTGAATACATAGGAGGATTGATAATGAAAGAAGCATCCTCTTATATAGAGGACACTATAGAAAAATGAAGGGATAATATTAAGAAGTGTAAAAGATAGATGGTCGGCTAGGATTGGAGGGTAGGTAGAGGAAACTAGAAAATAATGAGGGTAGGTAGTGTAGGAATTAAGAGATGAATGACATGTGTCATAGGTAGAAAAGGGTAATGAATTAATTAAATAAATAAAGATTCACTTAATTAATAGAGGAAATGGGATCAATTAAATAAATAAAAATATTTATTTAATTTACGAAAAGGATAATTTAAATGAATAAATGTATTTATTTAAATAAGGAAAGACTTAGAAGAGGATAAATAAATTAATTAAATAAATAAAGATTTATTCAATTAATAGAAGAATTAGGCTAAAATAATTAAATAAATAAAAATATTTATTTAATTAGATGGGAGAATTTTAGGTGTCTACAGTATGAATGGTGCAAAATCTTGGAAGATTGCTATAGAAGAAGAAATGGTATCTTTGAAAAAGAATGATACGTGGTATCTTGTACCATTGCCTAAAGGACGAAAACATGTTGGTTACAAATGGGTGTTTTGAAAAAAGATTGGTTCAAATGGAAGCATTCAAAAGTATAAAAGCAAGGTTGGTTGCAGAAGGCTACTCTCAGGTTGAGGATGTTGATTATGGTGAGATATTTTCTCTTGTTGCAAAAATGATATCCATTATATTTTTTATTTCTATTACCGCTGCTTATGATTTAGAGGCTAAGAAAATGGATGTGAAAACTGATTTTCTTCATGGTGATTTGGAGGAAGATATTTATATGACACAACTAGAGCACTATGTGGTTAAAGGTAAAAGTAATTTGGTCTATAAATTAAAGAAATCTTTGTATGGCCTCAAACAAAGTCCTAGGATGTGGTACTAGAAATTTGATACATATGTATTGAGTTTGGGATTTGAGCGTTCTAAATTAGATCACCATGTTTATTATAAATCTAATGGTGATCATTTCTTGTACATTGCATTATATGTTGATGATATGTTATTCATTGGTAAATGGGAAGGTATGATTTTAGAACTAAAGTCTCAGCTCGCTGCTAAATTTGAAATAAAATTTCTTGGTGTAGCAAAGCACATTCTTGGGATGGAAATTATAAGAGATAGAGTGAATAGAAAGCTATGGCTAGGCCAGAGTAAGTATGTAAATTCAATTTTGTGGAGGTTCAACATACAGGATTGTAGACCATTGTGTGTTCCTTTTACAGTTGGAATGAAATTATCTATTGCAGATTGTCCTACATACCCATCAGAGATGGAAGACATAAGCAAAGTGCCTTACCAGAGTGTAGTTGGAAGTTTGATGTATGCTATGGTCTGCACTAGACCAGACATTGCCCAAGGAGTGGGAGTTCTTTTGAGATATATGTCTAATCCTGGTAGAGTTCATTAGGATATAGTCAAAAGAGTCTTCAGAGATTTGAAGGGCACCTTAGAGTATTCTTTGTGTTATCATGGTAATTTGGTATGAGACATGACTTCCCTTGATATTCATGGTTATGTGGATTCAAAATGGGTAGGTGATACTGATAGCAGAAGATCCACCAGTGCTTATGTGTTTACTTTATTTGGTGGTGCAATTAGTTGGATGAGTAAGTGACAGGCTTTGGCTGGTTTTGTCATGCCCAAACTTTTGGGCAGAAAACACAATTTTTTTTTTTAACACTTAATTACCCGTGACCTATGTTTAATTAGATGTGATGACTTACAAAGTTGTACTAAATGAAATCTTAATTGATATTAGAATGAGTTTCTAACATGAGCGATGGATTAAAATTTAACTAGAAGTCTTAGGTTTCAATTTTGACTCTTAAGCGATAGAATTAGATTTTTCTTTTACGTAACAGTTGCAATAACTCCTATTATCAAAGTAGAATAAATTAATTTTATAAGGACAATATCCTTTTAGATATTAAATAAATTCGCTCAAAAGCCCCTTCAATTTTAATTATATTTTATAATATTTAAATAGCCCAATTTCCACTAAATGACATTAATAAAATTTCTTGAACTAATATCAATTATTTCTCTAAGTAAAGGAGTATCAAGTTTTCCCAAATCATTGATAATTTAATCTTTTTTTTTTTATAACTTAAATAATTCTAGAATCCGTTTAATCAATATTAATACAAATTCAATGTATTAATATTATTTAATTGAGCAATTAAAATCAAAGTGTCAAGTGACATTATGTTAGGTAAATTATTTATTAAAAGGTTCCACTTGGGTTAAATAAATACATAAGATCAAGTCCATTATCTTATTTTAAAATATTATATTATCCCACTACAATACCCCCTTACAGACAAATAGTCATCTAATAACCTTCATTAAATTATTCCAACTAATGTATACCATTAGAATTTCCAAAATGTATATATACCATTAAAATTCCTAAAATATATTTATATAATTTAATTCAAGTTGATATGAATTCCTCCCTAAGAAATGTTTCAAAGCCTCATATTATTTTAAAACCTCCTAAATTAATAAATGAATTTATTAATTCATTCTAATTATTCTTTATTTGAAATGGGGCATCACCCATTTAAATTCTTTCTTTAATATAAAGCCCTATTCAAAATTTTATTCTATTTGAGTTAACCCTATTTAGGATTTTCCCTTTTTTTAAAATAAGATCTAATCTCTTCTATTTTCTTTTGTTTTTATCAACCCCCTAACCCTAGGTCAGATTAGGGTTCCACCATGAAATATTTTCATGGTGGATGAATTTTTTTTGATGTTGCAGGTATGAGAAACGGTGGAGAGGATGCACACAGATGGGTCCATGCCATGGTGGTGGAGGTCACACCATGGCGGAGGAGGCGACGGTTCGAAGTTGAGACAGAGCTCACGGGGGTTTGAAGGAGGGGGGGGGACGGCTAGGCGGCCGTAGCACCACCAGTGGGTTGCAGCCCACTGTAGGGGTCGTGGTCCACTTGGTGGCCGTGGCCCACATAGTGGTGTGACCCACTGTGGGGGTTGCGGACCACCCAGTGGCCGTGGCCCACGGTTTCCACCCGCCAATACCCTCATTTGCAATTTTTTATTTTATTTAATATATTATTTTATTTTTTTTATAAAACAACACACACATATATATATGTATGTATGTGTATATATAAATAAATATATGTGTACATTGACCAGAAGGGATATGAGTATATATATATATATATATATATATATATATATATATATATATATATATATATATATATATATATATATATATATATATATATATATATATATATAATGTTTTAAAGTAATCCATTCTTTTAATACAAAATACAAAATATTACCATATACTTGCATAGATTTAAATAATCCCCCCCCTTTTTTTAGAATATTAAATGTTACAAATATATCTGTTCAGATTTAATTAATCTATCATTTTTATCAGTATACTAAATGTTATAATTATTTCTGTATAGTTTTAAACAATCTATCATTTTACTCAAAATAATGAATGCATGTAAAAATCCTGATTTAAATGCAAATAAAATTCTTTTTTTTTTTTTTTGACTAGATGCAACACATATCTTATTAAATTTCCCTTTAACAACAGATTAGATTGGTGCCATATAATAGGTATTTAGAATGTAAAACATAGATGTATTTAAATGTTTAAATTTGCACTATTAGTTTCTCTTACACTAACATAGGATAGGTATGATAAATAAACAAAATGTCCTTCTTTTGTTATTTTATTTCTCTACTTAAATAAGGATGCATAAATTTAAAATATCCTTCTAACTGTGTATTATCAGATTATAGAGCTTAACCAAAAATAATCTTTTTTAACAACTGCAACTATATATATATATAAACATTTCTATTTGAACAATAAAGAAACAAATGGAAATTTAAAAGGAGATTTAAACTAACACTTTAAAGTATTTTTCCTACATTTCTTTTTAAAACTATAGACAAGATTAACTTTTCCTTTTTATTTGTAACTCCTTTTCTAACACTTATTTTTGCAGAATAAAAAAAACTAGAATGAAACTACCAAAATATGCATACATTTTATTAAGAAATAAAATAGAAAACAAATCTCTTTCCATCTCTTTTAAAAAAAATAAATACAATGAAATAACTCAAGCCTTTAAATACATCTTTATTCCTTGTAATGAACTAATCAAATAAATATGTTTATTACATCATGATTTCCTTCACTAAAATAGGAAGATTACAAAATCAAACCTCTCATTTCTACTCAATGAGAGCTTGCCCAAATACATTTATTTTATTTCAACTTAATACAAATAAAAATAGGATCAATCCATAGCTTCCTTTCCAATCTTTTCCCAAGCAACCTGCAATAAAAATTTGTAGGTTGTGACCATGGAGGCTCACCTCCCAACCTAGGCGTACAAGAAGCCAGCCCCAAGCTAGGAGAACCAAGGCTAGATGGGTTAAACTCAAGCATAAACACATAAGAAAGAGGAAAACACAACACAAACACTCCCATCCCAAGGATGAACAAAGTCACTTAGTGACTATAACTAGCAGGGTGAAGGTGGACCAAATACCTAGAGGAAAAATCTGCAAGTAGAAGAACATAATGCCATTGCAAGGCTACCAAGTAGAATAACCACAAGTTCCAAACTTGTCCCAACAAATCCTTATGTCCCCCAAGGCATACAAGCCAACAAACTCCCCTTATGACCCCCATTGCATAAACAAAACACTATGCAACAAGGGTCCCATAATCCCTTGTGTATCACTCTCTTCCAAAGAGAGCCTCTACACTCTTAGGCCATCAAATTAAAGAAACCTTCACCCAAAGGCCACTCTACCCTCCCAAGGGTGAGTATGGCCTTGAAACACCAAAAACAATAACATTAAATACATGCAATAAAAATTCACAAGGAAGAACTCAACATCTTCCTAAGCTTACTAAGAAAACAACAAACAATCCTTTCAAATTTACAAAATAACATACATGAGGAAGTATTCAACCAACCTTAAAACTGCAAATGGATGAATAAAATTTTGTAGGAGAGCTGCCCAAATCCACTATCTTTTCCTTCACAAGGCTTAGCCAGAACTTCCAAATCCAAAAAAAAAACCAAATTTTCAAGAAAATCCATGTCTCAAAAAATGGAGAGTGGGTGATCAAACTTCTACCCCCAAAACCATTCTCTAAGAAGACACTCCTCACTCTTTCCATTCCTCTTGAGAAGGGTGAGGGATGTTCATAGGTTAGTCTTCCCAACACCTTACAAGCTCTCTAGCCAAGGCACCTCAAAAATGTAAAAGAGAATGGGGAAGAGAAAAGTCACTCATGAGGAAGGTTGTCTAGCCTAGGTAAGATCCTCAAAAGTTGAAATTCGGCCATCTTGAAAAACTCAATTTTTGGAGTGACTAAACAGTCCCTAGGGAGTGGACACATGGCTAAAATTGTCCTTCATCCATAGGTACATCATATGACCCATTAAAAATGCTCCTAACTTGACCTCGGGAGTTAATTTAACCCTTTAGAAACTCACCCAAAGTTTACCTACGGGTCAACCCTAAGTTGACCTTCCTAATGGCTCCCTATCCAAGACTTTCTTGGGACCATACTAGGATATTTGAAAAATGCATTGGTAAAACAATTTCCTTCCAAGGGACATGTCACTGCCAACTCACTTTACAACACGTGTCAAGTGACACCACAAAATTACACATCACTTAAATACACGTGGCAATGTCCCTTTTTTTGGAATTAATAAATTAATTAATTTTTAAATTAAACACACATCCAAGCATAAACATTTACAAATTAAAACACATTTACAAACGAGGTGTTGTCTCTCCAAATAGACAACCCTTGGCTTCAAAAACACACATAGGTTTAGGCTTGATTCTCCGAATAGTTTCCATGGTCACATGGATTAGTTTTCCTGCACATCTCACTTTGCACATTAGTAAACCCCAAATAATCACATTTAATATCAATATATGAAAATAATACAATTCAGACACTTTGCATACAATTTCAATCATAAAGATCAATTTATCATTTATCCAATAAAATCCACATAAAGCAATTTACTCAAAAGGCATCATCATAATCCTCATGAAACTCAGTCATTAATACATCATGCATCCATATTTTATAATATCATAATGAAGTACTATAAATTTTGAGATAGCTGACATACATCATATCAAGATTATCAAATCAGTGGATCATATAGGATCTAAATCCATAACACATCAAAATGTGCACCGCAAGGTAAAATGATTCCATAACCTGCTTCAATTATTTTTCCCACTAATCTATCCTAGCATAAGCTGGTCTAACATAGCCCATCCTATTGAATTATAGCATTTATTAATACTATCAACCATGGTAAACTAAGTTGACCAGAGCTTGATCGGGGAGGGGCTCTACATCCTCCCCCCCTAGAGTTCGACTTGCTCTTGGAAGTCGCATGACTAGGATACAAAATATAACATTTCCCATAATTTCACTAAATTACTCTATATCTTATCTTGCCTACTAGAAAGATACAATACTAAAACCAATTTACTAACACAATAGCTTACTACTTTCATAAGGTATAAATCTTAGCATTTTTTATTACATTTCCCTAAGTTCTACTTTACACATTCCATAATTACTTTAAGTTAATGCACCATCCAAATCATATCAATACAACACATCATCATCTTCCATTATCTAGGTTACACATATTAGTTTACTTATTAAATTTTCTAGGAGTCATATTTTATTAAGGATTTGTTTAAAATATGTTTATCCCCCTGCAATTTTCATCCATTGCATGTTACCAAAGATAATTGAAATCATAACTTACTTTATCCATAGTGAATCTGCTTATTTTACATCAAGGTTCCTTATAAGGGTGTTAATCACATATTTGTTAAACCACCCTAGGTGCATGATTTCTTCCCACATCATAGGGCAACAAGGTGTAATCAAGTCTAGGGTTTTTTTGGTTTTTTTTTAAATCCACCCATAAATAGGGTAGTTTTCTACCTCTAGGGCTAACAATGTTTATACTTCTAGGAACCAACGTTAAGTTACAATAGGTTACACTAATCTCAAACCCAAATATTAAGGTATATACCAATCCCATTCTAAGGGAGTGATGAAAAATGATTATACTTAATTTAGATATCACCCACGCAATCATCTCCATACACATGCCAAATTAACAAGTCTGCAATTATCATCACTTTCACAATCCCTTCACACTTTTGTTATTAATTTTCTTCCTTAGATTAATCACAAAGACTTTTCATTTAAGAGGATATTCCTTCCATTATCTTAACTTGATATAAGAATTTTTATTTATTCCTTGTGCCTAATTTCACTCCTTGCGGTATTCTCCCTTGACACATTATCAGTGGTTCAACGAACATGATAGACATTGCACTAATCACATTACTAGGGCTAGCTATATCAACATTCAAAATGACCACTTGACACTTAAAAATATCAAAGTAAAAGTTACATTTGCTAAGTCCAATCAAAAAGAAGAAAAATGCCGACAATCGAAAAGTATTAAAATTAGCAACATGGCAAGTGCCATAGCTCAAATGAAAAGAAACATAAATTTAGTGGTCCGTCCATCATAAAAAAAAAATATAAAGAAATTACTAGCCCCAAAGTCACGATATACTAATCAAAGAAAGTCGAAACACTATCGAAACAAAACTCAAAACAAGGTGACCATTTTAGCCACACTATAGGGAGTAACCACAACACATCACCCAAGATAGAATGTCCTGAGTGCATTAGGAAGTGATTATTAGACTCTTAAGGTTGTTAGATCGTTTATATTCCTTTATTATTATGAAATATCTTATACACAAGTGATTGCAATTATTTTATAGATCATGTTCCATTTAAACTTCACGTGATTTTTATTACAAGCAACACTTTCTAATATAATCCACTATCCATTTAGGGTTATTATCAACCATAATTATATTCTAACAGGTGATTGCACTAACTCTACCATTCTTCGTCAATTATTCTTAGGTTTCCATTAAATATCTTAATATGTTAAATCTTGGTTCAATGATACGTGGTAACTCATGCATCGACACTTTTATGTCTCTCATACTAGTGGGGTTGATAGTTGGGTACAAAATTGATAATTGTATACTTAGAACCACTTAGGATTCATATAATGCAATCATATCATTTCACTAGGGACTTCATCTGTTCTCTTACCACCTTTTGCTATCTCCTTGTATTTTCATTTCTAATCATCCATTTGTTCCCATCAAGTAGGAGCATGTTTCCAAATTACTAACACTTATGGTTAAGAAAAATTAAGGGTGGAATAATAAAACTTGACAACTAATTCCTACTCCCTACACACTATGACTGTTCTCAATGACACGGAGAATTGACTTATTCTCACCTACTCCACTTATGCAACTATGAAAAACAAGGGGGTGTGCACTCGAGAAGTGACAAGCATAGAAACCAACACCCACCTTTTAATTAAATTTTGATAAAAAAGAAATTATCATTTTCCATATTACTTATTTTATATTTACTTGCTAGCTGATCATGACATATCACAACTTTCGATTACCTTCAATCCAATAAAATCACCTCATTATCATAATATCAAGTTACCCTATTACGACATAACATAAAGGTGTCCAATAACTACCAATGTCTTAAGACCCCCATAATTTCCAAGTTCTCCCTTAGCTAACCATATAATTTGGCTCCTTATCATTGTTCTCATAAAACATTTTACATTGCCAACTAATTCTCATTAAAACTTGGTATTATAATACTGCTATACCATCCTTCCATAAGCCTTATCCAATTGCATGTTGTCGCATCCATACTTAATGCTTCGCATACTTTCACACTTGGGTGTCGTGATTTACAAACCTCTTCCAGTTGTGTCAAGGTAGTTAAATTATGTTCCAAACTGCCCTACATCTAGCTACTAGTCATGATTGGGTTGCACTTTTCTGCTTAGGTTTTGAACGGATATAAGTTAATCATTCCTAGATTATTAGATCATGATTCTTCTACACTCCTTGTACTTTAATAGGGATTTGCATGGTTCCCAAATCATCTCTACTCTTTTCGCCATTTACGTAGTCCTTTCAAGATTATCTTTCCATAAAGGATCTAGTTGTGACTTTGCTTTGCTTGTTTCCCCAATTAGATAGCTACGAAAGAACTTAGGGTTTATTGCAATTACATTTTTTAAGCCAAGAGGTTCATGTCTCCTTTCTTCTTATTTAATTCATCTATAGCATTACTAGAGTTTAATTATCAAAGAGATCATCATTCACCATTTCAGTCCTCATCTTCAAGGCTATCCATCACTAGCTTCTCTGCATTGATACGAGAATTCTCTAACAAATGTTCTCAATAAGCAACCTAGCATGGCCACATGCTTAAGGTACCTATCCATTAGGATAGGTTAATGCTTCTTCTCGAGATTTGTAAGAGTGCCTCTCAACTGTTCTACATTGGTGCCTCAAATGGCGGTCATGGTTTTCAAACCACCATAATTTTGCATAGTTTAAATGTTAACTAGAACTGTCTCTACCTCAATCGACTTATTTATTGTGCCTTCATCTCATGTATATATAGCTTGCTTGACTTGCCATGTCAAGAACATACCCCGACAGATGGTATTGTCTTAGTTACCATTAGAGGTATTCTATTGAAGAATTAACTCCTCATACTTGATTTGATTAGGGAAATTGTTGCATTTAGGTTCCAATTGAATGGCAACCTCATATGTACTAATGATCTAAATTCTGTTATTAAACATCAAAAATATTTTCATATATATATATTGAAAACTTTTTTGTAGCCTTTGGGGTCTTATTATGCCATAACCATTATGACTAATACGTTTCAAATTTTAGGGCTTTTGGTGACCCTTGGAACCCCTTGAATTGATATATGTTGATCCTTTGGTTTAAAAAGATTTTTCACTTATGTTTCACTTCATTATATTCGCAAGTTTACACCTAGGTGCTATACTCCGAAGTCATAGTTCGGTTCAAATATGTTATGAATGTAGCCCATGTTCTCTAGTGTATGAACCTAGGGCTTTGATACCAAAATGTCATGCCCAAACTTTTGGGCAAAAAACACAACAACAATTTTTTTTTTGAACACTTAATTACCTGCAACCTATGTTTAATTAGATTTGACAACTTAACAAGTTGTACTAAAAGAAATCTTAATTGATATTAGAATGGGTTTCTAATGTGAGCAATGGATTAAAATTTAACTAGAAGTCTTAGGTTTCAATTTTAACTCCTAAGCGATAGAATTAGATTTTTCACTTACGTAACAATTAAAATAACTCCTATTATCAAAGCAGAATAAATTAATTTTATAAGGACAATATCCTTTTAGATATTAAATAAATTCGCTCAAAAGCCCCTTCAATTTTAATTATATTTAATAATATTTAAATAGCCCAATTTCCACTAAATGACATTAATAAAATTTCTTGAACTAATATCAATTATTTCTCTAAGTAAAGGAATATCAAGTTTCCCCAAATCATTGATAATTTAATCTCTTTTTTTTTATAACTTAAATAATTCTAGAATCCGTTTAATCAATATTAATACAAATTTAATGTATTAATATTATTTAATTGAGCAATTAAAATTGAAGTGTCAAATGACATTATGTTAATTAAATTATTTATTAAAAGGTTCCACTTAGGTTAAATAAATACATAAGATCAAGTCCATTATCTTATTTTAAAATATTATATTATCCCACTACAATACCCCCTTACAAACAAATAGTCATCTAATAACCTTCATTAAATTATTCCAACTAATGCATACCATTAGAATATCCAAAATGTATATATACCATTAAAATTCCTAAAATATATTTATATAATTTAATTCAAGTTGATATGAATTCCTCCCTAAGAAATGTTTCAAAGCCTCATATTATTTTAAAACCTCCTAAATTAATAAATGAATTAATTCATTCTAATTATTCTTTATTTGAAATGGGGCATCACCCATTTAAATTCTTTCTTTAATATAAAGCCCTATTCAAAATTTTATTCTATTTGAGTTAACCCTATTTAGGATTTTCCCTTTTTTTTAAATGAGATCTAATCTCTTCTATTTTCTTTTGTTTTTATCAACCCCCTAACCCTAGGTCGGATAAGGGTTCCACCATGAAATATTTTCATGGTGGATGAATTTTTTTTGATGTTGCAGGTATGAGAAACGATGGCGAGGATGCATACAGAGGGGGTAGGCGGCGGTTCGAAGTTGTGACAGAGCTCGCAGGGGTTTGAAGAAGGGGCGGGGGGGGGGGGGGGGGATGACAAGGCGGCCGCAGCGCCATGAGTGGGACGCCCCACTGGGTGGGTCGCGGCCCACACAGTAGTGCGACCCACTGCGGGGGTCGCGGACCACCCAGTGGCCGCACCCTCGTTTGCAATTTTTTTTATTTTTTTTAAATGGATATTTTTTTTGTTTATTTTATATATATATATATATATATATATATATATATATATATATATATATATATATATATATTTATAAAATGACATAGTGATACATACATTATATGCTATATATATATATGTGTGGGTGTGTGTGTGTGTGTGTGTGTGTCTAATAAATATATGTGTACATTGACCAGAAGGGATATGAGTATTTCAGGGTATATCCAAGTACTCTTATATATATATATATATATATATATATATATTTTAAAATTAATCCATTCTTTTAATGCAGAATATAAAATATTACCATATACTTGCACAGATTTAAATAATACCCCTTTTTTTTAGAATATTAAATGTTACAAATATATCTGTTCAGATTTAATTAATCTATAATTTTTATCAGTATACTAAATGTTATAATTATTTCTGTACAGTTTTAAACAATCTATCATTTTACTCAAAATAATGAATGCATGTAAAAATCTTGATTTAAATGCAAATGAAATTCTTTTTTTTTTTGACTAGATGCAACACATCTTATTAAATTTGCCTTTAACAACAGATTAGATTGGTGCCATATAATAGGTATTTAGAATGTAAAACATAGATGTATTTAAATGCTTAAATCTGCACTATTAGTTTCTCTTACACTAACCTAGGATAGGTATGATAAATAAACAAAATGTCCATATTTTGTTATTTTATTTCTCTACTTAAATAAGGATGCATAAATTTAAAATATCCTTCTAGCTGTGTATTATTAGATTATAGAGCTTTACCAAAATTAATCTTTTTTAACAACTGCAAATATATATATATATATATATATATATATATATATATATATATATATATATATATATATATATATATATATATATATATATATATATATTTGAACAATAAAGCAGCAAATGGAAATTTAAAAGGAGATTTAAACTAACACTTTAAAGTATTTTTCCTACATTTCTTTTTAAAACTATAGACAATATTAACTTTTCCTTTTTATTTGTAACTACTTTTCTAACACTTATTTTTGCAGAATAAAAAAACCAAAATGTAACTACCAAAATATGCATACATTTTATTAACAAATAAAATAGAAAATAAATTTCTTTCCATGTCTTTTTTTTGAAATAAATACAATGAAATAACTCAAGCCTTTAAATACATCTTTATTCCTTGTAATGAACTAATCAAATAAATATGTTTATTACATCATGATTTCCTTCACTAAAATAGGAAGATTACAAAATCAAACCTCTCATTTCTACTAGACGAGGGCTTGCCCAAATACATTTATTTTCTTGCAACTTAATACAAATAAAAATAGGATCAATCCATAGCTTCCTTTCCAATCTTTTCCCAAGCAACCTACAATAAAAACTTGTAGGTTGTGACCATGGAGGCTCACCTCCCAACCTAGGCGTACAAGAAGCCACCCTCGAGCTAGGAGAACCAAGGCTAAATGGGTTATACTCAAGCATAAATACATAAGCAAGAGGAAAACACAATACAAACACTCCCATCCCAAGGATAAACAAAGTCACTTAGTGACTATAACTGGCGGGGTGAAGGTGGACCAAATACCTAGAAGAGAAATCTGCAAGTAGGAGAACATAATGCCATTGCAAGGCTACCAAGTAGAATAACCACAAGTTCCAAACTTGTCCCAACAAATCCTTATGTCCCCCAAGGCATACAAGCCAACAAACTCCCCTTATGACCCCCATTGCATAAACAAAACACTATGCAACAAGGGTCCCATAATCCCTTGTGTATCACTCTCTTCCAAAGAGAGCCTCTACAATCTTAGGCTGTCAAACAACCTTTCACCCCAAGGCCACTCTACCCTCCCAAGGGTGAGTATGGCCTTGAAACACCCAAAACAATAACATAAATACATGTAATAAAAATTCACAAGGAAGAACTCAACATCTTCCTAAGCTTACTAAGAAAACAACAAACAATCTTTTCAAATTTACAAAATAACATACATGAGGAAGTATTCAACCAACCTTAAAAATACAAATGGGTGAATAAAAGTTTGTAGGAGAGCTGCCCAAATCTACTATCTTTTCCTTCACAAGACTTAGCCAAAACTTTCAAATAAAAAAAAAACAATTTCTCAAGAAAATATATGTCTCCAAAAATGGAGAGTGGGTGATCAAAATTCTCCCCCACAAAACCATTTCCTAAGAAGACACTCCTCACTCTTTCCAATCATCTTGGGAAGGGTGAGTGATGTTCATAGGTTGGTCTTCCCAACACCTTACAAGCTCTCTAGCCAAGGCACCTCAAAAAGGTAAAAGAGAATGGGGAAGAGAAAATTCACTCATGAGGAAGGTTGTCTAACCTAGGTAAGATCCTCAAAAGTTGAAATTCGGCTATCTTGAAAAACTCAACTTTTGGGGTGACAAAATAGTCCCCAGGGAGTGGACACATGGCTAAAATTGGCTTTCATCCATAGGTACATCATATGGCCCATTAAAAATGCCCCTAACTTGACCTTAGGAGTTAGTTTAACCATCTAGAAACTCACCCAAAGTTTGCCTACGGGTCAACCCTGAGTTGACCTTCCTAATGGCTCCCTATCCAAGACTTTCTTGGGACCATACTAGAATATTTGAAAAATTCATTGGTAAAACAATTTCTTTCCAAGGGACATGTCACTGCCAACTCACTTTACAACACATGTGTCAAGTGACACCACAAAATTACACAATAGTTAAATACACATGGTAATGTCCCTTTTTCTTTGGAATTAATAAATTAATTAATTTTTAAATTAAACACTCATCCAAGCATAAACATGTACAAATTAAAATACATTTACAAACGTTGTGTTGTCTCTCCAAATAGACAACCCTTGGCTTCACAAATGCACATAGGTTTAGGCTTGATTCTCCGAATAGTTTCCATGGTCACATGGATTAGTTTTCCTGCACATCTCACTTTGCATGTTAGTAACCCCAAATAATCACATTTAATATCAACATATGAAAAGAATACAATTCAGACACTTTGCATACAATTTCAATCATAATGATCAATTTATCATTTATCCAATAAAATCCACATAAAGCAATTTACTCAAAAGGCATCATCATAATCCTCATGAAGCTCAATCATTAATAGGACATGCATCCATGTTTTCTAATATCATAATGAAGTACTGCAAATTCTGAGATAGCTGACATACGTCATATCAAGATTATCAAGTCAGTGGATCATATAGGATCTAAATCCACAACACATCAAAATGTGCATCACAAAGTAAAATGATTCCATAACCTGGTTCAATTATTTTTCCCACTAATCTATCCAAGCATAAGCTGGTCTAACATAGTCCATCCTATTGAATTATAGCATTTATTAATACAGTCAACCATGGTCAACTAAGTTAACCAGAGCTTGATCGGGGAGGGGCTCTACAGGTTTGTCCACTTCAGAAGCAGAGTATATGGTAGCTACTCATGCTTGTAAAGAAGCCATTTGGTTTGAGAGACTGTGTTCAGATATTGGAATAAAACAAGGAGCGGTGATAGTTTATTGTGACAGTCAAAGTGCGATATGCCTATCTAAGAACCCAACATTTCATGCCAAGACCAATCACATTGTTGTTCAGTATCATTTTGTTTGAGACATGGTCAAAGATGGCAGGGTGAAGCTGGTTAAGGTGAAGACATTGATGAATGTTATAGATTCTTTAACTAAGGTTGTGAGCACAAAGAAGTTCAGATGGTGTTTGGATTCTATGGGCCTCATGGACCCTAGCAATTAATTTATTGTGTTGATACTATCTTTTCTCTTGCAAGGTGTTCTACAAGTGGGAGAATGTTGGGAAAATTGTGTCTCAACCATGCATTTAAATGAGGTTGTTGGCAGCAAAGCAGCAGGAAAACTGAGAGGGGGGGTGAATCAGTTTTCACTAAACTCTAGCAAATTAACCTTAGTTATAGATCTGATCATGGACAACAATAACAAAAACAATCATCACACATAACACAAAGATTTTTGACGTGGAAAACCCGGTTAAGGGAAAAAGCAAGGTAAGAACCTACCCACAATAAGATGGTACTTTGTAGTAGTATGTGTAAATATTACAATGGGGAATGCATATGCATTCCGACACACTGCCTATATCTCATTGCTCAAATACAAGAAAGGCTACAACTCTAAGGAAGGCTCACTGCCTTACAAAGATCAGACAACAATCCAAATTATATGAACTGAAATAATATCATCTCCAAATGCCTGATTACAATTCCGGTTAAGGACACTATTTGCATAATAAATCTTTTCTTCTCTTCCACACTTTTGAATGATAGATTCACTTGTTTGCACATACAATGCTCTCTCAAATCATAAAACACTCATAGACACACACCTAACACGATTACAACACTTATTTATACAAATCATCAACCTAAACCCTTAAGGTCAGCTCAACACATAAAACCTAGTTACAAAATTACATCACATGATACATAAATCCATAAATGGACCAATACAATGTTAGCAAGGACATATCATGGACCTAAATCAAATCCTCAAACACGCTACACCACCAAATAATTTGCCAAGCTCATTCGCAACACGCTACACCTCCGAATATGTCGCATAACACAAAGAATACCACTAGACCAATAAGATCTTGAATAACATGCACCACGATCAACACAGACCACCAAAATGCATAGCACACAATCAAAGAACATCAACAAGCAACACAAATTCCACCGCAATCACCGTAACAACTCAGATAACAAGATTCATCATTATTGCATCATCGAAGCTCAAGAACACCAACTAACAAATTGAAAGATATGCTTGAAAAGTTCCAAATCATGAACTACCTGATTACAAGACACACATGAACATCCCAAACACTCTCCAAAATCTCCAACTCAATATATAATCATTCCAGAGCAATATGGATCAAATACTAGCCAGAGTTGTAGTATTTCTGCAACACATAACACTGAAAAACCAGTCCACATACCAAACCACATAAATCAATTAGATCACCTCATATCATCATGAAACTCATACTGAATCAACTAGAGATAAGTATCTCAAAACCCATTAAACTGCATCAACACACCTGCAATAGATCACCTGAACAAATCTCTGCAGCAAACCAATTCTCTGCAACACATGAATATATTGACATCAATGACAACAACACATTCCAAAAACTCTAATATCCAATAGAGGTTACTATTTATAGTAAGTTTTCATTTGAGAACTAAATGATGCGAAATTCTCCCTGAATCTTTTGGTTGGCTAGTTAAGCATTTGATAAAGTTTCATCATAAAATCACAATTAGTTTTGAAGACATTAAAGTTTCCGTTTTGGAGGGGTGCGATGCAAGGTTTAAACTTCATTTTGAGGACTTTAGACCCTCTGAAATGCTCTAAAAAGTGGGCATAACTGACATATCGGGTTACAAGGTGATAGATCATTTCACGAGCTTTCTGACGCTACAAACGATTCGTCAATCAGACAAACGGTTCACAAGTTACGGCCTCCAGAAGTTTGTACTCCTAAAATAAGAAATATAAAATGCATTGGAGAAATAAATGAGTTGTAAAAGGGAGTGGCACATGTTTATGTGTGTTTTGACACATCATAGGGCATCTAGATTGGAGATAAGGTCAGGTATACTTTATTGGGTGGTTTTAGCCCATGGTTTTGTAATACCGTTTGATGGTTTCTTGTATTTTATGTCCTATACACGAGGTGCGTGAGATAGAGGTTGTGTGTAAGAGTCTTATGGCTATTGAGTTACCTCTGAATCTCTGATTAGTGGTACTCATGTAAAGATATTTCTCTACAAGTATATTGTAATCTATTTTTGATTACTGAATAATATATTGGGTGACTTTTTGAGTGTGGGGTTTTTCTCCCGAAAGGGTTTTCCCGACGTAAATCACTGTGTTGTGGTATGAATGTTATTATGCCTATTTTTGTTAAGTTTATGTAACTGTTGTAATGATCTATAAAATTCTTTGCATTACTCTCCTCTGAAGGTTAGTGTAGGAAGTTGTTGCGCTACTTAACTTCCTTACAAAAAGCACACACATTAGTAGTATTGATTCATGCTAAGTACTCCAAAATGAATTCATGCAAATATACTAAATGGAATATGCATATAAACTTAGCCTATTCAATCAACTACATGCAAACCTCAAAATGATAAGTATGTTGATATGTTAGGGGAGGAGATGTGGTTCATTGATCCAACAATATGATGGTGTGACAATGGTGATTGAGTGATGAAATGGACAACATAATGATAACATATGAAGAGATGATGAAAATGAGATAAGAGGCCTCAATTTATAGATTTTTCGTGAGAAAAATTAATGGAAAAGATTCAATGCCAAATGGATGGTTAGAATTGAATGGGATTGTGAGCCTAGATATGGAGGCTTAGCCTTGTGAAAAGTGCCACAAGGAAAAGTGATGTGTAAGGGCAAAGTGTTCTCACACATGTGTAAACACACATTGGGAGGATAATAAAAGACACATGTCTATGACATGTGTAAGAGATAGGTTGACTAGTGAAAGTTACATGTCTATGTCATGTGTAAGAGGTAGGGTGGCTATGATGTGACCTTTCATATGCACACATGTGAGAAAGAGGAGGGTAGGGACACTTGTCACATGGTGACAAGTTTAGATCTTGATCCATGCACATGGATTCAAGGGCTATGGTTGAGTGGAAAAGGATTGAAGGTAACATAGAATTAAATAATAAGCAAAAAGGTAATGAGGGTTAATCATCCTAAATCAAGTAATTAAGTAGGTATTGTTTTAGATGAAAATGGATTGGGTAGTATTAGGACTTAAATCCACTTTCACACAAACATTGGAATATGAAATCACCTAGAGGAGTGATCATACTTGACTAACCCTTGTGAAAGGGAGTCAAGTGATACTTCTAGGGTTTCTATTCCTTTGTTGCTATGGAAATGGATATGTAATGTATGGAAGAATTCAATACTATGATTAGAGTACAAAAGGAAAGTGAATACAAAGATACTTTAGCAATTTGACAGATAGCATAACTAAGACAATAAACATAAAAATGAAAGGAGACTCTAGCTGTGTAGCTGTGATCCAAATCTCAAGTTGAATTGATACGACAAGGGTGCTTTGGCACCTTGGTCTTTTGAGTCTTGGTTTAAAAGTCTAAATCCTGATGCAGTCCGAATGAAAATATTGAAATTTAGAGAAAAATTGGGAGGACTTGGTCACTCTGGCACCTTGGTTCTGGGAGAAGAGCGCCATTGCGCCCTGGTCTCTAAGAGCCAGACCTAATTTCTAACAGCAACCCCGAACCTACTTCCTAAAGTCTCCTAAAG
This sequence comes from Cryptomeria japonica, assembly GCF_030272615.1. Taxonomy (NCBI): domain Eukaryota; kingdom Viridiplantae; phylum Streptophyta; class Pinopsida; order Cupressales; family Cupressaceae; genus Cryptomeria; species Cryptomeria japonica. The sequence goes on along the minus strand of NC_081406.1, from coordinate 550,379,914 downwards.
TCTCCCAACTCTCTTATATTCTTGTAGTTACACCTGTAAGACAAAAAATGGTAGGGTGGTGGCTATATAAGGGTTTGCCTTGGTCAACCCCCTTGTTTTGGTGTTTTCCACCTCCACAAAAAGTTGATATTGAAACTGAAAAAGCGTGTGCTCATAAAAATCTTAGAAAGTCGGTGATTCCTTTTTTATCCTCTAATGTCTCTTGAAACTTGCATGATTGATGAAGACTTGATGATGGATGAAATTGCAGATATGAGACTTCACCTAAAGCAAAACTTTCACTTCACAAGGATCTCTTCTTGAACTGCTAGATAGGATCCCCAAATGAGGAAAGGATTTGCCTTATATATGAAACCCTAGATTTTAATTTGATGAAATGCCGACATAGAATTGATATATTTTGATATGGAGTAGGATTTGAATTAGAAAAGACTGCCAAATTATCTTCCCAAAATTTAGGGAGAAAAGTGCGAGATCGAGTAGCTCCAGCAACCTGGTCCTATAAGTTTTTTTTTTTAATTTCTTGGGATGTGAGATAACGGGGTTCTAATGTGAAATCCATCTTGGTGGTGCAAACAATAATATGTAGATATGTGGGATGTGCTTTGAAGATTGAAATCAAGGTAAGATTAGGATTAAATCAAGATTGAATAATAAAAAGGAGCAAACTTAGGGTCAAGGGCCCAATTTTATGATATGTGAATTGATAAGGAAGGACTTAGGCTTAATTAAATTATTAATTAAATGCTTAAAGAAGTCCTATAATTCATAATGCAATGTGACACACTAAGGTGAGTGCTAAATAAGTGTGGAATTGGACAACCTAATTAAGGGTATACAATTTACGACGCTACATGCATTAATTAATTGATTAAATAAGAGGGTTTGTGGGATAAGGTTAAGGTTAATTAAGGTGAGGGATAAAGGTGAAGGTTAATCTTTAATTAAATAAATGTAAATTTTTTTTTTTTAAGGGTGATGGGCAAAGACAAATAATTAATTAAATAAATAATGAATATTTAATTAATTGGCTAGAATGGGGTAAAATCAAGCGTGGTTGGGTGCAGACGAATTTAGGTGTCTATAATTACTACTTCATAATTTTTTTGTTCACCAGAATTAGTCAACAATACATACTACAGTGAAGGATAGTTTCATTCAGGGGGTCTACTTATCTTAGAAGATCTCCTAGTAGGAGTTTGCGGTACCTGTTGTTGTTCTAGTGGTTGGATATTTTTAATTTTTTGGTAGCTTTGGAACAACATTTTATGGGATTTCATCAAGCATCATATATTTAATGTTTTCCTTTTCCCGCTTCTTTCTCTACAACTAATATTTGTACATGACCTTCCCATTGAATATCACATCTCTACTCCTAATGATTTTATGAATCTCATAATCCCATTTATGGTAACCAAATTCATTAACTCTATATCTGATAAAAGTACATTTCTTTGATTTTACCTCAAGGTATGTTCTATTTTCTATGTCAATATGGACAAATAATTTACAACCAAAAGTTTTCAGAAATGAGTAGTTTACCTTTTTAACCATCCATGCCTCCTCTAGAGTGCCACCATATAAGGAATTTGAAGGCCCTCTATTTATTAAGGAACAAAATCCACAACATCTACCCAAAATTATAATATAAATTATGCATGCAATCTTATACTCTTTGCATGCTCCATGATTGTTCTATTCATTCTTTCATAGACACCATTTTATTGTGGTGTTCTTGGAACCGTCTTCTATCTATAGATCCCATGGTATGAACAATAACTATCAAATTAGTTGTTGCATTATTCATCTTCATTATTTTATCTAAGACAATTCAACTTATTTCCAATCGTATTCTCAACAAAAGAGTTTCATACCTTTTTAATTATCAAATACATCAATTTTTTTGGGAATGCAATAAACCCTTTTTTCTAGTTACATCATCAATAAAAATAAGATGATAGTAAGAGTCTCCAAGAGATGATGCCTGAGTTGGTCCCTCTACATATACATGTACAAGCTCTAATTTTTCACTCTTCTTTCCCTTCCCAACTCTAAGAAACCTAGCTCCCTTTTTTTTTTCTATAAATATAATTTTCACATAAATCCACTTCAACCTTCTTCAAACCTAGCAATAAATTCCTTGGATGGAGAATCCTCATCCCCTTCTCAATCATGTACCCAAGCCTATTGTTCCTTACTATTGTAACTATTCATGTGGAAACTAAGGTAATAGAAAAATCAAAATTACTAATATATACATACAATGTATCTACCTATTATCCTTTTTTTATTATCAACGATTCTTTAGTGACCTTCAACAAATTGTCTACAAATATAATTGTGCAACCTCCACTTCCTAGTTATCATGCTGAAATTATATTTATTCTCAAACTAGGAATATGTCTAACCTTTTTCAGCAACTATTCATTTCTATTTGGTAATTTTATCTATATTTTACCCCTTCCAATAGTCTTGCATGGTTCATCATCACTCAAATAAACTTCTCCAAAATCATGTTAACATATTCTAGAAAATATTTCCTATGGGATATGGCATGAAATGGATCCCCTGAGTCTAATACTCAAGAATCAATAATATTATCTAAAGAAAGAATTAAAGTATCTTGAAACAAACCACGTGTTACATTTGCTTCCTTGTTATTTTTTTGTTGTCTGTCTCCTTGTTTTCCCTTTTGAGACCAACAATGTTTCTTCAAGTGCCTTTTCTTGTTGTAATGCCAACACTCCAATATTACTCTTAGGTTTTCCATGATTTAATGGGTTCTTTCCTCTCTTTCTTTGTCTTCCCCTATTCTCCATAGGCAAAGCATTACCTAACATTGCACCTATGTTTTTTTATCACATTTCCTCACTAAGGCTAACATAAAAATTATCATCAAACTTTGAAGTCTTTGAAACAAATATATAATTACTTACAACCATGACCAAACTATTCCATCTTTATGGCAATTAGTAGAAAATCAAAAGAGCCCTAACCTTATCATCAAATATTACTTTCATAGAAATTAACTAACTAGTGATCATGTTAAGCACATTTAAAAGATCAACAATAGACCCACCTTCTAACATCTTCATATTAAATAGATATTTCATAAGAAATACATTTTTGGAAGTTGATATTTTTTATACAGTTTATCCAATGCTCATATTAGGTCCACCATTATTGTTTATTTTGATATATTGAAAACCACCAACATTGCTAGGGACAATCATATTGTTCCTAGTGCCTTTATATCAAGAATCTCCCACTCTGGATTTGTCATATTCATTGTTTTATTTTCTCCCCCCCCAATGGTTATAATATAGATATTCTTCCATTTTCATCTTCCATAACTAGTAGTTTTGGCCATTAAAATTTTCAACCTTAAACTTGCCTAATTTTGCCATTGCTCCCACTTGAATCTAAAATCTCCTACCAAATGATCAAAATACATCGCTCTAATGCTAATATTAAGATTTAGATAGATTGGATCAATACACAATATTAAATATAATGAAATTTAAAAGGCAAAAATAACAATTCACAACACATAAAGTTAATGTGGTTCACCCAATGTGGGGTACACCCATAGAGAAATAGTCCTCAACTTCTTTTATTATTGAGAGAAGAACAAATTACAATCTCACAATTTTTCACATTCCACAATCGCTTATTTATCAAGCCTTTTTGGTGGTTTACAAAGGTGATTTTATATACCAAAATAATAGCCAACTCCTTTATTAATAATGGGTAATTTTTTATTTAGAAGTGCTACCCTTGAGCCTCAACTAGGGGTGTTACCCCCAAAAAATGCATTGCCCTAAAACCACTACCATGGGATATGAGGGGCTCTTCTCCCTTGCATTCCCTTGTTATTGATTTTGGAGAAAACATAATTGATAAAGTCACCAAAATTTAATCTCGGCAATATGACCAATCACTACATAATAACAAGTTGTAAGACATAAAGATGTGGTAGTAGGAGGAGAAGCCACCCTTTAAGGTAAAGCTATCATAGGATGAAAAGGAAAAGTGTCATGGGTCCAAATTGGCTATGGAAAATGTATATATGCACATAAAAATAAACTGTATTGAATTAGACTAAAAAAATGGAATAAGAAATGGAATACAAAGCATAATGTAGGTGGATAATACCACAATCATGGTAAATACTAGCTAGGACCGTAATCATGTTAGCTTCCATCAATAGTAAATATCTTAGGTTGGAATGAATCAAATAGTTGTCATTTCAACTTCTTATGTTTATAATAAATCTCCTACAACTTGAGATAACTCTGTTATCATTAGATATGCATTTCAATAACTTGAACAATTTAATATGTAAAAAAACTAATATTAGGCCAAATACTCTTGAAAGCATCCTATAAATATTATTCTAATCAAAATTTGATACTTTAATTGACTCTAGTGAGAAGCAATAATTTAAATCCCACAAATTATATATTAAACTTGTACTAATCATAATGATTAAGTTAAACAAATAATTTATGGGTTTAATGATTTTAGTCTAGATGTAAATCAACCCAAGAGTTCCCTTCAAGATTTATACCAAACAATGGTTAGCCAAATCATAAATTGTATACAAAATGTATTGTATTGGAAAGTGTATTGTATAACTTAATTTATAAGAAATAAACTAAGAAGAAATATAAAATGTTCATATAGTAGTGAACATATCTTATAAATACAATGTTTAATCCCCTGCATCAAATAAACCTTAAACCTATAAGAACTCATTGCTACAATAGTTCAAACTTAATTAGAAAAATAGTACATAAACAAAAAATTAAATGGGTCATGAATGTATTACAAGCTCTATAATAATATTAGAAATAACACATGAAACTACACTTAGAGATACCATAAGTACTATAATTATAGTCATCTAAAAATAATAGTGTCAACCCAAAACAACGAAACAATAGATGAAATTGATTTAATTACAACCAGTGACCATGTGATATCACTCATGACCCCTTATAAAATTACATGACTAGGCTAAGGTATTTAATCCTATACCTCATAAACAAAGGGTTTCCACCCTCTAACATCTTGTGAATCTTAGGGTGTCCATCCTTAATTCTAACTATCTAAACATTGGTTCTCAAAATGATAGTATCTAGGGTTTTGGATTGGAGAATAGTCAATGATTCTCATTTGAACACACACCTCATTTATATATCCTTCAATTTGACAACCAATGAGAGATATTATCAAAATAATCACTAATATCTATATATGGATCATGGGGAGTTATGGATACAACCACTACATTAATGACACCTAAGGAGTAAGTGAGTGTGGTGTAAAATTTATGTCAATCCAATAATAATAAACAATTACAAAACATACAATGAAGCATTATATGAAAGAGTAAAAATAAACAAGTAAATAAAACCACTCCCTCAAATCACCTCATCGCTCTCTATCCTCGAGGACCTTGTGTGTTTATATGGTGGCTCTTAGATGCATGATTTTGCAAGATGACAACTCAGGAAATGAGAATGACAAAATGCAATCCTAAGATCTACCATGGTGAACAATACAATTCTAAACTATGATGAAAAATTCAATGAAATCCATTATACTAGATGCAATGCTACTATGATAAGCTAAATTATGATGCAAAGAAAGCTAATTATGTTGCTAGAGATGATACTAGGATTGCTGATAATGCTAAAGATTGATTTTACTCAACATAAAACACAAGATTGATTTCACTCACATAGCTTGGGCCTAAATTATTTTATCTATCTTCCAGATCAAAAAGATGGGGTAATTAATCAAAGTACACAATAACGAGTTGCTCAAACGTAGTCCCAATCTAATTGTTTGTCTTTTAATTGGTCGTACTTTTGCTTTTATGGATCACCCTAAGTGGCAATAGCCTTGGTGGTCAAATCAACCAAATATTTTAAAGTTCTAAAATACCTTAAGCCATTTTTCCCAGAAATTCGCCATTTGTTATGCTATGCATACTCCACCCCATCATTTTTTTTGTTAATTGAAAATGTGGGTCCCCCTTGTCTTGTTTTATTTTCCCTATGGTTTTTTCTCTCTTCCCCTTTGTTTTCTTTGTTTTGCCTCTCTAGGGTTTTGGGTTCCCAAAGCCCTGGGTTGTGTCTTGGTGTTCTTGTTTGTTGCTTTGAAACCCCATGTTCCCAGGATTTTGAAGTGTGCCTTGTTTCCCTTTTTCTTTTTTGAACGATTTGAAGTTTCGGGTTCCCAGAACCCTGGAGCATTCATTGCTCTCCTTTTTTTGGTGCTTCAAAATTTCAGGTTCCCAAAATCTCGAGGTCCCTTTTGTTTGTTGGTATTCAAGGCATTGGAACCTCGGGTTCCAAGAATAATGAGGTCTTGTCCCGCCCTTATCTTGGAGCGCCAAGATCCCAGTTTTCCAGAATCTAGGGTTCTGTTCACTTTGTTTTCTTTTCTTCAAAATTTTGAAACTCTGGATTTCCAAGGTCACTTGCCTATTGACCTTGGAACCCTGGGATCCCAAAATATTGAAACCTTGTTTCTTTTGTTGTCTTGGAGCCCCCAGATCCAAGATTTTCAAAATCCTAGTTTCTCTTTATTTTGTTTATCTGTCTTCAAAGTTCCAGGACTTTGAAATTTTGAGGTCATTGGTTTTGAAACCTCGGAACCCCAAGGTCTTTGTGCCTTGATTCATGCAATTTCCAGGAGGATATAAATATCCCTTGAGGGGTCATTTGAGCTCATTTGCATGCTTTAGTTTTTTGAGCTCTCCTTCCTCATCCGGGTTGGCTCTTGCTTTCTTGTCCTGTGTTCTTGTCTTTCCTTGCTTCTCGTTGGTCATTTTGCTTGTTTTGTATTTTCTTATTTTAGTTTAGGGTTTTTGCATTTCAATAAGTCAATTTTCCTTTATCAACAACTAGGGTTTTGTTTGCCTTGGATCCTCACTTTTTGGGATCCCGAGTTTTTGAGATCCCAGTCCTTCGAGTCTTTCCCTCACTCCAGAACCCTAGGTCCTGGGATTCTGAAGTCCCCTTTTGATTTCCTTTCACCCTTTTTGAAATATCAAGTTCCCAAGCTTTTGAAGGGTGTGCCTTGCTCCTTTTGCTTAAACTTCAGGACCCCAAGTTCCCGTGATCTCAAAATGTTCTCCTTATCCTTCTTGAGACTTCAGAACCCTGAGTTCCTGAGATCCCAAAGTTCTCTCCTTGTCTTTCTTGAGACTTTGGAACCCTAGGTTCTTGGGACCCCAAAGTGCCATATGACTATTCCATTGGAGACTCTAGAACCTCGAAACCCCTGGATTCTAAAGTCTCGCCAAGCCTTTACCTTTTTTCTACGGGATCTCAGAACCCCAAAGTGTTGAGGTTCATTAATGAAATCACCCCAAAAATCCAAGGTGGGTTCTTTATGGGGTTTCTTAGACCCTGAAACCTTGAGACTTCAGAATTTTGGAGTACACTGTTAAAAAGAAATTTATAAAGTATTGACTAAGTGCTTTTTGTGCAATATAAGCAATTCTTATGGAAACATCTGCCACCCTGAGGAAGAAGACCAAGAGTGAAGTTGAGCTTAAAAAAGAATACAGTTACCATGAAGTACTAGTACCAAGATCAAACATTGGTCTCCAAATTTTAGAATGAATTATAGTGGGTAACCGACACAGAAATAGGACAAATTGACCTGGAATCAATTAAGAAAGAAATGGCTCAACCAAACCTCAAGGAAGCATACAGAAGAACCAAGAGGTATGGGCTTGTGGAAGCCACAATTTTCCCTCAAGCATTATAGTCTCTAGAATTAATACTCGCTATAGCTCAACATTATGACAAGGACACCAAGAGGTGCATGAACACCAAGGAAAATGTCGTGGTTGACCTCTTAGCCGAGATGCTCGCAATGAATTTTGGCATTCCCCAATATGAGAAGGTGCTCTAGAAAACTAAAGAAGAGGATATCAATATTTACAATAGGAATGTCATAGAAAATAAGCACCATATAAATGAGATATGACTTGATGAGCCAAGGAAATCAGGGTTGAAAGCTACAAACAACATTTTGAGAGCTGGTTTTAAAGATGCACCAATGGACCTAATCATCATGCTCAGTCAAGCCTTTGGTAAGAAAGATTGTAGACATTATCATTTGTGGATGTTCCATTATATTCACATAGTCCTTATAGGGAAGGAGTACTTTGACTGGACACAGGTAGTTTATGATAATATTCATAAGCAAATATGCAATGTATTGGAGACAAAGAAGTTTTTCATGATTTCTTATGTAATTTGGTTGGTGGCTAGAAGTGGTATCTACCTTGGGTCGAGCACTAGCGATAGACTTGGAGAAGCACCTGGGGAACAAAGAGCATGGGAATATTATACCCAGTTACCCATCCAACAAGCCAAGTTCCACTTTAAAAGAATTAAAGATGCTTTTATTTATGCAGTCATATGCAAATTGACAGGTGATGTTGGCTATCGCCTCACTTTAGAAGCCATAGAAATGATAGAGGAATGGGGAATATGGTTCATTTAGAACCAATGATCCACTTATATTTGATTTAATGAATTCACAAGTAAACCCCTACTTCTCCCTCGCTATTGCAACAATAAGATCATTATTCTTGAGTATGCAAGGTGGGTGGTGGGACTTCAAGCTCTCATGACCTCAAAACATAAAACTGAGGTCACATTCCTAATTGCTCTTGACCACTACAAATATGATAACTTGCAAATAACTAAAAGAGATATTCATGAGTTGCAGGATCTCAACCTCAAAGAGTTTGACTACGCCCAGGAAAGGTACAACCCATTTGGTAAACTCAAAGCAAAGATATCAGTGTCCTAGAGGGCCATGTACTAGCATTGGAAGATTTTTGGGCAGGTACGTAGGATAGATTTGAATCCAGAAAAAGAGGATTCTTCAAGTTAACAGTCCCTCAGGTTAAGGATTTTAAGATAGAAACAAATATTCCCAATGAACTTAGAGATGATGCGGTTATCCCCGACCTGATCTATGATGAAACAATGGTAGACCAAAGAACTCTCTCCCTGATTAGATGGTCAGAATAGGAGAAGGTAGATATTGATAGTATCACTGAAAAATTTGTCCAAAGGACAAGGTAGTGGTTGATCCTCAGGCTCCATCCTAGCGCATCCAAGGAGAAGAAGAAAGGGAAGGTTGTGAGTAATCCTCAGTTAAAGACCACCAAGGAATATACAAGGAGGACAAGGTCTGAATATAGAAAGATTACTCCAGTGGACCTCAAAGTTACTGAGCATCCCATAAGGAAGGAAGAGTTGATGAAGCAGTTGGATGAAAAGATGAAAGAATTTCAACTCCTAAAGACAACAGTCGAGCATGGCATTACCACTCGGTTGCTCAATGTAACCCAAGCATCCATTACACCTCACTAGTACATTCAGAGCTGATTTCCGACGGTCGTTTGTTGGATTTGCGATGAATTTTCGTCGGAGTGCCGACAAAATCAACCATCAAAAACTCAGCATCGGATTGGTCGACGATGCCATACCTGTCGGAAATACAACAATCCAATGGACTCTGCCGATGTTGTATGTCCGCCGATTACATCATCGTTCGAAAGCTTGGTAGTCATCGTAATTTCGATGATGATAATTTTTATCAAAAAAAAAAAAAATTATCGATGTCGGCGTTTCCTTCCTTCGATGGCTCTTTTATATCGATGAGACATCGCTGGGTCTCATCAATACCTTTTGAATTCGGATTGATGAGACCCAGCGATGTCTCTTCGCTATAAAAGAGTCATCGAAGGAAGGAAATACTGATGAATTCTAGAAAGGACTCACCGAAGATAATAATTTCATCGACAAAAGATATCAAAGAAAGCAGAGAGGGTCTTCATCGACGGGAAAATTTCTCGAGGAAATAATACTATCAGTGCAACATAAAAAGGACCCACCGAAAGGAGAATTTTCATCGAAAGAATAATATCGATCAGACAAAAGGAAGCTATATCGATAAAAGATATCAATGAGGATATAGGTTTCAAGGAGGTTAAAAGGCATGTTCTCGATATGCGTAGTTTTGCCAGTGTAACTTTATCGGTGAGATAATAGACTCATTCATCGGCGGGGCATAGTGATATCGATGAAAGAAGTATTTCGATGGAAAAATAAAGGAGCACACCGAAGCCCAAGGTTTCTTCAACATAAGACCCGATGGATATCAGATATGTTTCGATGAGGAGACAACCATACTGACTGAATACAATATTTCAATGAAGGGAAAAAATACTTGATCGAAGTAATATTCGAAACAAAAGTATTGTCGATAGAAACAAAGAGATCGATGGAATAAAGAAACAAATGGTCAAAAGACGTATCCTCATCGAAATGATTATTGATTGCCATGAAAATCAGAAACAAATCCCACAAAAGGTCACATCGCCATTAAATTCGAACGTTTGCCCGAGTGACCGTTGTCCAAAACGGCCATTACTAACTGATTAAATATGCCATAAGTAGTGGATCAACATCAAAGCACATGACATTAAGGAATTCATAGGCGATGAACTAAAAGTAGGAATTGGGTGAATTCACAGATAAAGCTCAGTAATTCCAAGTAAGTTGTTTGCACACAAACCTCTTTTTTAAAATTCGAATGGAATCATCATCTAAAACTAATAAGACTAGAAAGGGAAAAGAACCTATCACTGCAGAAGAAAAACCTAAAAGACAGAAAAGGGAAGGGTGTTCTTTGGCCCAGGACCTGATTGACCAGTGCCCATCATCCAGTTTGAGGTCCAAGAAGATTAGAGATGATGAGGAAGGCCTGGAGGACCAGTTTGACGATCTTGGAGACATATGGACAAAATTGAGAGGGTATGAATTATTCATATATGGGTACAACAGAAGAGTTTCCCCTCAACCTATCAACAATTTATGGTGATTGAACTTAGGAAGGTTAGCTGTGGCTAATGTATTCATGAATGTGGAGCTCATGAAGGCATTAGCAAACAATTATGACCCTAAAACCAGGACCATATATAACTACATGGGTGAGCCAATTCTTGCAATCAGAAAGGAGGTTATTGACACTGTGTTCGAGTTAGATTGGGGATTTGAAGAATTGATTGACCTCAAGAAGTTAACAAGTGAATATTTTAACCTAGAGCACATTTACAAAACGCGGAGACTCCCTATACATAGACCTAGGAATGCAGGGTCCTTAGTGCCACTAGGTCAGGATGACAAAGCTCCCTCTGATGTCAACTCTTTCCATCCATATTTCAAGTATACCTATTACTATGTTGCCCAAGTTCTAGGGATAAAATCCCATCCTTTGATGGATACTGTAGCCATGGTCATTTGTGCTGATTTGCAGTCTAAGGACCCCTGCTTCTTTGATTTTTCTGCTTATTTGGTTGAGGTTTTGAATCATGGGTTAGAAAAGTTAAAGGGGGATGTCATCAATGTTCATTTCAAGCATTATTCCTTACTTATGCATATGCTATTGTATGTGGGCCAAGATGAAGGGTTATGGCCAGAAGAGTTATGTGTTAGGACATATGACAATGCTGGGATGAGAAAACTAGTGCAACTATGGGTTTCTTCATGGGACCAGAGGTATGTGAATAATCAATATTGGCATTTTGAGGAGTTCTTTGTCAAGCCATTATATAGACTGTTGGGATGCCCGTGCGATCATGCCCTTGTACCAGAGGTTCAAAGAATCCTAAGACCAAAAGATTTCGCCGAAGATCCCTCGATTGAACACAATTGGGGAGATTGGTATTGTTTTTTAGACTGCACACAAGTCAGGGTATACGAGTTCGAAGGGAGACCATACTTACTACCACTTACAGTCCCTAACAGAGTGGCTTGTCTGGAAATTGTGAGGCAACTATCAATAGTGAGTACAGAACATCTGACAAGCCATGGGAAACAATCAATTGTACCTGGGTTGTTAGTATTTTCAGATTTTATTGTGAAAAGTTCAAAGAGTTATGGCCTGTTGTAGACAAAATTGGATTATTATGGCATGGCTATGGGGGATCCAAGGCCCAATTTCAATCCTGAAGGATACATAAGGATAGCCCGATCATCACAAAAGCTGAAGGCTGGAGAGCATAAATCTTACCTACCGGATGACCTCATTAAGAACATTGGCAGAGAAGAGGCTAGAGTGAAGCGAATAAAGTTTAAGAAAGTAATGCAGGCTTATAAATGGAACCTTTTTAGAAGGAAAATGGATGAGAACATGCTACAAAATATTGAAGACCCCTTGGAGTTGGCCAACAACCTTGTGAAGCATGAATTGAAAATAATTGAGGGAGTTCCACCTCATGTTTTTAGGGATTACATTGATACTATTAGGAATATAGAGCCTTTGGCTCATATGTCTCCTACTTCCACATCTGGCATCGTTCCATTCACTCCTCAAGAGGATTACCCCCTGGTTATGAAGAGGATACACCGATAGACTTGGCAACAGGACAACTAAATGTCCAAGAAGTGGCTGACATCATATTCCTGGAGCATGAGGATTTCATTGCTGATAGTGACTTTATTGCTTCCAAGGAGTTCACCGCATTCCTCTATCAACATAAAGGATCTCAAATTAGGAATAACATGAGAAATAGTGAAGAAGAGCAACAACTTCAAAAGTTACAAGAGGAGATGGATCTTGTGATGAGAGAAATGACACCTGAGAAGGGAAGACAGTTGCTTAAGGAAGCTGGTGTGCTATTATACTCTGGATGGGACATGAACTCTGCCTTGTTGTTTGATGGATTCCTCAAGAAACAGGACCCAAGTAGGTAAATGATGCCAAAAGAGATTGATAAACTCTTTAGAGGATCAGGATATGATCCAGATTAGAAGGCTCTTCTACAGTGGGCTATCTATCCCAAAGATAAAAGACCTATATTGGTTGATACAGAAGAAGCTTTTGGACATTTGATGGTGCAGTAGGTTGGAAAGAGTGACCCTAGAACAACTGCCAAACTAAATTTGGATGTTCCTAAACTAAACCAAGATCTGATAGAGTTTCTGGTCCAAGAAAATTCTACATACAAAAGTCTAAATGAGAAAACCGATGAAGAAAAACAGAGGCTGCAAGCAAGATTGCTTCAGATTGATACAGGTACCAGTCAAATAGGGATGACATATGGTGTTGACAGAGATGCCATGGATGCCTTGACATACACTATGTATTGGAGGAACAGGGCCGAAAAGACATCTGGGCAAGTAGAAAAGGTACAACAAAAGATGGATAAGTTGATTCTAGAGATCATTGAACATAGGTTCAGAAGTATGATGCAAGTTGCAGAAATCTATTGGAAAACATACACTGGAACAGTCAGAGCTTTGAAAGAGCATGAAAGGCTCAGGTCTCAATTGGAAGACATCATGAATGACAACAGTCTGATTAATCCAAGTGAGAAAATTGAAGCCGAGGCTTACCTGAAGTCCCATGATGAATTGGCAAATCAATTAAGGAAAGAGCTTCAAAGGCTGGATGATGGGAATACCCCTAGGGTGCCCTCTTTTTACAGTAATGGTGAGTTAGTATCATTCAAATAGTGGAAACAAGAGTTCATTGATGAGAATAATCGAGTAGTAGCAGAGTTGGATCGGGATAAAGAATTGTCACTTTGTATTAACCATATTCTATCCAATCATTTCCAGATAGAAAGCGACATGAGGACACTAAACAATGACGTTCTAATGTATAAAGATGATAAGTACATTCAACACATAGGAATGCTGAACTTGTTTATCTTCTAGTTTGTTAACAAAAGTGCTAATTAATAGTTATGTGTTGAAAAGCCACGATGCTTGGTGACAATGTATACCCTCATATAAATGAGGGAACTTTTGTAACAATAAGGATCATTAGAGAAGAAGTAGAATATAGCCTCAAGCTTACTATTGTACCATTTTGCGAACATACATAATATAATCAATCATCTTTCCTTTGTGTATATGATGTGGATTACTGCATCTTTCTGTAGGCAGTTGCTTGTGATATTATCTAAAGGAGATAAGGTTACTTGTGTTCTTCCAGTAAAACTTTGTGTTTCATATTGTGGATTTGAATAAAAAATTTACTTGTGAATATAGTTTTGTATATAGTGCGCCTGCATATTATCTCAACCATGGTGCACCTGCATATGTATATAGTTTTGTTTATAGGTGGAAAGCCTAAGGTTCGATGTCGAGCTTGGTTGCTCTAATACCACATGTAATATTCCACATCTGGCATACACTTGAGCCAACTAACTCACTGGTTTACTAACCAACTATCTAGCGAACTGCTTAATGTCTACTAAGAATAACGGTCATAAATGACCATCATAAGATAATTAACATACACTTGAGTCAGTTGATTCATTGGTTACAAAACTTCTAGGTTTAGCTGATCCAATTCGTTACATAACAATCTCATGTCTACTGACATTAATGGTTTACAAGGACCTTCATAGGATTGTGACATAACCTAACAAGCCAACTGCTACAAATCCCCTGTCTCTAACAAGCTTCAACTGTCATCATGGAATTAAACCTAATACAACATTGGTTCCCTTATTTAGCTAAATTAACACATCATATTATGACTCAACAAAAAATACGGTTCTAATATATTTTTTTGTCTTTCTATATTCCAAAAAGTATGCATCTAATTGATGATAAGAATCCTTCTTCAGGTCTTGCAACCATGGAGACTGGTTATAATCTGATTATAATAGACGTGCATTGATTCCAAGATGAACCATATTCGGTTGAACTATGAGTTAAGAGTGGAAAACAAATAAACATACAATAGTTACAAATTATAGCAAGGTATTATGACTATAAGATAGAAATCATCCTAGGAGCCTCCAATATATCAAAAGTTGAGAAAGTAGCAAGCTTACTGTACAAAGACATTGATCACTATAAAGTTGCAGTCAAGTTCAAAGCATTGATTTGTGGGAACAAATGGTTTCATATGGGGATAGAGCAGTCTCATGAAATATCATGATAGTCATAATCATAATCTAAAGAGTAGTCAAATCTTCAAGATAGATTGGTGATGGTGCAGTCATTCTGTTGAGCATCAAATCTAAATTAAGTAAAATATATTGATTTGAGAAATTAAATCATAGAAGCCATCTCTCTTTGGAAGAAATCATCATTTTCATTGATACCGTAATAACCCATAAGTTATCGAGCAAGTCTAAAAGCATTCTATCGAAGTATCTAAGATTCAAACAGTATCGATGAGACCTAGCCATGTCTCATCAATATAAAAGGGGCATCGAAGAAAGAAAACACTGATCAACTTCAGAAAGGACTCATTGAAGACAGTAACTCCATCGATAAAAGATTTCAAGGAAAGTGGAGATGGTTCTCATCGACAAGAAAAGGTCTTCAAGGATATAACACTATCGGTGCAAAAAGACTCACCAAAAGAGATGGTCATGTTATCACTGTTTTAAAAAATGGATGTTCTCGGTCCATAATTGGCTAATTTTGTTGAAATTTTGAATCTAGTATTGGCCTTGTTACCTCTATTTTGTTGTAAGCCAATGGGAAGGTTTAAGGGTTTTAAGTTTTAACCTTCAAGCTATCTGAGTAAAAACCTGGTTCTAATTCTGCGTTACTTTTAACCACTTAAGTGATGGGTCCGTTTGTCATGAGAAGTGTCCCCCCATTGTTATTTATCTAGGCAATCCCTTAAATATTTTAAATTTTATATGCCTATTACTTTGCCTTTTTTCTAATGTTTATCGAGCCCTGTAAGTGTCATGCAACTCTTTGTTGATCCAACGGCCTGCGTTGATTCGTAGCCTGGAGATGCTCGTGGTTTACCTATTGCGAAGTAGCAAAAAGATGGTAGGCCCAGGTGAGGTGGTCAATAGAAGGAATAAAAGCAGTGCAAGTCCCTGAGATCTAACGGCCCGCATTATTTCATGGGATGAAGATGATCGCGAGCTACCTATCACAAAATGGCGAAAAGGAAAGTGGGTCCATGCGGTAATAAAGCTAAAGTTAAAGACCGATCATTTCTCTTTTGATCAGACAGATCACGTGGTTTCGTGGGATGAAGATGATTGAGTTTTACCCTCCGCAAAATAGCGAAAAGTGGTGGGTCCCAGAAGAAGGCAGGTTTTCCAAAGAGTGAAGAGTGGTTGGTTTAGAGAATGATCAACGGCCCGTGTTGATTCATGGCCAAAAGGTGCTCGAGATTTAGCCTTTGCAATGTAGCGAAATGACATGGCAGTCCAGTTAGCAGTCCAGGTGGTTTAGGTGGCAAATCAGAAAGTCACACGTGGCCTCAAGGTTAAATAAATCAAAGAATAAACTTGGCGACTAAGTGGTGGACCCAACAAACAGATTGAATCATACCACCAACGAAGAGGTGACCTGTTAGGCACAGGTGGCAGTTTAGAAGTGGATCCCACAAAATTTTTTTGGCAAGTAAGAAGTTGCCACATTGGTTTCTTAGGAGATCGAATGCCAAGGTGGATAGTGTTGAATTAGAGGGCCCACATCTACCGGATTAAAGTTGTTAAAGAGCGGGTATCTCAAGGAGGATCCAATAGTGGGTGCTATTTCGTAGCACGAAGGAGCAGGACAATTACCATTCGCGAAACAACGAAGACTGTTAGCCTTAACCGCTTGGTGTGCTGTTAGTGAGGTAAACTGTCAGGTCAAGACATGATAAAGACCGATCAAGTTCTATCTGATCGGATGGCTAGCGCGGTTTTGTTGGGTTAAAGTGCACGATGGTTACCGTTCGTGAAATAGCGAAAGGAATTTTAGCCTGTTGCTGGATGAGGAAAATTCAAAAGGTAAAAGTAGTGCAAGTTCTATCTGATCGGACGGATGGCGTGACTTTGCTAGATGAACATGCAAGGGTTTTATGCTCTGCGAAATAGCGAAAGAGCGAAAAGAAAAAATACTCAGGATAGTTTTGACCCATTGGAGCCAAATTTTTGAATTCTTTCATGAATTCAATTCTGAAGGGACGATCGAAGCATGCGGTGTTAATGTCGTAGTTAAGAAACCCAATTGCCGTATATACTCTCGCATCAATTGAATGAAGGTATCATTTCAAAGAATTTGTTGCAGAGAAAGTTGGTGCAGAGCATAATTCGTCAAGCCAAAATCAGGTTTTCTTGTTCTTTGCTTACCCATTGCTTGAAAATTGTTGAATTGTGGTTTTGTTCTGTTAAAGAACTGCTTTGATTGATAATTGGCATAGTTGCATACTTTCAAAATGGCACCCAGATGAGAATTGACAGGAAAGGTCAACTATCAGGACAGAAACATCTGTGATGACTTTCTAGAGTAGTTAACCATGTCAACTAATGTCGGGGCTAGGGTCAAAGAGTTAGTACCAAAAAACCCTCGTTTGAAAATTGGGTATGGCCTGTATGACAAAGGAAATTGGTTAAGGGACCCCGAAATAGGGATATCAAGTCTAAATCTTTTTAAAGTTGATTTTGGTCAAAGACATGCCCCCGCCCCTTTGAATAGCATCTGGGAACTGGATGTGGGGAAGCTTGTGGTCCCTGGTGTGTTCATGGATGTAGATTTGTTGACCCTGATCGCACAAAATTATGACCCTGCTGCCAGATGTATCAGAAATATAAAGGGAACAGCCCTAATTGAAATCAAAGATGAGGAGTTTAGAAATTTTTTCAAGCTTAGTGAAGCTTCAAATTATCTTGAGCCTATTGATTTTGAAGCATTAGCTCAAGTCTACAATGCACAAAGAGATCATCTTAGGAGTGGCCCATTGAGAGAATTCTTTGTTAAAATAGGAGGGTTAACAATTGTAGGCCCCAGTACAATGGAACCATTTTCCCTGAATTTGTTTACTTTAAGAGCTAAGGGTATGTATTGGACATTGTGCCAGTTCTTTGGAGAAGATGCTGAGAAACATATGCCAACCCATTATATGTTGATGATTGCCCAAATTCTAAACCCTTCCCTGGCAATAACATTTGATTTTGCCCCATACCTCACTGATGCTATTCATGCAGGGCTTGTAGGGATTAAAAATGGTAAGGTGGATAGGCCATTTGGATGGTACTCCCTGTTAATGCACATGTTTTTGTTCAAAGGTGCTAATTATTTTGCAAAAGATATGGATTTGGTCAAGGTTAAAGATAAAGAGGAGATGCCTGTGCAACTTTGGAGCATTGTTCTATCTTGGGATAGAGAGGATGCTAGTTTTCTAAAGTTTGATAGATGCTTTGCATCTAAGATTAGAGTTATTTTATGTGCAGAAAACCCTAGGATTCCTAAGGCTCTTTTGGAATTCCTTAGGCCTAAAGAGTTTGCAGAAGATATCAAGATTGTTCACAACTGGGGAGACATGTATTTGTATATTGTTTCTACTATTTTCAGAGTATATGGTTTCAGAGGAACCCCCTATCTATTGCCCTATCAGGTCCCATTGAAGATAGGGATTGTAGAAGTGTTGAGATAGATTGGAGGAGTACAAGAGGTCGAGCTGACCAATAGGGGTAAAGGGACCATTTTCCCAACTATTACCATGGCCCATCATTTTGTAATTACCAAAGGTGGCTGGAAATACTTTGAAGAATTATTTAAGCCATATATGTTGTCAACTGCAGTTTCAAGGTGTGCAGACCCTGAGTATTTCTTAATGGCATGTTTAGAAAGAGGGCAGTATGTAAAAGTAGGCCCAACCAATTTCAATGTCCTGAAGATTTAATTAGAAATGAATTCAGCTTAGACGAGCAGGAATTAAGAAATGAGAAGTGGGTTGCATACAAAAGAGGACTTGATTTTATTCATCAATTTGATTCTAGCTATGACCCTCTTTCTAGTTTTACCCCTTTTGAAGAGAAGGTTAAATTCTTAATTCTTTATTTTGAAGACCTAATGCAAACCATGAAAGAAAAAAGGGAGGCTATAATGCAAAATGATCTTGATAGGGCTAAATTGGTCTTATCTAAGCCCTGCCTTTGCTAAGGCTATCCCACCTCGTAATTATATGATGCATAAAAAATCTAAATATACTGTGATGATGCCAGTGACAAGTGAGCCTTCCACTTCAAGAGGAAAAAGGGCCATTGAAGATGTCATTGATATTCAAGAGGAAAAAGGGCAAAGAGTAGGGAAGGAAGTTGAAACTGATGAGCCTCAATACTCTACATCTCAATCCCCTATTCACATAGGAGATGAGCAAGCAGTGGCTGAACAATTGCTACAATTAGGGAGTCTCGGTGAAATTGCATACACCTATGATGAGACCCAAGAGGGAATGCTGAAAGAGCCACCTAGTGCTGAAATGAATATAACTGATGGTGAGCTAAAGGGAAAGGAATTAGACCTCACTGTCAAACAAGCTAGTGAAGAGTTTCTAGCTGACAACAATTTTGTCACAATAGGGGCTTTCATGCAATTTGTATGGAAACAAAACATTAAACAATTCAAGGCTAGATGTGAAAAGAGAATGAGTGAGTAGCCTCACAAAGATACAAATTCAGTGGAAGAAGAGGTTAAACAAGAAATGGTGGCTGAATTCAAAGCTATCACTCCTGAAGCTGGAAGAGAGATGGTGTCAAAGGCTAGTGTTCTAATCCTCCCTGAATGGGATATAGCAGATGCATTGGTTCTTGAAGTAGTTAGAAAAGAAACCAAGCCAATGAAGGGAGTGACATTTAGCAAAGATAATGCTTCTCTGGTCATGTGGTCCCTCAAGAGGGATGAAAGTAGAAGAAGGAAAGATACCTCAGGATCTAAACTTCTATGAGGTATGATAGTAAAAAGAGTCCAGGATACAGGGGTGGTAGAAGCTGCCAGTACAGTCTTAGAAACTGCAAAGTTTAATGTGGCAGCAACAGAGAAAGAAGCAAAGGAAAAAGCTGATCTCCAAGTCAAGTTGGAGACAATTTTAAAGGATTATAATGAAGCCAAAAAGGAGGTAGCCAATAGGGATACTATTATTGCTAGACTTCAGAGTCAGTTGGTAGGACAACACCAAGGAGGTGAGTCCTCTATCCTGGTGATCTCTTCTTCTCCAGCAAGACCTCCACCTACCAGTCCTATTATAGAATTCCCCCCTTCTCCTATGCCTTCTGGTTTTCAACCAGCTGAGACTTTTCAACATGAGTTGGAAAAAATGAAACAGGCTCAAGCCTTGTTTGCAAGTAAGTATGAAGAGAAGGTAAAGGCCACCATTTTGAGTTTTGTTGATACAGTAGAGGCCCCCACTGTGCACACTAATATGAAAATAATTTTAGACACTCTGTGTGAGTTAAATGAGGACAAGGCTATTTTAGACCCTATTTTGAATAAGTGGATGCCAAGAGAAGTGGATTTAGAACTTATGTGTGCATCCTATGATGAAGCAGGATCTGATGTTACTATCAAATCCACATGTGAGTTGGCAAAAGGTTTGACCAAGTTAGTAGAAGGAAGAGCCAATGTAGAGAGGAAAGCTAACTTGTACAGGAAAGAATATACTGAGCATAAATTTGAATTATTTCCTGGGGGTTTTGTCAGCCAAAATCAGTTGAAGGACAAACAGGTATGGCTTGATGAGCTAGGAGCTAATTTGTCTTTGAGGGTAAATGAAATTTTTAATAAAGATGACACCTCTCTATTTGTTAAAACAATTGAGGAGATAGAAAAGATAAAATCACATTACGGTTTTTTGGAATCAGAGGTGAGGAAAATAAGAAACTCTTGGAAAAGGTTACTTAAGTTAGAGAAAAAGATTGTTGGCTAGTCATGGCCTACTGATGATGTGTTCCAAGAGTGGACCAAAAGGTATGCGGTGCAAGAGGAAGATGCTCCAGAATAGTTGGAAGATGCTCCAGGATAGTTAGAAGATGTTGCAGAAGAGTTACCAACCGAAACGGCCATTGAGACAGAAAAAGACTTGTAACTGCTTCTTGAAAGAAGCTATGGTTGTAACTAATTTTCCTTAGGGATGTCCAAAGCTTGTATGCATCCATAATGTTATAAATGGATACCAGGACATAGGAAAAATGATCACAAGAATTTGTAAAGAAACTTTGCAGAAATTTATCTACGTTTTTTCTAGTGCTTCACAGAAAACTATCTAAGTTTTGTAAGATTTTCCAAATTGAATATAAATATACAGACCATTAACTTTGAGCCTAAAATTTGTGTTGTCTTCTGGTATGCTTTCAAATATTTTACTGGTTTCATTTGGGTAATTTAGGGTTATTTCAATTGAATAGGGATTGTAATGCAATCTTTATAGATATGTTTCTTAGCTTTCTTCGTCAAGAGGGGAATTAAATACACGAGAAATATCTTTATTAGTAGGTTTTTTGTTGGTAACTTTGAATTTGGTGAACACTGTTTAGTATAACAAGGGAGGATTCTTATACATGTTAGGCATGTATGGAGTTGGTAGAAGCCAAAGTGATTGAGATGTATGGATATGTTTAATTTTGAAGTTCTTGTTTAAAATAGATGACTCTGTAGCCTGGATAAGGCACTGGTATCTGTTAGTGTTTTATTTTCTAAATCTCTTGAGGATCAACACTGAAAATGAGCCTATGTTTTCCTATATTTTTTCAGTTTTTTGTTTAAGGCGATAAGATCCAGTGATTTTTGGACAATGGTTACTGTGGATTTTGTTTAAAAGTGTGAAAGTATTCACATAAGGTATACCCGCGTGAACTTTGGATAAGTTCGAAGTGTAGAGGGTTATTAAAACCTTGTCATATGTTGCTCTAAGGTTCTTGTTCCTTGATTTCTCCATTCACATACAGAGTTATTCTTTCTCATCAAAGGGGATAAGAAGGGGATTAGAATTTGAGAACAACAGGTCCCACCAACAAAAGGTATCAAAGAAAGAAGAGGTGGCCCCCACCTATGAGAAAAGGATTTCGAAGAAACAATATCATCGATGCAAGATAAAGAAGATTCACCGAAAGAAGCATTGTCATCAAAAAAGTGATATTGATAAAACAGAAGAAAACTACATCGATGAATGATATCGATAAGGATATGAGTTTTGATGGGAGGACAAAAGAAGTCACCGAAGTCCAAAGTCTCTTCGACATGAAACTCGGCGGACAACAAACAGATTTCGATGAGAATATGAGTTTCGAGGAGACTAAAAGGCATGTCTCTGATACACATGGTTTCATCGATACAACTTTATTGGTGGAAGACGACAAAGAGAGGATAAAAGGGGCTTCGGTGAGATAATAGACCCATTAATCGAAGGAGCATAGTGATATCAATCGAAAAAGCATTTCGATGGAAAACTAAAGGAAGTCACCGAAGCCCAGGGTTTCTTCGACATAAAAAGGGACTGATGGATACCAAATAGGTATCGGTGAGGAGACAAAAATACTCAATTTTTTTATCTTTCAGTTTGTTAAACAAAAATGTTGGTTACCGGTTATATGCCGAAAAGCCACAACGCTTGGTAATAATGTAACTGATAGACTCATCGAGAGGTGGTGGGTTTAAAAATTATCTCATAAGTTTACACAATAAGTCCTAAAGAAATATAAAGACTCTGTAGCCCAAACAGCGAAGAAAGGCATTATAGAATACAATTCATCAGTTCACATTTCATTTTAAAGCAATAGGAGTAGCATACAATCTATAGAATACAACCTTGAACTCATCTACTATATCTCCATCCTGGCAATTTATGCCATTCTGAGATGCATTAGGTTAGTCTCAGTCACTAGAACACATTTTGCAACATGCATTAGGAGTTGTGCTCCTTACAAATCGTGCAACATTAAAAAGGTATTATCAAAGCTACAACCACAATTCAAAGAGGAAGCTTACAAAGATAGGACAAAGCTAGGTACAGTCATAAGTCGAGGCAAATTCATAGTTGAAACTCAGTCCAAAATAGTGAAGAAGTGTAACAAATGACATGAGAAGTCTAAAGAAGTATTATAGCAATCATGAGTCAAGGATTAATGAAGAGATTTTTTGCATCCATGATACAATCCTTAAAAGTAGCCATGATACAATCTCAAACACACTTTTTACCGTTCTCTTGGTGATTTTTCCCAATTGTGTATGTCTTGCTTATGTATGAAAATGGCATTTTACAACTTTCCACCGACCATGTATTTGAGATGTCTTTGATTTAGATATGACATGAGCTTAGTCATAGAGTGAGACTAGGGAGTTGGACCATCTCAACCATGGTGCGCCTGCATATGTATATAGTTTTGTGTATTCATTAAAGATTTTCATTTAATTTTAATCAACTAAAAAGCAATATTCATGACTTACAAGTAATAAAAAAACTTACAAGGATGAGGCATATTCATTACTTACAAGTACTAAAAAAACTTACAAGGATGAGGCATATTCATAAATTTTGCAGTCCTACCTTGGATATCAACACTAGAAGCAACTCATATTGTTCGTGTATAGACAAGACAATATGGGAGTTCATTATACCTAGCAACTTGTGGTGTTGTTGTTCGTGTTGGCTCCACTTGCACCCTACAATTAAGATTCAATATACATTATTCAATAAGATTAACTGTGCAACATAATGAAATATTGAAAAGTGTGTTACCTTGTTGAGCTTTGCTTGGTTTCGAGAATAGTTTAATATTCTCTACTTAATAGGGCCAACCACATGAAGGTGGAAGCTCATTTGGCCCCTCCCCCCCCTTAACATCACTCTAAATTCTCCGTTAACATCTTATAACATTCATTCATTAATTATTTCTACCATTAATAAAATATAACATTCATTCATTAATATCACATAACTTTCATTAACACATAACATTGATTAACATTAATTAACACACAACATTCATCAATATTCATTAACACATATCATCCATAACCATTAATTAGCACATAATTACATTCACTAACACATAAAAATCAGTCATTATCAAATAAGTTAGATTACAATCATTTCTTTCTTTCTTTTTTCTTTGAAGATATGAAAAGAATAAGTGGAACATTGGTTTCTTCATCATTTCCCCCCTATGCAGATGTTCCACCAATTGCTCATGATCTCGATGTATGCCTAGTCCTATACTGAGGACGAGGACGCTGAAGTGAAGGGGGGTCCGTTGCAATAACAAAGAAATGGTTTAATTTCAAATAAAAAAAATATTATTGTTACAAGTATTTCATTAATTTAGAGAACATAATTGTTGTGCTCTTTACTTGATGGGGCCACATCATTTTGTGTAGCCTCAACCTCAACATGTTGAACACCCTCTAGATCATCTGGAGTTGAAATACTAAATGTTACATTAATGCTGAACACCAATTGCAATTATATTTGTTTAAAGTTATAACGGTGGTCCTCTTTACCTAAGTGGGGAACATCATGTTCTTGATGTTGTGTACCCAGATCATGCTCCACTTGCTCACCACCGACTACATGCTCTAAAATATTAACCAAAAAGGTTACATTAATTACTACTCTAATTACAAATTAAGATATATATATATATATATATATATATATATATATATATATATATATATATATATATATATATATATATATATATATATATATATATATATATATACTTGCATTAATATCTAAATAAATAAATTTGAATAGCAAATGAATACCTCCACTACTGGGATGCACATCTGGACCTTCATGTGCAGGTGGTGTTTCACAATTAGCAGGCTGCATTCCAATGACATGCACATTCTTATCACTGTTTGCTTATTTAAAACAAATATAGTCACTTTATGTTGAAACTCAACATCAATTAGATTATTGGTAAAGTATTCAATTTGAAACAACTTCCATTTACCATATTTACCTGTGTGACGGATGCACTCGAATGTTGTGTATGCCCACTCAATTCTCATAGCCGATCAACCACGGCTGAATAGCCTTGCTGGTAGGCAATTCTCTTGTCATCTTCTGTGGGCGCTCTATTGAATTTAGAGCCCTACATTTTTGCTTGGTACTGTGAATTTTGCTTGCATTGTTTGATAAAAAAAAATGTTTGCAATTTATTAATATTTTGATGCAATATTTCGTTTACATGAGATACTTACATTTCGTGCAGCAAGTTTCATGTAACCACCAGAGCCGAGTTTGTGTTGCCCGTGCTTTTATTGCCTTGCCTTGGTTGCCTTTGACGTGTCACTTAGTCTATAAAAAGTTTTAAATATGTTAGATTATATAAATATAAAGAGTAATTAATTAGTACATAATTACATTCTTAATAGTATCCTGTACCTTCTTCTGGCGTCTAGTGGTGTATTTCCTTTTTTCCTTTCAATTCTCTCCTTGGCATTCAAAATCAGGCCCTTCCACTCCCTCTCTAGAATCATGGGGGGACGCTCATACTTTAGGTTACTCTCCAAATGGGTCCTATATTGGTCCTTCATATACTTTAGATATGTGCCAGCTTTTTCAATGAGCTTGGTTTTGTCAAAGGTGTCATTTCCAAACCACTCAACCATTTGGTTTGTCAATTCATCTTTTAACCTTTTTTCTTGGTCATTCCACCTTTTAAAGCAAAAACAAACCTGTTAGATTCAGAAATGAACTAAATCTACATTTATTACACTTCAAGAAATGGATCAAAGGAAAACTATTCTAGCAATGATATGAAATCAAAAGTGGATAAGGGTTAGTTCACATATGATGTACCACCTTTTACGTATGGTGGGCCCAAATATCTGCAATGCAATGTCACTAAGATGTTTATAGAAAATATCATTGCGTGCAAAAAATTCATGGGATCATTAGTCCAAAATGAGTGATCATAAAGTAAATTACAATTAGAGTATATATAATAATAATTTTAAAGTACCTGGAACCTTTTGTATCTTTAAGGGAAGCATTTCTTCGTCCCTCACCACCAATGTGGCCTGCAACGTTCCTGTACTAGCAATACAAGAAGATCCAGGAAATGATGGTATGTTATCAGCAGTAGTCACCTCTGGTACATCCTCATGTGCATCTCCTCCTGCAAAAAATGAATCCACTATGAAATGGCATTAGAATTCAAGGAAGAACACTTGAAGGGAAGTAAACACATGACAGAAGATAGAGCAAAAGAGGGATCTACCAATAGTGGGCGGGCCAATATGACGTGCACTAGAGGATGTCTTCATACTACGTGTTGTTGACATTGCAGTCGGCAATACAGGTGAGGGTGACCTTTGATGAGGCGGTGGCGACATTTGCACAGTAACATTGACAACACCTAAAGAATAATACATTAAATATATCAAACATTAAATATATGAAAAGTGCAAGAATTGTAAACAAGGATGAACCTTTATTTTGAAAATTGACAGTATCAAGTATGATGTGCTTTGGGTACTCAGAGTGATAAGCCGAGCAAGTGATAATACAAGAAAATCATCATCACCTGAAGATCCAGCAACACCCTGATTGTGGGAACGACTTTCATGAGGGCGGATAAATTGTTGTAAAAACAATATGTACATATTTTAGGTAATGACATAAAAGAGAATAAAATATAAACCATTATTGAACTTTTGTTATAATTAAAGCTTTCATTACTGCTTAATTGCAAGTTTTCTGTTGTCTTAAACAATAATTCCACCCTCTTTCGTATCTCATTAGTGGTAGGATGCACGGCTGCCAAAGCAACAATCTCTTTTCTAATTTTTATAAGAGGCATTTTAAAGAATTTCACAAGGTCTGTGGGATCTTCAGAGTCATCATTTCTTAACCCTAATGATTCCACATCCATAGAAAGGTACTCAGGTACTGCAACTCCCTTTCCCTTTCCCCGAACATCCGTCTATGTCAAGAATATCATTAACAATTACAAAATTAGTATAAATCACTAAAAAAAGAACATAATAATGTAACAGTTTGCTTCTATCTAATTTGTACAATTACAATGAGGTTTACCTGCTCGGTAGAAGTGTCACAAGCTACATTCTGTCTGCGATATGGGATGGATCCATGTTGGCCTGTGACAAAGAAAAAGTATAAAAAACATTAGCAAAATTACATAGTACACAACATGAACAACATGAACTTTGTAGACAAAAAAAGTATTAAATAATAAAAAGATGTCATCAAAATCATTGTAAATTTTTTAATTCCTTACCTTTACTTTATGTAGACTATGCAGGATCCTCAACTAAATGGTTGACGATGTCTGTAGTCAATGACTTGTTCCTACCAAGGGCGACAACATCACAAAGGGACTATACCTGAAATCAACACCATCAATTGAGCATCATAAGAATTACAACATTTGTAAGTTGATAAACAATAAATACATACGTATCATAAGCATCAGAAGCATCACATGATGTGTCATCATATATGTAATTGAGCATCACAATTAGCATCACATATCATGTGTCATCATAAACATGTAATCCATCACATATGTATCATAAATCACCATCCATCATATAGGTAATAAACAATCACCAACATCATCATCATCATCATCATCATCATCATCATCATCATCATCATCATCATCATCATCATCATCATCATCATCATCATCATCAATGTCTTCGCCATCATCATCACCATCATCACCATCACCATCACCATCACCATCACCATCACCATCACCATCACCCTCACCGTCACCGTCATCATCATCATCATCATCTTCTTCTTCTTCTTCTTGTTCTTCTTCATCATCATTGAGAAATTGTCGATCGTGATCATCATCCACTTCATCTTCTACTTCTTTGGTATCTTCTTCTTCCATCACATTATACTTTATCAACCTTCCTCTTGGATCATGTCTAACAACAAATGACCAACCCAGTTTATGTGGAACCTCTAAGTAAAATACTTGCTCACATTGGCTTGGAAGAACATAGGGCTCATCCCCAACTGGTTCAAACGACCTTGTATTTAGCATTATAAAACCATTATCATGTTCAATAACATTTCTATCAGGATCATTTTTATTCAATCGTAGCCTATACCATTTGACGACGAAAAAAACTAATTTGAAGGAATTAAAGTCACACTCAAGTATATCATCCAAAATGCCATAGTATCGATTTTGAGAATGTTGAGGATGAATGTCATTTCTTGATGAAATATTTGTCACCTCAAAGACTGCAGTGATGCTAGAATCACAAGTTTTCCTCGTGTCATCCAACTTTTTTATGCAAAATTTATGACCATTGCAACACACAGCATTGTGGTGTTTGACCTACGATATGTCAAACATGTAAAATTTATTGCATTGTGAGTTGATAAACATATGGGTGATTAATAAATTTATATGTACCTGTTTATCTCTTAAACCATATGCTAAATCAATTTCCCTTTGCGTAACATTGGAATCTCCATTATGATGTGCTTCTTTAACCAATGAAGCCACACCTTCCCATGTTAACATGCATCCAGAATGGTGACAACATTCAATCCATACTGTCATCCAATCAAGATTGTTTGCAATATACAAATGTAGTGCATCCCACTCTCGACCAACTGTACAAAAAATAAATAGATGTCTTACAATCGATTTATTTTGAAGATTAAGAATTAATTAAATACAATAACATCTTATAATTACCTCTCACTTTCCTCAATCTACCTTTCCCCGTCAAGTACTCCCCTTCGAATTTGTTAATGGTGTTGGGATCCCAAATGCGATCCACATGGATCTTTGCTGCAAACTTAGGAAGATATTCAGAAATGTACACCATAGTCTGGTATACCATATATCCCTCCACCATAGAACCCTCAAGATGTGCTCTTTGTCAAACCAAAGCCTTCAAAAATTTCAAGTGCCTCTCAACCATCCACATTGACCTAGTGTGTACAAGTCCACACAATTCAATCTCCTCAACTTGGTGTATGAGGTAGTGTTCTTGTGCATTGAAAAAAGCTAGAGGTAGACACTTTTGCATTTCACACATTAAATGAGGAATTTTTCTCTTCCAATATTTTATATCGTCTTTATGGATTTCTTTACATGACAACCACCTACAAGGTATTCAAGACACAAAAAAAAATATTACATAACAAGTAAAACAAATCTCAAATATAATATCTATACAACAAATTAAACAAATATCACTACTTACCTCATGTATTTTCCAAGATCATATATGACTTGCTTGACATTATTGTCAAAGTCGTCTGGGAGAGATAGAGGTAGAACGTACTGCAACAATTATAAAATTATCTTTTCATTTTTTTGTAACATAATGAAAAGTACACGTACACGCAGTACTTAAATACATACTAAAAACACAAGAACATGAATTACCTTAATGAAGGTATGCCAATCATGCGTTTTCATCCCTGGCCCAAATTCACTTTTCTTTGATATGAGATTGTTTATGTTCGCAGCAAATCCTGTGGGAAATCGAATTTTTCGTATGACTTCTTTAATAGCATTGCTTTTCTGGTCCGTTAATAACCAAGGAAGCTCACTTATATTAATCTGGTCTCCATGGTTATTTGATTGAATGACATTTATCATTGCATGATTGGAATCCTGAATGTCACTACATATTTTGACAATTTTTTCTTTGTCACGTCTTCCATCCAATATTTTCCATATTGTCTCTGTTATATTCTTTCCAATATGCATACTATCAAACAAATGAACAATTTGTAACTGCTCGTAGTAGGGCAACCTACTAAATTATCGGGGATAACTTTTGATTCCCTTAGGAAGGTGGTCATTTATGCCTTCACAACCTTCATGATCATCAATCACATCATCAATAAACAAAACAAAATAGAAAAGATGTTTTATGACAAACTAATAGATGGAATGGCATTACCTTGACGATTAATTCTATTATATTCCAACTTCCACAGGTGAGGTGTCATTCTTCGTGGCTTTGATGTATTCTCTTCTTTCCCATCGAAAAGATGTTTTTTAGTATTTCGATACTTATGATTTTTGTGGAGAAAGTGCCTATACTCATCAAACACCTGCTTTCCTAAACTTTTTGAATGACGAGATTTCATCTTTGGACCACAAACAGGACATGCAAATTTTCCCTTTGTTTGAAGACCTACAAGATAATGTATAATTGGATTAAATATGATAATTTTTTGAATTATAATGTTCATGCACAACTTTAACACTATAACATACCACAAAAATGTGTTAGCCCCGCTGCATCGTGTATTGTCCATAGAAGCATCGCATGGAATTGAAATTGTCTTTTTCCTATTGGTCTAGAGACGTCATACATAGTGACACCATTCCATAACTCTAGCAACTCGTTGATAAGAGGCTCGATATATACATTCATATCTTTAACTTGGTACTTACCTAATCGAATGAACAAAAACATTACATAATTATTATGACCATTTTACTGCAATATTTATAATTAAATTTAGACGACTATATTTAAATGATAAAATACATGGAACAATCATTGCCAACATTATGTGCTCCCTCTTTATTGACATCCATGGAGGAATGTTATTGTTGATAACAAAAACAGGCCACACTGAGTAAGCAGATCTCATCTCTCCAAATAGATTGACACCATCTGCTGCCAATGAAGGCCTGAGATTATGAGGTTCTTCTTTAAAGTGTGGCCACTTTTCCTCTATGTCCATAAATGTTGAACCATCCGCAGGCATTCGAATAATGTCATCTCGACTTCTATTGCGTGCATGGTAATCCATAAATTGTGCCAAGCTAGTGCACTTGAATAATCGTTGCATACGTGAAATAATGGGAATATAGCGAAGAACCTTGCGAGGAACCCTTTTTGTTATTTGATCTGTTCAATATCTACTGATATGATATTCAGTTCAAAATTCATGTTGTTTGTGATATATAATATGATCATTGGGACAAGCATCTATTGCTTGATACTCCATTCCAATATCTTTCATAACGGTAGATAATTCTCGGTATGAGCGAGGTAGAATATTTGATGGTGGTAATAAAAACTCACCTATCAATCTACAGCAAAAAAATATAATCTATTATAATAAAGAATATTAATGGTACAACATGATTCATAGTTTATTATGACATATATGACATACCTTAACATACATGACATTGTTATGTTGGATAAACCATTCATAACCTTCAAGTTCACCAACAATAATACAACGGAGAGAAGAGTTTCCTGTGAGCCTTCATAAAGGGCCTCAAATGCCTTCTCAAGTAGAGGGACATCATGAAAAAAATCAAGGTCATCTTCATCATCATGATCATCTGCGCAAGTACTAAATGAGTCATGGATCAATGTATTTGTACCATCATCTTCAATTGTGTTTTCTGGCTCATGATCGTCATCTTCCATGGGATCATTATCTTCAGCTTCAATATTCACACCTCCATGTTTGTCCACTTTGAAAACCATATTCTTAGGGTTGTGTTGATCCATACCATGTGCTCCGGGGTGCTCAACCTATATAAAATTGATAAACATAAATAAACCGTAATCATGATCTCATCATCACATGATTTATTATGTATATAAATTATCGCCACGATATAATGAAAAAATTATCAATGGATGATAATCATGTCTACCTTCAATGTGACCATGCAACCTACAATGTTTCTTCGTTGTTTTGATTAGAAGTCTTCTAGTCTTTAACCCCTTACAAATTTTGCACGGACAATAACATTTTCCATCACCTTTTCTTTTCAAGTTAGACCACAATCTAGCGATTGTCTCCTTATTTTGTTGTTCATTGATATTGTCTGACATGGTCTTTCTTCATAGGCAAGAAAATAGAAATTATCATCATTGAATAGAGCATCTTATTGAATTTAGATTTCTAGTTTGCTTATGGTACATCACACAACATGGAAAACAAGAAATGCTCAATAAATAACAGGATTCATTGATCTAGTATTATCACAATCTGCACTTGGCCTTCAATATTTTCTCCTCCTAACATTGTTTATCCATTACCTGTCAAGTACATAACTCTAAAACCCGTGGCTATTAAAATACATAAGACAACATTGTAGCATCTTATAATCATCTGTTATAAAACCAAAGCACTTGGGAGTGATTCTTTTGTTTGTCACAGTCCAGGAAAACAGTGTCTATTGGAGCCTTGAATAACTGACTAGAAAGATTTTTAATTCCTTTTCTTTTTCCTTCTGGTTTTTTCACTGTCACTTCCATCCTCTGACTCAGATGTCGTCGACCTTTTCTTTCTTCTTGTTTTTTCATACTCATAGTCATGCTTTGAATTATTTTTCTTTCTTGGTGACTCCTTACTGCTCTCACTGTCAGTTTCACTCTCAGAATCTGAGTCTAATGTATCAGAATCCGACGAACTTGATGAACTAGAAGAATCGTCATTAGAGGTAGATTCATCTGACACAGGAATAGACTTTTGCTACTGCATTACAAGCCTTGGCATTTTCTTCAAATACTCACATAAACTCTCAGTGATACCACCAAGACCAATAAAAGTAAAGAAATTGATATCAAACCGTGAATTTTTGGGATTGTCCTTTGGAGAAATTGAATCAAAAGACTTCTGCATTGTTGGATCGTTCAACCTTTCATTACGCAACAATATACCAAACTTCTCTACCAGCTCTTGCAAGAGAAGCTTGGTATAAAAATACGGGAAGAGGAAGTAGCATCTTCCTTTATCAGACGTATATAAGCAAGACAATGCCATGGAAGAGCATCTGTGCCAAAAACTATGCAACATTACACAGTTTATTTGTTTCCAGTCTGTGTATCATAGAATACTGTTGTATAAAACACTTATCAAAAAATTCCTCATAAATTTTATTGTTCATACAAAATATTTTCCCAAGAAGACCATAATAGCAAAGGTATGTTCTTTCTTGACCAGGTTCAAGCTTGATCTTTAGCAGCTTATGACTAGCTTCCCCAAAATCAACACTTGACATGATTGTCAAATAAATTGAACATCTTAAATTGGCCAAGTTTGTCTTTGTCTCATCCTATATTCTCAGTGCTTCCTCACCTTCCTCATCATCATCATCATCATCATCATCTGAATCATGACCTGAATCATTCTCCCATTCTGCTTCATCTGAAGAAGGATCTCAAAGGATATCTTTCTTCAGTTTTTCATAGGTTGCCTCTTGCTCTAAGAAATTAGGATCTGGCTTGAAAACATCCAAACCAACTTCTTGATCAAGTTCATCTTCTAGGAAAACTTCATGTGTTAACTGATCTAGATGCACAGCTGGATGACCCTCGAACTTAGCTTTGCGAATTGCAAAAAGGCCTTCAATTAAAAACTGTACTCGTTTGTCAATTTCCCCCTCATGGAGAATACCTCTAAATATTTCAAAAATCCCATAGAGACCTTTGGGTGAAAGGTCTTGCAACAAAGAACCACATTCTTTCACGAACCCAACAACAACCTCTACACTATCATCTATGGGGTTCTCTAGTAAAAGGGTGAGAAGTTCCAAGGCAATGATCTCATATGCAACTTGTTGATCCACTAAATGAGCTATGAATTTGGTTGTTGCTATCAACATGTGCTTATCATTGCGTTTGTATGCCCTCTTAAGCTACAAAATAATTCTTCGCAAAAGCAGATTGCCAACTTTAGGAAATTTTGTATTTACCACAACAACCAACGTAGCAAAAACCTCTGTAAATCCAGGGGATGCCATTTGGGATTTCATACAAGACCTACAAAATAGAACCCTCCCATGGATGAGATTCTCTGCAAACAACTCTAGAATGATGTTCTTGATGTTAGATGCATTTACCTTGTTTACTAACCCATTGATACTCTTTCGAAGGGCATCCCATGTCATGCGTTGGTATTCCACACTGCTCTTGTCTTCCACATCTTTCATCATTTGAGCCAGCTTAAATGGGGGAATGTAAACACCCCCACTTCTTCCAATGCCCTTCTTAGCTCCTCTTACAACACCTTCACCATTCCCATTCTGAGATGGAGCAGACACAACACTAGAATTTTTCACTTCCACTGCCTCTCTATCCCTCTTGTTTCCAGAAGCCCCTTTACCACTTAATTCGTGCTTATTTCTATACATAAACCCATTAGGAAGCATGAGTTTTTGCATATAAGCTCGCCCAAATATTTTACAGTTATTTTCATCAAGATTCCCTCAGGAGCTGGCAGATCCTGCTTCCATACTTTAATTATGTTTTCTCAAAGGAAAATCCTAAAAATCCATGCATTGCAAACAACTTTTTACACCTTTGTTGGTTGTGGTGGCGTCACAGAGAGTTTACATCAATAAATGAAGAACATGCCAGTGCCTTTAATGCAGTAGTAGAAGTCTATCTCTTATTCAATATCTCTAGTGAAACCCCCATGATCTTTTGTTG
The DNA here is from genome assembly GCF_030272615.1 of Cryptomeria japonica. Taxonomy (NCBI): domain Eukaryota; kingdom Viridiplantae; phylum Streptophyta; class Pinopsida; order Cupressales; family Cupressaceae; genus Cryptomeria; species Cryptomeria japonica. The sequence continues at coordinate 550,345,676 of NC_081406.1, read as the reverse complement.
GAGTAGAATTTGTTATATTCTAGAAGGGGTCTTGTCCTTTGTTGATGTGATATTCATCTACCTCAAGAAATAACTATTCTTTTCTCCAACAAGAAGTGAAACTAAATGAAGATCTAGCACCATGAAATGAATCCTCAAAAGGATTACTATAGTTAGTTTTGGTAGATAATGATCTGGGTAAAATACTAATGTGGCTTTAGGAAACATTATGTACTAGCTTAGCATACTCTAACAACTTTGGTGTGACATGCTACATCCAATTAAGTCTACATCGGTATCTCTATTGTGTTTATGGATTGGGATTCAATGTACTCTTTTTATACACAGATTTTACTTTCAACTGAGGAGGTTTGTATGTACTTACTTGTCTTTCGATTGTATTCCTATTTCAAGATTTTTTTCTATCAACAAATCATTTGTTGTAAGTTGTACAAGTGGAAGCTTGAACATGCCTTCCATGCTAGCCTTGTTGATACGTTCAACACCATCTTGTGCAACAAATCTTTAGAACTCCACTATTTCATTGAAGAGTGAGTAGTAGGGACAATCTAGGACACTTACAAAGGTTTTTCAAGAGAGATAAATAGACCTAAATATTATGGCTTAATAATGATCAATAGGTAAATAGATAAGAAACTCTCAATATCAAAATGACTTTTTCAATTGTCTTTACTAGAACTGGATAGATCTGCTAATAATGGTTTTATGACTGTATGTCAACTTTAGACTCAATCCAAGAAGAGCTAGAACTAATATGCGACATCTAGATTTATGATCTCTATAATATAACAATCCCGTAATTATGTTTCCACGCATCTATACCACAACACAAACATCATGCTAGTGTTCAGCCATAGCAATTGATATCCTAATTATAGAATGTGAAATATGCACATAACTATGAATAAAGATTAAGAAAAACTAAGAAAGATGCTTATTGCAAACATAAATGACTAATGGACAAGACTTGAATTCATTGTAGATAGTTTTGAATATCAAATTCACTTGTTTGTGTGCATTTAGTAACTCATGTAGTTGTGGCCAACCATTTATCTCTTTCATTAATTAAACACTTATTAATAACATTAAATGGCTAAGTAATTATGTTTTAGTTGAAATTGAAAATAAAATATTTTATTTCAGGACAACTCACACTATTCCCTATCATATTTTAGACTCTCGGGTTTGTTAGTAGTGGTTTGATGTCTTTGGAGCTGATCATTGCGTTTCTTTAGTTACGTTTGCCAACGTAATCCCAGCCTATGCCAAAATGGGAGCTTTGGAACAGGGTATGGACATCCATCAAAGCATAAAAGATAGAGGAATTTTGTCAGATGTAGTTGCAACTGCTCTGTTAGCATGTATGCAAAATGTGGAAGCATAGACAAGGCACGGGAACTGTTTGACAGATTGCCTCAAAGAAATGTGGTTTCCTAGACTGCAATGATTACCGGATATGCACAAAATGGATTTGTTGAGAAGGATTTAGAAACTTTAAAGCAAATGCAATCAGCAAGTATAAAGCCAAATTCCACGACAATTGCTACTATCCTCCTTGCCTATGCCAAAATGGGAGATTTGGAACAGGGTATGGACATTCATCGAAGCATAAAGGATAGAGGAATTTTGTCAGATGTTGTAGTTGCAACTGCCCTGGTAGACATGTATGCAAAATGTGGAAGCATAGACAAGGCACGTGAACTATTTGATAGAATGCCTGAAAGAAATGTTGTCTCGTGGACTGCAATGATTGTTGGATATGCACAAAATGGATTTGTCGAAAAGGCTTTAGACACTTTCAAGCAAATGAAATTGGAAGGCATAAAGCCAAATTCCACACCCTTTGCCAGCATCCTCCCTGCCTGTGCAAAAATGGGAGCTTTGGAACAGGGTATGGACATCCATCAAATTTGGCCACAATATACCTTCTCCGTCGGAAATCTTAGTCAAAAATCTAGTCCAAATGTATTAGTGCCTATTGCACCCGATATTGGCATTATCCCTTGGGAAGACACATCATGAGAACAAGATGTTGAACAACCCGCTCCTCCCACTCGAGCTCCTACAACCACTCCCAAGATAACTCACAAACAGATAACCATTCACAACATCGAATTAGATTCAAATGAGAATAATGAGCCTATTGTAATAGTCGCTCGAAAGAAGAGGAAGAATCCTAGGCAAATATTGATGCAGAGCCCTAACCACAAACCTAAGGGTAAGCCCAAAAAAAGTTAGACTTCTGACCCCTCAATTGAACACTAGGGTCCTGTAAGGAAGGACTCCACACCTTGGGTGAAACTACTCACAAATTCACTAGGCTTGGGCCTACTCAAGATGAGTAAATGCCTCAATACCTAACATAACCATCCCATGACATCCTACTCCTAAGAGATTTGTAATTGGTTCATTTATGGCCATTAGAGACTGGTCCAAGGATTTGTTTTGGGTTTAGATTCTAATTCCTTATACCTCCTTTAGAAACCTACACCTTAGGCTAGTAGCCCTATTTGGCGATAAAATTGATCTTAAATCCAACGTGTTCCACACACTAATAAAAAAACATTATCATTTGGGATACCCTTTTGGGAGTTACTCGTATTCCCAAAATGGTTTGCTCAGATCTGCACTTTCAGAGTCTGAACCCTTTAGAGACCAAGAGACCTAATTAGGGCAATTAGGCCTATTTTACAAAACAACCACCAGTTCTTGAATCCAAATAGGGAAATAAAATTCATGAGAATGTGTGAGATTTGTATTAACTTCTAATTCCAGGGTTGCATTCATAGAATCCACCGCTATAATGTTTTGTGATGACTGTCCTAAATTTGCCTAAGGTGGTCTCATAGGGATGCCTACCTAGTTTTGCTTATTTCTCCTCACAACCAAATCTTCCCTGCACAAACCCATGAAAAAATTAATGTAAATTGACCAATATTTCACTCCACCAAAGGAATTAACTTCTAGAGAAGGAGATGCACTCAATTCAATCCGTACAAACATGTACAATCATTGCAAACTCAGAATTTCTGGGAAAACTTTAGTATTTCAGTATTTTATTGCTTGACAACTTCAAACCACACCAACAACAACCTTGGGAAACATGTACACAATGTTTATACAACTCTCCAATGGTTTTTGACCGAATTTGGAGGAGGTTGGAGCCGTTAAAAGGCTTCCCCCAACCACATTTTGAAAAGTTGCACTCTCAAAAGTTGCAATTTTGCACAAAATGTTGTCAAACTTTCTAAGGTGGGGATCCACACACTTGGATCAACCAAAAACCCCTAAAACATGTCAAAAAACTTTCAAACACAAAACTAAACCTTCTACTACCCCTTATTGACCACATTGTCCCAATTGGCTTATCAAATTGCTTAATTGGTGACATGTGCTCATATGGTGGGGTTTTTTTGAATATATGAAACATACTTGCACAAACACAAGATACACTAAGACAACTATTAGGGTCCTAATATTCATCCTTAGAGATATGATTCATCCTCAGAGCCATGATTTGCTTGTTGATGAGGTGCACCTGCACCAAAGATGAGCCTTTTTCAAGAAATTTTTAGGAGAAGCAGTGTTAGTACAAGTGCCTTCAATTCCTCAAGAACAATAACTTGTTCAAATATTTATTGAAGAGCCTAAAGGTCAGATAGTAGAGGCCACCCAAATATAGACACATGTGATACAAGTGGAAACCATGGAGATTGATGAGCAAGATGAACAAGATGAGCGAATGGTTCTCACACCACAGGATCAAGATAAACTTCTTAGACAGTTGGAAGAAGGCCAAAATAAGAAACAACATGAAGTAGATAAAGGGGCTTTTGAAAAAGAAGTGGGTGAGAAGCTGGAAGAGTTTTCCAAGCAACAACAACAAGGTTATGAACATGTGATTCTCAAGCAAACCTTTCTCAACAAATTTCACAACCTCCACCACAACATGAGGATCCCACACAACAACGACCTCATGACCAGCATAAAGATATAGATGAGGAACAATAAGAAGATGAAGAATAGGAACAACAACCAGAAACCCATAGCGCAACTGCCCAAATTACTACACAAGGTAGTCAACAAGATGATATCATGCCACAATGGCTCAACTTTAGTTTTCAAAAGAAGAAGGTGGTGTTACCTAGTATCACCTTACAAGAGGGAGTTACTGAGTCACCAAGAAAGAGAAAAGGAAGCCAAAACTCTTCATCTTTCAAGAAGTGATTCAAGAGATGTATTAGCTAGTATAGGCACTCTAGTGTAGGGTACAAAAGAGGAAGAACAAGCATCTCCCAAGTATCAAGTCTCCCAAGTAAACCTTGGTAAACAAACTAAATGGGGGGAGATAGCTTCCCTGGATGCTATCACCACCACAATAAAAACAAGAATAGAGAAGGTGCATAGATCAAAGAAGCAAGTTAAGGATCAACTACAAAAATATGAGCAATTACTCATAGATATGTCAAAGCCACTGGATTCAAGAATAGGTGATACCTTGCCTTCTACCTCAACACTCCCACAAAGTGAAGTCAAAGAATATATGAGATGAAAAGGGTGGTGGCTACTATGAAAACTTGGGCAGGTGATCAGTTAAGCAAGATAATAATGTTCTTGCAAGAAACCATGGAAATGTATGAAGATGCTCACCTCCTTGAAAGGGGTCGCATCATCTGTACCACACATTGGGAGGATCAATCCAACATGTTTTTGAAGTAGGCTAGGGTTTTGAGAAAGATTAAAGCATTGGGAGTAGATGTAATCAAAGAGGAAGACCTATTGGGTGGAGAGGATCTGGATGGTTTGCAATCTTATGTTGACATGTTATATTTTAAAGTAGATATTTTAGATCAATGCAAAGCGAAAGTGCTCAAGGGAAATCCTCCCTTCACAAGTCTGCTAGAGGAATATGAACGCTATGTGATAAAAGTGTTAGGAAAATATGGACAAGATGTTATGCAATCAAGATCACTCGAACAAGAGGAAGTACTTAAACAATGGGAAGCCTATGTATCTGAATACTTCTCCTCAACCGTTGAGTTTGATGTCTTTGTCATGGACACCTACATGCACTTGATCCTCCATTCTTAACATGATACATAAACAATGGACAACCTGGTTGATGCGATGGAAGAACTTAGGGAGAATCTTAGAGTTTCCAGATTCTGAATTCAGCATGTGCCTAACCCACCTCACACTTCAATAGAGTGATACATTGACAACTATCATAGTTACAAGAAGAACAAGCAATGAACACAAAGACAACCCTCAGTATACCCCTAGGATTAAGGTGAATTCTTGATGAGAGAAATAGTTTGAGGGAAAGATCAAAATACACTTGTCACCACTGCCATAAAAACATAACATATGCATGAGATGCAGACATTGTCACACTTAAAAGAAGACTCATTGTTCTCCTATATGAAATGTCACCTAATTGAGGTTCATGAGTTGTGACTTGCATGTCAACTGTAACCTCCTCCATTTTGTAATGTATTAGGCCATTTTGAGGGTCCAAGAATTGATGATTCAAGGCCAGTAACTAGGAAATTTATCTTTTTCTACAATTTTAATTTAAGCTATTTGTTATAGTCGAAGCACTTTCAACACCAATCATTTCTGGTATTTATTTCTCCAAATTAATACAAAACAACCTATGGATTACATAGTTTGTAGAATGTGTCTTTGTGATTGATATATCTTGTGGTTTGGTATCTTCTCTCATTTTAATCAACAATTTAGTATTTCACCTTTATCATTTTATGAATCATATTGTGTATGTAAATGGTGTATGAGGATTAAGTGGTAGTGCAATATTTATTTCTTTGATATCTCATTCAATTTGCATGTAAGTTGATGACTCTGCATGTTTACTAGAAGTGATGCTTCATTGCACTTTTGAATGTTATTGATAATACTCGAGCTATGTGATATGTCAGTTTCGTAATTCATTTAGTTGCATGTGTTAAATTTCATTATCTCCTGTTACCCTGGTCTATCTTTTGATATTTATTTTTTAAGTGAAAACCCAAAAAAGAAAGATTTGAATGTTTTTTTATGAAACCAACAGACCCCTTGATTTCAACAGACTACATTAACACTGAGTCTCTGCACATCGTTGTGACCCAACAATAAAAACCTTGGGAGGTGAAGGGAATTCCTAATTTCTTATCCTCTTTCAAGAGAAGCTTTCTTTTGCAAAACTTTCATGTTAGGTGTGTCAAAAGACCCATCAACACTATTTTTCTAAGATTTCTCTAAAAATGCTAGGGCAAGGCCAAATAAGCGCATGATGTAGTCACATTGCATGGAATAGTGGAGTAATGCACAAAATGAGTTATTATTAAGTAGCCATATGAGCCATTAAGCTCCAAAATAGAATAGCAGTTATGATAGGAGCAATACATAGATATGCAACTCTATAATAGTAAACATGGCATTATCTAGCAATAGACAGTGCCAACTCAATCATAAAGTATTCATTCACCAAAACACCCAAGGACAACAAGTACCACTTTAGAGGCAGTAGTGAACAGTGGAAAAGAAACCTTGGGGCAATGGATAGATCCTTAAGCATAGTCCAAAGTAAGGTATTAGCCTCTTTTTAGCAGTCACAACCCTAATGTGACCATCATCAAGGATTATATCAATGCAAAAGAGACATAAGAAGGAAAGACAACCTTGTAGATAGAAAAGGTCATAGTCTAAAAGACATACACATCTATGCAGTGCCCAAAGGACATAATACAATGACATTCACAAATATTCATTAAGGTACATAAGGTCAAAAACAAATACAAAGGTCACTATTCATGAGCAGTAGCTTTGTGACAACTCGAAGGATGATATCAGAGAAAACAAGAAGCATGAATGTAGTCATCAAGAGCCATTTGTAGTCATAAACTCAGTAAAAATCCTTATGTTCATAGTCAACTTTGAAAAGTTGAATCACAAAGATAGGGCTTATAATGAAATCAAGATACAAAGTGTATAATGATGAAATGTGGCGACTGATCAGCAAAGTATTGTACACTCAGCCATTTTTTGTGTTGATGAAAACCAACATTATAATAAAACCCTAAAAGGCCAACTTTGTTTGTTTCCCTAAAAATGCATGTTATAAGCGGCTGGGATGCTTAAGGCATGAAAATTTTGATGTACTATTTTTGCTGGATAATAAGAAAGACTGGACGGGTGTGTATGGTGGACGTAACCCATTCTGGGTGAACCACGTTAAATCTCGGTGTTATCTGTGTCCTATTTTATTCCTTTATCTTTTGTAATTAAATCTGCATATAATTGTTAGTTCATATTTGCTTCAGATCTGCTTGAAACCCTAACATATAAGATCTTTAAATAGTTTCCATGGATCATGCAATATTTTAACAATTCAAGCAAACTAAGAAACCATGCAGTATTAGTTCAAGAACTAGTTTGAAAATAGATAAGGGGTGTAATTTAATCATGGAATCATTAAGAGTATTATGCCTAAAGGGGATAGGTTAACTTTAAAGATCGAAATCAAACTCTTCAACTCATGCAAGTTCTCATGCAATAGTTCATGCCTAAAAAAAGGATCTTCTTTAACCAAATATAGTAGTTCATGAGCAGCTTGAGCCATCTCAGGGGTGCCTTATCAATTAAAGGAAATTTTCAATTAGTTTGCTATGAATTTGCATGAGTTTCAAAGCCTATTTTGCATGATATCGAATCAAATTCAACCCAAGGGATCAAACTCATGTAAAATAGAGATAAAAAGAGTGTTTTAAAGTCAAATACAACAGTTCTACACAAGTTAAGCTTCCACATGCATGCATTATGGGTCAAAAAGTAGTTTGGGCCCACTTGTACCTAATCTAAGGCAGATTTGCATGCTTTTATGCATGTTTTTTGAGAAAATATGACCTCAAAGGACTTGATGCAGATTTTAAAGATTAAAACCAAATAAAGAAGAACAAATACTCAGCTAGATCCAATTCTTCAAAGGCACAACAACTCAACTCTATTTATTCTCAAGACTTCTATAAGTCTCTTCCTCTCTCCTATTCTAAATCAGTTCTTTTATTTTTCTAGCTTGTATTGTAGCTTTTGCAAATCTTTTTCAGGCTGAAGAATATAATTGTAACTCAGCTTTTCAATTCTAGAAGCATTGTAACAACAATTCCTTTCAAATCCAATAAAGAAGCAATGCTATCTCTTAGATATTTCTAGTTTTCATCATTGGTATGAGTGATTTGATTTATTTTTTGTGTGTTCTTTTCAATAAACCTCTCAATATGTCTCATTTATGCAATGATAAGGTTAGTGATTTCATGTAAATGCAAGTTACAGGTTATGTTAGATTGTTGAAAGCAGTTTGTAGTTGTGAAACTCAGGTTTCCTTCACACAAATGCTAAAACAAGAGGCCTTCTTGCGAAATATTTATATATTTCTTTATTTTTTTGGGTTGTGATCATAAAAGCCTCTTTCCTTGAGTCTGGTTATGAGTTTAGGACATTGAATAGAATTAGAACGTTTGGTGCATCACTTCCTCTTAAGGTAGGTTTCAATTCAAGTTTCTTTCTATGGACCTTTTCTCATAAAGTTATTTTCAGAAGGTTCATCAAGGAGAACCAACTTTCTCTACAGATTCACCTTCAATTTGATCAACCCACAGGCTCAAAAATGTTTCCATGTTTCACAAAATTGTTGAGCTCCCATCTTAGAAATGCGGTGTAATCCTTCGTGACAACAAGGAGGCGGATAGGATAAGCAAGATCAAAGGTGGTAATGAGGGATGGGAACAAGAAATGGACAAAATAAAAGATAGGAGCTAGAGGGTGTGGATCAAAAGTAATAGATAGGACACATGAAGCATGATAAGATCATTAACCTTGTCAAGATCAAAGGTGAAAAAGGGATATGTATAGATATAGAGTGAATGATGGACACTGGAGGATGAGGGATGCAGACGGATGGAAGTTTCCCCCAATATAAAGTGAAATAGGATAACAGATTACACATGATGCCTATTTGTTAGGTTTTCATCATGGTACTTGCCCAAGGCACCACAAGGAGCAGTTTTCACTAGTGGATGAATTGTTTTCTCTTTACTTTTTTTTACTTTTCACTTATTTATTTATTTTTTTCTCTTTTTTTTTTCACTTTTTTGGAAGATAATGGATGCATGATAGGAGATGGAAGGACTCAATAATCTTTCTTCTTTGGATGGTACCCTTGAAATATGTGTTGTAATAGATCATGGCTATGAAGGTATGCTCAAAGACATTGGTAGGATAATAAAATGAGACTAGGGTAAGGATTTATGTAAAGGATTGGATAAGAGGAATGGAAGGATGGAAAATAGGTGTTGGATAGCAGATGGGATATTGAAAGACTGGTGCATGAGTGAATGGAAATGATGATGGGATCAACATTAGCACACACCTTGAGGGGTGGTGGAGTAATGGAGAAAAGTGTATTTTAGATTTTGAGATTTTGATGGAGGAATGACAATGGATTTTGGAACATGAGGACCCAAAATGGATTTGAAAGATTATATAGGTTTAGAGGCATGCCAACTTTGATTTTTTCTTAGGATGCTATGCTTTGAGGAGTCACTTGGGAATCCACATGGTTTTTTATTTTTCTTTCATTTGTAGTTCCTTGGAATGCACTGCTCCTACAAGCACCTTAGGAACCCATATGGTTTTTGAATTTTCTCTCTTTTGTAGTTCCTTGGAACACATTTCTTCTACAAGAACCTTAGGAACCCATATGGATTTTGAATTTTCTTTATTTTTCTCAATGGGCCTTTGTGGCCCTTTGTATATCTATTTTTCTTTTTAGATAACATTTTGATTTGTTTTTACTTGTTGATTAGATGGGACATGTTGATCCTTAATGCATGTAGATTTTTAGACTTGTAGATTTTATGCTTGGTATCCTGATTGTTTCCCAAGGGAATGTAATTCATGGATGGATGTGAATGATATGAATGCCTTTTGGATGGGCTCATATAAGTAGATGGTGGTAAGGTTCTCTAAAAAGTGTGCCTTTGTCAATCCTAAATAAGAGTTGGAGGGGTATAAGGACCTAAAATGGATGGAAGGGGTAGGTGTATATTTGGACTTAGATCGGGGGATGTAGGATTTAATAAGGATACCAAAATCTTGAAAGTCAAATTTTTTGTTGGGACTATGACCATCAACATTTTCTTTGATATGGGGGGGATTCTAATGTACCTTTCTCATGGAGGCCTGATTGTTAGAAGCAACCAACAGGGAAGACTGAGAGGAGGGGGTGAATCAGTCTTCACTGAAACAACAAACTTAACCATAAAACAAAGAATTGATAAACTGCAGCAATAAGATAGATAAGCGAATTAACAACACAACACACAACACGCAACACTAAGATTTTGACGTGGAAAACCCAGTTAAGGGAAAAAACACGGTGGGAACCTAACCACAGTAAGATGATACTATGCAGTAGTATGTGAAAATGTTACAATGGGGAATGCACATGCATTCAGGTATACTGCCTAGAGCTCACTGCTCAAAAGATATTTGCCCAAAAGGCTACAACCCTCATGGGAAGTCTCACTAATGTATGCCTGATTACAGTTCTAGTTAAGCACAAATGTATGCCCTCCAACATCTATCTCACCACAAACTCAAGACTGAAGGATAAATCACTTGTTCGCACACAAACCTCTCTTTGATAATGCATACACAACATCGAAACCCAAACTACATGACCATATCACATATATATACAATTCATCAAATTTGATAACAAGGTCGGCTAAACCCTCAACCCTCAATTACAAAATTACATCACATGATACAAAGATTGACCACTGAACCAATATAATGGTTTACATAGCATAACATGGTCCTAAATCAAATTCCCAAAATCACAACTTCATCAAAATCATACCAAGATCAATCGCAACATGCTACACCACCAAAAATACTGCATAACACACAAATCATCACCGGTTGATAGAACCACCAAAAACTCACACACCAATCAATACAGATCGCCAAAATAAATTGGACATGACAAAGAAAAACCAGCAAGCATGTTAGAATCATCCAGAACAACTGCACCAACACCACTTTTCAAATCTTCATATGTCAATGTCTTAAAGCTCAAGAACACAACCAATCAACAACTATCATGAAGAAAGATAACTTGTGGACTGCCATATCATGATCCAACTAAAATGGAGATACAAAAGACCATCCCAAGAAATATCCCAAAATCTCAACACCAGATCTAATCACACCAGAATATATCGGACTCTGCAAAACAATGATCAACAAACCAACACTACAAACCGGATCAGAAAATCTTCCCAATCTACAATCACCAGAATATATTGACATCAATAACAACAAAATATCCTAGCAGTAGCAATGACCAACAATATCCAACAATCGCCCCCTTTGGCATTGATGACAACATATGAATGTGAAAAATAATCAATGCAAAGAAAAGAAGATATGTCCAACAAACTCCCCCTAAGATCAAGACTTAGAAAGAATTTTTTCATGTGATATATGCCCCCCTTTGACATTAATACCAAAGCTCATAAAATAGAAAACCAAACTCTCTCTCATAGCACAAAAACATGAATCTCTCTGCCCTAGAACTATATAACCAGATCAACAAACTACTCCACCAGTGGAGCAAAACTAGCTCACCAATCTGGATAAGAAGATTAGGCTCTGAAATCCACCAAATTGATGCAACTTAATGCATCTAGTTCTCATCAAGATGGGTGGATACCCCTAACTTATCTCTCAAGTAGACAAATGTATCTGCAGGCAAAGGTTTAGTGAAAATATCAACTATTTGTTCCTTTGTAGATATATACTCCAACTTCACCTTTTCTTCACTGACCTGCTCTCTCAAGTAATGATATTTGATTGACATATATTTAGTCTTTGAATATTGCACCAAATTCTTTGACATGTTGAGAGAACTAGAATTATCATAGTATATAACAATAGGCTCATTATAAATAACTATGATATCCTTCAACATTTCCTTAATCCAAACTACCTGAGTGCAATTACTAGTAGCAGCAATGTACTCAGCTTCAACAATAGATAAGGACATTGAATCTTGTTTCTTGCTAGGCCATAAAACCAACTTCTTACCCAAAATTAATGCTCCAATGATAGTGCACTTCCAATCAACAACATCACCAGCCCAATCAACATCATTATAGGCACATAACATGAAATCATCATTCCTAGGATACCATAATCCATAGTCCACAATTCCCTTCATGTATCTGAATAACCTCTTCACAACAGTGACATCTCTCTTTTGGATCAACTTGATTTCTAGTAGCCATGCAGACAACATGCATAATGTCTGGCCTAGTCTGAGTAAGATACAACAGTCCACCAACCATAGATCTGTACAAACTCTTATTAGCTTTAGGAGATTCATCATTCTTAGACAATTTACAACCAGTCACCATAGGAGTTCCAACCAGTTTGGAGTCATCTAATCCAAACATCATTAGCAATTCCTTCACATACTTAGTTTGAGATATGAATATACCTTTTCCAGATTGTATAATCTACAAACCTAAGAAATTTTTTATTTCACCAATCATATACATCTCAAATTATTTCTGATATCACCAACAAACTTCATGCTCAATTTATCATCACCACCAAAGATTAGATCATCAACAAAGTCTTCAACAATCAGGATGTTATCATTTTCTATCTTAAAGTACAGATTGTTGTCAGCAACACCTTTACTAAATCCCAATTTCAACAAGTATTTATCTATTCTAGCATACTAGGCTCTAGGAGCTTGTTTCAATCCATAAAGAACTTTCTTCAACTTGCGTACCATGTCTCCATCATCTAGCAATGAAAATCCATTAGGTAGTTCAATGTAAACTTCTTCTTTAAGATCACCATTTAAAAAGGCAGATTTGACATCCATTTGATATACCTTGAAATCTTTATAAGCAACATAAGTAAGCAATAGTCTAATAGCTTCAAGTCTGGTATCCGGAGAAAAAGTCTCCTCATAATCAATCCCTTCTTGCTGTGAATACCCTCTGCAGACAATTCTAGCTTTATTCTGGACAATTTCACTAGCTTCATTCAATTTGTTTCTGAATACCCATTTAGAATCAATAACATTCTTATCCTTAGGTCTAGGAACAAGTTCCCAAGTGTTATTCTTTTCAATCCAATCTAGTTCTTCTTTCATAGCTCTCATCCAAATTTCATCATTACAGGCTTCAACAACATCTTTAGGTTCAACTTTGGAAATCAAACATACTTCTTTAGCAGCTAACCCTCTTCTAGTCATCGCACCTTTATTTTTATCACCAATAATCTAATTTTCAAAATGATTCAATCTTACGTACCTCAAAGTCTTCTGATTGTTCTTATTTTCAGGTTTCTGCATTCCTTCACCAACAATATTTGGATTCACAATCTCTACCAGATCATTCTGCTTAGGCTCTTCAGGCTGAATAGGGGCTAAAACAATAAGTTGACCATCATCATAACCCATGTCCTCGTTAAAAAGGCTATTCAAATTAGGTTCCATCTCCTCAGTAGTTAAACCTCAGAAAGACTTAATTCTACGGCTTCGTCTAACGGGAATAGTGTAAGTAGGGCTTATTGTTGTAAAACTCATGCACTAGAGAGAGAGAGAAAGTTTTGAATTTAGAGGTAGCAATTTTCAGTAAAATCAGCCAATCTTCTGGATTTAAGCTATTAAATGCAATCACGACAGTCTCCCGAAATTTCGGAAAAAATGTCCGGGACCGTGGCGCTCGGAGTGCAACACGGTCCTTGCAACTTTTTTCAAAATTTGCAGGGATGAAAGGTATGATGATTTTAAAGCTAATCTGAAAAAATTGAGTGATTTTACGATCTGTAGATAGGCCAAATTAAAGTTGCAATCTCAAAATTGAACCCTACCAAGATTGTCGAAAAATGCAAAAATTTGAATTTTGAAAAAGAGAGGGAAACTGAAATTTTGAATTTTATGATTTTAGAGGGAATGTCAAGAGCAATGCAAATTTTGAAATTTAAAAATTGACTCAATTTCATGCAAAATTCAATTTTGAAAGCGGAAATTAAAGTTGTTGTAATTAAGCATTTAATTTCAAAAGTCACAAATTGTAAGAATTTGAATAAAGCACTGAAATTTCGAATGAATGCAAACACACTTTTCAGATTTAGGACAGTAAGAACACAATTTTGACACAAAATTTCAATTTCGATGATTTTTGAATGTTTAAAAGCCTTAATCCAAGCAATCACAAGACCAACTTTGACTGTAATTTTGAAGGTGTTAAAATTGATAAAATCAGCCAAAATTCTTGATTTTAGCAGGAAAATACAGTAAGATCTCGCTCCCGAAATTTCGGAAAAAATGTCGGGGACGATGGCACTCGGAGTGCACACGGTCCTCGCAACTTTTTTCCAAATTTTCAGGGATGAAAGATATTGTGATTTTATTGCAGAATCCAAAGTTACAGCTGATTTGGAGATGTTTTGATCGGTGAAATTGTCAGACAAAGGTTGAATCAAGAGGGTTTCAAAAATTAGGGTTTTGACACTTAACCACTTAATTTTCAAAATCAAAGCACAAATATGAATTGATAATTTGTAATAGAAGGGCAGATCTGAAACAAGCATTAACATTTAGACATTTCACAAGCTTAATTACTAAAAAGAAAATTTAGGGTTTTTATGCAATCACCTCTAAAATTTCGCAAAAGATCAAACATGGAAATGTAATCAGGGAATCAATTTTCAGATCTAAGCATGAATAATCAGAAAGGATGTTCACGTCGGGTTCACCAAAATGTAAAGCGAAAAATCGCGATCGAACCCTAGTTGCTCTCCCCTCTTCCAACTCCAAGGAGAGAGAAGGGAGATTCACTAGGGTTGATGGTTTTCACTTAGGGGAGAGACTTTACATTCAAAAGAGGGGTTGAAACCCACAAGATCCAATCCCACACAATGCAAGATTGGATGCTAAATGTGTTTCAAGGGTTATGACAACAAGGCTACCCTCTTTTGTAAATAATGTGCATAGAAGAATTAAGCTAGGAATGCATAGAAAGTGACAAAGATTCGCTTATAAACTGAGATAGGAATACAGTATGAAGCCGCGGACTTGGAATTAGCAGTAAAACGTCGATACGGTGCTATCCTGCAAATTTGAGCAAAAGTTGTCGGGACGATGGCACCCGGCGCCACAGTCCTCCGAAAAATCCGCGAAATGAAGGGGGATCTGTTCGTCTCTGCACAAGGATTCCAGATCTTCAATTTCAGCCGCGTACCTGCAACCTACACACAAAAAAGCGAAGACGATTGGGGGGTTAGGAATTAGGGGTTTGCCTTTAGGTCAAACCCCGGTTTTGGAATTAACCAAGAAATGAGCAAGTGCTGTAAATGTAAATGACTGTAAAACAAGTACTAATACCTTGTTCTAAGGATGTTTGTATCCTTATGTGCGAAGGTATAGATGTTGTATGTTGTAGTATGTAGTATGTAGTATGTAGCATGTAGTAAGTGATCTCCTCTTCAATGGTTGAATCCTTGTCTTGAATGCAACACTTAGCCTTGAATGGAGACTTGAAATGATCAATTGCTTGAAGGAATGCTTGAATGCTTGAGTATAGTTTCCACACCTTTTCCATCATGTCGAATGAAAGAGGAAAATGTAGTTTATATACTTGTCAATTAGGGCTGATAGACTGACTTTCCCGACCTTAGGCCGACCAGGAAAGTTTATTTTCCAAATTGCAAACAAAAAGACCCGAAGTCCAAAGGAGACCGGGCCCAAAATAGGACCCAGGGACCAGGGCGCTGGGCGCCCTGGTCCTGAAGGACCAGGGTGCTGGGCGCTCTGGTCCCACCTCCCGGGACAACAGGGTGCAAAGGAGGTTCAGGCCAGGGTGCAAGAAAATGCAGTTTTCAGTGTCATAATCAGGTTTCGGGGTCTCCATTTAGGTTGCGTGTTGTGTCGCCATCGTGAAGACCGAAATGCAGTCGAAATTGCAAGTGTCACAATTTTAGGACGCTACATTTAGCCCCCACTTTAGCGGGAGTATAAGCGTATGCTCATACTTCCGGTAAAGTACAAGGAACAATCATTGAAAGACTTTCACCACGTCAAGGAGGCAAGACACACCAAGCCCCCAGTGGACTAAGGATCTTACGACTTCGATTGACAAAGTAAAAGGGAAGATCACGAGGGAGAACCATGACTGTCAGTAGTAAGGTTCCCTCACTATGAGTCATGCAAGAGAGATATCAAAAATTTTCAAGGCAAAGCTAAATTTGCCAAGAAATTTTCAAGTATCTTGAAAAGATATGAACGGGATGTATGCCCCCCTACGTTAAAGCGATCGCACACGCCTCACCGGGGATGATTGCTTTAAGGTAGTGATACAGATAAGAAATGAGAAAGGAAAGGAGCACGTTATCGCAAGGATTTAGCCCCCAAGTGTGAGATAAGCCCAAGGATAATAGACACAAAACACAAAGCACAAGGTGACTTCGCTTTCCTCGGGGTCAGTATGCTATATGATAATTCATGTATATCATATGTATGTATGCATAATTGTTCTTCATTCCCCAATCAAGGAAGGTCACCTAGAAGAAGGGAACACATGTGTCTTTTGAGTCAACATGAGAGAGGTCGAGAGATCTCAATGCTTTGCATCGTCCTCAAGTAGACAACACTAAGGACAACAAATAGAAGAGTGAGAATAACACATAGAGGAAGTAACAAAAGAGAGGGGGAGAGAATCTGCTATGCTAATGAAACTAGTCTAGCATGTCATCTACCCCCCGATCTTGCTGATCAATGTTTCAGGAAGGTAGGAAACATGTTAGAGGAGGAACATCCAACACAGCAGATGGAGCTATCACAAGATCCAAACAAGGGCTATGTTCATGTTCCGAGCCACATTGTTCTTGTCTAGGAGCTAGGATAAGTGCTTTAGAAAATTCATTAGATAAATGGTTATCAACATCAACAAGTTCATATTCACTATCAGAAGCAAGAGGAGTAACATTTTCATCATGCATAACATTTTCATCTATATCATCATCAAGATTTATAAAAATAGGATCTTTAACTCGCACAGGATCAAGACCATCATGCATCTTATGTTTAGGAGATTTAGGCTCAATGTCCGGCTGAGGAGAAAATGGAATAATGCTTGTTGAAGGTATTTTTGGAGATTGTAAAGTTTGAGAAGCAGCTGCTTGAGCCCTAAGACGACGCTTTCGTCGGCGTTCACGTGCAGAACGATTACGTCTAGTCTTAGTAGGAAGTGGAGAAGATTGAGGAGGAGGAATGTTCTCATCCTTATCACTTGGGTGTTTAGGTTGTGGTCTCTTAGGCTGGATAATAGGAGAAGAAGAAGGTCTCTTCTCTCTATAGAAGGAAGGAGGAGGAACTGCTCCATATAAAGGAGGAATATTTGGTTTAGGAAGAAGACCAAGTCCATCATGACGAGGAGGGATAGGTCTACTTTTAGGAAGTTTATTAGATATAGACATAGTCACATCCATAGGGATGGGTTGGGAATCTTCTTGAGGAAAGACATTAGTTTTATCTTTCAAAGGAAGAACTTCCTTCTCAAGAATGATAGGAATATCAAGTTTAGGTGTTCTAGGTTCACTTAGACATAGGATCATGTCTTTTTTCCACTTTTGATAAGATTTGAAAAGATGATCACTTCGCGGAGGAAGAGATTGGAATTGTTTAGGCCAAAAGTAATCAATAGGAACGCTAGAAGTTCTTTCAGCTGGTTTAAAGAGACTATGATTGACAGTAACAACTTCACCATTATGGGGAAATTTCAAACACTTATGAATAGGAGAAGCAATAGCTTTCATGGAAGATAGCCAAGGATAGCCAAGCTTCACACGAAATTGTTCGGATGAAGGAATAATAGCAAAGTTCACATGAAGGGATTTTTTATGGACCTCAATAGGCAATGTAATAGAACCAATTGCAGGAGAAGAAAATGCATCAAATAGTTTCACAATCACATCTGTTTTGTCATATATCACTTGATTCAATTGCAAAGTAAAAAGAAATTCTTTAGTAATGATATTAACCATGCACGAAGGATCAATAAGCACTCCACGGCAAGGTTTATTCTTGACTTTCGCAACTATGTATAAAGGACCATCAGGTGCCCTAATGGTTTCACTGGAATCAAATGTGATGGAAGGTTCTTTAGGGTTTTCTTGCTGCTCTACAAAGTTAATCACATTCGGAGTCATAGACACAAGACCATCAGATGAAAGAGAGGAATCATTAGCCTCAATTGCATTAGAGGTATGAGAAGGTAATGGATCAGTGAAAATCTGAATATTTTGGTTAGGAGGAGCTACAGATGTGTTGCCTTTATCATTCACTCCAGAAATAGAGATAGTATTATTATCAATCAAATCTTGAATTTTACCCTTTAAAGAAAAACATTTTTCAGTATCATGCCCAGGCTGACGATGAAATTGACAAAAAGCTTTGTTATCAAAATAAGGTGAAGTAATCTTTGCAGGATCAATTTGTCTTATAGGAGGAAGAGTAAGCACATTTTGTTCCAATAACTTATTCATAATACTATGCAATGATTCATTCAAAGGAGTATACTTTCTTTCTTTCTTGAAAAATTTAGAAATAGGAGGCACACCTGATGCTGCATTCACATTGTTGTTGATGATGTTTTCATTGAATTTGATGGAATCTCTGTTCGGTTTAAACTTCCCAAATGGCTGTTGACTGCTATCACCCTTATCACTCGGAGCCATAGGATGTGATTGTTCCATTTGACTCACAGTCAGTTGATAATTGTGAAGAGTTGCACACAACTGTTGGAAAGAAGTAAACTCAGAAAATAGAAGTTTGTCTCGAATATCTTTTTGTAAATTAGAAATAAAGATTCTTTGAATATCATTGTCAGGCACTGGAAAAGAAATTTGAGCGTACAAATGCTTATATCTACCAATGAAATCAGTCACTTTTTCCTTAACACCTTGTTTACAATGCATTAAATCAATCAAAGTAACTTTAGGAATTATATTGTTTTGAAATTGTTGAATGAAAGCATTTGCAAGTTGTTCGAAAGAAGTAATAGAATAGGAAGGCAACGAGCAATACCATTGTAGGGCTTTGTCTCTTAATGTTCTAGTGAATAGTTTTGCAAGCAACCTTGGGTCATAAGCAAAATCAGTACAAATTGTTTGAAAAGTCTTGACATGTGTTAGAGGATCACCTTTACCATTATAAAGCTCCAAATGCGGGATTTCAACATGTTTAGGAGGGATAGCTCAAACAATGTCAAGAGAAAGTGGGCTCGCAACATCAAATGTGGGCACACTAAACTTAGATTGATTCATAGAGGCAATTTGTTGTTGTAAAGAAGAGACAGTTTGTGCAAGATTGTTAATGGTCGCTTCAGTCGAAGAGTTCATATTAGATGTGTTAGATTGAGATGGAGGTGTTATGTTATTGAAAGAAGGTAGAGAGTAAGGTGGTGGGACTCTATGATAATTAGTCATAGGAGATGATTGGACAGGAGGAACACTACAAGGAGGAATAGAATGGTTGAACGAATTGCCCCTTTGCATCATGTTCATTTGTGGAGATGTAATAGGAACACTCATTGAAGGAATGAATGAAGAAGTCAGATTAAATGAAGGAAGAGGGTTAATTGAAGAAGAAGGGTTGCCCCCATGACTGGTGATCATAGGAGGAATGTCTTGTGTAGAAGTAGCCATTATGTTTGATGTAAAGGTAGGTATGCTAGCAATAGAAGTCATCAAAGGAATAGAATGATTGACTTGAGTAGGAGGTTGTGTATAACCCAAATTTTCAGCACAACTCTTCATAGGCATCACATTCGAATCCACAATGTGTGCAATACCACACAAAATATCAATTCCATTCTTATCACTTTGAAGCATACGTTTTAGACCCTCAATTAAAGGAAGAGCTTGACTATCGGGGTATTCATGAGACATCCATTGGTGAAAATCGTCAAATTGGTTATCCAATTTCGAAAGTTGTTCTACAGAAACCTCATGGAGAGCTTCTTCATCATTAGGAGGATTAGAGGAATTACCCATGTCCTCGTTAAAAAGGCTATTCAAATTAGGTTCCATCTCCTCAGTAGTTAAACCTCAGAAAGACTTAATTCTACGGCTTCGTCTAACGGGAATAGTGTAAGTAGGGCTTATTGTTGTAAAACTCATGCACTAGAGAGAGAGAGAAAGTTTTGAATTTAGAGGTAGCAATTTTCAGTAAAATCAGCCAATCTTCTGGATTTAAGCTATTAAATGCAATCACGACAGTCTCCCGAAATTTCGGAAAAAATGTCCGGGACCGTGGCGCTCGGAGTGCAACACGGTCCTTGCAACTTTTTTCAAAATTTGCAGGGATGAAAGGTATGATGATTTTAAAGCTAATCTGAAAAAATTGAGTGATTTTACGATCTGTAGATAGGCCAAATTAAAGTTGCAATCTCAAAATTGAACCCTACCAAGATTGTCGAAAAATGCAAAAATTTGAATTTTGAAAAAGAGAGGGAAACTGAAATTTTGAATTTTATGATTTTAGAGGGAATGTCAAGAGCAATGCAAATTTTGAAATTTAAAAATTGACTCAATTTCATGCAAAATTCAATTTTGAAAGCGGAAATTAAAGTTGTTGTAATTAAGCATTTAATTTCAAAAGTCACAAATTGTAAGAATTTGAATAAAGCACTGAAATTTCGAATGAATGCAAACACACTTTTCAGATTTAGGACAGTAAGAACACAATTTTGACACAAAATTTCAATTTCGATGATTTTTGAATGTTTAAAAGCCTTAATCCAAGCAATCACAAGACCAACTTTGACTGTAATTTTGAAGGTGTTAAAATTGATAAAATCAGCCAAAATTCTTGATTTTAGCAGGAAAATACAGTAAGATCTCGCTCCCGAAATTTCGGAAAAAATGTCGGGGACGATGGCACTCGGAGTGCACACGGTCCTCGCAACTTTTTTCCAAATTTTTAGGGATGAAAGATATTGTGATTTTATTGCAGAATCCAAAGTTACAGCTGATTTGGAGATGTTTTGATCGGTGAAATTGTCGGACAAAGGTTGAATCAAGAGGGTTTCAAAAATTAGGGTTTTGACACTTAACCACTTAATTTTCAAAATCAAAGCACAAATATGAATTGATAATTTGTAATAGAAGGGCAGATCTGAAACAAGCATTAACATTTAGACATTTCACAAGCTTAATTACTAAAAAGAAAATTTAGGGTTTTTATGCAATCACCTCTAAAATTTCGCAAAAGATCAAACATGGAAATGTAATTAGGGAATCAATTTTCAGATCTAAGCATGAATAATCAGAAAGGATGTTCACGTCGGGTTCACCAAAATGTAAAGCGAAAAATCGCGATCGAACCCTAGTTGCTCTCCCCTCTTCCAACTCCAAGGAGAGAGAAGGGAGATTCACTAGGGTTGATGGTTTTCACTTAGGGGAGAGACTTTACATTCAAAAGAGGGGTTGAAACCCACAAGATCCAATCCCACACAATGCAAGATTGGATGCTAAATGTGTTTCAAGGGTTATGACAACAAGGCTACCCTCTTTTGTAAAGAATGTGCATAGAAGAATTAAGCTAGGAATGCATAGAAAGTGACAAAGATTTGCTTCTAAACTGAGATAGGAATACAGTATGAAGCTGCGGACTTGGAATTAGCAGTAAAACGTCGATACGGCGCTGTCCTGCAAATTTGAGCAAAAGTTGTCGGGACGATGGCGCCCGGCGCCACAGTCCTCCGAAAAATCCGTGAAACGAAGGGGGATCTGTTCGTCTCTGCACAAGGATTCCAGATCTTCAATTTCAGCCGCGTACCTGCAACCTACACACAGAAAAGCGAAGAGGATTGGGGGGTTAGGAATTAGGGGTTTGCCTTTAGGTCAAACCCCGGTTTTGGAATTAACCAAGAAATGAGCAAGTGCTGTAAATGTAAATGACTGTAAAACAAGTACTAATACCTTGTTCTAAGGATGTTTGTATCCTTATGTGCGAAGGTATAGATGTTGTATGTTGTAGTATGTAGTATGTAGTATGTAGCATGTAGTAA
Organism: Cryptomeria japonica; assembly: GCF_030272615.1. NCBI lineage: Eukaryota > Viridiplantae > Streptophyta > Pinopsida > Cupressales > Cupressaceae > Cryptomeria > Cryptomeria japonica. The sequence goes on along the minus strand of NC_081406.1, from coordinate 550,323,522 downwards.
GTGATCTCCTCTTCAATGGTTGAATCCTTGTCTTGAATGCAACACTTAGCCTTGAATGGAGACTTGAAATGATCAATTGCTTGAAGGAATGCTTGAATGCTTGAATGCTTGAGTATAGTTTCCACGCCTTTTCCATCATGTCAAATGAAAGAGGAAAATGTAGTTTATATACTTGTCAATTAGGGCTGATAGACTGATTTTCCCGACCTTAGGCCGACTAGGAAAGTTTATTTTCCAAATTGCAAACAAAAAGACCCGAAGTCCAAAGGAGACCGGGCCCAAAATAGGACCCAGGGACCAGGGCGCTGGGCGCCTTGGTCCTGAAGGACCAGGGCACTGGGCGCTCTGGTCCCACCTCCCGGGACAGTAGGGTGCAAAGGAGGTTCAGGCCAGGGTGCAAGAAAATGCAGTTTTCAGTGTCATAATCAGGTTTCGGGGTCTCCATTCAGGTTGCGTGTTGCGTCGCCATCGTGAAGACCGAAATGCAGTCAAAATTGCAAGTGTCACAATTTTAGGACGCTACAACCAGTATCTCCTTTGATGTGAACTCTTTTGAATGTGTAAACAATAGTACTAATAGATTCTTTCTAGTAGATCATTGGAAAATTCCCTTCAACCATCATAGTCCTTGCAGCGTTCAAAACAGTTTTGTTCTTCCTCTCAATGACTCCATTCTGCTGAGGGGTTCTAGGAGCAGATAATTGTCTTCTAATACCATGCTTCTCATGGAATGAATTAAACTCACCAGAAGAAAATTATCCACCTCTATCAGATCTCAGGTACTTCACCTTCAATCAAGTCTCAGTATCAACCTTAGCTTTGAATATCTTGAATTTATCAAATGCTTTGGATTTCTCCTTTAAAAAGACAACCCACATCATCCTAGAATAATCATCAATTAGCAACATAAAATATCTATCACCTTGCAAACTTCTAACATTTTTAGGTCCACATAGGTCAATATGCACAAGATCTAGCAATCCATCAGATGTATACTATTTGCTTTTGAAACAAATTCTTGTTTTCTTACCCAACTGACATTCCTTACATACCAGATTAGCAGGCTTAACAATCTTAGGCAGATCTCTAACAACATGTGTAGAAAAAATCTTAATCATTGAATCAAAATTTACATGACACATTCTCCTATGCCATAACCAACTCTCATCAATCTAAGAAATCAAACAACTTTTTCTCACTAGCATTCAAATGAAAAATGTTACCTTTGGTCTTAGTTCCATATGTAATCTCTATACCAGAGACATTTAAGATCTTGCATTTACCATCCTTTAATTGTAGATCATAACCCTTATCAACCATTTGTCCAACACTCAAAAGATTATTCTTCAAACCTTCAACATACAAGACATCATCAATGTTATGCTTACCATAAAAAAAATAGAACCTCTCCCACGAATCACACAAGCTTTGTCATCTTCAAATCTAACTATTCCACCATCATATCTTTCCATGCTTACAAATTTGATTTTATCATAGGTCATATGATGTGAACAACCATTGTCAATCACCCATTCATCTTTCTCTTCAACTTTATCAGCTAAAGATTTCTCCTCAATAATATAGCTAGTGGAATCAACAGGTACAGGTCCATCTTCCTTAATGGAAAAGAATACAACTTCATCTCCTTCGTATTCTTCATATATAATATCTTCATTAGTAACATAATAACAATTCTTTTGATTCCTATACTTTCGGTTAGGCTTGTAAGGTTTGTCATACTTCTCATGCTTGTCATATCTATCATTCCTATCATGCTTATCAAACTTATCATGTTCGTCATACTTAGACATTCTCTCTGAGCATATAGAAGAAAAATGTCCTATCTTGTTACAAGAGAAACATTTCAAAGGCAACTTTCCATCATACTTACTAGCACCTTTAGGCAATCTCCGGGAAATAAGTTCTTCAAGTTCATCCAGCTCCCTCTCTTGCTCTTCCATCTCTCTCTCTCTCTCTCTCTCACACTCATATCTAGATATTCTTCACTCATCAAGATCATATTTCTACTTATCTAATACAGATGTAGATGCTCTAAATGTTGTCTTAGACTTTCCATGCGATTCTCCAAATTCGCTCAGCTCAAATGCAACAAGCTTTCCAGGCAACATATCTCTTTTCACAGTAGTCACACTAAGGATCTCATAAATAGAAGAAACCTTATGTTTATAGGCAGAAGGCAAAAATCTCAACACCTTAGCAACAATTTCATCTTCCTCAATGGTTCCACTAGCACATCTAATACCTAGGATAAGGTCATTCACCTTAGCCATAAAAGAGTGTATGTTCTTATCATCTCCTATCTTCAATGTCTCATACTTTCCTTTTAAACTTTGTAGCTTAACAATATTCACTTGTTTATCACCTTCATATAGCACCTCAAGCTTCACCCAGATCTCATGTGTGGTATGAAGTCCCATTACATTTATCATCTCAGAATCAGTCAGGTCACTAAGCAATACTTCCTTCACTCTAATATTATGTTCTACTTCCTTAACCTCATCAGGAGTAGATGGTCCATTATGAGGAACACCATACACATTCTTTGTAATATTTCAATAATCTTCACCAAGACATTTCAAGTGCACTTCCATCTGGTCCTTCCATATAGTATAGTTATTTACATCAAATCTTGAATCGTCCTTCTTAAATATTACACCTTGAGCTGCCATCCCCAATCTCCTCAAGAGGTTAAGCTTCTACCAGAGGATCTAGCTCTGATACCAATTGTTAGCAGCAGCCAAGAGGGAAGACTAAGAGGGGGGGTATATCAGTCTTCACTAGAACAATAAACTTAACCACAAAACATAGATCTGATAAACTACAACAATAAGACAGATAAGAAAATTAATAGCACAACACACAACACCAAGATTTTGACATGGAAAACCCGGTTAAGGGAAAAACCATAGTGGGAACCTACCCACAGTAAGATGATACTTTGCAGTAGTATGCAAAAGTGTTACAATGGGGAATGCACATGCATTTAGGTACATTGCTCAAAAGATATTTCTTGGAAGGCTACAACCCTTAGGGAAGCCTCACTAACTTACAATAAGATTCAGACTACAATCTGAAAGAAATGAACTGGAAGAATAACATCTCCAAATGCCTGATTACAGTTTTGGTTAAGCACAAATGTCTTCACTACAACACCAATCTCACCACAAACTCAACATCGAAGGATAAATCACTTGTTAGCACACAAAAATCTCTCTGATAATATAGACACAACATCGCTACCCAAACTACATGACCATATCACCTATATATACAATTAATCAACCTTGATAACAAGGTTGGATAAACCCTCAAACCTCAATTACAAAATTACATCACACGATACAAAGATAGACCACTAGACCAATATAATGGTTTACATAGAATAACATGGTCCTAAATCAAATTCACAAACTCACAACTCCACTGGAAATCATGCCAAGATCAACCGCAACACGCTACACCACCATAAATACCGCATAACACACAAATCATCACTGATAGATAGAAACCACCAAAAACTTGCACAACGATCAATGTGGATCACCAAAATAAATAGGACATGACTAAGAAACACCAGGAAGAATGTTAGAAACATCCAGAACAACTGCACCAACACCACTTTTCAAATCTTCATCTATCAAAGTTTGAAAGCTCAAGAACACAACCAATCAACAACTATCACAAAGAAAGATAACTTGTGGAGTGCCAAATTATGGTCCAAATAAAATTAAGATACACAAGACAATCCCAAGCAATATCCTAAAATCTCAGCACCAGATCTGATCACACTGGAATATACCGGAGGATATACCGGACTCTACAAAACAGTGATCAACAAACAACCACTACAAACTGGATCACAAAATCTTCCCAATCTACAATCACTGGAGCAAATCATCGGGATATATTGACATCAATGACAATAACATATCCTAGCAGTAGTAATGACCAACAATATCCAACACTGATTGCTTGCCTTGATTAATCCTTTGAATAATGAGACAATCATTTCTTTTGGAAGAAGATGCGAGTCCATTTTGAGATGGATATGGAATGAAATAAATGATAGGGTCACAAATTAGACAAGATCCAATGGAAGTGGTGGAACTCATTTGACTTATACAAGGTTTATTAACAACTTGCATAGAGATGTTGGGGTCATGAGAGGGACTAAGAGAAATGATGGGATATTTAGGTGGATATGGAGACATGATATGCTCATCTTGGGAGATGGAATCTTATGGAGGACATGGAGGATTGTGATAGGTAAATGAAGGGATACTTTGGTCTTGACATGGAAGAGGACAATTGGATATAGTGAAAAGGGTGTTTGGCTATTCATTTTGAATAGGATCATTTGAAAAGGTGGAAGAGGCATCATGATATTGCTTAGGAAGTGAATTAGGAATAGGTTTTGGAAGGCTTCTTAGATATTTAGATGAAAGGGGATCATCTTGGAAGAAATGGAAAGGTATAAGAGGATCATCATGGGATTTTGGGAAAAAAAAGATCTTGGTCAACCATTGAATAGGATTGGGGAGTTTTTGTGCTTTGATCTTGATTTATGATAGGACTTATTTCTTCATTCTTTGGATTATCCTCTTGGAATGGAGTTACTTCTTAGGAAGGGATAGGATTTTGCATATGCATGGGGGATTCTTGGAAGGTGTTCATGTTTTGGCATGATGGGGAAGCATGTTGGATGGGACTCTCTAGAGTGGATATGTTTGGAATTGGAATGCATGATGGCATAGGATTTGGGATTTTCAAATCATTAGAGGAACTTGTATCAAGATTGAAATTAGATTGGATTTCCATAGGAGATAGTCCTTGAGGGTCAACATGAAAAGTGTCAACATTAGGTTCATTGTTTCAAGGACATGGTATGGATTATTTTTTAGAAGATTTAGGAGATGAAGGAATCATGGAAGAGATGGAGGTCACATGTGGAGTCTTGCTAGACATAGGTATATGATTATGATCATTATTAGGAGTAGTGCATTGTTTATCTTTAGGTGAGTCATTAGGATATTTAATTTCAATGATACCATTGTCAAGGAGGTCTTGGAATTTATGTCTCAAGTTATTGCATTTGTTTGTCTTGTGTCCTTTATGTCTGTGATATTCACAATAATAATTTTTATTCTACCATGATATTTTCACTTGAGGATTGTATTCCCTTATCTTTGGCAATGTTATAAGATCATTTTCAAGAAGCTCCTTCAATGAAAACTCAAGTAACTATCCCAATGGTTTGAATTCTCTATCTGAGGGATATTTGGAAGAAATATCTTTTTTTCATGGTGAAGGAGTCACATGATCTTGATTGAGGTTTGTATTTTGATTTTCAATTAATTTTTGTTCTACCTCACACAGTCTTTTTAGCATTCCTTGAAGTTTGTCACACTTGATATAGTGAATTTGTCTCTCAAGAGGGGTCATGGATTCTTTTTGTTGGACTTGAATGTCATTTATTTCTCTCTTGAGATCTTTAATTTTTTGAGTCAAGGTAGCCATGGGCATATACGATAGTTCTAATATTCGACCTATATGGCACTATATATGAGACTCAAAGTTTTGAATGGAATGCAAGGATAACCTAAGGAGTGAAATGAATAGACTTCAAATGGATTATGAAGATCGATGCTGGGATTTGGATTGACTCAAATGATGATAACTCTAAAGATAAAGACAACTATAGGTCTGAAAATGATTATGTAGGCAAGATTAACTTGTGTTATGATGGATAGACACAAGGACAATGATCTAGAAAAGAGGGTATGCTAATATAGGAGATGATGGACTCCAAGAAAGTTTACCCTATCCCAAGATATCTCAATTTTGATGAACCTCAAGTGATAAAGGCGATAATATAGCCAATGTTTGATTTAAGACCTAAGGAGAGTGACCCAAAAGTTTTGTTTGACCCATGATGGATATGCAAGGACTGAGAATATGATTAAATGGAATGATCAAAATATGCAAGAATTGAAGGATGCAACCTAAAAATATCAGGACTAAAAAAATGAATCCCCAAGAATATTCAGTCTCAAGTAGGTGCACTAGGATCATATTGGATATGTAGGTCCGGTTCATTTATCAAAGGGCAGTCATAAAATCTCTCAATAATATGTTCTAATTGCGGTAGCTCTTCAAGATGTGTTTTCTAATGGCCCTTGGACTGCAATGTCTTTGTTTGAAAAAGTACAATGTAGGTCTTATCTTAGAGATTTTGGTCTTGTGAGAGATCATGTGGATGTTTGCACTGTTTGACTATTGGACAAGCTTGGGGGGTTTGTAAAGTGTGGTTTCAATGTTATGAGTTTCAGGTGTGGTGTTTGATTGTGACTAGAAATGTTTGTTTTGAACACACATGCAAAACAAAACAAACAAAATGATTGTTTGACATTTGAAAAAAATGGGAACGAAATCAATTACAACCCTAGGTTGGCAGAGACAATATTTGTTAGGTTCCCACTGCGGATAAATCTGAACCACACTTATTTAGAGCAGATAGATTAGAATCTTGGTAGCACTAGCTCCCCCTTACACAACACTCACTTCTCAAGCATACTAAGCTTCAAATTTCTAAAGACTCGAAGATCTCGAGAAATTTTCTCTCAAATTTTAACTACAAGAATGTGGGATGGCTTCAAAGGTTTGACCTCTTGCGCCAGCAAATAGAAGGATTTTTACTTATTAAAACAAATTTGTTCGTAGTAAGGGCATCCATTCAAGTGGCCATGTTTTTCTCAATTAAGAGGCCTCCCAACCCTTGTAGGTTTTTATGCATCACTACATGGATTTCACATCACATGGATATTGAGAGAGACATACGTCTGTATGACACATCCACACTTTTTTCTTGTGAGTTTCCTCACAAACACATTTTTTATAGTGGCTCAGAAGAAGCTTGTCTTTATCTTGTTACCACTTGGTTCATTCCTTCTCACTCGACCTTAAGGGCTTCTCGAGAGGCAAGCCTTCTAAAAAGGTTAAACACAAAAGAGTCTAGCACTTCAAATATAAAAGATACTGGTTAAATTTAAATCATCGAATTGAAATGTGATCTAAACTAAAACCAGACAGTTTGTCTAAAAATCAAACTTCTTTGACATATGTCCTACATCAAACAACTTAGTAGTTTTTCTTTTCAGTCTTCGACACATTAGGGGGAAACCTACATAAATCATTAGCCCTACAAGATTAGTCTAAAAATAAAAATCTAAATGAACAAAATTAATCAACAAAACCCTCACTACTAATGCACTAACAAGACTCAAACTAACAAGCTAATAACATATAAGACTAAAGAAGACACTATAAAACTAACCAAGAAAAAACTCACTAAAGTAAAACGCTAACACACTAACAACAAAACAAAAGGCTAAAAAAACTAATATAAATAAAATCTAAGATTAACAAATAAAACTAATCTAAATCTAATCTAAGATTAACTAACCTAAATCTAATTCAAATAAAAATGAATCTAAATCTAATCTAAATAACAAATTGCAAAATCTAATTAACAAAAAATAAAAACCTAATTAACAAATAATAAAATCTAAAAAATCAAAATCTAATTAATAAAAAACAAAAGCTAAAAAAACAAAATCTAATTAATAAAAATATTGTTGGTGTAATTATTTATTCATCTTGGATATAATTACACTTTACTTAAGTTTACTTAGGATAATGCATTTCATAGTAGTTTGGATATGAGACACTTGGGGAAGTGTGCACATAGGGATGATGTATGTAGAAGAAATTCTACCTTTTGTGGTCTAATCTTGTTGTTACATTCCACCTTCGGTTGGAGATCCACCTCATGTGGAATATTTTATTATTTCTCCTACCTACTCCTATCTACCCTTGTTTCTCATTGAGACACATACCATGATTGTGTGTTCACATATCCATATGGTATTGCCTTTATAAGCAAGCGCATCATACATTGTATGTAATGATCTAGTTGATCTCATTTTGCTCTTGAATACAATTTATTCTTATCAAATATTTAGTCTATCTTTTGTGTTATTCAATGTGCTCTTGATCTTGGCTATTTTCAACAAAAAATTACATGGTATTAGAGCCATTGGGGCTTCATTGATTAGCCTTTTTGGAGAGCATTTGGACAATTTTATTTTTGGATTTGGGGAGTTGCAAAAATTGGGTGCATCCTATGGCGATTTCAACCTCACCGTTGAGTTCGGGTGGTAGTTTCCATAAATTTTGAGTATAAATTCGACAGTTTGGAGAAAGCCAATTTCGGGGCTTAGAGGAAAAAAATTGCCCAATTTGGGCGGGTATTTCAAAAAATAAATAAATAATATTTTATTTTTCTGTGATTTTTTTAAAATTTCATATTATTTCACATTTTTTTTAAAAGTAGTTGTAAAAAGCGTTTTATTTACTAAAAAAAAAACTTATAATATTTTATGGCGTCCGCAAACCCCCTGTTCCATCGTAGCCTACATTTAATTTGTCGCAGGGCCCGTATTTATTCCTGACAGTGTTGCCAACAGCTCCATCGGTCTCGTTGCACATCACCCACCCCCGACGCCTTGTTCACCACTCCTCCCTGGCATCTACCTAGCGACCACCATCTTCTGGAACTCCTCCTCACTGATTTTTTGCTACTCTGCCACTCAGCTCCAGCTGCTCATCTCCTCGATGTGCCTCTAGCTCTCAGTGGCTCCATCTCCATCTCCCGACATTCTCCTTTTCTAGTGGTCTGTATAGTTTCCCCGAGCTCCTCGACCACCACTCCCTCAACCCACTCTTTTCGGTGTTCCACCTGCTAGCGCTTGCCCTACCACCTGCTATTTTTCCATGTCACCTCCCTCCCTATCGCTCTATAGCTCTATCGATTGGGGACCATCACCATCAATGTATCTCACTCCATCGGCATGATACTATTTGTCATGATACCCTGGCCAAGCTTGCCACGTGGTAGAACTTCGTTGGCCCATGCATACACCTCTACAATGACACGTGTCGAGATCAGATTAGTTCATGCATCATATTTAGCCAAGTCAGCATCTGAGTGTAAAAAGACATGTTGTCAGTCATACACCCAGTCACACTACATAGTCAACTGGCACGTCATCGTATGGAACTACACAGTTAGCAAGCTTGGGCAACGCCACATCATTAGTTTGTATGATACAGATAGCCATGAAGGGGGTTTGACGGTTTTGTGATGGCTAGACGACCGTCAAATTTAAGGCATTGAATTGATGATGTCAATCCACGTCAACACTTTTTTGAAATTTTTTGGAGCCCCTCTCCAATGGTCTTTTTGGTTTTGCAATCCGACTTCAAGAGCTCATAACTTGCTCATTTTAGCTCCTTTTTTTGTGCAATTTTTTTTTATTTGGGATAATTTTTCATGCTCTTCGCAGTGGTGGTAGAATTTTCTAATTTTTATGGACATATTTTTTACAATTATTATTTCTTCATGACTGTACTTGTTTATTCCTCAATTTTGCAACTTCAGAGGCTTCGTTTGGGGTCATACGACCTCCTTTTTAGGTGCCTTTTTTTTAAAGTGAATAGTTTTTCATCTACTTTCATAATCTACCATAAATTTGAAGTGATTTTGACTAGAAATTGTACTGTTGGTATTTGGTCATTTTTTGCCTGTTTGGTACTTGTATTTTTCTTGGATCTCTGTTTAGATCACCTACAATATTTGTCGGGGTCTCTTATAGCCTATTTAAGGTAGTTTTAAAGTTAAAATTAGAAGTCCACTTTTCCCTTCTTTGCAAGTGGCCAATTGTATACACACTAAGTATAAAGTGCCAAATCATCTTTTTTTTTTTTGTTGGGGGGGGGGGGGGGGGGGGGGGGGGTGTCTTGTGTGATGTTGCCTCTCTTTTCTTTGTGCTCTTGCATTTCGTTGCTATGGGTTCTCCTAAATTTCCACTTTTAACTCCACATAACTATGCTTCTTGGAAAATTGATGCATGGAGTAAGCTAATGGAAAAAGGATTAACTCACTATATTGATGGAACTATAACTGCACCAGCTGATCCTATTTCTCACATGGAAAAGCTCACTATAAAAATTGTGGATATTAGCACATTGGGGAAATACATATCAAAGGATCTCATCTTTCACATTGACAAGTGTAAAACAGTTAAGGAAGCAAGGGATGTCTTGGGAAAATTGTATGGTCAAATTGATGAGATTAGAGACTATCAACTTGATAATAATCTCACCATGTTGGATCCCAAGAAATTTTATACAATCCAAGATTATGTTACCAAGGCAAATGAGCTAAGAGTGCAACTAAAGGATTGTGGCAATGATAAGAAGGATGTGTAGTTGGTCTACAACTTTTTGGGAAAGCTTCCATCAGAGTATGCAACATTTGTTTCTAGCTTCCAAACCCATCACTTGACAGCGGGTAGTTCCTTCACTATGCCTAAATGTGATGCATTCACATAAATTTTGATGTTGGAGCAATCTAAGTTGTTGAGCATGGGGATTCTCAAATCTTCAAAGTCACAAGCTTTGGTGGCTAATCAAGGGAATCAAGAGAATCAAGGAAATAATTCTAACAAGAAGCAAAAGAAGTTCAAGACTAAGACACGACAAGATGGAGAACAATATTCCTCTCCACAAAAAAATGATTCTAGTTCCTCACCTAAGGGCAAATCATATAAGGAGAGGTTTTGTTCATATTTCAAGAAAAGTGGTCATAATGAGCATCGTTGCCACACTAAGCAAATTGATGAATTGACCAACATCCTCAAGAAGAACAACATTGATTTACCATCCGCTTATAAGAAGAAGGATTCATCTCCTTTCACTTCCTCACAATCAAAAGGTAAGTTACAATCTCTTTGTGCTACTAGAAGTCATGATTCAGGGAGATGGCTTCTAGGTTCAACAGCTTCTCGTCATATGGCATATTCACAGTCTATGTTCTCTTCATTTGCGCCTTGTCACATATTGCAGATTTTTATGGGCAATCATACATACATGGATGTGATTGGGAAAGGATATATTGCCACTGGGGATAAATCCTTCAATGATGTGTTGTGTGTACCCCATTTGACAAACATTCTTCATTCCATCTATCAAATCACTCATGGGGCAACAAGGAAAATTGTGGAGTTTACACTTGATTCAGTTATCATTAGAGACTTGGAGACTAGATCTATCATTGCTACAGGGGGGGTTGATCATGCATCGCAGTTGTATTCTTTTGCATATTGTGTTCCTATTGATGAGGATGATTCTTCACATGATGAATACACTTATTGTGATGATTTAGATATCGAGGAAAACTTTGGGTACTTGAACTTGGGGATTCTCACATGTGACCCCATTCTTGAGCCTTTCATACCATCTCCTCCTATTGATATCACATTACCTATTGCACTTGATGATGCAGATAGTGCGACAGTTTTTCCTTCTTGTGATTCAGTGCAACAATGTATATCTTGTCTTCTAGCTTCAGTTCATTGGGATGACTACTTGGCAAACATTGCAGGCTTGTTTGTGGAGTCCTACATTGCAGATTTGGGAGACATCATTGATGACATTCATCTTCTCTTTGATGAAGATGATCCTTCTTCAATTTTTGCAAGGGAACACTCTGACCCTCTTGTGCATTCTCTACATGATCATTCTTTTGAGGTTGACATGATTGTGGATACTTATGTACAACATTTGGAGGAGGTCTCTTTATCCTTAGAGGAGACATGTGAGTCTTTGGATCTTGTTCTACATTTATCTCCACTAGATCTTGGATTGTCTTTTTCAATAGTGTGGATCAGTACACTGCCTTTGGAGGGGGCAACTTTCAACATCGACATGGGGACACTTGAGCATTTTTCAAAGGCTCCATTCATCTTGATTTTTTTCCTACATCTTCCCTTAATGATTGGGGAGACTTCATAGATACACCTTTGGTTTTGTTTCTTCCCAAGGGGAGGAACATTGTTCTATGATCATGGAGCAGTTTTTTCATTTAGTTTCAAGCTTCTACCATTGGTGCAAATTCTACATTGAGTGTCTCTCTTCTTCTCTCATATGGGGAGGACTTTTACCTCACATGGGGTTTTGTTCTTCACATACTTCTTTGAGATTTCTCTGTATATTTTTCATCTCTCTTTTTTTTTGGGGGGGGGGAGTTTCCCATTGGTTTTTTCTCTCTTTCCCCACTTTATGGGAGATTGCATTTTCATTTGTACATGGGTGCCTAACATGGCCTCGTAGCTGGGACCCATCTTGCATTGCTTGGTTGCATTGTAGACTTAAGTGCATTCCCCTAAGTTGCACTTAAGGGGGGGTTGATGAATTATTTATTCATCTTGGATATAATTACGCTTTACTTAAGTTAACTTAGGATAATGCATTTCATAGTAGTTTGGATATGAGACACTTGGGGAAGTGTGCAGATAGGGATGATGTATGTAGGAGAAATTCCACCTTTTGTGGTCTTATCTTGTTGTTACATTCCACCTTCATGTGAAATATTTTATTACTTCTCCTACCTACTCCTACCTACCCTACCTACCCTTGTTTCTCATTGAGCCACATGCCATGATTGTGTGCTTACATATCTATATGGCCTTGCCTTTATAAGTAGGCTCATCATACATTGTATGTAATGATCCAATAATGATCAAGTTGATCTATTTTTTCTCTTGATTAGAATACGGTTTATTCTTATCAAATATTTAGTCTCTCTTTTGTGCTATTGAATGTGCTCTTGATCTTGACTATTTTCAATAAATTCTTAAAAATACAAAATCTAAAAAACCAAAATCTAATTAATAAAAAAATAAAATCTAAAAAAGAGCAAACTCTAATTAATAAAAACAAAATCTAATTAATAAAATAAAATATAAAAAAACAAACTCTAATAAAAAAAAAAATCTGATGAAAACTAGAATTTAATTTAAAAAACAAAACCAAAACTATCCTAAGTCAAAAACAGAGGAAAAAAAAACTAACCTAAACTAAACTTTAAAACTTATGCATGCAAAGAAAACTACAAAGAAAACAAAGTGCAAAAAGGGAAACCTTGCGCTAGGTGGAGAAAGGCTAAAAACGTAGGTGAATAAGACAATGCAAACAACACAAAACTATTTTTTTAAATCTGCAAGTACGTTATTGTTTTATGTCTGAAATTGTGTGGCAAATTTAATGCATGTTACGTGTTTTCCCAAAAAAACAAATGTTAAACATGTGGGTATTGACAAAGTGTAATTATGATAGTATGAAAAATAGTTAGACAAATCACATATTTGCCAAGAATACCTTAAGGCGCTTGCAGGAAATTATTGTAAGAAATGCACGGAGCAAAAAATGTGGTCTCACAAGTTGATATGATTGTAGGAAATGCACAATGGATTTGTTGAAAGTCTTTTGGAGGAAAAAACAAAATGATAAATGGTTGCAACCAAAAAACAAATTCCACAAAACACTAACTCGGACATTTATATTATATGTAAAATAACAGGCAGCATGAGTTGTTTGAGAATGGAATAAAAATACAAAAGATAAGAGACACAAAGGCGTGGTAGTGTCCTGTTCAGAGAAAAAATAGATAGTATGATGAATAAAAATAATAGAGCGAAACAATGTAGGGTAGAGATGATAATGATATTTCTTCAAGCAACCTAAAAATGAACCTGCAAACAATATATTAAAACTTTTTATGCAAACTTGCAAACAAAGACGTTTAAAACCTTCAAACAAACAAGAGATGTTAGAATATCAAAAGTTTCATCAAGTGAAAACCAAACAACTAAAAGGGACAAGTACAATTCCACCGAGCGTGCCAGATGTAGATGGAGGAAATGGGTGTTTGATCAAAGATTCAAACTTGTTCTAACATCCAACAATGAAGTGCCTACAAGAAACATACATGTGCAAATAAAATATCTAAACTAAAACACACATGCATGCAACAAAAATTCACTCCATTTTTATCCTACCAATAAAGATCTTGTGTTTGAAATATGGGTGCTCTTAGAAGCACATGCACAAGAAGCTATGATGGACGGATATGAAGATTATCAAATGCAATGCAATGAAATAGATATGAGAAATCAATGAGATGAACATAATGATCAAATATGCAAACTAGAATGCAAGAGAAAAGATTCAAAATGGAAATGATAGAGAGATTTTCCAGGCTTAGAAATGAGGAGGAGCAAGGTATTTATAGATGTTCTCAGAGTGGAATCCAAGTTTCAAGACGAATGTGGGATACAAGATTAGTTTGGAGGTGTAATTGTTTATCCCACATTTTGTAGGTGGATGAAATGGATAAGAGTGGGAAAGATAAATAGAGGGTAAAGTTGATGTGCAGGAGATTTAGGAAAATGGATTAATAATGGAATATATTAATGGATGATAATCGAATATATTGATTTAATGAATAATGATGAAATATAATAATATTATGAATATTATAAAATAATGCATAATAAGGATATTATAATGAAAAATAAGATTATTAAAGAATGGATCCACTTGATGATTAAAAAATTTAGGATTGAATGTGAGGATAATTTTAATGAAGTTTTTTTCGTGTCTACAGCTTGAATCCTCACATAAGGGTTTTAGGATGTCGTGTAGAATGTATTCATAGAAGTTTTATCATGGATGTCATCTTGAATGATTGAACTTGACTTCACTTCTCCTTCAATGCTTGATTGCTTTCTCACTTGAATAGAATTTTAAATCTTGATTGAGGTTCTTAGACATCATAGGCTTAGACTTCAAATGAGAGGGGTAGGCCTCCTTTTATACCTAACTATTTGAAAAATATTTATTTTTTTAGAGCAAGCCCATACGTGACCTAAATTCCCACTCACTTAAGTGACTGTTATGAGGACCAAATTTGGGTCCTGGTTGAGAGGACCGGGGCATCCTAGCACCCTAGTCCTAAGAATCAAGACTCGGCTTTGGGGAAGAGACAAAAGAGAAATTGAAAATGTAGGTTAGTGGGAGGTGTGAGTAGAACCAAAGCAGACATCGAGCATCAAAAGAAAAAATGCCAAGGTGAGGAAAAACTTGTATGCAAATATAATTTATAATGCTACACCTTTGTCATTCACACCCTCCACTGTTATAGTGTTAGAATCAATGAGATCTTAGATTGCATGCTTCAAATTTTTGGAAGTATGTGTTGATGTGTTTTTGTGGTTTTCATTGATGTCAAACTTCTTGTTTCGGAATGGGATTGGGTCGAGATGTTTGTGGTGCAAAAATAACTTGTTGTGTTGATGTTGCGGGTGTTCATTGATTGTTCTGGAAGTGTTTGGGTCTAAAAAAGTATTGATGATGTTGTTTATTATGGTTATCTTTGTTGGATATAGTTTGGTATCATGGATATGATTTTTTTTTGGTCCGAAAATTCTTTGTGTTCTCTAGGTGTGGTAGTCATGTTAGTTGTTGGTTATGATATTCTATGTTTGACCTATCCTTAGGTTTGGATATGATTTTTAAAAGATTTTTTGACGTGTTATGGGTCTCACTGTGGCACCTGGAGATCTAGATTTGAGTTGCTTTCATTGAAGCATTTTTTTTACTGTTAATTTCTTATATAGATGTGTAGCATGTGGATATGTTTTTGGATATGTTCTGGTGATTGTGGATCATTGAATTGATCTTTTGGTGATGTGTTTTGGTCCTCTCTTTCTCTTGGAGTGGATCAACATGTGTATTTTTGGTCTAGAAGGTTATGTTATTTCAAGCTGACTTGAGTCAAGCTTTGATGATCTATCTTATATATAAGGATGTTTATCACTAAGTTGTATTGAGGCAAGGAAGAGAAGTGTGAATGTAGATACATGATACAAGGATAATCAGCGAGGTTCGGTAAAGTGCAAAGAAGAAGAGTTTTGTTTGAATAATATACAAGTTGTGTTGAGACTGTGACAAAGATATGAGATAATGTGTGGTAGCTGAGGTTTGAGTTCTGTGTTCTTATGTTGGTCACTCGATGCAGAGTTCAAGGACAACTTCATGATCAGGAGATCCTTCTTTTCATATTATTTTTTTATCTTGCCCTAAGTGCAGTTAGCTTCAGGTTTTGCAATTCCTCTTTTGTATATCGCACCATGAGTAATTAGCCTTAGTTTGCAAGTCTAGAGCAGTTAGCTCTTTTCTTTGTAATTTGATATGTTAAATATCTGGGCAACTGAGAGTGGGGATGAATCGGTTGACAATTAAACTTTTTCTTCAATGTAAAAATAATATGCAATAAAAATCACATTTGAGCATATAAATAAAAAATTATGCAATACACAAGTCAAGTTAATTAAAAATGTAATGTTGGGAAATGGGGTTCACTAGTTTATGAATGCAAAGTATGAATGAAATCCATTTACAACATATAACATTTAAAGGGAATGAATCCAATAGGATCAACCTTAAGACTTATTAGAAAGGGGCTAATAAAAAAATAAATTCACTACTCTTTATTTGAGTTGAAAGTCGTAATTGAATATGAAATGATTCAAATGCAAGAACTAGGGTTAATGATGTGAAGTTCATAATAATTTGCATGAACAAATAGTTTCAGAACACATAAGTAGATAAAAAAGTATAGATTTATAAATGGGAAGAAAACAAGATCTTGTGTATGAAATCTGAGCTAAAAAATGCAAAATAATGGGATAGGTGACCTTGTTCTGAAGGTATCAGATATAGATATTGAAAGAAAATTCAAGATCAGGATGTCGTTTTGATTATCTCTTTGAAATTTCATCAAAAAAGTGTCAAACAATGGGCAAGGTAACCTTGTACTATCTTTTTCACTTCTGTAAAATCTAGTCATGTGTGTCTATGTATACACTTTTCGGATTTGTATTTGTTCTCTCTAGAACCTGTCACTTGCATACGAGGGAGGAAAAATGTTGTTGGGTTGATAGGGGTTTGCCTAGGTCAAACCCCAAGTTTGTAATTAACTCTATTGTTGAGCACAAATAATAGCTCAATTTTGTCTATGTTTTCTATACTTTTACTAGGTTTTGACAAGGGCCTAGATACTATCTAAGTCCTAAAATTCTGTTAAATCGACTATTATATTTTCATGAACTTGACAAAATAGAATTAATTGACCCTTAAATATATTCCTTTAGGTTGAAATTATGATTAAATGATGAAGTGGCCATGTTATGTGATTTATCCATATTAATCTTGCATGTGGTTAGATAAATACTATTCTGATATGGAATAGATATACCTTTTTTTTGTACATGCTAATGACATGATGCAGGAGTTAATGAAGAATAGGAAATGGTCAAAGGTTTACAATGTGGGAGTTAATGCTAGTTAGTTGGTTGAAGACAAAGTCTCAACAAGATGAGTATTGAAAGAGTCAATAGTCAGTTATCTACAACTTAGAGTGCATAATTATAAACTTCAATATTCATGTTTGTCGAAGAATAAATCTCGGAGGGATAGTTACGCTAGATTTCCTCTATAGTTGAAACAACTTGACTGTTTCCTATTCGGAGTGTAACTCCCTATCCTCTTTCTTATTTTGTAATAAATGGCACCCTCCTAATTTTTGGGGAGTGGAACTGCTAGTAGTTAGAGTTAGTTAGGAGTTTACTTATTATTAATAAGTTCAGATATCCCTTCACAAGGACAGTGAACATCATCTACTATAATTTTCAGTCTTATATTGCAAACAATTTTTAGTAAATATTATGATGTAGCAAGTGTTTTCAAGTTAATAAGATAAAAATTCCAGTTTGCAACACTTAGTTTAATTTCAGGAAGACTTGCTAAGAAGGCCCACTTAGTAAGGATTCCATACTTTGTATTTATTAGTTATTTTCTTTCAGTATTTAGTTTGTTGTCCTGGCAATTGATTGTTCATGCAGTCACTGGAAATCATTCTATGATTGTTCTTGTAGCCAAGGTAGAGATAGTAGTTTCCTTCTTTTTTGCCATGGATTGAGTGCCTATTTTTTTGAAATAAAGGTAGTTTTATATTCAGAAATTTTAGTAATGTACTTTTAGGAGCATTTTCTTCTTAGTAGAATGACTACAATGGGGACTTTAGTGCATATACCTTGCTGACCCATTTCAAGTATGTGCCACATGTTGATAGAGAAATGAGCTTTCATGATGATCATATAACTACTTTGTATGGATGTCCAATCCCTACGTCATGAACTCAGAGCCTAGTTATTGGAACCATTAAGGGGGAAACATTTTTGGCATCGTTACCGAGGATGGTGTCAAACTAAGGAACCTTTTGCAGTCATATGTAGATGTATTTTATTTCCAGTAGTATCAAAGTTTTTTTTACATACAGTTTTCACTTTCATAGAGTAATGATCTACTATTATTTTAGAGTTAATA
The DNA here is from genome assembly GCF_030272615.1 of Cryptomeria japonica. Taxonomy (NCBI): domain Eukaryota; kingdom Viridiplantae; phylum Streptophyta; class Pinopsida; order Cupressales; family Cupressaceae; genus Cryptomeria; species Cryptomeria japonica. The sequence continues at coordinate 550,305,153 of NC_081406.1, read as the reverse complement.
ATGCATGCATAGGAGAAGAAATTCCTTAGGGAGATTTCTTCTTAATGACCCTTATCCTGATAATTACTTAGAAGAAGCCCTTAATCATCCAGAGGAAGGAAGACATCAAAACATAAATCCTTTCGCTGATATATTTGCCAATTTTAACAATCCTAAAGATCCAGCTGACCAAAATCCTTTTGACAACCCATTTGCTTTGATACCTTATCAACCAAGGATGGCTGCACAAAATCAAAATAGCCAAACCACTTTTGAATTCCCTATCACTGATTAAAATGATATTAATAATCTTAAGAATATCCCTTCTTTATTTCTCCCTAAATTCTATGGTCTACTAACAAAGGACCTAGATACTTTTTTGTTTGAATTTTATATCCTCTATAGAAGCTATGACTACACCACAGATGATCATAGACTTAAACTATTTCCTACTACTTTGAAAGAAGATGCATTAAGATGGTTCATGAGTTTAGGAAGAGATGCTATCAATAGTTGGGATGTCATGAAAACAAAATTTCTTGAGAAATATAAAGATTATTGTAGAAGTGGTAATATGAGGGGAGATGACATCTTTCAGATGCAACAAAAGAAAGATGAGAGTTTGGAGGATTACATTTCAAGATTCTTGTTTTATTTGCAAAAATCCTTAGACCATGCACTCAATCAAGAATCTCAAAAGATTCTCTTCCTTAGAGGAATTAACGAGAATTGTACTGAAGCCTTGGATCTGATGGGAGGAGGAGATATAACTCAAGTCCCTTGGGAAGGCATCAAGAAAATATGTCAAAACTACTCTAGAGCAATTGTAAAGAAAGGAAGACATTACCAACCTAGTATGAGTAAATCCTCCACTAATGGAGTCTCAAGGATGAAGATCACTAACTTGATATCAAATTTCAAGCAAGACATCATAAATAATATGGCTACTCAGCTGGATACACTTCAAGCCAAAAATAAGCATGAGGAAGCATAGGCAATGTTGGAAGAATATTGCCCTCACTATAGACAAAAGAGAAAGGATTGCAGGTGCAAAACAATAGCTAATATTGAAAGAAAATCAATTCCACCAGAGTTCAAGTCAATTGAAGGAGATGAAGATCAAATTTTCTACATTGCACAAAGAAGGCCATGGGTTCCAAGACAAGGTATGCCACAAGACCCACTATCTTTCAATGGTACTTATACAAATAGTTATAATCCTAATAGTCAATGGCAACCTTCTTACCCACAAAACTATGGAAATTTTCCTTCACAACCTTGGAATAATCAAAGTACCTGGCCTAACTATTAAATTCCCCATTTCCATGGTTGTAACTCAAGGGGGTTGGCAACCACCATAAGGGAATTGGCATAAGACATCCCAATGGAGGGGAGGACCGTAATGGCCAAACCAGTCTACTGGTTACCCACAACCATCTCAACAACCTCAATAGAAGCAAGCCCTAATGCCTCCTAACACAAATGCTAGCGCACCTAGACCAACTCAATTGCCAACACAACCTGTCCCTAATCCAAGCAATAAACCATAGTAACAACCTATTTATTCTGCTGATCCAAATCAATATCCTACATATGCTATAAGCATAAGTGATATAAATCTTCAATCAAGGACAACTTTGCCAATACCTTCTTTCCTAGTGATAACTAAGTTACCTATAAAAAATGCATAGCAAAGGTCTCAAGGCTACCTATGGAAGGAGAAAAATATCTTGTTTAAAGATGCTAGGTCTGCTAAGGCAGAATTCTCCAAACCTCGTGACCCCCCTCTTAATGTGGACAAATAGGGGACTAGTAGATTTTCTTTGCTAAAAAAATGGAAACAAGTAATAGTGTATGTGATCAAATATCTTACCTTTGAGGGTCAAAATTCCTTCCTCCATTCTCTTCATTTCAAATTGCTAAGCCATACGAGATGGTCGAAGGATGAATGTGCCAAATATCTTGTACAACTTGCTCTTAATTATGGTAGCTGAAACACAGAAAGGTAGGTCAAACTCTATCTCTCATCATTGTTTGATTAAATTGCTTGTATAAAGGTCTTCACAAGATGTCTCCCAGAAGACTTGGAATGAATTTGTGGTAGTTGAGAAATTTAAAGTAACTAATGCTAGAATTAGGGGTCAATCAAAGGCAAGGGTAACCGAGGAAATTGTTTAGTCAACCCCATGAGCTCCATCATCTAGGGTTATCCCTGCTATAGAATTTCCTGTAGTAGAACTTTCATCTATTGATACAAGTAAATCCTTAGCATATCCCAATATCAATATTCAAAATGAAACTCCAAAAAGGACTAGGGTTGATGTCCAAAAGGAGAACGGTAAGGAAAATAAAAATGAAGCAACATGGGAAGGGACACAGAAACAGAAAACTGAAAAGGAAACCCTGAGCCCTAGAAAAAGGAAAAATGTAGAGAGAAAGTTGCCTGCTACCACTACTTAGGTTGGTACATCTGTTAAAAAACCTAAACATTTCAAAACCTCCAAAACAGTTGAGAAGACACCGCAAAGAATAAGCCACAGACTCAGAGGAAAACCTACGTAAACTAGACATAGTGAACTTGGGATAAGAATTCAAATTGATTCAAAAGAAAAGAAAGAAGAGGTGGCACAAGATGAGGAAATGAGAGATTTCTCTCCAGAACACCAGGGCTCAGTAATGGAGGAAGAACAACTTCAAGAGAATATAGGTTTGACTAGATTTATTGGATTGGTTGCTGCAGTTGAACAAATGACCAAGCAAGAACCAGAAAAGGCCCCTTGTTGAAACACATAGACCCACTTATTTCTCATGGATGTTTGTAGATTTGGATCTATATAAGGATATGTTGGATAAAGAAGAAGAATAGAATAAAGAAAAAACTTAAGTTACGGGAAATAATTAGTCAGAAAGATGAAGAGATTGAGAAGAAAAACAAAGAAATTGTTGCATTACCAAATAAGGTGGATAATGTAATAACCATGATACCACAAATTCTGGGATGCAGACCACCACCCTGAGTATATGCCATGTACCTTAAAGAACTCAATCTTTCTTTCAAATTGTCAAGAATTATTTCAGATTTAGATTATTCCATTGAAACACCTCAAGAGTTTTATCAGATGTATCAGTCCTCTCGTGAAGCAACTAAAAATTTTCTTTGTGAGTTTTATCTTCATAATTATGCAGTTCCTAATGACAATGATTGGAATCCTTTGTTGTATATTGATGATATTCATATCAGAGCTCCCATGTCATGGATTCAAAATGAAAATAATTGGGGATGATGGTTTAGAGCATATAGGGAAGAGGAAATTTGGATTCCCCTGTCCTTAAGGGTTGAAGCTATAAATCCAAGACGCCTCTACTTTGATTGGAAAAATATTTTATGCAAACCTGGATGTAAATCTCAAATCTTAGCTTTGAGAGAAGAGATATTCCAAGAGTATGAGCATATGAGTTATGTTGAAGTACAAACAGTAATGGAATACTTGGCACAAAGATGGAATAGTCTAACAAAGGAATTGTAGAAGGTAGAACCACATTCCTTCTAGAATTATTATGCAGCTGTTAGAAGAGCACAATTGTACATGCAATTGGGTCGATCAGAACATAATAATTGGATTCTTCTCATTTTTCAGCAGCCAAAGCTCCTATGGAAATTTCTAGATTGTAGGCAATATGGGAATGTTTTTGATGAAGCAACAAAAAAAGCTAGATGGAACAAACTAGACAAAAACAAAGGGTTCTACTGGATCCTTGCAAACAAAGGATCAGGCTAGGTTATTCTTGGTGATTACAGGTTGCAAGCTAAAATGTAGAACATTGTTCCTAGTGGAGGACCAATAGGAAGATAGGTTGGGGAGAATGATGAGCACAAATAAAAGCTCAATTTTGTCTACGTTTTCTATACTTTAACTAAGTTTTGACAAGGGTCTAGATACTATCTAGGTCCTAAAACTCTATTAAAACAATGATCCTATTATATTTTCATGAACTTGAAAAAATGACATTAACTTATCCTTAAATATATTCCTTTTGGTTGAAATTATGATTAAATGATGTAGTGGCCATGCTATGTGATTTATCCATATTAATCTTGCAAGTGGCTAGATAAATGTTATTCTGATATAGAATAGATATACCTTTGTTTTGTACACGCTAATGACATGATGCAAGAGTTAATGAAGAACATGAAATGCTCAAAGGTTTACAACGTGGGAGTTAATGCTAGTTAGTTGGTTGAAGATAAAGTCTTAGCAAGATGAGTATTGAAGGAGTCAACAATCAGTTATCTACTATTAGACAACTCAGATAACTAGTCGACAACTAAGAGGGGGGGTGAATCAGTTGTCAATAAATTATAGAACATTAAGCATTAAAACCTTATTACCGAAATACATAAACCAAATACCAGAATAACAAATATAACAGTTAAGCACAAATATAAGCCACATAACATTTACCAACCATCCACAAAAGATAAAACCAAGATTTATACCTGGAAAACCCGATAAAAGGAAAAAATCATGGTGGGAAGCCTACCCATAGTCAGATAATACTTCTGCAGTAAGTATGTGATTACAAAAGGAGGGTCTTGCACATGCAGGAAGGCCAACAACCTAGAGCGCACTGCTCATCACAAAAGGAGCCTCACTGATTACAAAATAAATCCAAACTACAATCCAGAAAGAAGAGTGAACTATAAGAATAGCATCTCCTATGCTTGAGTACAGTTCCAGTTAAGCTCAGTACCAGAGGTCTTAAACCTCTTTCACCAACACAATTTGATCACCTATAATCAACCAAAAACCTTTGTATATGATTACAACATTATCCTCTCATAGATAATTTCATAACCCCTAAAACCATAAACCAATCACCAAAACCATGATCTACAAAGAGATATTATATCATATTTATAACAACCTCAGACCTAAACAATTAGGTCGGCCATCTAAAAGAAAATATATTAAATTCATAACATAAACCCACAATCCAATGATCAATCAAGTCGGCCTAAGACTGAAACAACATAATCCAATCAATAAATCCAAACGGTAACGCATCAGGATCATCCACCAACACATTACATAAACTAGTCCATAACCTAACAGAATAAGATAGCATTAGGTCTGGTCCTAAATGCAACACCACTGATCAACAAGAACACAAACACGATAATGAATAGCATCCTGAAATCCATCTAAGAGCCGCACCAGCACCACTTATCAAGTGCATCAAAATATCTTCAACAAAGCTCTGTCGTTAAAACCCTTACTAGAACAAATGATATCTCCTTAGTCATCAAATCTCGAGCCAACTAATCATGATATGCATCTAAATAACATGAATGACATATCCAAACCAATTCCACAAACCAAAGCATACTGGATTAATATCATAATCCAACCATTCTACTTGGAACCTACCGGAAACCAGTAAACAACCAAAACAACCAATGTTGCCATCAATATAACACATAATCAATTCCTCCAATTTTCCAACAATCTCCCCATTTGGCATTGATGGCAACACTATTTGTGAAAAACATCCAAGTGCCAAGAAATGCCAAACAGGTCTCCCCCAAAGGAAGACAATCAACTGTATGCGGAAAAATGTGGGGACAAAAATGAATAACTCGAATCCAAAAGAACCACACACCAATGAGACTCTTGGTGAAAGTATATGAACTAATTCAATTAGTTCAACTTCCCAAGGGGTGTCCCATTGTTCTGTATCTCATAGGATCCCTAAAGTCAATGTTTTGCTCTTAGATCATTGAGCAAATAACTTAGGAATAACAACTCCAAGAATGAGTGATATTTGATTTATATGCATGAATGCATTCTAAGATATATATGATGTTAAAACTATGATGATTAAGCTTGTATGAAGATGATGATATGATAAAATATTAGCAAATTATCCTAGCATGATATACTATCCTAACATGAATATCTTATGATGTTATAAAATATTCCTAAATGCTATGATGATATTCTAACAAATAGAGGCTAAAATGTTTAGTAAATTAGACTATAATGTAGATGAATGAAAGATTGTTGATATTAAAAATGAGGAATGAGAGCTCTATTTATAGGGAAAATAGGGAAATGGATGGTTAAGATTGAATAATCTTAACAAGGGCTAGGATTGAAAGTTAATCAATCCATGTTTACAATTATCACCAATGAAATGGTGACAATTGTCAACAAGAGGTTGTTTGATAGGAGATGAAAGAAGCATTAAATGCGTAAGAAGACATGAAGGTTACCTTAGGAGGTAAGGGTTAAGGTTAGGTTAGGGTTATCCAATGGATAAAGCTTTTACCCAAGGGGTAAACTCTTGTACAAGGGTTAATAGGATAACCAAGGTTAAAGCCATGAATGCTTGATGAGACCCTTGGGTCAAAAGGATAGTTAGAATAAAGTATCTAGCTAGAGGTCAAAGATGAGTTAACCATAAATGGTTATGTAAGATCCTTTAATGGTTTGGAAGACTTTTAGAGGTTAACCATTTGAAGACACAAAGCCTTTACTGGTTATTGAAGACTTTGGAGGCTTTGAGAAGTGACTTCTCTTTGCTTAGGAATGTGAAAATAATTAGGAGATGAATTAGGCTAAATTGGAAGTGATTAGAAGAATCTGGAAGGAGTTTAGGAGACAAGTGGGAGATGTAGGAAAATGCAAGTGGATGAGGAAAAAGGATTTTAATTAAAATAAAATTACTATATCTCAAACAAAATATATGCAACTTGCATAAATACAAGTGGGGGATTTAATAAATAAATTAGATTTATTTATTTGCAATCAATTGAATGTAAATTTAATTAAAAAGGGAGAAAGGGGAAGTAATTAAATAAAGTGATTTTATTTAATTAAAGGCTAGAAAAGGTTTAGGTGAATTTAATTAAATAAATTGAGTAATTCATTTAATCAAATAGATGAAAATGAAGAAATTAATTAAATAGAATTTAATTAATAGGGGGAATGGGGTTAAAATAAATATTAAATATTTATTTAAGAAAGGTGGTCAGATTTATATGTCTAAACAACAATCTCCCATAAAGTGATATTACAATGAAGTTAAAAAACCCCCCCTGTGAATGATATCCCTCTTAAGCTCTGATCTCTCCCCTTTGACTGATATTTTGTTAAGCTTTATTTTTCACATATATCTCTCCCCTTTGACATCAATACCAAAAATCTGACATAAACATCAAAGAAAAATCATAAATCCACTAAACCACACAACTGACTACTCCCCCTGAGTAGTAGCACCATCACATCAATCTAGAATGAATAGTAACTTTGTAAATGCATACCAGACTGATGCCAAACAACATCACTAAAGTCTCTACCGAAGGGTCATAAACCCCCAATCTGTCTCTGAAGTACTCAAATGATTCCTTAGGCAAGGCTTAAGTGAAGATATCTACAATTTTCTCTTTAGTGTTTACATAAACCAGTCCGACTTCATTTAATTCCACCTTCTCCTTAAAAAAGTTGTACTTGATAGATATGTGCTTTGTCTTAGAATTAAATACCAAATTCTTTGATATCTCAATAGCAATAGAGTTATCATAGTGAATAACTACTGGTTTATTACAATCCACCCTTATATCCTTCAACATTTGCTTCATCCATAGAACTTGTGTACAGTTAGTAGCAGCAGCAACATACTTAGCTTCAACATTAGATAAAGAGGTACATGACTACTTCTTGTTGATCCATGAAACAAGTTTCTTTCTAGGAAAGAAAGATCCACCTAATGTTCTCTTCCGGTCAGCAACATCTCCAGCCCAGTCTGCATTTGTAAATGCACATAGTGTAAAACCATCATCATTAGGATACCACACACCATATTCATTTGTTCCTTGCAAATACCTAAAAATCCTTTTCACCACACTCTCATGATTCTCTCTAGGATCACTCTGATATCTTGATACAATACAAACTACATTCATTATATCCGGTCTAGTTTGAGTTGGATATAACAAACATCCAATCATAGACTTGTACCTTGTAGGATTTACCGGTGTTGATGCATCTTTCTTTGTCAATTTTTAACTTGTAACCATAGGAGTACCAACTGATTTAGAATTTTTCATACCAAATTTCTTTAACAACTCCCTAGCATACTTAGTTTAACAAATGAAAATAACTTTATCAGTCTAAGTAATTTGCAAACCTAAGAAAAATATTATCTCCCCAATCATAGACATCTCAAATTCATTCTTCATATTATCAGAGAATTCCATACATAACTTATCCTCACCTCCAAAAATGATATCATCAACAAAAACTTCAACAATCAATATGTCATCATCAATGATCTTATAATATAAATTGTTGTCAGCATTACCTTTAGTGAAATTGAAGTTCAAAAGATATTTATCCAATCTTACATACCAAGATCTAGGGGCTTGTTTGAATCCATATAAAGCTTTCCTTAACCTACAAACCATGTTTTTGTCATCGGGAAGTGAAAATCCATCAGGTTACTCAATGTAAACTTCCTCTTCAATATTTCCATTCATAAATGCACACTTAACATCCATCTGATAAAGCTTGTAGTTCTTATGGGTAGCATAAGAAAGAAATAATCTCACAGCTTCAATCCTAGCTACCAGAGAAAAAGTCTCATCATAATCAATTCCTTCCTTTTGAGAATATCCTTTACAAACCAATCTAGCCTTATTCCTCACAACTTGTCCATCTTCAGTCAATTTGTTCCTAAAAACCCATTTAGTTCCCATAACATTCTTATTTTTAGGTCGGGGAACTAAAGTCCATGTGTTATTCTTTTCTATCTGATTTAATTTTTCTTACATAGCTTTCATCCAACATTCATCTTTACATGCTTCAATTACGGATGTCATTTCAATTTAAGAAATTAAACATACCTCATCAGCTGCCAACCTTCTTCTTGTCATCACTCCTTTATTCTTGTCTCCAATGATTTGATCTTCTGAATGATTTAACCTAACATACTTAGGAGTCTTCAAATTTTTTGTTCCTCTTCTTTGATCTTCAGTTAATGTTGAATTTTTTGATACTGGCGAAGTAATTGGTTCAACATTATGTTTTGGTGTAGGCATTACCGGTTTAGTTATGATCATTTCCACTATCGGTTCTCTCTCATAAGTTCTGATTTGACTTTTGTTCTGCTCATCCACCTTGACATTAGTGCTCTCCACAATTCTCTTCAATCTTTTGTTATAACATCTATATGCTTTGATTTCATTAGAATAACCAAGAAATATCCCTTTATCACATTTAGGATCAAAATCTCCAATGGAAACATCTATTTTGAAATAGCATTTACTACCAGAGACTCTGAAATACTTAACTGTAGGTGTATGACCAAACCATAACTCATAAGGTGTCTTACCGGTGTCTCCTTTGATATTAACTCTGTTGAATGTGTATACCAACATGCTCATAGATTCTCTACAGTAGATATGAGGCAGATTAGCTTCCATCATCATAGTTTTAGCTGCATCCAAGATATTTTTGTTCTTCCTTTCCACAATACCATTCTGTTGAGGTGTCCGGGGTGCAAATAAATGTCTTCTTATCCTATTCTTTTCACAATAATTGTTAAATTCACCGGATGTGAATTCTCCACCCTGATCAAACCTTAAGCATTTAATCTTCAATATTGTCTCTATCTCAACTTTCACTTTAAATATCTTAAACTTTTCAAATGCTTCAAATTTCTCCCTTAGAAAAGTAACCCACATCATTCTAGAATAGTCATCAATGATTAGCATTAAATATTTATCACCCTGAAAAACTTTCGATTCTAGCAAGACCACACAAATCAGTATGAATAAGATTAAGAACATCATTAGATTTGTCTTATATACTCTTAAAAGAAGTTCTAACTTTCTTTCCCATTTGACATTCCTTACATACCGGATTATAGGGCTTCACAATCTTAGGTATTTCTCTAACTGCCTTAGTAGAACTGATGTTTACAATGCAAACAAAATTCACATGACACAACCTCTTATGTCGTAGCCAACTCTCATCAATTTGTGCAATCAAACATGTCTTCTCACCAAAGTTCAAATGAAAGATGTTACCTTTAGTCTGAGTACCAGTTGCAATCTCCAATCCAGATCTGTAGATAATCTTGCATTTTTCATCCTTGAACTATAACTGAAATCATTTATCCACCAATTATCCTACACTCAAAAGATTATGCCTTAAACCTTCAACATAATAAACATTATCAATATCATGCTTACCATCCAAAGATATAGTTCCTCTTCCCTTGATCATGCATGCTTTGCCATCTCCAAATCTAACCAGACTGCCATCAAATTCTTGTAAAGATAGAAACTTCCTTTTATCTCCAGTCATATGATGTGAATATCCATTGTCTATCACCCACTCATCCTTGTCTTCAACTTCAGTAGCAAGGGCCTTTTCTTCATGTACCAAATCATCTTCCTTGATATCCAAGAATACCCATTCCTTTCCATTGCCGGATCCACTAGCTGAATCTTGTGTCGGTTCCATAGTAGCATGATTTGTCTTTGTTCCTTTTGTACTTATGCTTGTTCTGATAATCATGGTTAGGCCTAAAAGAGATTTTATCTCTTTCCTCAAATCTTGAATTCCTTTTAGGACATCTAGATGCAAAATGACCTATCTTATTACATGCGAAACATTTAAAAGGTGATTTTCCTTCATACTTACTTCATGTCGGACCTTTAGGTACTCTTATAGCAAATAGGGCTTCAAGTTTCTCAAACTCTTCATCTTCTTTCTTCATTTCCTCCAGTTCCTTGGCATATAAGGCTTTCCAATCACTCTTGTCGGTAGACGATATAGATGCATGAAAAGAAGATTCATATTTTGCAACTCCAGAAGGACCAAATTCCTCAAGCTCAAAAGTAGATTACTTCCCAACCAAGGTATCCCTATTAACAGAGGTGTTTGCCATTGTTCTCAACTCATTAATTGCAGTAGCATTCATCTTGTAATCCAATGGCAAAGCTCTCAATACTTTAGAAACTATTTCATCTTCGCTCAGAGATCCACCACAACACTGAATTCCCAGAACAATTTCATTAACTCTCTCTATAAAAGCAGTAATCCTTTCATCTTCTTCCATATTCAGGTTCTCATATCTCACCTGGTAACCATCAAGTTTAGCAATTTTAACAGTAGGCTCACCTTCATTCAAAGTCTCCAATGTATCTCATATAACCTTTGAAGTTGATTTGTCAGTTAGTCCCATAACTTGTTGATCAAAAAGTCCACACAAAAGGGCTTCTCTAGCTCTACAATCATTTTCAATGTCCTTATCTAAGCCTATCAGAGGAGGATTGCCAAATATTGTATTATGAGGTGTATATCCTTTCTCAATGATCTCCCAAATCTCCTTACCAAGACATCTCAAATGAGTCTCCATCCAGATCTTCCATACTCTGTAATTTGTTCCATCAAGCCTAGGAATTTCTCTTAGGAAAACAACTGCAGATGAACTTGCTGAACTTGAACTATTAGATGCCATAGGATCTTCCTCAAGTGGTTAAGCTTATGAAGAGAGTACCAAGCTCTAATACCAATTGTTAAACAACTTAGATAACCGGTGGACAACTGAGAGGGGGGGTGAATCAGTTGTCAATAGATTATAGAACATTAAGCATTAAAACCTTATTACCGGAATACATAAACCAAATAGTGGAATAGCAGATATAATAGTTAAGCACAAATATAAGCCAAAAAACATTTACCAACCATCCACAAAAGGTAACACCAATATTTGTACGTGGAAAACCCAATAAAGGGAAAAACCACGATGGGAAGCCTACCCACAGTCAGATAATACTTCTGCAGTAAGTATGTGATTACAACAGGAGAGGCCTACACATGCAGGAAGGCCAACATCCTAGAGCATACTGCTCATCACAAAAGGAGCCTCACTGACTATAAAATAAATCCAGACTACAATCTGGAAAGAAGAGTGAACTGTAAGAATAGCATCTCCTATGCCTGAGTACAGTTCTAGTTAAGCTCAGTACCGGAGGTCTTAAACCTCTTTCACCAACCCAATTCAATCACCTATGATCGACCAAAAACCTTTGCATATGATTACAACCTTTTTTGCACACAAATAATTGCATAACCCATAAAACCATAAACCCATCACCATAACCATGGTCTACAAAGAGATCTTATATCATATTTATACCAACCCGGGACCTAAACAATTAGTTCGGACACCTAAAAGATAATACAATAAGTTCATAACATAAACCCACAATCCAATGATCAACCAAGTTGGCCTAAGACTGAAATAACATAATCCAATCAATAAATCCAACCGGTAATGCATCGGGATCATCCACCAACACGTTACATAAACCAGTCCATAACCTAGAAAAATAAGATATCATTAGGTCCGGTCCTAAATGCAACACCACCAATAAACATGAACATGAACAAGATAACCAACAACATCTCGAAATCCATCTAGAAGCCACACCAACACCACTTATCAAGTGCATCAAAACATCTTCAACAAAGCTCTATCGGTAAAACCCTTACCAGTAACTAAAAGACTTACTAGAACAAATCATAGCTCCTGAGTTATCAAATCCAAAACCAACTGATCGTGATACACATCTGAATAGCATGAATGACAAATCTAAACCAATTCCACAAACTAAATCATACCGAAGCATACTAGATGAATATCATACTCCAACCACTCTACCAGAACCTACCAGAAATTGGTAAACAACCAAAACAACTGATGTTGCCATCAATGACAAAACATCAATGCAACACATAATCAATTCCTCCAATTTTCCAACATCTACAACTCAGAGAGTTTAATTATGAAACTTTGGTATTCATGTTTGTAGGAGAATAAATCTAGGAGGGATAGTTACGCTAGATTTCCTCTATAGTTGAAACAACTTGATTGTTTCCTATTTGGAGTGTAACTCCCTGTCCTCTTTCTTATGTTTTTTATTATGGGAAAAATAGGTTTTGAAGGGATCTTGAAACCCTTTAGAATAGATCCTTAAAAGATAAGAGTATTAGGAAACAAGAAAAGACATTCTGTGAAAAAACCAACACAGTTCTAGGCAAAGACCAGAATAAAAGCCCAACAAAACCAGCAACATCCAACCAAAATAGAAAAAAGACAAATTACTTAATTTTTTAAAGGGAATTAGCCAAATTTCCGCTAATCCCTTGTAAATATTTGATATTATCCCTGAGCATTGGGATTTCCTTGGAAGAGGCCAAAGCAACTTTTTTCATACCTACCCTAGTTCTTTTGGCCACACTACCTGGAGCACTTTCCATGTTCCCTGCCTCAATAGCATCCTCATCAATATCTAGGTCCACAACAGGTTTGGAGGTGCTGGAGCCATCAAGGAACTCGGCAATTTCCTCCATATTATGGGTCACAAAGGTAAGGATATCCGGAATCATAACCAAAAATTTCTTCATGGTTGTCTTTCCTTCCTCCATCTTACTAATATGAGCTTCCATCTTCTCCACTTTTTCCTCCATAACCTTTTTCCACTACTCCTGTTTACTTTCATCTTTCTTTCCCTGCTCTTCCTGTTGCTTATCAATTTTTTCCAGTTTATTGATTCTTTCATATATCCACCTATCAAAACCCATTCGAGCCTCAAACTGGTTTTTGAGTTTATCCTGAATAATCCCATCTCCAGCTTTATCATGTTCCCTGCTCATTTCCTCCTTATCCTTCTCCTGCTTAGTTTCCATTTCGCTTTCCTCCTTATTAATCTGATTGTCCTGCTCCTCCATAGGTTGGCTGTTAACATTACCAATGCTCACGTTGTGGGTAGGGCTATTCTGATCAAAAACATTCTTTTCTCCTCCTTCCTCTTCCCCCACTTCCTCTTCTTTCCAGCTCTCCTCTCCATCAGACTCATCCGTCTCCATCTCATTTCCATCTTTTCCCATGTCCTTAGAATCAACCTCTGTATCCTTTTGTTTACTCATGTCCTCTTGAATTTTCTCCATAGTGGCTTTTTTAAACTTTTTGCTTTGTATCAACTCATCCTTACTCGGCCCACATTCCTCAATTTTCCTCTTTCCTTTCCCCTATGACACCGACAACCTTTTGTTTTCCTGAATAGCCAAAATCTTACAATTCTCATAAATGAGAAAAATAAGGTCGTAATGAAGCACAGGAGAAGAGGGGTTCTTACTATGCTTGTTCAAAGACTGCAACAGAGACCTGAAAAGGTAATAGGGTAGATAAATCCTCTTCTCATGTCTAAAGTGATTTAAAAGCACAAAATGGTAGGTGTGGACCCTGGTGAAATGACCCTCCACAGTAATATATTCCATAATTGCATTAAGCACACAACCCTAGATTTTTTTGATATTAGAAGCATCATAATACCCCCCGAAGCTTTTCCTACTTTCGCTCTCTCCTTCTCTTTACACGAAAAAAGCTTCACAACATTATTAGACACTTTCAAGTCCCTAAATAAATTAAGACCAGAATGGGGCATACCTATGACCATAGAAATGAGGTCCGCGTCCAGCTTGAATCTAACATCATGAATTTTGAAGGAGCTTTTTTTCCAATTTTCAGTAACTTTGGTAACCGCCAGGTTAACTCTGCTTTTATCATAGTCTACCAATTTTTCCATGAAATGTGTCATGAAACCCTTCTCCATCTTTGTCCATACCTTAGGCATCTCTCGCCATCTAGAAATATTATCAGGTTCCTCTCTTCTTAGATCACCCCCCATTTTAGAATTTTTTTTACAATTTCTTTGCGTCTGCAACTTCAGAGCTTTCTTCCAAATGACACTCGGATTTTTGAAAATGAACACCCATAAAGCATGCAAAATTTTAATATTTTTTTAGGACTCTGTCATTCTGACGTGCTATCATTACCTTTCTAAAAATTTGATGATTAATCATTAATACTTCTATGATTAACGTGTGATCCTTCTTTCCCCATAAATCTATCCTTTCTAATGAGTTCTTTAATATTAAAATCAATATTATCTTCCCATTCCATATGCTTTGAGCTTCAGAAATAATGCCAAGGTTAGCAAGGTCGTCCACTACGACATTTTTTTCCTTGAAAGAATGCTCAATAATAATTGATTTAAAGCTTCAAATAATTTATCTAGCTTTAAAAATAATATTTTCTATAGTCCACGAAGGCTCAACTTCTCCCTTAAGGCATTTAATAATGTTTAGAGATTCTCCCTCCAACCATAGATTATCATGATTGAGATTTTTATCTATAATCAAAGTATTAAGTGTCACCGAGGCTTCAACATAATGACTAGTTTGGTTACTCAAAGGGTCAACAACAGCCACAAGGCAACTTCCAGCAAAATTCCTGACAATGCCCCCATAACCAGCATTCCCAGGATTTCCCTTAGAATCCCCATCAAAGTTGGCCTTGATCCATCCCTAGGGAGGAAAGCACTAGAAAAGACCATCCCTACCCTTATCCTTATTGTTTCTATTATTGGAGAGGTTCCATCTTTTGAATTAAAGTCTTCTTTAGCAGCTAAACCATTATATTTTCTATAGATTTTACCCACCACCACTTCAGGGTTCACACTTTTTTCCCTAAAAATCTTGTTGTTACGCTCCTTCCAGATGTTCCATATGATAATAGGGAGAGTAATTTTCAAAAGCTCAACATTCTTAGAATTGGAACTAGGGCAATACCATTGCTGCCAAAACTCTTCCAGAGAGATCGGGAAAACCCAGCTCAACTTCCACCTACTAAAAATAATATTCCAAATTTCCTAACTGAAATTGCACTGGTAGAGGATATGGCAAGCAGACTCCTCTTCCCTGCAGCAAAGAGAACACTTGTTAGGAAAACAAAATCCACGCTTATGGAGATTATCAAGAGTTAGCACCTTATTTTGGATAAAAATCGAAAAGAAGATATTAATTTTGGGCGTCAACTTCTTTATCCACACTTTAGCCCACAAAGAGATCTCTTCCACAACTTTGTAATGGATACACACTACTGAAGACACATAATATTTCCCATCGGGAGTTTCCCTCCAAATCAAACAATCCTCAGAATGCTCCTTAAAGATTTTGGAAGAAAGCAAGATCTTCAAAAAAATTAATCCTGGACAAAGCTGGCTAAACTCAATCCACTTCCCATTTCTTTAGTAGTCTCTAACAAAGTCTCTATACCTGCTTTTGAACTAGTCTTTCCATTCCTTAAGAATGGGGATTTCCTCCAGCATTTTATCTGTTAGCCATCCGTCCTCCCAGAATCTAATAATTCTCCCATTCCCCAATTTCTACTTTCTTCCAATTGCAGCCCAAGCTTTAGCCGTTTGAACTGAATTCCAAATTGCAGAGCCTTCCACAAGAAAAGAATTTTCCATAAATTCTTCCTTAGATGGTTGCATGTGAAGGTATTTCTTTTTCCAAATTGAATTCCATTCCCTTTCCTCCCCTTTAATTCTCCAAATTTGTTTAGCTAACAAGGCATTATTCATAGTTATAATGTTCCTTAATCCCAAACCCCCAAAATCCTTGGGAGTGCAAATATTATTCTAGGCAATAAGGGGGATTCTATTTTTATCTTCCACTCCCGACCATAATTTTTTTTTAAAAATTCTTTCAATGGCCTCAGCAAACTTCTTGGGGATTTTGAGTAGACTAAGGGCATAGATAGGCAAATTTTGAAGAGTATCCTTAAGCAACGTCACCTTACCCACTTGGCTAAGCAGGGCTCCTTTCCATCCAGCCAGTTTGGAATTGAATCTATCAACCAACTTCATCCAAAATTCTCCAAAGGCTTTAAGCACAGAGGGAAACCCAAATAAGTAGAAGGGAACTCAACAATTTTACATCCAAGGATTCTTTTGATCCTTTTTTGTCTATCCACAGGGGTATTGATGAAGAACAAAGAACTCTTATCCCAATTTATTTTTTGACCAGAAGCAGCTTCACAGGAATCCATAACACTCTTCATGTTTCTTGCTTCTCTTATGGT
The DNA here is from genome assembly GCF_030272615.1 of Cryptomeria japonica. Lineage (NCBI taxonomy): Eukaryota > Viridiplantae > Streptophyta > Pinopsida > Cupressales > Cupressaceae > Cryptomeria > Cryptomeria japonica. The sequence goes on along the minus strand of NC_081406.1, from coordinate 550,288,170 downwards.
AGCTTCTCCCATAGTGATAGAATCATCAACAAATTGTTCATAAGTATAGGTTAAGTTGGACGAGGAAGGTTTAAGGCCTTTGAGTTTCCCTTCTTCCACACTTCTCATAATAAATCTACCCAAACTTTCAGCCAGAATAGTAAACAAAATAGGAGAGATAGGATCCCCCTATCTTAGGCCTCTAGAACTTTTGAAGAAACTGGAAGGGGATCCATTAATAATAACTGCAGAAGTTGAAGTGTCAGTCAACTGAGAACAAAGCCGAATCGCCTTTTTCCCAAACCTAAAAGCTTTCATAATTCTGAAAAGGAATTGCCAATTCACTCTGTCATAGGCCTTGGACATGTCCAACTTAAGAAAAAAGCCATGTTTTTTAGCAACAATTAAAGAATGAATATTATCATGAACATAAATGATGGAATCCAGAATCTGTCTATCAAGGACAAAACCATTATGCTGAGCCAAAATAATGCGGGGGAGAATATCCAGCATTCTAGAAGTAAGAACCTTAGATATCATCTTGTAAATAGAATTACAAAGACTGATAGGTCTGAACTTATTGAGAGAGACAACTACAAAGATCTTAGGAATAAGAACGATAAAGGTAGCATTGAGTTCTTTTAGAAGCCACCTAGAACAAAAGAATTCTTTAACTCCATTACAAATATCAATATCCACAATATGCCAAAATTTCTGGAAGAAGAACATAGGGAATCCATCTGGACCATGAAACTTGTCTCCAAGAAAGGAAAACACAACCTTTTTGATTTCCTGATTCGAAGGGATCCAAGAAAGATTTTTGTTGTCATCCTCATTTAAAATGGGAGGGATAGCTTGAGCTAGAAGGTCTTGATTTCTTATATCCAGAACATCCACACGTCCCAAAATATTACTAAAGAAATCCATAGCTTCCTTTCTTATTTCATTTTCATCCAACAAAATCCCCCTATTGTAGGATAAAGTGGAAATCTTGTTGGCCGCCCTATGCTTAAGAGCAGTCATGTGAAAAAACCAAGTATTTTTATCACCTTCCTTCAAATACAACACTCTTGATCTTTGTCTCCAAAAAGTTTCTTCATTAGAGATAATTTCATGGTATTTGGACAGCAACCCATTTCAACATTCCTCAAATCCTCAAAAAGCCCTTCCACTTGAATTTTATCTTGAACTTCTTTAATATTTGTCTTAATATGAGCTTTCATTTTAAAGATATCTCCAAAAGTCTCTTTGTTCCAGATTTTAACTTTGGCTTTGATAATATTAAGCTTTTTGGCCACTCTAAATAAGGTAGTACCCTCAACCTTCAACCTTCGAATTCCACCATTCATCAACACAAATTTCCAATGAAGGGTGGGACAACCAAGCTTTTTCAAATCTAAAAGGAAAATTTTGCTTTGCAGAAGTTGAATTGGCAGTGAAAGAAATAGGATAATGGTCAGAACCAATCTTAATGATAGACGCCAAAGAACAATTATACTTAGAAAGCCAATCGAGATAAATCGGGGATCTATCCAACCTAACTTGAATAAGATTAGAGCCAGTTCTTCTATTGGTCCAAGTGTAATTAATCCCTTGGAGATCCACATCCATCAAAGCTTGATCATTAATAAATTCCACAAGATCTTGTCTTCCCTCCAACTGCAAAGGAAGGCCTCCCATCTTTTCATCCTCTTTTAAAGGGGTATTGAAATCTCCCATAATCATCCATCTTTTATCATAAAAACCTAGTCTATCTTCAGCCAGGCTCCTCCAAAATTTAGTTCTTCCAGCTTTAGAATTAGGCACATAGATATTAGTGATAACCCAGACAAATTTATCCTTAATGTGCTCAAGCAAAACTGAGGTCCTATTAACCCCTGAAGCAATTTTCTTACCTTTAATTATATTCTGATTCCAAAAGATAGATGTACCTCCAGAGGCACCCTCTAAACTTGTTCCAATTACCCCATTACTTTTGAAAATTCTAATCCTTTCCACTTTATCCTTACACATCTTAGTTTCCTAAATAAGGACTACATCTAGTTTATGATCTCTTACAATATTACGCAACACATCCTGCTTATGGGGGGCATTCAACCCTCTAATATTCCATGAAATTATCTTCATACTTTAACCGGGGATAAGGTTGACTCAATGGAGCTTTGTGTTCCATTAGCACGGTTCTTCCAACTTTCCCATTCCCTCTGATTATTTAGAGAGGGTCTCCCCTGTTCTTTTTTGTGACTTCCAACATCTGCCACCTTCTTATTCTTACTTCTAGTTGAAATACCTCCATTGGTTCCTCCATTATTTGACTTTCCTTCTTTAATACCGAAAATCCTAAGACTTCCCTCAAGAGCCACCGTTTCCATACTTTTAGGAGGATTTTTGCATTGGGAGTTCAGGATCATATTTCCAGTCTTCTTAGGACTTCCATTGGTTAATAACAACAAAGGCACATAATCCAAAATATCACAGTCCTGCGCTTCATTAAAGTCTTCCTCATTTTCTTTATTATTAGATGAAGCTGAAGCATCATCATAGGAAAACTCATCAACTTTACCCTGGATGATAGGACCAACCTTCAAATCCTCTGATTCAGATTTTTGAACCTTTTCTTCGATCCCATACTCTTCCTCCTTGTTACTTTATTTTTGACTATTAGAACAGGCACAAACTGATTTTTCATTGTTATTAATCAAACCCTTCTTTTCCTCATTTTCCATCTCAGTCACTTCCTTCTCATGGACAGCCTCTGAGGGTGGATCATCATTCTTCCCTTTCGTTTGCCATTTCTGCTTCGAGTTGCTATCATTTTTTACCATTCCTACCCTTCTTGGATGGACAAGATTTTGCCCAATGACCCAACTTTTTACAATGAAAACACACAAATGGGAGAGATTCACATTCAATCACTTGGGTCCATTTCCCCAATTTGGACAAAATCTCAATAGATTGAGGCATATCCATCATTTGATTAACATTAACACAAATATGAGAAAAAACCAACCTTGATTTAGCTGCAGTCATCTGGTCGATCGATAGAAGTTCACCAAATGATCCCACAATCCCTTTAAAGACCTCCTCATTCCAGAACTCCAATGGAAGGCTAGGAAGACGCATCCACACAGGTGCCGACACAAAAAAGGAATTATCCAAAGGAAGGTTAGGAGCCCATTTCTGTAAAGCCAAGGTTGACTTGCCAAACATCCATGACCCTTCAAAGAGCACTTTATTCGTATCCTCTTCATTATTAAAAACAAAGGAGAAAAAACCCCTAGGCAAAGCCACGACATCCACTTGACCTTTGAGAACCCATTTTCTCCTTATAAAGTTCCTTATGACATCGATGTTAGGTCTAAAACTAGCAAACTGTCCAACCAAGGTCATAGCTAAGCTAGACACAATGAAATCAACCAGTTTATTTAGTACAGATATTGCAAAAACCCCTGTTGCCGAATCAGAAAGATTTTTAACTTCTGGAAGTCCAGATTGCACCAAAGGCCTGACTCCAAAAAGAGCCGATTGTTTCTTTTCTTTACCTCTATCATGTGGGTCCCCAGTTTTGGAATCTTTATCTTCCACTGATTTGACTATTGCCTTGTCCCCCTCAGTACCCTAAGATGTCTGGGGACCTGCATGATTACCAGCTCCAACTGCAGAAAGATCACCATCCCCATGAGTTCCACCATCCCCATGTTTGAAATTTGAATTTCCCGCTCGTCGCTCCGCTTGTCGCTCCTCTCCTCCCATTGTTTCTTTCTTATGTTGTAATAAATGGCATCCTCCTAATTTTTTGGGAGTGGACCTACCAGTAGTTAGAGTTAGTTAGGAGTTTACTTATTATAAAGAAGTTCAGATATCCCTTCTCAAGGACTGTGAACATCAGCTACTATAATTTTCAATCTTATATTGCAGAACAGTTTTTAGTAAATATTATGATGTAGCAAGTGTTTTCAAGTTAAGCACTTAGTTGAATTTTGTGAAGACTTTCTAAGGGGGCCCACTTAGTAAGGATTTCATACTTTGTATTGAGTAGTTATTTTCTTTTAGAATTTAGTTTGTTGTCCTGGCAATTGACTGTTCCTACAACCACTAGAAATCATCATGTGATTGTTCCTACAACCACTGGAAATCATCCTATGACTTCTCGTGCAACCAAGGTAGATAGAGTAGTTTCTTGCTTGCTTTCCATGGACTGAGTGCCTTTTTTATTAATTAAAGGTAGTTTTTATTCAGACATTTCAGTTATGTACTTTTAGAAGCATTTTCTTCTTAGTAGAATGACTACAATGAGGACTTTAGTGCATATATCTTGCTGACCCATTTTAAGTATACACCTCGGGTTGACAAAGAAATGAGCTTTCATGTTGATCATATAGCTACTTAGTATGGATATCCAATCCCTAGGTCATGACCTCGGAGTCTAGTTATGGGAACCATTAAGGGAGACAAACACTTATGATGAATGGAATAGAAAATAGAGAGAGTTCCTTTATAGGTAGAAGCTAGATTTAAAATTGAGATGCTTAATTGAAATATAACTTTATGAATCTCCTTTGTCTTTAAGTCTTCATGAAAAGGTTGAAGTTGTCATGTAAGAACTCATGGATGTCTCCATAAGAACTTGATCGTGGATGCCATCTTGACTGCTTGAATTTTGAATATTTGACCTCTCCTTCAATGCTCTAATGATTCTTGACTACTTGCTCAGTTGAATTTCTTGATATGGATTGAATTCTAAATTGAGAGATATCTCAAATGAGGATATAAGACTTGATTTTATACTTATCCTCATGAAATGTGTTAAAAATAATGAAGAAGGCCAACATCAAAAGTCAATTCCTGCTCAAATTTTCTTGATCGTAGATGGTTAAAAAATGGGCCCTTTTGGTCTAGACAAGGGCACTGGATGCCCTTGTCTAGTACATTTGGGCTAGACAAAGGTTCAAGGAGCCAAGTAGAGAATGGGGATCACATATTTGGCACCTGTATAAGAAGAATTAGACATAATTATGGCATAGAGGGCAAAAACACCAAAGTGAGGCCCAAGTGAGTATGAAAATATATAAGGATACAATTTATGACACTATATTTTCCTCTCCATGGTTGTTATCATGGACTCTAAGGGGACTGCCATTGTTGATTATAGAACTAGGAAAATTATATTGGGATTGTTGTGGCCATGTCCCTTGTTATGACATATAAGTGGGTGATGAACTACCCTGCCATGGTTGATTAGGCATTGAGTTCAAAGCAGGGTGATTCTAGTTTGCAACATTTGAAATGACTTTAGGGAATGAAATGTTATAAGATAGGGGGTTTGGGGGAATACCTTATTTTATGTTGCCATGGTTTATGTTGAGCAATGTAGAAAACTTGCTCTTCTTCATCTTCCAAGGCATGGAACTTTGGTCGGGTCAACATTTCTTTAAAAATGGTAGCAATCTTCTTGCATTTATAATAGGCCTTCTTTTGTCTATAGTGAAGGCAGTAGTCTGCAAGATTTGATTCTTCTTCCTCTTGTTTCTTCTTTATATGCAGGGTGTCAAATTGTGTGTCAAGATAACTAATAATATCTTCCTTCATGTTAGAGATAAGATTATTGAGCTTAACTCTAGAGACATCGTCATATGTCTTGATAGTGGGAAAGAGTCTAGAGCTTTTATTCTTCCTCAAAGTTGACCTTGAATAATTCCTAGAAATCTTGCATATGTCATCAAATGGTACTTGAGAAATATCACCTCCTCCAATCAAATTTAGTGTGTATATGCATTCCTCATGTACTCCTCTTAGAAATACCAACTTGAGGGATTCAAGGGAGAGTTTGTTTTGTCAAGACTTTTTCAAGAAAAAATTGAATCTCTCCACATAATCCTCAAGAGGTTTATCCTCCTTTTGGGACATCCTAAAGATGTCTTTATTCTTCATGTCTTCACCCCTGTAGTATCCTTGGTACATCTACAAAAATTTCTCCTTCATTGTGTCCCAACTTTACTAGAATTTATGCCCAACCCCATAATTCATCTTAAAGCGTCATCCTTCAAGGTTTTCGAGAAGATTTTTAGTCTATAGGAATCAATTGTGCAATAATAGCTACAACACAAGACATCAAACTCAAATAGGAAAGTATTGAGTTTCTCTATAATCAAACCATAGAAGTTAGTAAGGGTAGATGGAGGTATGTTCTTGAGAGTAACAACTCGCTCTTGGTTAGATATTGAGAACTCAAAGTAATTGGTTCTGTAGGGTTCTCCACTTCCTCTTCAACCATTGTGGAGGGTGTTTCATGTGTTGTCTCTTCTATTATAATGGAAGCTCCTTGTAGTTGGGGTTCCTCAAAAGATTTTGATTCTTTCATTGTATTTAATATATCTTATGACTCCCTTTTTGTGTCGTATGTATCTTCTAACTCCCTTATTATGGTTAAAGTATCTTCTAAACTCTATGTGGAGGGAAGGAACCTTCCTAAAGCATCCTTTGGTTGCTGCATATAATAAATTTTTAGAGATTATGAGTTACCTTCTAGCACTTGTTAGTAAATAGTTTGAATTTTATCTCAAAATCTATTGTTCCTAATGCTAAAACAAAAACATCTAGTCTAATGAAAGAAAATAACATAAAACAAATAAATCTAAAGTTAGGTATCCTAAACCTTAGCACCATCCCTGACAATGATGCCAAAAATGAGTGACTCTTTCTAAGTGCAATAGGTTGATGTAGACAACTCAATGCATACACTTAACGGACCAATAAATCCCATATTAAGTAACCTACTATCCTAGAGAGATTCATTTAATTATTGACTAGGTATGTATCAACTTGGGTAATGTTGGCATCATATATGTAGCCTAGGAATCTTTAAGCTACCTATCAATTGTGTAAAGAGAACTGGATTTAAGAAATTAACCAAAACATGAACAATGTTGGAATGTAATCTTATATGCACAACAATGGATGCGGGTAACTAGCAAAGTGACTCAACAATGGTTGCGGTTGGTGCAACATTATAACTATGTTACAACTTTAATTCACAACCCTATACTATCGATATGATTAACAGATTATATCTATCTAACTAAAAAGAACAATATAAAAAATTAATCTATCAAAGTAATGAAATACCTAACTAATGTTAATATTAACAATCTAACTATAATAATGGGAGATTTCTGTAAAAAATCTTGCTGATAAAAGCCTTGCAGAAGATAGACTAAATTTTGCTGATAAAAGTTGGATAATAATGGGAGATTTCAATACTCCGCTTAAAGAGGAAGAGAAGATGGGAGGCCTTCCCTTGTAGCTTGATGGTATACAAGATCTTATGGACTTCATCAATGATCAAGCTCTTATGGCTATGGATCTCCAAGGGATCAACTATACCTGGACTAATAGAAGAACTGGAGCTGATCTTATTCAAGTTAAGTTAGACAGAACCTTAATTTCTCCTGAGTGGTTATCTAAGTATAGTTGTTCTTTGGCGTCTATTATTAAGATTGGATATGATCATGACCCTATTTCTTTTACTGTCAATTCTTTTTCTTCTAAGAGAAATTTCCCTTTTAGATTTGAAAAAGCGTGGCTATCCCATCCGTCTCTGGAAGTTTGTGTTGTTGATTGGTGGAGTTCTGAGGTTGAGGGAATGGATTTATTTAGAATAGCCAAAAAGCTCAATTTTATAAAGGCTAAAATCAAAATTTGGAACAAAGAGACTTTTGGGGATATCTTCAAATGTAAAGCCCAAATCAAAACTGAAATAAAAGAAGTTCAAGATAAAATCCAAGAGGACGGGCTTTCAAAAGATTTGAGATCTGTGGAAAATGGTTTGTTGTCTAAATACCACACTATTATTTTTAATGAAGAGACTTTTTAGAGACAAAGATCAAGAGCCTTGTATTTGAAGGAAGGTGATAAAAATATCTAGTTTTTTCACTTAACTGCTCTTAAGCACAGCGTGGCTAACAGGATTTCCAGGTTATCCTGTAATAGGGGGATTTTAACAGATGATAATGACATAAGAAAGGAAGCTCAAGATTATTTTAGCAACCTCTTGGGAGACGTGGATGATCTTGATGTCAGTAATCAAAACCTCCTTTTGCAGGCTATTCCTTCTACCTTGACTGAGGAAGACAACAAATATCTCTCTCGAATACCTTCTAGTCAGGAAATCAAAAAGGCGGTGTTTTCTTTTCAGGGAGATAACTCTCCCGGTCCAGATGGTTTTCCAATGTTCTTTTTCCAATCCTTTTGGCACATTGTAGAGACTAATATCTGTAAAGGAGTTAAAGAATTCTTTGGTTCTAGAAGGCTTTTAAAAGAATTGAATGTGTCCTTTATTGTTCTTATTCTGAAGATTTCAGGAGCTGACTCTCTCAATAAGTTTAGACCTATTAGTCTTTGTAATTCTGTTTACAAGATTTTGTCTAAGGTTCTTACTTCAAGATTGTTGGATATTCTTCCCAGAATTATTTCTGCTCAGCAAAATGGTTTTGTCCCCGGTAGACAAATTTTGGATTCCATTATCTCAGTTCATGAAAATATTCATTCTCTAACGGCTGCTAAAAATCAAGGCTTTTTTCTTAAGTTAGATATGTCTCAAGCCTATGATAGAGTGAATTGGCAGTTTCTTTTGAGGATTATGAAAGCCTTTGGATTTGGAGAAAAATTTATTCAGCTCTGTTCTCAATTGATGGAAACTTCCTCATCTGTTGTTATTGTCAATGGATCTCCTTCCAATTTCTTCAAAAGCACTAGAGGTCTAAGACAGGGGGATCCCATCTCCCCTATCTTGTTTACTATTTTAGCTAAATGTTTGGGCAGATTTATTTTTAAAAATGTGGAAGAAGGTAAGCACAAAGGATTGAAACCTTCTTCGTCCAATATTACTTGTACTCATGAATAGTTTGTTGATGATTCGATCACCATGGGGGAAGCTACTATTAGGGAAGCAAAAAATATGAAGAATGTTATGGATATTTATGAATCTGCTTCTGGCCAAAAAATTAATTGGGATAAGAGCTCATTGTTCTTCATCAACACCCTTGTTCAAAGACAATTAAGGATTGAAAGAATTCTTGGATGTAAAATTGCTGAGTTTCTCTCTACTTACTTGGGGCTTCCCCTTTGTATTAAGCCTATGGATAATTTCTGGATTAAGTTGGTTGACAGATTCAACTCTAAACTGGCAGGTTGGAAAGGGGATATCCTTAGTCAAGCGGGCAAGGTTATGCTGCTTAAAGATACTCTCCAAAACTTGCCTATTTATGCTCTCAGTCTGTTTAAAATCCCTAGAAAGTTTGCGGAGGCAATTGAAAGAATCCAAAAAAAGTTTCTTTGGTCGAGAGTGGAAGACAAGAATAGAATTCCCCTTATAGCTTGGAACAAAATCTTCTCTCCCAAGGGCTCTGGGGGGTTGGGTTTAAGGAATATTAGCTCTATGAATAATGCCTTATTAGCAAAACAAATCTGCAGAATGAAAGGGGAGGAAAGAGAGTGGAATTTAATTTCGAGAAAGAAATATCTTCATATGCAACCTTCTGAGGAAGAATTTCTGGATAAATCTTTTGCTGTTGAAGGCTCTGCTATTTGGAATGTAGTTCAATCGGCTAAAAGTTGGGCTGTTGCTGGAAGAATATGGAAATTGGGGAATGGTAGAAGTATAAGATTTTGGGAAGACATATGGCTTATGGATAAACCTTTGGAGGAAATTCCGATCCTTTATGATTGGAAAGATTGGTTCAAAAACAGGCATGGGAGTTTGGTTAGAGACTACTAGAGAAATGGGAATTGGATTGAGTTTAGTCAGCATTGTTCGGCTTTAAAGTTTCTTGAGATTTTGCTTTCTTCTAAAATTTTGAGGGACAACAAAGAGGATAGTTTGATTTGGAGGGAAACCCCATATGGGATTTATTCTATGTCTTCGGTTGTGGCTATCCACAACAAAGTTATGGAAGATATTCCTATTTGGGCTAAAGTGTGGAATAAGAAGTTAATTCCTAAAGTTAAATATCTTTTTTTGGATCTTTATCCAAAACAAGGTGCTGACTTTGGACAACCTTCAAAAGCGAGGATTTGTTTTTCCTAATAGGTGTTCTCTTTGTTGCAAGGAAGAAGAGTCTGCTTGCCATATTCTCCACCAGTGTACTTTCAGCCAGGAAATTTGGAAAATTATGTTTAGTAGGTGGAAGTTGAGCTGGGTTTTTCTGAACTCTCTAGGGGAGTCCTAGCAGCAATGGTACTGTCCTAATTCCAACCCTAAGATTGTCGAGCTTTGGAGACTTACTTTCCCTAATGTAATCTGGAACATCTGGAAGGAGCGCAACAATAGGATTTTTAGGGATAAAAGTGTTAACCCTGAAGTTGTGGTGGATAAAATATATAGAAGTATATTTGAATGTCTCAATGGTACTGATCATGGTCTAGCAACTAAAGAAGACTTTAATGATAGGTGGAACCTTTCAACAACCAAATCCAGTAAGGAGAAGGGTAGGGAAGGTCTGGCATGGTGCTTTCCACTTCAGGGATGGATAAAGGCCAACTTTGATGGGGTGTCGAAGGGGAATCTGGGTAAAGCTGGTTATGGGGGCATTGTCAGGAACTTTGCTGGAAGTTGCCTAGTGGCGGTTGCTGGCCCTCTGGGAAGTCAAACCAGTCATTATGCTAAAGCTTCAATAGCTCTGAATACTCTGATTATTGCTAAGAACCTAAATCATTACAAATTATGGCTGGAGGGAGACTCACTAAATATTATCAAGTGCTTGAAGGGGGAAACCGAGCCATCGTGGTCTATAGAAAACATAATTTTGAAACCTAGAAAAATTATTGCTAGTTTTAAAGTTATCATAATTGAACATGCCTTTAGAGAAAAAAAATTTGGTTGTGGATGACCTGGCAAACCTAGGCATTAATTCCAAAGCTCAAACTATTTGGCACGAGAAAGATAATATTAATTTTAGTATTAAAGATCTCCTAAGAAAGGATAGATTCACAGGGAAAGAAGGACCGCACAATTATGATAGTTGAAATGAGTATTTTATGCATTTATAGAAAGGTTATGATTACTTGGAAAAGTGGCAGAATTGCAATCAAAGATATTAACACTCCGCACACTTTGTGGGTTATCATTTTCAAAATTTTGAGAGACAACGATAAGGAAGCGTTGAGCTTGCAGAAGAACAGAGGAGACATTCTGAAATTGAATATGGGAGGGGATCTAAGGAGGGAGGAACCATACAACATTTCCAGATGGAAGGAAATGCCAAAAGTATGGACGAAGCTGGAAAAAGGGTCCGTAACGAATTTTATGTAGAAGCTAGTTGATTACGACAAAGGAAGGGTTAATCTTGCAGTCTCCAAAATAACTGAAAATTGGAGTAACGGGTCTTTTAAAATCCATGGTGTGAGGTTCAAATTGGACGTGGGCCTCATTGCGACTATAATAGGTATGCCCCACTTGGGGCTCAATTTTTTTAGAGATCTTAAAGTTTCCAATAATGCGGTTAAAATTTTTCCGCGTAAGGAAAAGGAGAGGGCTAAAATAGGTAAAGCCACGGGGGGGTATTATGATGCCTCCAACATCAAGAAAATTTGGGGTTGTGTGTTGAATGATATCATGGAATACATGATAGTGGAGGGTCATTTTACTAGGGCCCATACATATCACTTTGTGCTATTAAACCACTTCAAGCATGAGAAAAGGGTTTCCCTGCTCTACTATCTCTTCAGGTCTTTGTCGAGGTCTCTCAACAAACACAACAAGAATCCCTCAAACCCAGTACTTCATTGTGGCCTCATTCTGCTCATTTATGAGCACTGCAAAATCCTTGCCATTCAGGAAAACAAGAGGTTGTTTGCTTCTCCAGAAAAAGGCAAGAGAAAGCTGGAGGAAGGTGGACCAAGCAAGGAAGAGTCGATTCAGAGGAAAAAAAGAAAGAGCGTCACTGGGATGAAAACCCAAGATGACAAGAATGACACAGAGGAAACTGGAAAAGATGGCAGTGAAATGGAAACAAACGAGTTTGGAAGTGAGGAAAGTTGGAAAGATGAGGATGTGGGTGCAGAGGAAGATGAAGCTGAGGACGTGTCTGACCAAGATAGCCCAATTCACAGTGCTAGCTTAGGCAATGACAACAGCCAGCCTATGGTGGAGAAGGATGATAAGGTTAATGAGGAAAAAGATATGGATTCTGAGAGGAAGAAGAATAAGGAACCCAAGAAGGAAATGGCTAAGGATAGTCTGAGTAAGGATAAGGAGAGTGTTGGAGAAGAGTTATTCCTGGATAACCTCAAAAACCTTATCGAGGCTAGATTGGGTTTTGACAGATGGACATATGAATTTTTTAAGAATTTGGAAAAAAATGGGAAGCAGATGGATGAGAAAAGGAAGGAAGATGACAGGAACTAGAAGCAATGGAAGCAGGACATGGAGGAAAAAGCTAAAAAGATGGCAACTCAGATAGACTATCTGGAAGAAGGTAAAGTGGCAATGAAAAACCTGTTGGGAATGATCCTGAATATCTTGTCTACTATTACAAAGAACCTAGAGGATATTTCTAAGGTCCTTGAAAGCTCCAGCTCTCCCAAACCAGTGGTGGACCTCGACATTGATGAAGATGCTATCGAGACTGGAAGCGGGGAAGCTATGCCTAGTGGAGTGGCAAGGAGAAATAGGGTGAGCGTGAAGAAAGCTGTTGTTGCGTCTGCTAAGGAAAGCCCTAATCTAAGTGATAATATCAAAGATTTGTATGGGATTAGTAGTAACTTGGCTAATGCCCTAAAAAACATAAATTAGTTCCTTTTTTTGTGCTTTGTCTGGTTTGGTTGGTTATCGCTGGTTTTTTGGGGCTTTTTAGCTGGTTTTTATAGTTGTTATGCTGGTTTTTCTTATGTATGCTCCTTTGGGCTTCTTAATGCTTTTATCTTGTAAGGATCTTTTGTAAAGGGTTTCGAGGCCCCTTCAAAACCTGTTTTTACCTTAATCAAAAATAATCTAACTATAATAAATATTACAATACCTCAAGTGCCCTTTGCTTGAGGGTTGCAACCTTTGACAACAAAGTAGTCTTAACTTAAGATATCATAAATCATCCACTTTGTTCATTCTTTAACAATATATGACAGATAATAATAACTTCAATATTTAACCAAAAAATCTAGCAGAATATAGCATCTATCATATATTTAGAGATCTCTTGAACTCTGACAAGATTTGACTTTATACATAGTCCCAAGAGAGTTGGTTAATGACATCATAGAAAATGCTATGAACTCCTATTGATCCTGGTGGTTTCTGAGAAGATTGTTACCCCAACTATTCCCCTGGAAGATGGTGAAATCCCACCGTTGAAGAATCTTTGCCTTTCCCCTAATCCCTCACCATCCCCTGACTTGCCTTTGGAGAACAAATCCCCCATGCCCTCTGCTATTCCTATCCCCCCAACCCATTAAGCTTCCATATTAGATGAACCTATGTCCCCCGCTGTTGAGAATAAGTTGTTAATCACAACCCCCCCTTTTTCCCCTAGTAAGGAGGAAAGGTTTGTTCTAATAGGAAACTCCTTGACAATGTCCCCTCTTTTGAAGTTATCACCACCTGGATCTCCTCAGGCGGATAATAAAGAATGGATAATCCAAAAGAAGAAACCCAAGGCCAAGAAAGCAGATGTGGGGGGTACCGAAAATAAAGTTGGAAGACCCTCGGAAAGGGTGCTGAGACATAAAGTTATGGCTAGGGACATTGCAAGGGGCAGACAACTGACCCTTGATGGAATCAATAAAAGTAAGAAATGAAGTTCCTCTCTTGGAACATAAGGGGTCTCAACAGTCCCCAGAAGCAATTTTCTATAAAACAATATATTTGGAAATGAAAATTGATATTTTCCTTCTTCAGGAAGTCAAATGTCCTACCAAAAATTTTCTACTACTGCTAGTAAACTTTGGCCGGGGTGGCTTTTTTGTATGTGGATTATTTGGGGGCTTCTGGGGGCATTGCTACCCTCTGGGACCCCATCAATATTCAAGGTAAGATCTATGCTAGCACCCAGAATTTCTTAGCAGTTACTTTTCAACAAGGCAAACACTGCTGGCAGTTTTTTAACATATATGCCCCCAACTCCAAGGTGGGAAGACATCTTGGCAAACCATAAGGCTCAGTACATGTTGGCGAGAGATTTTTGAAGTCATCTTGGCAAACCATAAGGCTCAGTACATGTTGGTGGGAGATTTGAATATTCCCCTCTACCCCTCTGAGAAGTGTGGTGGTCTTGTTGATTTTACTGATAGCATGGGATATCTCGCCTGTTAGGATTCCCAAAGATACTGAGAGGGGGGATGAATCAGTATCTAACCGCTTATATAATTTTCTTAACTTAAAATATGTAAAGCATATCAATACTGTATACCGGTAAACAAAAAGTAATGCAATAAATAGAGATAACAACAACCACATGAAAAGCACACCATAACACAGTAGTTTAATGAGGAAACCCGGTGTGGGAAAAACCTCGGTGGGATTAGTGACCCACAATATTCGCTTACTGGCCAATAAGAGAATATTACTGCTACAATAGGGGCCTGCACATGCAGGAAGGCCAAGTGCCTAGAGCTCACTAGTCAATTACAAAATGGGAAGTCTCACTGACTTACAAAATGGATTATGCAAATCCAATGTCTTGTACTGCTTCAAAATAGCATCTACTATGCCAGATCCAGTACCGGTTTTAGCTCTGCTTCATACATAAACCCTTAACCTATAACTTGCATATTAGGTTTGCCTTATTTCGCCCATCTTCTTGCTTACAAAATGTTCTATAATGATCTCATACATATATGAGTCATTTTACAACTTGCCAAGTCGGCTTACAATGATTTTACAATTAATTACAAAATATATTATAAACAAAATTCTTGTCGGCCTGGGTGCCGGTATACTTCCTTTTATTGTCGGTGCTCTATGTGTCGGTGTAGAGTCTGTTGTTGCTGGTGCCGGTAAATTGTCTTGCCGGTATCATATGATTGCAAGGTTGCCATCAATGACAAAACCTTCAATCACCTACAATATCTCATTGGAGTATGCATTTGCCAACATCGCCAACCTCATTAATGTTTCTAGTCTTGTTGATATTGACCTCCAGGGTGCCCCCTACACCTGGTCGATAAATAGGAAAGACAAGCACCTAATTCAAGTCAGACTGGATAGATTCCTCATCTCAACCAACTGGGACCTTGGCCATAGTTCCTTCCTTAAAATGCTCCCAAGGACTGCTTTTGATCATAACCCCCTTCTGCTCCAATGGAAGGATAGACCCTACCAGCCCCCCCCCCCATTTCGCTATGAGATTATTTCTCCATAATTCTGAACATAATAGTCCCTTGAACTGGGGTAGCCCACCAACTCCTAACCAGATCTCTGAAATCCGAGTGAGAGGATACTTTTGGAGACATCTTCAAGAAAAAGAAGGTTCTTGGCTCCAGACTAGAACAACTCCAGAGCATTATGGCTACTGGTAACCCCCCCAACCCTATTTTGATGGAGGAAGAGGAGTGCCGCAAGAGTTGGAAGGATATCCTCTGTAAGGAGGAAATACACTAGAAGCAAAGATCCAGAAATTCAGTGGCTGAAAGAAGGGGACAAAAATTCAACCTTCTTCCATCGATCGACGTGCATCCACAGGAGAAGGAACTTCATCAAAATTCTAAGGGATGACTCTGATCAGGAGATCACTGGTGACTCCTTAATCGGACAAAGTGCCATGGACTTTTTCATAGGATTATACACAGAGTTCGGAAGGAATGATGTGTCTCTTCAAGATAGCCTTTTGAGCAAGCTTTTGAATGCCATTGAGGAGGAAGATAACTGTCAGTTGCTTGCTCCTATCTCCTCGAAAGAGGTCCATTTGGTTGTCTTTGCTATGGGTTCTTATAAGACCCCGGGTTCGAATGGATTCCCCCCATGTTCTTTCAGGAATATTGGGACATTGTTAAATATGATGTTACAAAAGTTGTGAAAGATTTCTTCAAGACTGCCAAATTACTAAAAAAATTGAATAACACTTACATTGTTCTTGTCCCTAAGGCAGCAAACCCCAATTGCATGAAGGATTTTTGACCTATAAGTCTATGCAATACCATATACAAGATAATTTCCAAGGTCCTTGTGAATAGAATCAAACCCCTCCTGGTGAAGTTTATCAGCCCTTCCCAGAAAGGTTTTGTCCCGGGTAGTCAAATTTTGGATGTTGTCATTGCAACTCATGAAATAATTCAATCCATGGATAGGAGCAAAATCCCAGGTATGGCTTTCAAACTAGATATTTCAAAAGCATATGATAAAGTTAACTAGTGTTTTTTAATCAAAACTCTTGTTAAACATGGACCAGCTCTGATACCATGTGAGATTTTGCCAAGATCAAGAGGCAATGGAAAGCACAAATAAGAGATAACAAAATAGATGATAGAAATAAACTGTATTCTATCAAGATGAAAAATATTGATCAACTGGATCATTAAGCATTACATACAATGAATATGAGCCTGCTTAAATAGGCAAGGCTATATGGATATGTGATCACACAAACATGACATGTGGCTCAATAAGAAACAAGGGTACATAGGAAATAGGTGTGGGTAGGTAGAAGAAATAATATAATATTCCACATGAGGTGGATCACCCACTGAATGTGGAGTGTAACAACAAGATCAACACCATAAAAGGTGGAAATTCTCCTACACACACTATCCCAATGTAGCACAAACACCCAAGTGTCTCATACCCAAACTACTATGAAATGCATGTACCTAAGTAAACTTAAGTAAGGTGTAATAATATCCAAGATGAATAATTATTTACACCAACGCCCCCCCTTAAGTGCAACTTATGGGAATGCACTAAAGTCTACAATGCAACTAAGAAATGCAAGATGGGTCCCAGCTACGAGGCCATGTTAGGTACCCATGTACAAATGCAAATGCATGAAAACCAATGCAAGGAAATCTCTCACAAAGTGGGGAAAGAGAGAAAAACCCAATGGGAAAAAACCCTCCCCCAAAAGAGAGATGAAAACTAGATACAAAGAACTCTCGTAGAAGTATGTGAAGGAAAAAACCCCATGTGAGGAAAAAGTCCCCCCCATATGAGAGAAGAAGAAGAGGAGAGACTAGGAAGCCCCCCCTCAATCTG
The DNA here is from genome assembly GCF_030272615.1 of Cryptomeria japonica. Classification (NCBI taxonomy): domain Eukaryota; kingdom Viridiplantae; phylum Streptophyta; class Pinopsida; order Cupressales; family Cupressaceae; genus Cryptomeria; species Cryptomeria japonica. Next base: position 550,271,015 of record NC_081406.1, on the reverse strand, counting down.
GAATCTGCACCAATGATAGAAGCTCGAAGATGAATGAAGAAACTGCTCCACGGACGTCGAACCACGTTCCTCCCCTTAGGAAGAAACAAAACCAAAGGTGTATCCAAAAAGTCTCCCCAACCATGAAGGGAAGATGAAGCAAAAATACTCATGATGAAAGGAATCTCTGAAAACTACTCAAGTGTACCCATGTCGATGCTGAAAGATACCCCCTCCAAAGGTGGTAAACTGTGCCACATTGCTGAAAAAGGCACTCCAAGATCTAGTGGAGATGGATGTAGAACATGTCCCAAAGACTCACATGTCTCCTCAAAACATAAAGAGACCTCCTCCAACTATTGTACAAAAGTATCCACAATCATGTCAACCTCTAAAGATTGATCATGTAGAGAATGCACAAGAGGGTCAGAGTGATCCCTCGCAACAATCAAAGAAGGATCATCTTCATCAAAGAGAAGATGAATGTCATCAATGATGTCTCCCAAATCTGTAATGTAGGACTCCACAAACAAACATGCAATGTCTATCAAGTAGGCATCCCAATCAATTGAAGCTGGAAGACATGAAATGTCCTGCTGCACTGAATCAAAAGAAGGCAAAACTGTTGCACTAGCTGCATCATCAGGTGCAATAGGTGGTGTGATATCAATAGAAGGAGATGAAATGAAAGGCTCAAGAATGGGGTCACATGTGAGAATCCCCAAGTTCAAATGCCCAATGTTCTCCTCAAAATATGAATCATCAACATAGGAAGAACCAACCTTATCAATAGGACCAAAATCTGAAAAAGAGTACAACCGAGATGCATGATCAACCACCCCAGTAGCAATGATAGCTCCACTCTCCAAGTCTCTAATGATAACTGAATCAGGTGTAAACTCCATAGTTTTTCTAGTTGCCCCATGTGTGATTTGATAGATGGAAAGAAGATTATTTGTCAAGTGGGGTACACACAAAACATCATTGAAGGAGTTAACCCCAATGGCAATCCCAATCACATCCATGTATGTATGATTGCCCATCAAAATTTGTGGCATGTGGCAAGGCTCAAATGTAGAAAACATAGACTACGAAGATGCCATATGATGAGAAGCCCCTAAATCTAGAAGCCATCTCCCTGAATCATGACTTGTAGTAGCACAAAGAGCTTGTCCCTTTCCTTTATCTGTCCCAAAAGAGTGATCCTTTCCTTTATCCTTGGAAGAAGAAGCCGATGTAGACATTCTAGAAGGTAGGTTGATTTTGTTCTTCTCAAGAAGATTCTTCAACTCATCAATATCCTTCTTTTAACAATGATGTTCATCATGTCCTGACTTCTTGCAATATCCACAAAAAAGATTATCCTTATATGATTTCCTCTTAGGTGAGAATGGTGAATTACCTTGTTGTGGAGAGAAAGATTGTGCTCCATCTTGTTGTGGTTTAGACTTAGGTTGCTTTTGATTCTTGCCTTTTCCTTGATTACTTTGATTCTCTTCGTTAGCTACCAAAGCTTGTGACTTCGAAGATTTGAGAATCCCCATCATGGTCAGCTTAGATTGCTCAAGTATCAACATCTCCGTGAATGAATCAAATGAGGGAGAAGTGTATGAGGAACCTTGAGCTAACCTATGGGTGTGAAAGCTAGATACAAAGGCTGCATACTCTGAAGGAAGCTTGTCCAACAAGTTATAAACCAATTGAGCATCCTTTTTGTCAATTCCACAATCCTTTAGCTTTGCTCTTAGCTCAGTTGCTTTTGTGACATAATCTTGGATTGTATCAAAATCCTTGGGATCCAAAGTTGTGAGTTCACTATCAAGCTTGTAGCCCTTAATCTCATCAACTTGACCATACAATTTCTTTAAAATATCCCAAGCCTCTTTAATTGTTGTACACTTATCAATGTGAAAAATGAGGTCATCCAATACATACTTTCTAAGTGTTCCAAGTCCCATAGCATTCTTAGTAAGCCATTCAATTTGAGCATTAGGATCAGCCCTAGGATCAGGTGGTGTTGTAATAGTTTCATTTACATAATGAATGAGTCCTTTTTCCATTAGTTTACTCCATGCCTTAATTTTCCATGATGTATAATTATGAGGAGTTAAAAGTGGAAATTTAGGAGAACCCATAGCACCAAAATGAAAAAATACAAGATAAAGAGAGGCACAATCACACAAGACACCCCCCCAAAATACTCAATCAAGAAATCCTCCCAAAATGGTGATTTTGGCACTTTATACTTAGTGCGTATACAATGGGCCACTTGCAAAACAAGACAAAGTGGACTTCTGATTTCAATTTACAACTTCTCAAAATGAGATCTAAGAGACTTCAACAAATACTGCTAGTGATCTAAACTAAGATCCAAGCAAAATGCAAGTACCAAATATGCCAAAAATGGTCAAATACTGAAAGTACAATTTCTACTTAAAATCGCTACAAATAGATGGTAGATTATGAAAGTAGATGAAAAAATATGCACTTTCAAAAAAAATGGCACCTGAAAAGGAGTCCATATGAGCCCAAACGAAGCCTCCAAAGTTGTACAAATCGAGATTTCATGATTTTCGAAAAAAACCTGTATCCGAAAATCAGAAAAATTCTGCACCACTGTACAGATCACAAAATTCTACCCCAAAACAAAAAAAATTGCTTGAAAAAACGAGTCCGGATGAGTATTTGAAAATTGCCTACAAAATTATAATTTCTGGAAAATTTCCGCCGCAGCGTCAAACTTCAAATGCCTCTAGATTTGGCCTCTGAAGTCCTATTTGGATGAAACAAAAGACAAAACTGACTTTCTTGGACCTCCTTAATCCAATGGTAACCTCAGATTTGACCCATCAAGCTTCAATAATAACCTGCAATAGAAAACTCCAAAATATACAATACCGAATAGCATCAATTTCTCTCAATTAGCAAACCAATGACACTCTAATGGCTCTGATACCATGTTAAACATGGACCAGCTCTAATACCATGTGAGATTTTGCCAAGATCAAGAGGCAATGGAAAGCACAAATAAGAGAGAACAAAATAGATGATAGAAATAAACTGTATTCTATCAAGATGAAAAATATTGATCAACTGGATCATTAAGCATTACATACAATGAATATGAGCCTGCTTATATAGGCAAGGCTATATGGATATGTGAGCACACAAACATGATATGTGGCTCAATAAGAAGCAAGGGTAGGTAGGAAATAGGTGTGGGTAGGTAGGAGAAACAATATAATATTCCACATGAGGTGGATCACGCACTGAATGTGGAGTGTAACAACAAGATCAACACCATAAAAGGTGGAAATTCTCCTACACACACTATCCCAATGTAGCACAAACACCCAAGTGTCTCATACCCAAACTACTATGAAATGCATGTACCTAAGTAAACTTAAGTAAGGTGTAATAATATCCAAGATGAATAATTATTTACACCAACAACTCTCTTAAAACTTGGCTTCAACCAGAAGGTTGTGGATATGATACAGGAGTGTGTTACCACGGTTCAATTCTCGATCTTGATCAATGGGACTCCTAGGGGATGTTTTAAAGCTGAAAAAGGTATCCGAAAAGGCGACCCTCTATCACCTTATCTTTCATCATGATTACTGAAGTCTTGAATAGAAATATGGTTGATCTGGTGACCAATGGTAGACTTCAAGGATTTAAAGTTGCTTCTACACTCCCCCCCTCTAATATCCAACAATTTGTCAATGACACCTTTCTATTTGGTAAGACATCCATCATGGAGGCTAAATAATGGAAGAACTTACTGGCTGATTACGCCAAGTCTTAGGGGCAATGTATCAATTATGAGATGAGTACTCTCTTCTTTTTCAACACCCCTAATGACCTCCAACTCAGAATTCTCTTGATTCTAAGGTGTAAGACTACTGCTCTTCTGGGGACTTACCTTGGTCTCCCCCTCACAGTCAAAGAGGTCACGACCACTTTTTGGAACACTATCCTTGAGCGGATGCAAAAGAAACTTGCTCGTTGGAAAGGAAAATTCCTTAGTAGCGTAGGCAAGCATCAACTCCTTGCGGCTTCCCTCCAAGGAATCCCGGTGTACTTCCTGTCCATATTCAAAATATATGGGGCCATGGGGGAAAAACTTGAGAAAATCCAAAGAACCTTCATGTGGACGGGATTGGAGGAGAAAAATGCCTTGCTCTAGTCAGTTGGGATAATGTGTGCTTACCCAAGTCCATGGGTGGACTGGGTATAAGAAATATAAATTCCCTGAATAAGGCATTAATGGCAAAAATTGGTTGGACCCTTACTAAAGGTGAGGCAGACTGGTGTAACATTATCAGGGCAAAGTACCTGGATCGGGAGCAATTCTATTATAAATTGAATATAGGAGACCCACCCCAGGGATCTATGTTATGGAATAACATCCTGAAAATTAGACTGATAATAAGAGAAGGTCTGAAATGGAAAATTGGAAATGGTAGGAAGGTTAGGTTCTGGAAAGACTTTTAGGTGGAGGACAGGCCCCTGGCTAACACTCGCTTCCACCAAATTATGTTCCACCTAAAGGAACTCCTGGGGGATTATATTGTTGATTATATGGAACCAGTAAGGAGAGGATGGAAGAGCATTGTCCAATTCTTCCTTAACAGGCCCAACCTGTAACCCATGGCTCGGGATCTATAGAATACTATGTTGGATACTAGAATCCCCCTGGCCCCTCACGAAAACAGATTCATTTGGAAAGAGACCCAATCGGGCACCTTCTCCATCAAATTTGCTTATAGACGACTCTTGAGACCCCCTGCTGATGTCGAGTGTTGGAAGAAGATATGGAACTCTCAACTGATCCCCAAAATCAACTTATTTTGGTGGTCCCTAATACATGGAAAAACCCTAACCCATGACAATCTAAAAAAGAGGGGCTTCCAACTCCCCAATAGATGCATTCTATGTAAAGCTGGTGAGGAAACTATTGATCACTTGTTCATCCTTTGCCCCTTTGTTGAACATCTGTGGAATAAAACCCTTGAGAAATGTGGTCTACAATGGGTCTTCTAGAATGAAATTAAGCAGTTTGTTTGTGGATGGAAACCCCCCTCCCACCACCCCCTCGTCCTCCAATTACGGAGGCAAATACCACCACACATCTGTTGGGCATTATGGAAAGAGAGAAACAACAAAATCTTCAGAGATACTGAAACTCCCCCTGATAATGTCTTCCACAATTCCTTCAAGATGATTTCAGAGAATATATCGGTGACAAAGTGGAAACCCCCCCCCTCAATCCTGCTAGTTGAATGGAGAAAAAAATTGCTGAAAGTTGGAAGCTCCCCCCCCAGAGTTTGAAATCTTCAACAACATTGCTAAAAACAAAAGGAGATTGACTAAATAGTTAACCCCAAAACTCCATTGGTTTAAACTGGACTTTGATGGATTCGCCCAAAATGCCTGTTAGGCGGGTGGTGGAATCATCCGCGACCACTTGGGGAACATTGTGGCAGCCTATGCTGGTAACCTAAAGAACAATACTGTCACACAAGTGGAGGGAATGGCCCTCCTATGGGGTCTGAAATTTGCCAATTCCATGGGAATCAAACAACTGGAAATTGAAGGTGACTCGCAGATTATTGTGGAAATGGTGAGGGGGAGATCTACTGTTGGATGGAGAGTTGATTCCATTTTGAGGGATGTCAGGATCCTTCTACCTAATATTGATGGCTTCACCATCCGACATGTCTTTAGAGAAGGGAATGTAGCTGCAGACTCCATGGCGATGGTGGGAAGGCTGCAGAACAGCTTACAATGTTGGAGGGACCCCAGTCTGCTATCAGTAGCCACTAAGGTGATCTTGGAGAGAGAAAAAACCCCAAGTCCAATGAGGAATTCGTATAACCATTTTCAAATGAAGAGAGCCAATTTTCAAATTTTAAATTGGGAAGGAAATCTTGCCCATCATGGGCCCAATTTGCCACGTAGCCACGAAGGGCCTTGTCACCACCCTCATAAGGGATGTGTTTATGATGACAATACTAACATCGAGAATGATTATTTCCTAATTATTATCTGGATGGAGCTTACTGGCGGTGATAAAGGCGATAGATGGGATAGGTCAAATCATATTGGCTGGATTGAAGGTCTGCACATTTCTAGTAGATTTCCTAAATTTGATATCTACTCGGACATAAGAGATAATAATCACACCATTTATTGTATTCTTTTATCTCAAGTTCGGCATAGTTTTTATTACAACCTTGCTTTGGCCTTGTTTTGGCTCTACGATTCTACTAGCAGGTCTCACATTTACTCTGTTAAACTGGAAGAAACAAAAATGGGGGGGGACAAGCTCAGACTGGAACCCAATAAAGTTGATGATTTTAAAGCTAAGTCGGCGATGTCATTTGTCTGTTCGGAAGGTGGCATTGATAAATTCATGGAAAGCATGAAGGGGAACGATGAGAGACTGTACAAGCAATTTGTGAATTCTTGGGAGGACAGAAGAGTTACCATGGGGGGTATCTCTTTCAAAATTAATGAAGAAGTTATTGCACAGACGATGGGTCTATTTATGGAGGGGAGAAAATGGAAAAATCAGAGTCGCATTGCGGATACCACCAACCTGAACCAGTTCTTCCATGAAGGCAAAAACCCGGTGAAGAGGATGAGCGGCTTCAACTGGGAGGAGCTCCCATCTCCGTGGGATGAGGTATGTTACATTGTGATGAAATACTTCACGCTGAAGGGAAGGTATGGAATCTTTTATTACTACCATCTCCCTTTCCTTAACCATCTGAGAAATAAGGATTATATTTCCATTATGTTTTTCTTGCTCCATTCTCTGGATGCTAATGTCAAGGATATTGTCGAGGCCAAGAACAAGGGTAAATATTTACCCATTCTTCACCAGGGCCTCATCCTGCACCTTTACAACTTCCACCTCGCCCTCTACCCGCCTCATTCTATCTCCATCTAGAATGTGACTAATACTAGTCCATCGGCCTACCCTACTGCTAAACATAATGCTAGCCCCCCTCGGCTCCCAGAAATCGGCTCTTGCAGCAAGAAAAATAAAAAGAACTCCCCTGAAGAGGTTAGAACCCCCAAGAAAATCAGAATCCAAGAGATTGATTCTGACATGGAAATTACTAATGAAGTCAACACCCCCCGCCGCTCAAGCAGACTGGCCTCTAAACCCTCAGAAAAACCTCTGAGAGACCCCTCCTCCTTGCATGACACTGGGAATTCAAGCCCAACTGATAATATGGTCATGTTCCACCCTAACCCGACCCCCCACTTTGTCCACCCATGCCTCTGAAAGCCCCTCAATTTCTAAGAGTCTGGAGACTGGCCCTAAGTCCCAAACAAATTCCCCCTCCCCGACTCTCAGGTTTGAGAAATTGATGGTTGTGGAGGAGGCGAGTAGCATAAAGGAGGAGGATGACAACAACCTGGTGGAGCTGGGGAAAAAAGTAGAGGCCCTGTCTGATAATGTGCAAGATATCACCAGCAGGTTGGAGGCTGTGGAAACCAAAATGCATGATCTTTCTAAATTTGCGTTGAATGTGATGCGTTGTTCGGCTACCACTTTGTGCCTTATGCAGGAAAATTCTTCCAAAGGCAAAGGCAAGGACGATGAGGACTACAAGGCCCTATTCAAATTCCTCACAAAGGAATGGGCAAGAAAGCTCCTCCCCAAGAGGAGCCATGGGAAAAAGAAATGATATGTCTCTATGTTGTGGAAGACTGGTTTTTTGTCTACTTCTAGCAACCTGCGGGCGGATAGCTTTAATCTATGTTTTTATTTCAACTTTTATGCTTATTGCCCTATGTGGCATATGTCTAAAACTTTATTTAATATTGTTTTATATCTGCTAAACTTACGTAGAATGATCATAGTTTTTGATAGAGGTAAAGGGTTGCAACTCTATTGTTATTATGTTGACAGTGGTTCAGCCACTGTTTTCCTTGTTGTTCCAATGGGCTAGCCCCCTTGTTTTTTGGTTGCTTTTAATATCAAAAACAACTAAATTGATAGGAGTCACAATCCCAATTGGACTCTTATTCAATCGGTAGAACAAAAAGGATAGGAAATGTGCAAGGATCGAATGAATAATATAATGAAGCATGACTTCAGTATCCTGAAACTCCTCCATATATTTTGAGTGCATTTATTCCTCAGAGAAAAGGTCAATAGAGCTCCTTATCAATTGTGTTACGATCAACACCTTCATGATTGCTTCCATACAAGCGACAACGAACACTCAGCTTTGGTTGTGAACCAATAATCTATCCTTCAACTACAGGTTAGTATTGTAAAACACGCATTCATCCACATTGTCACCATTTATAACATTATGAGATTATATTAGCATGAATATCCAAAAACACATTCGCTCACTAAATATCATATATTACCTATTAAGTTAAAACAAATTTCAAAATGGAGTCTTAAAAACATATAAATGTCAAGATATGAAAGATGGAATAAAATAGATAAAATAGTACCGTTTCTAGAGCCCATCAATCAATATTTCAAAGAATCCATTTGCACAATCTAGGACAAAGCATATTCCAATTAAATATCATTTCTTAAGAGAGAAAGTGGTGGATTAGTAAGTGAAGTTGGAATAAATTGCTACAAAGGAATAAATTTCTATCATTTTTACAAAACCTCTACCAAAAGAGAGTTTTGAGTGCCTAAGTGAGAAATTGGGATTGACGTCACTCTCATCCAATCATTAGAGCTTTTTAAAGGGGAGTTGTATGATCCAATTGCATTCAAAAGATTATTTTTTATAGGGTCGTCATTAGTGACAAAGGGGGAGATTGTTAGATTATTGTCATTGATGTCAAAGGGCCAATTGGTGGGGTCATGGATGAAGAAATTAACGAGTGCCAAAATTATGGCACCTTTTATTGAGTTTTTGTTTGCAAGGAAGAATTGGTTTTTACCTACATGGGCCAATCCATATCTAGTGCTCAAGAGGAAAGAATTAAATAAAATGCAAAAGAATATCTTTATTTAGGAGAACCTCCCCTCTTGGAGATGCCCCTATTTAAGGGAAATGAAAAATATTTTTAATTTATTTTTGGTGGCCCCCTCTAGAACGGGCAACCTCATTGAAGGTAGTGCCCATTTTGGGAAAAGAAAAATAAAGTAATAAATGTTAAATGCTAGTTGTTTTTGGTTGACCTATTTAAGGGGTTGCAACTCTTGGTTGAAAAGAGGTGTTTGAGGAGGTGTAAATAAGAGATGTTTGAAGGGTCTAAAGAGAAAGAAATTAACAAATGTCTTTCCAATCTTTAGAGTAGATCTAAAGAGAAGAGTTTGAGAATAATTTATTACAAATTAATGACTATCATTTATGAATAATTTTGTGAAGGGGTTTGTAAGCGGTTTTACAAAGTACATTTAAGCAAATTCATGAGGATATTTGGAGCAGATCTGATAATTTTTAAGCATACACAAAGGCAGATTTTGTTGAAGAAAAAGTCCATATAAATCAGCATTTCTTTGGAGGTTGGTGCTTCACATTCAAAAAGATTGGTTTCTCTTGTTGGATTGGTGCTCAATGGGGGAAATTGGTGTTTCATGTGGTTTGGTGCCTATGAAGATATTAAGAAGTTTTCAATATAAGCAATATTTTGTCGTGGTTTTCTTGTGCAAGGGTTTCTATGAAAATTGTGTGTATTTTGTGTTCTCAATTGTTAAATTTTATGTGTGTTTTCTTTCAATTGTTTTATTATAGCCGCTAAATTTTTAAAAATTGAAAAGTTGAGCTTATATTGATTCACCATCCCTCTTAGTATAAGCATGTGTGTTTCTTCACACACCATCATTTAAATCATGCATACATTAGTATCTCACAATGCTACAATATTTGAAATCACATTCTATTCAAATTTAGGTTAGTATAGGTCAAAATGACACATCTCGTACTCAAATCAAGTACAATTAGACATGACAATGGAAAAACATAGTTTGACATCTTTGAAATAACCACTGCCAGAGATAACTCAAGCCTACATAATCAAGTGGAGTACTTGCATACTCCATTCCCATGTCAAACATACATACCATATGCATATGATTGTCAAAACACACCATAATTACCCCATGTGGCAGAACATCATACATTATATAAGCAAAGCATCTAGAATATCATACAACCATGAAGGAACCTATACACAATGTAAGTCACATTACATATATCCATACATATATAAATGCCAAAAATGAGTAACGATGCAGTCCAACATAAACTTAAGCATAATGACTACACAAGTATCTCACAATATGCACCAAGATCTTGGTGTCAATACAAAATGATAAGATAAGAATATCTCAAATCAAAATAATCAAGTATCCATGCGCAAATCATCAAAATACTATACTATAAAATAATCAAGTATAGATACACAAGTCATCAAAATACTATATGTCTATGATAGTCAAAGCACACCATAATCACCCCATGTGGCCGAACATCATACATCATATAAGCAAAGCATCTAGAATAATATGCACCAAGTTCTTATACCAATACAAAATGATAAGATGAGAACATCTCAAATCAAAATAATCAAATATCAATACACAAGTCATCATATACTATATGATGACTATGATACACAAGTTGTCAAAATACTATATTATAAAATAATCAAGTATCGATACATAAGTAATCAAAATACTATATGTCCATGATAGTCAAAGAACACCATAATTATCCCATATGGAAAAACATCATACATCATATAAACAAAGCATCTAGAATACCATACAACCATGAAGGAACCTATGCACAATATAAGCCACTTTACATACATCCATACATATATATAAATGACTAAAATGAGTAAAGATCTAGTCCAACATAAACATAAGCATAATGATTACACAAGTATCTCACAATATGCATTAAGATCTTGGTGCCAATACAAAATGATAAGATGATAACATATCAAATCAAAATAATCAAGTATTGATATACAAGTTCAAGTCCAAGTCCAAAATGCAAATGCGAAAGGCATTAAAATATAAATGAAAGATTAGATAAAATTAATTTAACCAAGGAATATGTTTGAAGTTTCAGAGAAGCTTCCTTGAATTTTTCTTGATTTTTGTCCTTAGAGATCTAATATTTGTTGTTATATATTCCCCTCTCTAGCTTTGGGTTACTCCTCTTAATTGAATGGGAGCACAAATAATTTGGAGAGATCAGTTCGATTGATTATGGATGGTATTGAAGTTTCAAAAGTGTTTTGTGTTATAGGGGAGGTTTAAATATTGGAAGTCATTATGATGGATCTTGGATTTGGCTTGGAGGAAGAGTTATATACCTATAAAGGTAGATCTTATTCTACATAAAAAAAAATGTAGAGCTTTGAAACATCTTTAGAGGCATCAAATGTAGGCAAGAGTATCACATATTATTTTCTAATCTACACTTCTTTTTGCTTCTCTTTTTACTTCATGGATACATGAAGAAGGGGGTCGTTAAATAGGAAAAGAAATACTTAATGGGAGATAACAATCACTCAAAGGGAAAAGATTAGTAGTTAAGAGGACTAATTGGTGTCATTAATACTCAAGAGGACAATCAATCAAATGTCTAACTAGAAGAGAAACTATCAAAATTGGAAGATTCATGTACCAACCAAACATGACACGACTGCTCCTTTCAAAAAGTGGTTCACGTGTTTTAGTAGGGCAAGTTGCTTAGGTGACCATTAAGCTTAACTTCAATCACTCAAGAATCCTAAAATTTCTCGAGGTCCATAAAATTCAAGATATATAATACTAATTACACTAGGGGAAGAATGTGCGTGGCTTATGTAAGTGATTTGCAAGGATGCAAAACACATGGGAGAAGATTCTAAAGGTGTAAAAAGGAGTTCTATCAAGATGAGGAAGTTATAAGGAGAAATTAATCATGCCACATGGATTGTGAGCTAGACCATCAAATCATCATTAAACTATCATGTTGGTGGATACAATTTTGGGTTTTTACAATCTCCAATGAAGTCCTCTAATAAAGATTTCAAATATGCCACAAATGGCCTATGAAACCAAACTTATAGCTAAAAGTGGTCATGACCCTATCTGCAAGGGAACACTCCTAAATGGTCCAGTGATTACACTTAAACAATACAAGTCAACATATAACAAGGTATTATTGAGTCTTATGCAAAAGTAGAAAATTTAAGTTGTGTAAAACATAAAAAACATTGTTACATTTATTATATATTATAAAGGAGGAACATGACTTTTGGTGTATGAATTTGCATGCAATAACTCCTTGGATAGTCACTTCTAAAGATGGGGCATGTCATTGTTCAATTGGAAATCTCATCACAAAGTATTTATCAAGGTTGCAAGATGTCTAACATACATACATGAAGAATTCCATGGAGGTTGCATCATCCACCATGACCTCTAACCCAATAATTTTCTATTAACATGTGATTTTAAGGAAATAGAAGACAAAAATGACTCTTAAAGTAAGCACAACCAATATTGAAAAATAGGATGACTTGAACTTATTAATCTAAATCTACAAAATAGATTCCCAAAACATAAGTTACAATACATGATGTATGTTGCATTGAGTTCGTTCTTTGATATCCTTATACATAGATAAATCTCTTCTCTATTATACTTAGCAAGACAAAAATCAAGAGACAAAGAGAGCTAGAAAGTTAGGAACAATGTCAATTGTATGAAAACATCCTACAGATGACAGATCCATGGCTAGAATGTAGCTTTAGATAAGCCTAAGGTGAGGGGTGTAGATTATAGCCTACATAAGAGGCAATATGATTTTTAAGGCACCCTTGACAACCTTATCATAAGGATCCATTCATCTCATTTTACAATAGATTAGAAAGAGGTACACTATCCTTTAGGTGCAATATAGGCATGCAATCAAGGTATGATCGAATAATTATATGTATGTTCACAAGATAACTTCACAAACCAATTGAACAAAGACAATCAAGTGATGATAATGAGAAGTTTGTTGACTTTATTACTCAATGGATAAGGCAAATACAAAGGGCAAGTTTAAACCAACATTGAATGATTTTATTTAATTAATTCACATACGCTTTTTAAATGTATTTATTTATATTACAAATCATAAGAACAAATTAATTATGTCAAAGGGTTAGTGATATACATGCATTTGGGTTACTTTTGTCATTGCCTTTCAAATATTACTATTATATTATACAAAAGTAATCAAATATTACATTATGATCATATTGTTTAAATAATCATAAAAGAAAGTGGACAAAATTTAGCAAAGGCAAATATACCATTCATTCTCATGAGAGATGGTTATTTTTTTGAACCACTACTGGTGAATCATGGATCAATGAGTTTGATTCAAAAATTACACATCCTATAACAATATCATTATTTAATTTGCTGTGACAAGTAACGTCAAGCCAAATAAAATAAAGTTATATGGACCATAGATCATTCTGTAATGTCAATGTAAATTAATTTTTTTAATTTTTTTAAGAGTTAATAAATATTGTGAAGTGCAAAACACACATGCACAAAATTTGTAAGAGTGCTTGCGAAGGTGAAATAAAGAAGGTGCCTAAACCAAAAGTGGAAGTTAGGTCCCATAAGTTACAAGGAGCTGTGTAACTCCTGGTACATGCAAGGAATATTGATAAACTGTACTAATATTTGAATTTATTTTTATTTCTGATTTAAAAAGATTCATTTTTATACCGCTATAGATGTATGCAGAAGATATTTATATATTGATACTTAAATACAGAACAAAATATTTATTTTAATATTTTATTTTCTCAATGGGTTTCTCATTTTTTTTCTTTCTCCCAATTTTTTTCATTGGCTTTCTTCTTTTTGAGTTACTTTTTTGTTTGAAGTACCGAAACCCAAAAGTATCCCATCATACAAAAAGACTTGTCCCCTCAATCACGGAGGAAAGATTGATCCATCATATAAACAAGTTGTCCCCTCAATCACGGAGGAAGATTGATCCATCATACAAACTCTAACCAATGTTACAAAACTGTCACTATCCATTGGAAAAACTGACACAAAAAGTACAGTGACAAGTACCAATGTATTTTTTTGTTACTATTCATTGGAAAAACTGACAGAAACTGCAGTGACAAGATTACTCGCAACAACATCACTGATAACCTGAACTGCCCTCTCCAGCTCAATTATTTAATGTCGAGTAAATAAAAGGCTATTAAAAGCTTGCAGTGATGAATAATTCTCCATTCTAAAAGACAAATGATATAATTAACATAACGCATACATACCTTGCCAAAGGAAACAGAAAATAGAGTTTAACTTCATATTCTTTGAGAAAATCTCCAACTATACCAAGTGTTCTTGCTAATAAATGGCACGTAAAGCTTTACATTTCATCCACACTAAACTATTAATTGAATGTATTTTGATAAAGAATAAAACTATTATCCACAAACAATGAATTGTCATTAAAGAACAGATGGCTGCAATTTCCAAAGCCATAAATTCAACTTGCTACATTACAATATGGAGAAATGAAACAAACAAATGAACCTTAAGTTCAAAACAACAAATAGAATGCAACTCTAACAGACAAACCTCAATGAATTGGAGAATTTCAAACCTACAATCATGCAAGTTTCCCTCACTTCTGCTAATGTGCATGCAACTTTTAAGTGCTAAGAAAACATTATTTTGCAGCTTCTGATGAAGGCGGCAATGATGCGGGGGAACGTTATAGAATGAAACAAATGAGCTAAAGTTCAACACAACAAATCTAATGCAACTCCACCAGGCAACCCCTAATGAAGTGGAAAATTTTGAAACTTGAAATCCTGCAAGCTTCCCTCACTCCTGCTAACATGCATATGACTTTGATGTGCCATGGGAGCCTTATTTTTCAGCTTCTGATGATGTGAAGATGACGCAAGCGAGGCTCTTTTAGAATGTGCATGTTCCTGTTTATTACTTCCCTTTTCATGTATGGGCTTACTTTGACGGCCTTGGGTGCGACTTGATCCTTCACTGCCCCGGTTTCCTCTTCGGGGATTAGCAGCGGTTCTGTGACTAGAAGATGCACTATTTCCCCTCCTGGAAAGCTTATTACGAGAATGCCTACCCCCATTACCTAGAGCAGCTCTAGCAACACTATCAACGGCAGCTTCACGTGCAGAAACTGTCTTAATTGGTTGCTTGTTCAAATATGCAAGGTGAGGAAGGAGGCTTAGTAATGATTTTCTAATTGGCTCATCACCTACATTTGTATGAACTGGATTACCCAAGAGATTAAGTGCCAATAACGAACTGTAATTGGCTGCAAGTTGACCAAGTGCTTTTAATGTTGTGATTTTGTTGAAGCTTATGTCCAACACTGTCAGCTTCAATAATCGATGTAGACCTTCAACATCACTTATCTTGTTACCAGCCAGGTATAGCTCCTTTATTAAGGTACAAGTAGCCAGTCCTACAAAAGAAAAGAGGAACAGATAGATATGCAGCTTGAAGATGTTATTTAGAAGTCAGCTGTGCAGAATAATTATCGTGTAGCATTTACATACCGTGACCAATTCTTGAAATCCTGTTGTAGCTGAGATCAAGAACACGCAGACGAGTTAGATCTCGAAGCCCTTCGATAGTAGCAATTTTGTTACGAGACAGGTTCAATGTATGAAGAGTTCTCGGGAGAGATCCTGGAGTGATGCGCACTGCCAAAAACCACAAATGAATGAAACTACTTTGTGCACAAATTAGATACTAATTTAGAAGTTGACATAAGGAAAACAAACAACATATTAACTACAAAAATTACCAACCTATATAGTTCCCTGATAAATTTATAGTTCGAAGGCTAGCAAATGCTGCAAGGGCTGGTATCACACTCAAACCAATACCAGAAATGTGTGCCACAGTTGAGAAAGCATTTAGTGAGCGAATCACATTATTGGCAAGCTCCATTTCATTGGATGAATTAGCACCCTGAACGCTGGTGTCTAAATTCTCCAAAGCCTCTGAAATCTCAAGACTGTAATTGCCACCTGATGTACCTTCATCCCCAGCAATTTCATTTGCTCCCAAAGCATCCCCATTCTTGAGAGAGAGAGCTGCTGTATCTATACTACGGACCCACTCTTCCACACGTCTCATATTGGACTGTTCAGCTGAAAAAGCTACCCATTGACTGTAAGACCCAGAACCAGGAACTCTGGGTGGATGATCCCAGTCCATGTGCTTGCTAGCATGAACCTTTGAAGCAATTTGCTCATCACTAAGAGCATTCAACATGGAATTGTCCTCTGCAGATTTCATTTTGCCTTTATCTTGTCCTTGCTTAGTCTGATGCAAATTTCTGCAGACATCAAGAGTATCTGATGAGTAACCCTCCTTTCTGTTTACGGCTTGACATAATTCCTCATTTTTACGAAGCAAGGAACTTTGATCAGTTTGTTCCCCTTTATGTAAGTTCCGATGACTCCATAAAAATATCTTCCACCAAGAGTTACGTTTTCTTGAAGGAAGAACGTTACTGGATGATCTCCGTTTCAGCATTACCTTATCTGCACTACAAAATGTCAATTCAGAGTGAGGACTACTTAGACTACCGTGAAGCCCTCTTTGATTATCACCTAAATGTTGCAGATCTTCAAAAGAATTAGATGTTGGCAAGCAAGTGGAGCGGTTATCTGAAATTCTTCCAACAGATTCAAGCTGGCATAATTGCCTAATTTCCAGCTCAGACCCAGAGTTAGATCTCTTATAAACAGGTGACGTGGATCCCAAGTGTGAATCAACTATTTTATAAACTCCAGGGTCACTAAGGTGACCAGTCTGTATTTCCTCACTACACAGAGGCTTATGACACTCGTGGTTGATAAAGATATCCTCAGCAGAATTGTGAAACAAATCTAGTGCATGAGAAGAACTAGTGTTTGTATCCTTCAAGGCTTTGGGGCTCACTGTATCATCCATATTCCTCTGACTTCCATGGGCAGAGAGCTCTCTGGACGATGAATGAATTTCCTGCTCATCGCCACCTTCATAAGCAATCTCAACAGGTGTCTCGCTGCATATTTCAACTATTTCTGGCACCAAGACTAAATCAGAATCTGTCTCCAAACCATTTAATTGTGTTTTTGCCAAATCAACCACAGATATTGTTTGATCCTGATCAACAATAGGCCCATTCGAAATACTGACTCTAGATGTATCTTCTGCAGTCAATAGAGCTGTTGCAGCTTTTACTGTCATAGAATCCTTCTGATCGGTTGATTCCTTAATAGATTTCAATTGATGCTGATCAACAACAGACCCTGTTGAACAAACCCTAGATATAATTTCTGTAGCAGAGACATCTGGTGCAGCTTTTGCTTTAATAGAATCTTCATGATCAATTAGTTTAGTCATGTTGGAAGGCAATGCATGCAAGTCAGCATCAGATAAAGGGCATTCATTCTGAAAAACAAAACGAAAGTTAATTTGAATAACATCAAATATATGCCCTATACCAAAGTCAATGAGAAATAGTAAATTGAAAAACCATGGAAAACAAGTTAAGGAAAAACTAAGGCAACAGAAAATAGTGGAAGACTAACCTTAACCTTATTCTTCTTGGTAAAGATAGAAAAACATCTTAGCTTCCCCATGGCAAAGAATCTATCCATGTAGTATTTACACTGATGTGTTACTCAAATATGTTTCAAATAATCCCAAAAACTTGATTCTACTTGCTACAATTATCCAGGCTGTCTCGTTCTTCAGAATGCCAAAATTCTTTAAAGTAAAAACAATATAAGACTGGCTGGGACAGACTATTATCCCAGACGTTTTCCACAGAGCTTCTACATTGATAATAGCCTAGGAGGTCCTGCCTACAATTGCAAATTTACATTAAACTGCATTAGCCATAATCAAGCCAAAGTCCTTGCACCATACGACACCATCTCCAAACATGAGAACGCCTTGATTGTGAGTGAGCAATCGGAGTAATCGAAACCCCAATTTGCCCCCACACCTTCTTTAAGGTGTGAGACGATAAACCCACAGTGGCGGCCAGAGTGAAAAGCAGGCTACACAAAAAAGCAGATGCTGCAGAGATAGATAAGCAGCGAAAAGAACCTGTGAAAGCATGCAAATTACAACTTCATTATATTGGCAGGATTAAACTTTTATCAAAGGTATTGATAAGTTAAAATGTAAATAAAGATATATTGTGCATAAAAAATAGAGTAAATAGTAGCTTCTAGACAACACAAATGAGAGATCTTTCAAAGTAACATCCTCCAAAATATTAAATAAGGCATTCTCATAGTACTTCTAGTTCTAGGTACCTGTGTTTTTTGTTTTCTCTAATAATTATATTCCAACAAGAAATAGATTTATTCCACTTAAAGCACAATTGAAAAAAATCTGATACCATTAACTTTTACTGTTTCCTTTTGACATATTATAGATTCTTTC
The DNA here is from genome assembly GCF_030272615.1 of Cryptomeria japonica. Taxonomy (NCBI): domain Eukaryota; kingdom Viridiplantae; phylum Streptophyta; class Pinopsida; order Cupressales; family Cupressaceae; genus Cryptomeria; species Cryptomeria japonica. Next base: position 550,252,573 of record NC_081406.1, on the reverse strand, counting down.
ACAAAATTATTCACAGATTACAAGCACAAACGGTTTTGTGTCTCACGCTGCCATATTATTAGCAGACAAAATGTAAACAGGCTTCAGGCAACAGATGTAAAACTAGCATGCTCTGACAGAACAAAACGGATCCAACATCTCTCTAAGAGAACAAGGCGATACATTAAAAACAATCCTCGATCAATAATATACAAAATAAACAAATTTACTCACAAACAATCTTACAAAAGACTGAAATTCTTCGTAAGAAGTTAGAAGCCTCATCATAATACACAAAGCTTAACAGAGCTTTTCCCTACTAAGAGAATCCGAGGATGAAAATAATCAATTAAAGCAAAGAGTGACAAACTTCACAAAAAACCACTTTTCCTAAACGTATACTACCGGCTCACAATCTTCCAAACATTTTGATACAGTTTGTCTGCAATAAACAAGATCCCTCTTTGACAGAGCCCTAATTGTGAGGGATTCCTACAAAATCAACAGCAAAAACCCGAAATACATCCTTATAATTAAGCAAACTTCTAACCAACACAAATATAGTCACTAACATACAGCCTTTCCAGCTATAAACTTTCCAAGCACAGAAGCACCTTGTCCACAACATATGAAAAATCAAATACTGTATCATTAAAAGGGGAACACGTGAACAGAACGACCGACTCAAAACATAAATCGAACGAAAAATAAATTCCATGTCCAATCAGAGGTCACCTAGTAAACTTCTACTCAATCTGACCAATATAAATTTGATTCAAAACAACGGGATAATCTCCTTACAATCCGCAATACATAAAATTCGGCCAAGAAACTCTCCATGCAGCACAAGAAAAGAAAAATCAGATTCATGCAATTGACAAGGACAATAGTTTTTGAAAAAAGGAAATAAAAACCGAATCTTTCAACCATATAGCATGCGCTATAAATGCATTGGAGGCTTGCATAACAGAGTCTAACAATCAAATCCTTCAAATATAAAACATGCACTAAAAATAAAGGACTTCCCTTTCAGAATCACAAATTAAAATATTTCGAAATCAAGAAAAACATCGTATCCAACACATCGAGGAGAGATACGATCAAGAGTTAAAATTAGACAAAATCCGACCAGAACAGAGGCAATTCTCCAGCCAAAAATTAACCCTAAAAAAATTTTAAATTCAAGAAAATTAAAACTACTTAAAAATAATCCTCCATAAAACGGAAAACAGATAAGGGCTACAGATTTCACGTACCAAAGAAGCCGGAAGACTAGAATTGTATGGAAATAACTAACTACTCCATACTATTAAGGGATTGATGAAATCTAACCTGAAATTTGCCAGATCAACTCCAAATCCAATCCGATAACCTTCCGATTGCTAAGAAACAAAACCTCGAATATAAAATCCAGCAGGCATATTTTGAAATCCAAACCTCCCAAAGCAAAATCTTTCTCTCCTCTCTCTCTCGCTCTCTATGGGAGGGGGAGCTTGAGTGGTGGTGGTGTGTCGATTACCGATAGAAATAAGAGGAGTACAGAAGAGAGCAAACAAAAAGCGCAGACACATGGGCTCCACGGACGACGACCTTTTATTAGCTTTTACCACGTGAAGGCCGTGTAGGTGTGAATGAAATATCTTTGCCCTATTTTGCCACTAACATTTGTTTTCTACTCCCTCATGTCTCAATCTTACTAACCACGGTTTTTGGCTCCCAAAGAGAGTCCTTATGGTGGGTCCATTAGTTCATTAGTTGTTTTAGGACTCTATATCATCCACAAGATCATTTTATTATCTAATCTGAAAGTGCAAGATTTAGGTTGGAATTTTGGGTCTATTAGTTCATTTGATATCATCCACAAGATCATTTTATTGCCTAATATGAAAGCACAAGATTTAGGTTGGAAATTTAGATCTTTTGGTTCATTTATTTTTTTTTATCCACAAGATCATTTTGTTGTTGGATATGAAAGCACAAGATTTAGGTTGGAATTTTGGACCTATTGGTTCATTTGTTTTTTTCTTAATTTATATCATCCACAAGATCATCTTGTTATCATGACCTTTGGGTTGAAAACTCTTTGATTGAGAACCAAAGACTAAAAGATGTCCAATCCACTAGAAAACTCTTCGATTGAGAGTCAAAGAAGAATGTCAAATCCAATATAAAACTCTTTGATTGAGAGTCAAAGACTAAGGGAGTTAAATCCACCATAAAGCTCTTTGATTGAGAGCCAAAGAATAAGGGATGTCTAATCCATTAGAAACCTCTTTAATTGAGAGTCAAGGATTAAGGAGAGTCCAATTCATTGAAACCTCTTCAATTGATAGTCAAAGTCTAAGGGGTGTCTAGTCCACCAAAGTCGTCTAGGACATGAGCTTTACCTAATCCCTTGTGTTGTTGGGGCCTTGGACTCAACAAGACTCAATCATTGTGGGCTCATTCAAAAGCATTCAACTTCGTCAACAAACCAAGGACCCATTTGCCCTTTAACTATTTGACATAAAAAAAAATTAAACAATTGTTTTAAGAGGGTGAGTGCTTAATTAGTAACTAGGATTTCCACCATGTGGGGTGAAATGTTTATGTCAATATGTGATTTGATAAGTTGTAATGTAAAATACCCTTTTTTCACATGTCTTGATTTTTTCTTTTGCAATTTGTAGACAATATCATCCAAAACAATCTCCTCGTTCTTTATTCAAAAGGAATGCAAATACCAATTCATTCATTCCTAAACAAAATGACCCAAATTCATGTTTTCTTCCTTCACTTATTCATAGACAAGATTGTCAAAAATAGTCTCCTTATCGAAATTAATCTCATTTTTCCTCTATTCACAAATGTATATTGAAAAAAGAAAAGAAAAGAAATGGGAACAACTATGATGACTCAAAAATGTACTTGGAATGTAAAATGGAGTAAGAAGTGCTTCAAGAACCTATTCCAAGCACTTGGAATGCATTAAGGTACATGTTAGCGAGTAAAGCAAGTGGCCACTCTTTTAACTTGTCTTCCTTGTTGCCACTCGATTATCGCTATTATTATTCATTTTTTGTCTCATTTGTGGATCTCCTCTTATTGTTTGTCTTTGCCCTCTATGTCCAAGAATAATTTGAGTCTCCCTCTAAATGATAACAAAAACTCCCTATATTCCAAACATAAGCTAAATTCTAATTTACATTGCTTGCTAACTCTTATAGCTACACAAGTTTACAAACACTCTAAAGAGTATGGGCATGTGTGTGGCATAACCTCCAAATTTAATGCATTTACCAATGTGGAAGAAATGAGATTATACCATTAAAATTAGTCAAACAAAGCAATTTAGTTGTTACCTTTCATCCACACTTTGAAGCTCCTTTTCACCATGAGATCTTATGCATGCCTTCAAAATATCCTTCTTAAGTATGACACAAGAAGTGTCCTCTTTTTTATCAGAGTCTAGGTATCCCTATATTTCTTCCCTTTGTCCATGGTGACAATATTGTTATTCTTCTTCCTCCCCCAAGAAGGAATGTTAGGATGCAACCACAAAAATGTCTCCTCCATGTGACCATCCTTATCACAATGAGAGCAGTGGAACATGCAGTTCTTGCCTTTATTCTTAGGCTTTGAGAAATTTTCTTACATCCTTGCCCTCCAATTTCTTCTTGTAACAATGAAGATCAAGGCATTTCATAACAACTGAATCATGAAACTCAGAAAAAATGAAGAATCGATCAGCAAGTAATAAAGAATTATCAAAGATCATTCATTAAGATGATTATATCAATTAATGACCATAAGAACATGTGAATGACATGCAAGATTCAGTGTTTATATCTTGATTTTATTGCTAATCATGTACTCTATGCAACTCAAGGATGTCCATGACTAGAGAAGCTATGATGGGGCATGATTATTTTCTTTGATTGTTGTCTATGGTTTATCTCTTACTACAGTATGAACTTGTCTCAGGATATGATCGGCAAAAGATCAAGGAGGACCTTCCAAGTCATGCATGAAAGGAGATACTCCTTGTCTGTTCTACAAGAAATACTCAGGTCAACTTGAATCATTATATCAAGTTGCTTGTATTAACTTGCTATATCAAAATCCATGTAAGGAATACTCAGGTCATCTTGAATCATAATGTAAAGTTGCTTGTATTTTCTTACAACATTTTAAAGCTCAATGATGAAATCAAGCACTGTTACAAGATAGCATATGAAGAATGGCAGTACAATTTTTAGTTAGATCATTTCATTAGATCATTATTCATCTGCATTATAAGCATTCATTTGTCAGTTGCATTATAAGCATATCATTTCATTAACAGATCAACGGTCATAAATAAAGATTGAGTATACTTGGACAAACAAAAATAATTTGCATTTAATCATTGTAGGTGCATTCATTTCTTAGAATCACTTTAATCATCATCCATTTCATTTAGTTGCATTTCAAAAATTGCATTAGTTTTCATTTGGTTAAGTGCATTTCATTAACCATGAAGAGTATCATCATATTATTTGCATTATCATTCCATTAATGATCATTTAATTGCATCTTTGCACTTAGATTCATAATCATTATGAGCATTACATATAAAACTCAATCATTGCATTTGCCTTTTCCCATCACTTTCAACTGCATCATAAAAATAAAAAACATTCCATATAGATCATTTACATCATCATAAATTAAAAGCAAATCAATCATTCATTTGCATTTCCATATAGATCATTACATTCATATCATCTTTGTGGATCTCCTCTTATTGTTTGTCTTTGCCCTCTATGTCCAAAAATAATTTGAGTCTCCTTCTAAATGATAACAAAAACTCCCTATATTCCAAACATAAGCTAAATTCTAATTTACATTGCTTGCTAACTCTTATAGCTACACAAGTTTACAAACACTCTAAAGAGTATGGGCTTGTGTGTGGCATAACCTCCAAATTTAATGCATTTATCAATGTGGAAGAAATGAGATTATACCATTAAAATTAGTCAAACAAAGCAATTTAGTTGTTACCTTTCATCCACACTTTGAAGCTCATTTTCACCATGAGATCTTATGCATGCCTTCAAAATATCCTTCTTAAGTATGACACAAGAAGTGTCCTCTTTTTTATTAGAGTCTAGGTATCCCTATATTTCTTCCCTTTGTCCATGGTGACAATATTGTTATTCTTCTTCCTCCCCCAAGAAGGAATGTTAGGATGCAACCACAAAAATGTCTCCTCCATGTGACCATCCTTATCACAATGAGAGCAGTGGAACATGCAGTTCTTGCCTTTATTCTTAGGCTTTGATAAATTTTCTTACATCCTTGCCCTCTAATTTCTTCTTGTAACAATGTTGTTGCTCACTACTCTTACACTATTTTGAAACAAACCCCATTCTTATACATTCAAGTTAGTATGTTTTCACGCATGCCTCATCTATCAAGCAAGCCTCCCACATAGTTATCATCATGTCATAGTCCACAGTGTCCTTCCTAATATAAACTAATCATTTTAAAAATTTGTTGGTATAATTTTTCACACTTCACTCTTACTCTTTGTTCGAATGATATCATTGAATCACCCCTTCTACATGAAAAAACAAGTGGAATTATTTTGTAAGCAACTCCTTGAACTCTTGCATACTAGACACTAGAACTACTTTCTAGATCTCCAAATAGTGGGAAAACTTCAATTGTACAAAGGAAATATGTTGATCTAGAGAAGTCTTGTGAAGGATAAAATACACCTTCATTTGTGAGACCTATTGATTCAAAATATGATAAGAGATATATAGGGTTGACTGCCAAAAAAAGATTATTGTTGTTAATCTCTTGACTAATGAGAGCCAACGAACTTTCCATGACTCAAATTTTCTCATACATTTGGCCACAATATTGGACCAATGTGGAGAACACATAGTCCCTTAGAAGAGAAGTATTCCCAAATATGGTCATGGTAGTGAATTGACTATATATTTCAATAGCACAACAATACATCTATGCACATGCATCTTAGTATTAAAAAGTAGATCTTAGCTTTCTCCTTGTCAAAGGCTTGACCTAAGCATTTAACATGTTTTCCTAGTATAGCCTTGACCATATTGGCTTCTTCAAGTGTTGTGTTTCTATAAAGAAAAGTATCATTGGTGAACATTTGATGAGATATTACCATAATGTTCCTTGCAAGTGGGATCCCTTTCCACGGGCCATGATAATCATTATCTATGATTTCTTGACTCAACATTTTGCCATAATTACAAATATGAAAGGTTATATGGGGTCTCCCTATTTAAGTCCCCTTTCCACATGTGGGGAGCCATTTATGATAACATAAAGGTGATGGGAGGAGATGTTGGAGTAAACCCATTTAAGCCAATCTTGCCAAAATCCAAATTTTTCTATATCTTTGATAAGAAATATCTAGCTAACATGTTCATAGACTTTTCTTATGTCAAGTCTAAGAATGATAGAACTGATCACTTCATGTGCAAAAATAATCTCATCTACAATGTTTCTTCTTGGGACAAATCTACTTTGCTCTTGGGATATAAAATATTGGAGAAATATCTTAAATATATTTTCCATTGTACCTTACGAATAATCTTATAAATTGTGTTACATAATGAGATTATTCTTTGATCTATCACAGATTAATATGTTGACTTCTTTGGGATGAGAACTATATTAGTGTTGTTGAGTTCACACAATTTTTTTCTTGATTTTCTTGACTCTTTAATAGCCAACTAAATCTCAATCTCAAGAAAGTCTCAATAGTGTTGGTAAAAGGAGGTGGGAAAACCATTGAGCTTGAGAACTTTGTTCAGGATAAGATGGAACATAGCCACCTTGACCTCTTCTCGAGCAGGACAATCATTGTTAAGCTTCTATTTTTCTCTTCAATAACCACTAACATAATGCACTCAAGATATCTCCCAAGGATGGGGTATGAGCAAGATTTCATTTCCTCCTAATGACTTATTGAAACAATTGATAGCTACTTGCTAGATGTTTTTGGGGAGTTAAGAACCCTCCCATTATCTATTCTAATCTTTTCTATTTGATTGATGGATTGCTTTAGTTTTGTTGCGTTATGAAAAAACTTGGTATTCAAGTCCCCTTTAGCTAACCAAGTTTCCCTTGACTTGAATTTCCAATATATTTCTTCTCTGGCTAGGATTTCATTATATCCATTCATCAGCTCCTTCTCATTAATGTAGTCACTTTGGAACATACCATCAGCAATCACTTTTTCATTTAGACTTTCCAATTCTCCATATATCCTTTCTTTCTCTTCAAAAATATTTTTGACGGCCATCTTGTTCCACATTTTTCAATCTTAACTTGACATGCTAGAGTTTTTTTTTGAATTATGTAAATTCTCGATACTTTGATGTCCTTCACCTCCTTCCACCAAAACCTAATTAGATTTTTATTTTAGTTTTGGGCATCTAAGCCAAATATGTTTAAAGGAAAATTGGCATCTTGGCATTTAGGTCGATCCTCTATGAGACATAAGGAGATTGGGAAATGATCCAATCATGAGATTGGAAGAATGTAGGAATCCAACGTAGTTGAGGAGTTTACCAAATTTTTAGATATTAGAAACATGTCAAGTATCTTTGCATTGTTTGTGAATCCAACTTTTCAATTATTCCAAGTGAAGAAGCCATTGTGTGGGGTAATGTCGTGTAGTTTGGATTCGTGGACAAAGTCTAAAAAGTCAACCTATGTTTGGGATATTTTGTGTAGTCCTCCTCTCTTTTTCAATAGCTTTAAGATCATATTGAAATCCTCACCTAATATGGCCTTTTCTCTACTAGTGTTTTGAAGCTCATTTTTTATTTCATTCTATACTCTCTTTTTCTCATCTATTTTGACTAGATCGTAGACATTAGAAAGGAAAAAACTAAGATCAAAGTTAATGGTGCTAACCTTCACCACCTCCACATTGGAAGAATTGTTTAGAGGTTCAAAGGTATTGTTTCTAGACTTCTATAAAAGGCCAATCCCCATAGAGGCACCATTGGCTTCAATGAACCAACCAATCCAACCTTTGCAATTTTCGGTGAAGAGGGAAGAATCCAACATCCTTAGTTTTGTGTCTTGAATTATTGCTATGTATTGACCAAAGAGTTTTCTATTTGGTGATTGGTTGTGTGCTACCAATTAGGGGAATAAAGGCCCCTTGAATTCCAAGTGAGGATCTCAAAAATAGGTCTAAGAGGCTTGATCCTCATCAAGATATTGTTCAGGCCCTTTTTATGTTTGTTGGTTTTCCTCCCATGCTTTGGGTCCACTAGGTTAGCACCCACCTTTAAGAGTTGTAGATTGAATAATTCTATATGGATCCACTATATTAATTGTGTTGGATTCAAAATCATTATCCGTGTTTGTCTCTTCCATTTTACATAGGTAGCTTGATTTTCCTTTCTCCCCAACAGGTGTCACGCAGTCATCTGCATTCTACTCAGATTGGGTGGATTTGATTGAGGTGTCATCCTCAACCTTGTCTTGAATCAACAACACACCTTGATTGTTGGGAGCTTTTGGAATCCAACTCTTCTTAGGAGTAGGGGGAGGGAAACAAAAAGAGATTCAATATGCTTCCTACTTTTACATTTGAAGAAGTAAAATTTTGGGGTTTCTATTTCTACCTCCTAGAACCATGTGCTAATTGTCATTAATAAATTGATGTTTGCTAGGATCTCTTTAATAGCTAGCAGTTTTAGCTAGGCATATGTTAGGGTTTCCCCATCATGCATGTCAACTTCTAGAGTACACTTAAAATGATCTCCAATCTTGGACAAACAGATCTCAAACCAATATTCAAATGGTAGATTGTATAAGTGCAACCAAATTGGCCACTCTAAAGGAGAAGTTTAATTTGGATTGAAGTTTGGCTCCCATTTTTGTAAATAATTTTTTTTGTCATATTCTCATGGATCATTTGTTAGAATGTCATCTAATACCGAGCTTGAGTTTGGATCACCACCACGATAAAGCTTTTTGGAAGGAAATTAATTATGAATTATTTTTTCTAATGTGTTTTTTCTCTTTCGTAAATTAATTTTCTTGGAAGTTTGGTTCCCATGAATTGCACTATCACAGTCATCTCTGCTCGTGAAAGATGATACATCAATTGTAACTTCACAACATTGCTCCTTTCATGCCTCTAATTTACATTATTACACCCTTTGTCTTCCTCTCTACACATTCAAACCCTCTCACTCACCATCTTTTATATTTATATATTTTTAAATTCTAAATGAAATATAATATAGACCAACACCCTCTTAAATAAAATTTAAAGAGAAACTAAAATAGGTCATGACAATGAAATCATATTAGATAATTAATATAAATATCTAGATCGAGTCCCCTCTACAACAAAGGAAAATTAAAAGAGAGGAAGACCCAAAGAAAGAGAAAGAACACAACGAGAAAGAGGATAAAGAAATAGAGCCATTTGGAGATGTATTTAATCATTAATTATTAATGTTTTGCAAAGTGGGTATTAACTACAAGTTTCAAAAAAAAAAAATTAGGTTGGTCATAGTCTACTAGTAATGCCAAATCTCTTTTTGCATTAATGACCTTGAATATAAATCGTGGTTGTGTTCAATTTTATTTGTAATTATAGGTCTAACCTATAATTTTGTAAATGTTACATAAACAACACAACAATTTGAAGAATCTAGAAGGGATCCAAACTCAAATTATGACATGTTAGTTTACACTTGACACAATATATCAATTAGATGATTGAAAAGGTGGTCATATTTTCCAATCAACATTCAATATTTATCTCATTGGATGACAAATATAGAATTGGACATATATAAGACAATTCAACAAGTTGAAACACAATTGATAAATTAGACGATTGTAACTATACATAATACTTGGTGGATCAATTGGATGCATATGGCTACCACACAACACTTATTGATCAAATAAAAGATTCAAAGGGTTATACACATAATACACAATATAATTTTACCTATTGTATGATTCAAGATTGATCAATTGTACATATAATCCTTACACCAATTGATCAACTAAAAGATTTAAGACATATGCATATGCATACGCATACGCATATGCACATACACATACACATACACACACACATACACATACACATACACATACATGTCAGTTACAATTACGCATGCACATGCACATGCACATGCACATACACATACACATGCACATGCACATGCACATGCACATATACATACGCATACTCATACACATACACATACATGTCAGTTACAATTACGCATGCACATGCACATACGCGTGCACATACACATACACATACACATACACATGCACATGCACATATACATACGCATACACATGCACATACACATACACATGCACATACACATATACATACGCATACACATACGCATACGCATACACATACATATTAGTTACAATTAATTAGTTACAAAAAACAATTCTAACCTATGGCATACAACATCATTCGACAATTTACAACATAATCAAACAAATAAAAAGATTCTAGTCATATATTTTAGACACTCTCATGTTTAAGACAATTCATCAATTGAAATAATTTTGATTATTTTAATGAGATACAAACACCCAAATCCATTTTATGTACTATCTAGTTTAACAGCCTAACAAAATTGAACAAGAATGGGAACATTTTGGTTTGACATTGACCAAGCTTGTTGGCACATGTCATCGTTCTTCCTGTTATGTGAAATAGCGGGAGAATGCAAACACACCCAAATATATAAATAATAAGATCCCCATTCCTTGTTTGGAATTGCCTTGTTAGCAAATATTATTCCTATTCCTCGTTTGGATTCTAAGTCTAACCGATTCAAAGAATTCATTTGATTCAGAGTTTCTAGACAACATATTTTTTATTTGATTGATTGATTTTTTATTTGAAATAAACACCAGAAGCCACATAAGAGTGTATTTATTTTATTTATATATATTTGAGATTTTCAGTTAAAAAAATCGTATTGCATGTGCACATATGGGTAATAACGTGGATTCAGTTGGCCTTCTTTCAGTTGGCCTTCTTCAATATTTGGAATTTAAAGAAAATATTATGATTTTAATTATTTGGATATTTATTGTGTAATGAATTTTTTAAGTCAGTTAATAGTTAATAGTTAATACAAAGTAATGTATTTTTAATTTATATTTTTTTAAGAGTATATTATGATTTTAATATAAAATTATAATAATATTATGAATAAGAAAGACAATGGATTATTGAGACATGAAAGATGTAATTGTAAGATGTTTAAAAATCTTGGTACATATGGGACATACAATTAAGTTAATAAAGAGACTATCAAAATTATTAAGATTGAATATTTATATGCATTTTTTTTTTTTGTATTAAGTATTATAGAATCACAAAGCTCATTTATTGCTCATTCGAGCATCCACATTACAAACTTATTACAAATACCAGCTCCTTTTGAGCAAACTTATTACAAATACTAGCTCCTTTCGAGTACCAAACTAGAAACAACAATTGGAAGACCAAGGGTCACAACTTAGAAATCCACTTTTAAACAACAATGGAAGACCAAGAGTCACAACTTAGAATGCATCACATATTTTTTAAAATAGTCATAACACAATAAAAGGAATAATGACGAAAGAAACAGAAAATATTGTGAATACTCATTTATGAATGAGGGTTAAAGTAGCCATTGCATCTACAATCAATGCTAGCTACATTTACTACACAAAACTAAGAGTGATTCATTATAGACAACAACAAATTTGGGAGAAGTACAAATAAATTTACCTACCAACGAGCTTGTCCAATGCATTATGGAAATGGTAAGAGAAGAAGAGGCATATTTTAGTATATTAAATGTAGAAGACTATAGCAAAAAGATCGATTGAAAGAATTAAATTTAAGTATGTTTTCAAAAGAGGTTTTGTGTTTCTTTGTTGGGAAAAGGTGTGTTCTTCACCTTTTATAATGTAAAATTAATATTATTTATGGTACACCTAGGAAATATAGGGATGCATAAATCACATGGATTATACGTTATTGGAGCCACTTTGTTTATTATTTATAACACTGGGATAAATATTTAATGTGGGTAACACATGACTTTTTTAATGAAAAGGGAAAACTTATTACCAAAATTAAATGAGGGGGACATAATTTGTAATTCCATGGTATTAGACACGTGTTTATCTAATACCACTTGGTGGTTTTGGTACATGCTTATTATTTCATAAAATGAACTACATTAGTACTTGTATACACATAAAAATGGCTATGATCAATTAAATATATATTTTATATTTATTTAATGATTTTTCTTCTATTAAATAGTTAATTTGAAAAGATTAATTTATTTAATTCATTTTTGTGTCTTTCTATTAATTAATATTTTATTAATTAATTCATCTATCCTATTCTTCTAATTAATTAAATATCTAATATTTAATTATCCTTTTTAACCAAGTTAATTAAATGTCTAATATTTAATTATCTCCTCCAAACAATTAAATATCTAATATTTAATAGTTATTCTCCTATCCTATAGTCTCAAATATTAAATGATTTCCTAAATTATTTAATCCCCCTCTTCCAACTCATCTTCCATCTCCACTTCATCTTCCCTTTGCCAACTCATGAAACACATGGCTAAGGAAATTGATATTTCTTAAATATTAATTCATCATTTATCTCCAACCACCAAAATTAATGAATATTGTGTACATACACATATTTCATAACCATCTTCTATATTCTCTCCAACATCCCCTACATCTTAGGAAGGACTCAAGTCCACTTGTCCTATCATGCCTAAATTTCCTCTAACCATCCCTAGATTCTCTCAGTCAGCAACCCAGCCAAGGTGAGATGAGTGACACTTGTCTTCTCCTTCTCCCTTTCTCTCAACCTTCACCTTTGCTCACATCCATCCAAATCTATAGATCTGATCATGATCGTTGATCTAAGCCGCATAATCTAATCCTCTCAAGGTCTATAAAATCAAGAGCTTCAATTGAGAGAGAGTTAGTCTTCAAATTAATCATATGCATCCTTGAGTTTTAATCTTGAAGCAAATAGAAAATAGAAAATAGCAAATAGCATAATCATATAGCAATTATCATATAACATAATCATTTTAGCATAATCATGTAGTATCTGCATATCATAGTATCAGTTAACTACAAGTTATCAGTCCATTCTTCATATGCCATCTTCGAAGCCATCAGTGCATTGTCTGAGAGCACACCGTCTGCAACCAGGAACAGTGGAGTTAGGACACAATGGGACATAAGCCATGAAGGTAATATTAGTATTTTATTTCATATGTACTTCATGTAGTTTCATTGGTTGAATTTAGATTTCCTGTAGTATTTCTATTGGTATTTTGTGAAACTAACTTATTGCAGGTAGCATTCTGAGGATGAAATTCAAGTCGACACATTTTGGTGCCCACCGTGGGGCTCATGGACCTCGCATATACCTTTAAAAATCTCGCAAAAATAAAATTAATGCAGATTCACGCATGTGTGAATTCTGACAGCTCTTTTGTTCCATAAGTTAGTGCATTTGTATCCTAGGTTAGTGCATTTGCATTCTAGGTTAGTGCATTTGTACCATGGGTTAGTGCTTTTGTCTTAAAGTCTATGCATTTTCATTACAGGTTCACGCATTTGTGTCTTAGGTTAGCGCATTTGTCAAAGAAATCACGCTTTTGTATCCACAGAGCAACACTTTTGCAGTCTAGGTTAGAGCTTTTGAGCAAGAAACTAGCACATATGTTAGATTAGCGCTTCTATTTACAAACTAACCAAAAATTCCTTGCATGTCCGAATGTCCAAGAAATCAGATTTTTCAGACTACTGACATGTATGTGCAGGATGGTGTTTAAGGAAAATTTTATGAATTTCCTCATCTAGTTAATTAAAAGTCTTATTTTGGGAAGTAACATATCATATTTTGTTCATTTAGTCTAACTAAGGGCAAATTGACAGCATGCAACTTGCATTTTTAGTATTTTCTCTAAAATAGTTGCACATAGACTTTTAAAAGGGCTAAAATAAACACCATGCTTGTTGGAGCAACATATCCAAATAGGACTTAGCCAACAATTGCTTTGAAAGGATTAAAAAGAACACTTATATTTCATGTCTTGAAAGTGGTAGGTATATGCTCTCCCCTTAATTGGGTGACCAAAAAGCCAAACCCACTCTTTTATGCTTTCTTTACTTTCAAGCAATTAAATCATTTAGAGAGTCTGCCTTCCCGAGCTACCTTGAGGGGGCCAATGAGAGAGGAACGACCTAAAGTGGAAATGGGATAATACCGAATCCTTCCAATACACTATAAATAAATCGTGTTTTTGATGAAAGTCTCAAACAACATGTGTTGATAAGTTCATACTGACACTATGTTTCCCCATAAACCCTATGGAGCGTAACCTCTATAGACTGGGAACCTTCTGTATTTACAGAGCTGAAAGTGCTGCATGTATGGCCACATGAACGAAAGCCTTTACTAAAAACCACTTGTACTAGTTGCCAAAATCCTTCTAGTTGTTGGCACAGGAGGTCGGACCTCTTAAGCGACTCACATACATACGGTTCCTAGTAGAGATATAAAGTTTATCATGGGGAGTTTTCATGGAAACTGGTGTTTGGCTGCCTTGAAGAAGTGAGTGCCGAGGGTGGAGCCAGTGGGGTCAAGCATCTAAATATCTGCTTTGAATAGTGTAGCCTTGAGGGAAACCCCATGTGAGATTCAACAACTATTGTCTCAGCCTACCATAGGAATTGTACTTGCTTGTGCATTTTTTTTATTAGACATTGTGTCTTCCATGTCTGTACCATGTTCCAAATGGTCAAAAATTGAAGAAAATTATCATCTACAAGTGAGCAAAAAATCCAACAAATTACTGAAAAGTTTGATCAAAAGAGTAATACAAAAAGTTTTCCAACACTTGAAACACCAGATCAAAACCAAAGTGTCAAAACGTCAATATCAAAATTATTATTGAAGTAGGTTTGTCTCTATACCATCACATATTGTCAAAACTAGCTAAAACAACTAGGTCACTAATCCTACAGGTTATTCCCAAAAAGTTCTATAAACATCAACATTCAACAAGTTATTGATTCAAACATCTTAAGTGCAAAAATCAACATCCTTGTCAAGTCTCTCATCAGGATAATCAAATCCTCTATCACGAAGCTTGATCAATCTATACTAGGTTCCTAATCTTGGATATATCTTTCCTATTTTGAACTTAGGTTATATCAAAACCAGAATTGCACCAATATTGGAATCAAACAAACTTGTAAATTGTCAAATGCTTATATGACTTTTAAGTATCACCTTAAGAAAAGAAAACCCAGTTATAAAGCTACTTAGAAAAGGATAAGATTCTTGTATATCAATCGCAAGATCTTATTGAAACATAGGACATTCCTACACCGTTTTCGTCACTACATATGTGGATGCAATACAAAATTTGACGGTGAAATTTTGCAAAGACATGTTTTTTAACAAAGAGACACTTTATCCCAACGAACAAACAATAGTGGTAAAATAAAAAAGGCATATCTTCCTAAACCAATAATCACCTATTGACTTTATCCTTTGGAAATTTCAATAACTTAAAAATAATCACATGCCAGTTTGGACTAGAGCCCAACACGAACAACTTAGAAAACAACAACAAATGGAGGAAGAAGATAATCCTATATTCCAAACTTTTGGATTTACCGTTGTTGACGAAGAAGCAATCAATAGCACCATTAGAGAGCTTGAGCAAGATTTCAAATTTGATAGGCTAATGGAAAAATTGTTGGTAAAACAAAAAGAAAAATATCTCTTGATGTTGGCAAAATCTGGAGCTAAACTACCACAAGACTTTAACATAGAAAGCTTGAAACAAGATGCGGAGGCAAGTAACGCCCAAAACATAGATGAGCCAAATAACAAAGATGTGAACAAAGGAAGCAATGAAGAAACAAAGAAAGAAAGGGATGCTAAAAGAAAAGAGCGTAGTGACAAGAGAACTCACGAAGAAACAAGGAGAAACTATGTGGATAATCCATTATCAAACCTTACTCAACAAATACAAACTCTACAACAACAGATACAAGACATGCAACATGGGACAAGCTCCAAGAAGTATTCATTAGAAGATATATGCCCATATCCATTTGATAAAAATCTGAATATGATACCATTTCCGCAACATTGCGAGATTCCTAAATATGACAAATACGATGGAAAATCTGATCCTCAAGATCACATTAGGGAGTTTGGTACTATGAGCATGGGATTTGCTCATGATGAAACTTACCTTATTCATATTTTTCCTAGGAGTCTAAATGGACAATCAATGGAGTGGTTTTCGAGATTACCATCCGGAATCAAATCTTTTGAAGAACTTGTGAATAGGTTTATTTCACAATACTCCTACAATATAAGGAATGAAATAACAATGTTGGATCTCTGCAATGTTAAACAAAAGAATGGTGAATCCTTTATGATTTTCTTGCAACGATGGAAACACATGTTTAATAGGTATCCCCGAGATGTACTTGATCAAGAAAAAATGGACATGTTCATTGATAATCTTATTAGTGAAATGAGTTATAGACCAAGGATGCAATGTCCTCACTCTTTTGCCAAAATGATCGAAAATGGTTTGAAAATAGAGAATGCAATGGTAAAGAAAGGAGAACTAAAACTTTACAATAATTCATACAACAACAACAACAACAATGACAAACCCAAGTTCTGGTCAAAAAATAGGAATGTCAGTAATGAAGGGAATGTCGATAATAGTACTACAAAACAACAACAACCAATTTTTAATCTATCAAGTCAAATCCCAAGCAATAACAATCCAGAAAACAATAAAGCCAAGTCCCTTTTCTCCAATCCTTGGAGGAAATTTACAAATATTGGAGAATCTTTGGAATCAGCTCTAAAAACACTGCTTGCCAACAAATTGATTGTTTTACCAGAAGCAAGAAGTTATGAACCACCAGTCAAGCCAAATTGGTGGAATGACAATCATTTTTGCAATTACCATCGAAATAAAGGACACCTAACAAATGATTGTTAGAGATTGAAACACCTTATCCAAGATTTAATTGATAATGGAACCATCACAGTGGATAGCCATAAGACAAACGGATCACACTTAGCTTTCAAAACTCCACTTCCGAACTATGACAAAGGTGAATCGTCCCAATTAAAAGATAACAAAGGAAAAGCCAAAGTGAATTACACTTATACATACGATTATGTGGTAAATATGATCATTGTTAATGAAAATTCATCTCCAGAGCCAATCAATGTTATCACGAGAAGCAAAGCAAAGGTTATCTTTCCAGGTATAGCAAAGACTCAACATCCACATCACAACAATACAATTTAGTAGAGCAATTACAAAGAATACTTGCTCAAATATCAATTCTGGAACTTCTCAAGGTTTCACCTATGCATAAGGAAATTTTGGAGAAAACTTTAGTGGAAACAACAGTTTCAAAAGACTCGGATGTAGATCAGTTCCAAAACATGGTAGGACACCTTGTAGCTCCTCATTGCTTATCATTTTCTAAAAATAATGATGCATCCTTACAACATCCTCACAATGCTCCCTTACATGTTGAAGTTTCCATTAATAAAACTCGTGTCAAACATGTACTCATAGATGGAGGAGCTGGCTTAAACATTTGTGCATTAAGTTTGATAAAAGCTTTGGGATATTCATAAAATGCAGTAGACCCGAAAAAGAAAATAACCATCAAGGCTTAGGATGAAGCAAAACGTTCTTCTAAAGGAAATGTTGTGCTACCAATAAGAATAGGACCTATGGAAAAGGATACATTGTGTCAGGTTTTAGATTTGAACCTCTCTTACAACATTCTTCTAGGAAGACCATGGATTCACAAGATGCAAGCAGTTCCTTCTACATATCATCAATGTGTAAAATTTCCTCATGAAGGAAAAGAGATAACTATAATTGCAGATTCTAGTCAATATTGCAATAATTTGAAGCCAACACAAGATACAAGAGTTCCACATAACAGAGAATCAATATATCCTACCAAAGAAATTCAAGCAAAGCTATGGGAAACTTTTGAAGAAAAGCTCAAGTTAAATGATGAAGGAATGGGAAAGTATTCTTTGAATAATTTTCCACTTTCCCCTTAGTCATATGATAAGCCTACAAATATTAAATCAAATCCATCAGAAAGATCAAAACATATGTTTAAAGGAACATTTGTTAGTGCTGGAACTCTTGCAGAGGAAAATGAAGACAAAGACATTCTTGGTTGGTTGTACAAGGATGAAGATAAAACTATAGCAACAACAGCAGAAGTCAATATTCCCATAAAACAATATGGAAAAGGATACAAAATCATGCAAAAGATGGGATATGGAGGGAAAGGACCAATTGGTAAGCAACATCAAGGTATTTCAGAACCTATTTGTCCGCACTCACAATCCACAAAAGATAAATCCGGGCTGGGATATCTAAAATCCAATCAAAAGCAACATAATCATCAACAACAAAAGTGGAGAAATAAATCATTTTCTAATGAAGAAAATTGGCAAGAGAAGCTACATCAAGCGGTTGAAATAGTAACCAATAAATAAAAGAAGAAAGAGGAGGAGATTACCATCCAAGGTGAAGAAAAATCTTATCAACAAGTTCTGAAAATACAAACAAATGCAAAATCTGAACAAGATATTCCAGAAGCAGTAAAAATAGAGATGGCACAAATCAGAGAACTTTTTGCACCATACGACATTCTAGTATGGTATAGTGGAGTAATCTTAGATCAGGATTCAGAGATAGATTCCAATGAGTGTGAATGGGGTCCAGATGTCTTATCTACTACATCAAGTAAAGAACACAATGAAGACCAAGAAGCTATTACAAAAGAAGACTTGTCTATTGCAAAACAAAAGATGAAGTTAGAAAGAAGGCAAGAAAAACTTAGAATTCAGAGAAAAGAGGCGTATGCAAAAAGGAAAGGGAATGTCAAAGACAAAGAAGTAATGCCACAAGAAGCACAAACAAAGATAGATCAAGCATTTAGAAATACAATAATTTCATCACAAGAGGAACAAGTTGTATCCAGATATGGCAAAACCATAGAAGAATTAAGAGATAGTCAAGTTGGATTGACTATTAGTCCAGAAGAAGTTGAGTTCGAAAGGAGACAAAGTCTAGCAAAATAATTCTCTTTATCATGTACACAAGTATATCAACTCCAAAATGCAAATGAGGTCAATCAATAAAGAACTTGCAGTATTAAAGACATGTGTGTTGATATAATCCATTCATTTAAGGGACAAACATCAGTTGAAGAACCACTTGAGTGTGAACTACAAAATGCTAATATTGATTTTGCTAATACTAATTTGGAGATGCTTGGGAAAGACAATTCTCAAAAACATTTAATCTATGACAATACCTATTCTATGCTAAATTATGATCATTATGTCATGAATGTTGAAATACCTAATGATGACAGTGATTATGATTTACCCCTTCTTCATCCTGAACTAATTGATTGGGATAATTTAGACAACCCCGAACTGAATGTCTTTTCCAATGATCATGACTTATCCGTGTACCTTAACGTTGTTGAACCCATCCCACCTAAGATATATTCCATTACAGAATCAAGTGATGTTTGTCATAGTTAGGAGAATGCCAAATTTTCCAGTCGCAAAAGTGAAATAAAACAAGGAAAGAGACCTATTGTTGAAAACCATTTCATGGCAACATTAGATCAATCAAAAGAGAAAACAAAGGACTTATCTGATGGTGAAAACCTCCTTGAGGTGCCAGAAGATGGGAAGTTTAACATTCTTCCTCCATATTTTTAGGAGAGATCTGCTATCTTGATAGAATCAACAGAAGCAATAAACATTGATACATCAAAGGATCCTAAAATACTTCATTTTGCTGCCTCATTATCAGAAAAAGAGAGGAATGAATACATGGAATTCTTTAAGAAAAGGCAAATAAATTTTGCTTGGTCCTATGCAGATATGCTAGGACTTAATCCAAATCTTATCATGCATCATCTTAATGTAGATTTAAAAGCAAAACCCGTTAAGCAGAAACTAAGAAAGATACATCCGCACATTGCTCTTCTTGTAAAAATCGAGCTGAAGAAACTATTAGAAAAGGGTTTTATAAGACCTGTTGCTTATCTAGAATGGGTTTCAAGTATTGTACCAGTATCAAAACTAGATAAAAGCATAAGGGTCTGTACAGATTTCAGAGATCTAAATAAAGCATGTCCAAAAGATGATTTCCCGCTACCAAACATTGATATCATAGTGGACTTATCAGCAAGACATGAGATGTTTTCATTAGTGGATGGCTTCTCAAGATATAATCAAATAAGAATTGCACCTGAAGATCAAGAGAAGACAACTTTCACCTATGCATGGGGAACATATTGCTGGAATGTTATGCCATTTGGGCTTAAGAATGTAGGAGCGGCTTATCAAAGGGCTATGACGACAATTTTTCATGATATGATGCATACATTTATGGAAGATTATGTCGATGACATACTTGCAAAATCTCATACAAGACAAGAACATTTGAACTTTTTAAGTAAGATTTTTGACAGGTTGGAAAGATATCAATTGAGATTAAATCCAAAGAAATGTGCATTTGGGGTAACCTCTGAAAATCTCCTTGGGTACATTATATCAGCTTGTGGCATTGAAGTAGATCCTGGAAAAGTCAAAGCTATCATGGAGATGGAGTCACCTAAGAACATAAGTTAATTGCGATCTTTACAAGGAAGGTTGCAATCAATCAGGAGATTCGTTTCTCAGTTGGCCAATAGATGCCTTCCATTTACCCATCTTCTACATAAAAATGTTCCATTCAAATGGGATCTAAAATGTGAAGAAACTTTTTTGCAAATAAAAGAATATATTATGAGTCCTCCAGTACTGATATCACCAACCAAAGGGAAATCATTGTTACTCTATGTCTCAGTAACAAGTGTATCATTAGTCGCTCTCCTAGCTCAACATGATGATGAAGGAAAAGAAAGAGCAGTTTATTATATTAGTAGAACACTTGTTGGTTATGAATTAAATTATTCCTCAATCGAAAATATATGTCTAGCAGTTGTGTTTGCAACTCAGAAGTTGCGACATTATATGTTGATTCATTCTGTGAAACTAATAGTAATGATAGATCCTCTCAAATATTTGTCGAGCAAGTCAACGTTGACATGGAGACTAGCCAAATGGGTTATGATACTGAGTGAACTTGACATAGAATATGTTGATTGGAAAGCTATCAAGGGACAAGTCATTGCTGATCAATTGATTGATGCACCTTTACAAAATAACATGCCTTTGCACATCGAATTTCCTGATGCAGATATCTTGACAGTAAGTACAAACTTTTGGGAATTGTACTTTGATGGTTCTTATACACAATATGGATCAGGCGCAGGAATCTTTTTCATCACACCTCAAGGACACATAATTCTGAAATCGCATAGACTGCGATTTCCATGCACCAATAATACTGCAGAGTATGAAGCATTGGCTATAGGGCTTAAAATGGCCATTGAATGGAATGTCAAAGAACTACATATCTATGGTGATTCACAACTTATCATTAATCAAATAAATGATGAATATCAAACAAAGGATGATAAGTTTATGCCATACAAACAGCTGGTGGAGGAGTTTAAAGGACACTTTAAAGAAATATCATTCACCCAGATTCCCAGAAATGAGAATAAAGCAGCAGATGCAATGACTATAATAGCATCTCTCTTGCAAAATAAGGAGAATCAACAGTGTTACAAATTTATCGTGGAAGATATCTTAACCCCTACCATTCAATCCCAACATACCTATCGAATTTGCCATATATTAGGAACCAGTCAATCCTTATACGGTCAAACTTATCAATATTTGAAAGATCGTATCCTTCCTCTTGAATTATCTCGTAATCAGAGATGAAATTTTATCTATTAGTCCTCTCACTATACTATTATTGCTGATATCCTATATAGGCGTGTTCTAGATGGTACTTTGTTGAGATGTCTTGAAAAAGATGAATCTGAGAGAGTTCTTAATGACATTCATGCAGGTATTTGTGGAACACACTCAAGTGGTTTAACATTGGCTAAGAAACTTCTTCGTATGGGTTACTTTTGGCCTACTATGGAAAGAGAATCATTTATATATGCTAGAAAATGTAAACAATGTCAGACCCATGGAAATCTCATTCATGCAACAACACAAGAGTTATATCCTTTGACAGGATCATGACCATTTTCACAATGGGGCCTTGATTTGGTAGGAAAGATCAATCCCTCATCTTCTAATGGACATAAGTTTATTCCGATTGCTACTGAATATTCTACTAAGTGGATTGAAGCAGTGCTTTTAACAACAATGACAAGAAAACAAATATCATCATTTATTTTGAATTATATAATCCGTCGCTATGGAGTTCCTTTGACCATTATCACTGATAATGGAAGACCATTCAAAAATCAAGATGTGAAAGAGCTATGTGAACAATTTCATATCCAACATAGGTTCTCTACTCCATATTATCCACAAGGTAATGGTCAAGTTGAGGCATCAAACAAAACTATCTTGAAAATCTTGAAGAAAACTGTCAATGAAGCTGGAAAAGACTAGCACATTCAGCTAAATCCTACTCTTTGGGCATACCGAACTAGTGTCTACACTCCAACAGGGGAAACTCCATATTGCTTGGTCTATGGATCAGAAGCTATATTACCTATAGAAGTAGAGATACCTTCTCTATGAGTATTCTTCCACGGTCTTATACTAGAAGAAGAAGAATGAGTCTCTCGACTCCAAGAACTAGAACTGATTTAGGAACGTCGCCAAAATGCAACAGAACATTTGAAAGTATACCAACAAAGAATGGTAAGAAGCTATAACCATAGAGTCAAGCCACATATTTTCCAGATTGGAGATATAGTTCTAAGAGAAAATCCAAGAAATCAGCAAGATCGGGAGAAGAAGGGAAAATTTGAACCAAATTGGCTAGGACCCTTTGTCATAGTAGCAACATATGGATCAGGAGCATACGAGTTATCTACCCTTGAAGGTGATTGGTTTGATGAACCTATCAATTCTATCCATCTCAAGAAATTCTATGCTTGATATATATATATATATATATATATATATATATATAAAGTCCTAAAAAAATAAACAAAAAACATATAAAGTCCTGAAAAAATCAATAAAAAAGCATATAAATTCCAAAAAAATGCAATAAATGTAGATGGTGAAAACTTGGTAAACAGGCGCTATCTAAAAAGTAAGTTCCTCCATCTATGAGATCACTTTGCGCACCTATCCACTTCATCCTATCACATATATCTCTTCCATATATCTTAGCTTATCCATTTCATCTTTTGCATCCATTACTCTGAACCATTTAGCAAGAAATATGCAGCTTACCAACAATTATCAATCATTGACACACTTGTCATAGTCACTGTCTTAGATTTTATCAAAATCAATCAATCTACATTTGTATCCCTCCATGGTTTTGATCTTGATCAATTCATACATCCATAATAAATTTTTGTTTCCACTGAGGGAAAAATCCTAATTCCTTTTGCTAAGGTGATCTTTTGAATCTTTTAAAATCCCAAAACATTCGAAAAACTTAGAAAAACCAAAAACACCTAGGGTTTTGACACAGATAACGAGCAACAAAGCAATGAAGATCAAGGCATTTCATAACAACTGAATCGTGAAACTCAGAAAAAATGAAGAATCGATCAACAAATAATAAAGAATTATCAAAGATCATTCATCAAGATGATTATATCAGTTAATGACCATAAGAACATGTGAATGACATGCAAGATTCAGTGTTTATATCTTGATTTTATTGATAATCATGTACTCTATGCAACTCAAGGATGTCCATGACTAGAGAAGCTATGATGGGGCATGATTATTTTCTTTGATTGTTGTCTATGGTTTATCTTTTACTATAGTATGAACTTGTCTTAGGATATGATCGACAAAAGATCAAGGAGGACCTTCCAAGTCATGCATGAAAGGAGATACTCCTTGTCTGTTCTACAAGAAATACTCAGGTCAACTTGAACCATTATATCAAGTTGCTTGTATTAACTTGCTATATCAAAATCCATGTAAGGAATACTCAGGTCATCTTGAATCATTATGTAAAGTTGCTTGTATTTTCTTACAACATTTTAAAGCTCAATGATGAAATCAAGCACTGTTACAAGATAGCATATGAAGAATGGCAGTACAATTTTTAGTTAGATCATTTCATTAGATCATTATTCATCTACATTATAAGCACTCATTTGTCAATTGCATTATAAGCATATCATTTCATTAACAGATCAATGGTCATAAATAAAGATTGAGTATACTTGGACAAACAAAAATAATTTGCATTTAATCATTGTAGGTGCATTCATTTCTTAGAATCATTTTAATCATCATCCATTTCATTTAGTTGCATTTCAAAAATTGTATTAGTTTGCATTCAATTAAGTGCATTTCATTAACCATGAAGAGTATCATCATTATTATTTGCATTATCATTCCATTAATGATCATTTAATTGCATCTTTGCACTTAGATTCATAATCATTATCAGCATTACATATAAAACTCAATCATTGCATTTGCCTTTTCCCATCACTTTCAATTGCATCATAAAAATAAAAAACATTTCATATAGATCATTTACATCATCATAAATTAAAAGAAATTCAATCATTCATTTGCATTTCCATATAGATCATTACATTCATATCATTTAAGTTAGTAATCATTTTCATTTGCATCCAAGATCATTAAAATCGAAAATTAAAACAAAAACATTTATCATTGCATCATATAAATCATAATCATAAGGCAAGACAATCATCATCATATCATCATCCATCTAATCACTACATCCATATAATCAAAGCATATAGATCATCATCAAATAGAGTAACATGCCTAATAAAGATCATCATCGTATAAAGCCCATATCTGCATATAGAATCATCATAAAACAATAAAAGTCCAAGTATACAATGATATCAAATAAACAATCCAAATCAAGTCACGACTGTCTTGTACCACTACCACCTGACTCTATCTGTCTCCGCGGCTGTGGATGAGAAGATCCTCCAGATGTCTGTCTCCCATGATCACCACTCCTCTGAGGAGGTCCCATGACCCCACCACTGCTAGTGTCCATCAACACGGTGGTATGATAACTACCTGCTCTCTGGCTCTCTGTAACTGCCTCCTTATATTGTTGTCGCCAGTGGGAAGTCTCCTTCCCAACCCGAACTAATTCTCTAACAGTTTCAGCCGAAAGAGTTCCTAATCCAACCTGTTGAATATGATCAAGAAGGCCCTGAGTATCATGTTGTCTCCTAATAGCTCTATCCCTCTCAGTCATAAGAGTTTGCACCTGTACTCGAAGCTGATCAATCTGTGCTCTCAAACTGTCAATGGTATCCTACTCTGGCACATCATTCTCTGGTACATCATGCTTTGGTGCATCCTGCTCTGGCAAATCCTATTGTGGTGCATGAATCCCAATCCCCTCCTCACCACCAACCTGTCCAACTGCTGGAATCTTGGTCCAAGTAACTCTCTGAACCTTTAGTCTAGTAAGGGGAACATGATCCTCAGGATCCTCATCATCTCCACCATGTGCTGCAATAACCCTAGGGTATGGCTGAATCTGTCCAAAATCAATGCCTCTCCCACAACCCCCATCCAGTCCAGTCACCCTGCCTCCTCCTGTCAATGGCAACCCTCTCGATGATCTCATATTTGCCCTGCAATTTTCCCTCCCAATCCATCCAACATCCCTCCCACCCATAGGACGTGGTCTCCCAATCCTGCTAACCAGTCCAAACGGTCCTCCACGGACTCTCAATCGACCTCCCCTCCATCCAGGTCTCCTACCACCACCACCTCCATCCCCACCCTCATTTCCACCTCCCCAAGCATCCTGAGCAACTCTGAGCTTTCCTCTCCGTCTACTTCTCCTAAAAACCGGATCATCTGAGTCATCATTCTCATCTCCTAAGCTGGGAGGAGGATCTATTGGATCAGTAATGCGAGGAAATGGATGAGCTAATATGTATTGCGCATACTCTGGAGTAACCCCAGGATCAAGAATGTGCAATCTCATATCATAAGCCACTCTCGGAGTAGCAAGAAACTCTGTGCGAGCAATCTCAAATGACAAAGAAGATCCCCAATCTCGTCTATCTCTGTACCGTCGAGCATATATCATCACACTAGTAGGCATAGGCTGGATCATCCCAAACTGTCTCAGAATGCGACTAATCAACTGTTGCTCAACAATGTAAGGCATGCAACCAATGAGATATCTACTCTGCATGATAAATGGTAATGTTCGTGCATCATCCATCCATGGCTCACAATCAACATATGGTCTCCAAGTAATGCTATCCAATGAATCAAGCACCCAACGCCAATACTCAATCTTACCCAACTTATGTTGAGTAAGGATACTTGCATAAAAATATACATATGGTTGTCTCTCTCCACGAACTCTGTGATGGATAGGCCAAGTAATAGCAATGTGCTCCCAACACCAGATCTGCAATAAAGTGCATCATGTAGACAAACTAGCACTCTCATCATACACCACCTAGTGAAGATCATGATATAAATATGCGAGCATGCAAATACCCCAAGCATATCGAGTACGATGTTGCATCATACTCAGGAGAATCTCACCCCATCCAACAGAAAAACCTCATGATCACCTATAAGGAAAAATAAATTCTCCAATCAAACCAGCAAGAATCACGGGAAAAGCCTCGTAATACATCACCATATCCTCCCATCGGATCTCTCCTCTACCAATGCTATCATCAACAAACACGGCTCTGCAAGCCTCTGTCCCAACATGATCCTGAAAATCATACTGCACTAGCTCGCTAGTCACTGGGATGTGCAGAATCCTATACACATCCTCGAGTGTCACACTAATCTCACCCGTGGGCAAGTGGAAAGTGTTATGCTCATTGTGCCATCTCTCGGCTAACGCCGTCAACAATCCTCTATTATGCGTAATCTCAGGTATATACAACAGATGGTGTAAACCATAGGCATCCATATGTCTAACCTCAGCCTATGTCAGCTTTGGCACTAAATGGCGTACTATCGGTAATTTCTCCCGACACTGGAGAACATAATGTTTCTCCTATTTATCAAGAGAAATGAAATCAATCAAATTGAATCAAATCATCATCTATCTATCAAATTGAATTGAAGAAATCTACACTATCTATCTATCAAATCAAACTGAAGCAATCTACACTATCTATCTATCAAATCATTTTTAAAACCTATCAATCATGGTTTTCTATCAATCACTGAGTTCAATCAAACCTCTTCTAAGCTCTTGCACCAGAAACTAAATTGGTTTCTTAGAGCTACTCTATCAATCAATAAAATCAACCACACAATCACTCAATCAATCAATCAATCAAATCAATCACGCAATCACTCAATCAGGTCCATATTCATCATCAATACCCATTAAACATGTTAAATATAATCATCAAAGTGATTTTTAGCCTTTGCACTTATCAAAAACATCAATTTTGAGCATTTGCGCTAGCCTATTGAGCATATGCGCTAAATCTAAATGAAAATGCACTAAACTGATGCATTTGCGCTATCTTTTTGTGCAAATACGCTAACTCTAAAAGCATATGCGTAAAACAAAGCAAAAATGCTAAATCTAAATGCAAAAGCATTAACACATGAAACATTTGCGCTATCCTATGCATTTGTGCTAACATCCTATGCATATGCGCTAACAAAAAGAGCATAAGTGCTAATCTATACAAATGCACTAAACCTAATTGTATATGTGCTAAATCAAATTGCAAAAGCGCTAACCTAACGCTAAAAAAATTCAAAAAATTTTTAAAATTCAAAAACGCGCCTAAACACATGAAAATTTGCATGAAAACTTGAAAACAAAGCTCGTGATAAGATACATACCGGATACCCATACTCGGCAGGTCGCTGATATTGTCGAACACGCTCAAAACAATGGTTCTCCACAGGAATCACCATTTCGCCACCTCAGCAAGAATATTTTCTTCACAAGCTGACAAGGATAACAATGAAATTAAAATTAGCCCTGGTTAATTTTATATTTACTATTTGAAGAGTACTCAATGCTATTCAATGGGGCAATTTAATTTGTTTTTTACAAATAAATTTAATTGACTAATTTTTTTTATCAATTATCATGAGATCAATCGTTCAAACCAAATTTTTCAACAAATTCACGATTAATCTCCCGAGGGGGCACAGAATCAAGATTTTCAATCTCCATCAGGCACACTATCGAGACTTGATTTAATCTTTGAAATAATGTTTTCTCGACATCATTTCAAAGAGGGGCAAAATGTATACACATAAAAATGGCTATGAGCAATTAAACAAATATTTTATATTTATTTAATGATTTTTCTTCTGTTAAATAGTTAATTTGAAAAGATTAATTTATTTAACTTATTTTCGTGTCTTTCTATTAATTAATTCATCTATCCTATTCTTCTAATTAATTAAATATCTAATATTCAATTATCCTTTTAACCAAGTTAATTAAATATCTAATATTTAATTATCTCCTCCAAACAATTAAATATCTAATATTTAATAGTTATTCTCCTATCCTATAGT
Source organism: Cryptomeria japonica (assembly GCF_030272615.1). NCBI lineage: Eukaryota > Viridiplantae > Streptophyta > Pinopsida > Cupressales > Cupressaceae > Cryptomeria > Cryptomeria japonica. Next base: position 550,223,817 of record NC_081406.1, on the reverse strand, counting down.
CTCAAATAGTAAATGATTTCCTAAATTATTTAATCCCCCTCTTCCAACTCATCTTCCATCTCCACTTCATCTTCCCTTTGCCAACTCATCAAACATGTGGCTAAGGAAATTAATACCTCTTAAATATTAATTCATCATTTATCTCCAACCACCAAAATTAATGAATATTGTGTACCTACACATATTTCATAACCATCTTCTATATTCTCTCCAACATCCCCTACATCTTAGGAAGGACTTGAGTCCACTTGTCCTATCATGCCTAAATTTCCTCTAACCATCCCTAGATTCTCTCAGTCAGCAACCTAGTCAAGGTGAGATGAGTGACACTTGTCTTCTCCTTCTCCCTTTCTCTCAACCTTCACCTTTGCTCACAACCATCCAAATCTATAGATCTGATCATGACTGTTGATCTAAGCCACATCATCTAATCCTCTCAAAGTCTATAAAATCAAGAGCTTTAGTTGAGAGAGAGTTAGTTTTCAAATTAATCACATGCATCCGTGAGTTTTAATATTGAAGCAAATAGCAAATAGAAAATAGCATAATCATATAGAAATTATCATATAGCATAATCATGTAGTATTTGCATATCATAGTATCAGTTAACTACAAGTTATCAGTCCATTCTTGATATGCCATCTTGGAAGTCATCAGTGCATTGTCTGAGAGCACACCATCTGCAACCAGGAACAGTGGAGTTAGGACACAACGGGACATAAGCCATGAAGGTAATATTAGTATTTTATTTCATATGTATTTCATGTAGTTTCATTGGTATTTTGTGAAACTAACTTATTGTAGGTAGCATTCTGAGGTTGAAATTCAAGTCGACACAGTACTTATTAGAGGTTAGCTATTATAATTTTGGCTTGTTGGCTAAGGTTGAATTGAAAACCTCTTGTAGGCTGCAAATGTGAGAAGAGAAAGAATGGATCGGGATGTGTGGTTGTTGGCATTATGTTGAACACAAGATGTCATTGAGGGGGGGGGGGGGGGGGTGAATTAGTGATTTCCAAACTTAACTCTTTTCTATCCTATGTCTGAAAACCGGTTAACAAATCTAACATAAAGAAGACATACCGGTTAGAAGGAAGAATGACACAAATGCAACCACACATAAAAGGGACACCACATAACACCATATGTACGAGAAAAACCCAAGATGAGAAAAACCTCGGTGAGAAATATTACTGGAGACTACTGCTCCAATCTCGCTTCACAATGAAACATTCGGTTACAATATTTAGGGCACCAACCCAAGGAGTACCACTCTTGCTTTAGGGTACCAACCCAAGGAGCACCAAACCCTACACCGAGCTCCAACTCAGTGATTACAATATCATATAATCAATACAAAAGTAATCTCTTGGTTACAAATGATTTTTGTAACCTCTGCAATCTTTCTTCTTTGTTGCAACCTTACCGGTTCAACCTTTGCTTCTTCTCTATCGGTTCTCTTTTCTCTCTATCACACTACTGCTATCCACCACTAGTCTTGATAACTTAGTTATATGTCTACCATTTGATTTGTATCAGTTCTCAACTTGCCTTCTCTGTAATCTTCTATAACTCTTCTCTATCGGTTCAGTCACCATCGGTGTACTCCTCTGTCAGACTATCGGTTGCCTCACTGTTGCTAGTTGAACTCTTCAACCCTATTCTCTCTCACACTCAGTCTCTCCTCTGATTATCGTTGACAACTTGACTGATTTCTTCTCTCCTGCAGCAACCCCAACTACATCTTTAGCTCACTCTCTTATAGCCAGATTTTCCTGCCTAAATGTGAGTTTGAACATTGGCATGCTAGGGTTTCTGCCATGCATTGAATTTGCATATGATATGATCTCTGATCATCATGACATATCATATCCACTCTGATATCATATCCTTGATCGATGTTCAACAATCAATCAATGAACATCACCCAACTATTTACCTTGCAAATCACATCTTCTATCTTTAGTTGTTTGCAACATGATTTTTGGCCTTTTGTTTGATCAATCACGTGTGTGATGCAGTTTCCTTCACCCTCTTTGATTTGCAAGATCAGTCTATACTGGATCTCTTCTATTTCATTGATCTCAAGCCACAATCCTCTACCTTCATTCCTCGAGCTTTGTAGTCATCATAAATATTAGACCAGTCGCCAACTACCTCACCAGCACATCACACCGATCTATGCATGCATGCCACTTCACCTCCATGTGGCCCCTTTGTCGGCATCCACCTCAACTTAGTCTACTATATCGGTTTGGATAGGATCACCAACCATCCACACAATCGGGTTTATCTATCGGTTCATAGACCTTGTCGGTTATACCCTAATCGATATGCCTTCAACCTTGCATTCTGCTTCTCTTCTGGTGGAGCACCTAAACCGGTCAACACACTTGCTAACCTACCGCATGCACATCTTCAGCAAATGGGATCCTTTTGTGGATCTTCACTTTATCAACTTACCATTCTACATCTATATCGGTAGTATCTTATGCATGTATACTAGTAAGATACCATGCACACCGGTGGCACCAAACTTCATCTACATTCCAGCGACATCCTTTGTTTACAACTGCTCAACCCACCTTCTTCATCAATAGACCGGTTCTTCTATTAACATGTTTTTCAAAGTGACATCCATATCCTTTAATCTATGTACCAGCAACTCATCATGCCTACCTGGCTGATCCAGTGCTTATCTCTGATCTCATGCACCTAAGGCAGCTTAGTGATTCACTAGTTCATCTGGTGGGAGTCTTCAATCACCTTCCTTCTACTCTTTTGTCTCATCTCAGAGGACTATGATGCATTCCATGCATAATAGGATATAAGCTCCACTTACCGGTGGAAGTGGATCCTTGTCATCTGCATCCTGCATTGCACCAATGTGGCTTCCTTGTTTGAGCATGCATATCTTCAAACAGGCATATGTGACCCAGTTGAGCACATTCACTATCAGTCATCTCTTCATATGGTGACTACATCTTTATCCAGTGGGAGTCATGTTGTTTCTCATCCTACATAGCATATTGGTGGCCTGCACATACTTCACTTCCGGTGTTGATGTAACATTCCCACTCTTCATCATAATCAACAACCCAACATATTGCTCTCTTGTTGGTTGGCAACTATGCATTGCCAACATGTCACTTACCACTCTGCAGTCCTTATGTCTTCAACACAAGTCAATCACAAACTTTTGTACTGGTGACTCCAATGACCATTATTCTAGATGACCTTCTCTTCCTTACCAGTTACCTACTAAGTTAGGTGTCATCAAAGACAAGACATTACATCCTATATGTATCAATGACAATACTGCACATACATCTCTCATATCGGTTTCCATCCTATACCAATCGACATCAATGACAACACAATGCCAACAATCTCCCCCTTTGGTATTGATGTCAACACATGTAGTATCCGACATACTATAGAATCTCTCTCCCCCTTTGATAACAATGGCAAAGGGTACTGACAAGCTTTCTCTCCTCATTGTGTCTACCGAGCACTGACATATTTTTCTCTCTCCATTTTCTCTACTAGATGCTTCTTCTCCTTCTACCTTCATACTTTGCATCCTCTCAAGTCACACCACTTGAGATGTAGAGCTCAACCACTGATTGACACCAATTTCCCAACAACCAAGTGTATATGCAAATCGGAAACACATGCATATACAAGTCTGAAACTAATTGAAGGCACATGTGTCAGTGAATACAACATACCTGTTGGTCAGACTGCATCATCTCCCCTTGATATGCAGAAGTCATTCTGACCCCAATTTGTTGATATCAAGTGTTGAAGCTAACACTGATACCATTTGCATCTTATCTGATACCAACTATATGTTCTTCTATGCAGGTAACTCTCCCTCTTTGCAAACAACACTCTCGGTGTTCTAGTTGTGATTTCAATTGGATAGACATTGAAATATCTCACAATCCCGGATACCTCCAAAAACATAAACATACTGGTACATCCATATACACTTGCACACCCTCTGTGTCCAGCAAGTTTGATACAAATCAGAAAACATGTATGTCAGCTCCCCCTGAGTCATACATCTCAGGTTTTCATTGTCTGTCAAGTTCAAAACTGGAGCTCCAATCTGCACCATATACCAGTTGAGTTGTGCATATGTGATCAATTGATGATCTTTCAAATCCATTCTATTCACCACAACATATGACATGTTCCTAGATGTACACAATGCCATACAATATCATTATCATGCCATAAATCAAACCAGTTAGCCCAAAAACATGCATGCCTACATGATCAACAACCGAGCCAACATATGTCATTCAGGTCTTCTTCAACACCACCTGAGACATAAAATCCTCATTCCATGCTATTAGATTTAATGCAATGATCCTAGACCTCATTGTCTTACATAACCTGCACTGCTGGTTAGTATACATACCGGTAACCTACTGCACATACCGGTTTCCTACACCGGTCCATCATTTCTACTAGAGCACCTTCCTCTAACTCTTGTCTTCTTGTGTCAATTTGCATCTGATACCAATTGTTAATTATCTATCTATTGACACATGCAATAGTGAACCATCTCCGATATGTGGTGTGTATCCAAGGCAACCACTACACACACTTACCATCTCATTCCCTTCCTTCATACCGACAACAACCTGTTCTTCCATGTGTCCTCTTCTATTGAGGGGGTGAATGATCGGATCAATATGTTACTCCCCCTGGGGTCTTGCATCTCCTTTAAGCCTTAGGAGATATCACCTATTCTTTGAATGCACAGTGCCATTCCACGGTTGCATCTTCTTGCTTCTTCCCCCATACCTGCTTGGTCTCATTCTTCTTCCCATTTTCAGTCTTAGGAGCAGGTCTTTCCATATTTTGTCAATAGGTCCTTGCTCTACTAGATTCTACCACATGACCAAAAGCATTACTGTAGAAGTAAACAGTGTTCATGCCAAATGCATGTTTGGAGGACCTTTTGTTAAATTGGTTAGACCATCTTCTTCTGGTCATGCCATTGTAATCTGCTACCGGAACCGGTGGACCTCTTGATATTGCAAGAGAAAAACCTCTTCTCCTTTTGCTCCACACAACATTTTGTCTTTCAAATGCTCTAAATCCATTTTTATACAGAGCATAGCTACTATACCGGTTACCATATGACTGCACATTCATCCTTCTACAATCATGACTTTTATGGCCAAACCTATTACACCTCCGACATACAACGATATTGTCTCTAGGAAGAGCAAATTGTCTATTCCTAGACTTCATTCTGAATTCATCTTCTCTATAGCCATATTCCTTGCATGCAAAACAATAACTAGAGAAAGGAGGCTTGTGACCTACAAATTTGTTTTGCCAAGAATGAGGAGATCTTATCGGTTTAGTATCTCCATTTCTTCTTCTCCGGGGATGGATCACGGATTGTCCATGCTCTGCAACTCTTCCATTTGATCTCTTATTTTCCCACACTTTATTTTTCTTGTGGGCGGTAGCATTTCCTTCTCTTCTACCGATAAGAGGTCTTCTTTGTTGTCTTCTCATGTTCTTGCTTCAAGTGAAGCTACCTTCTCCCATCTTTCCTTTTCCTTTGGGATTTGTATTGTTCCTCCTTCTTGCAGCATTGGTCTTCATCCTTAGCTTCATGTCTTCACTGGTTCTGGTTAGATCAACCTTCTTCCAGGGAGTATTCCAAATAGTGAAGGTCTTTCCCTTGTTATCTCCATTTAAGGAGACAAACAAAATGTCATTGTGGGGGACATTCTTGCTAGTGGAGCATTCACTGACACCACATCCTAATCCTCTGGTATCCTTGGCATGCTTTTTCTTCTTCAACATTTTGTCCAAGGCATCACTACTTCCATCAAACCGAATTCTTATCTTGAGCTCATCCTGACATTTCTCAAGGTCATTTCAGAGATTCTCCATTTCTCCTTCTAGCTGTTGATACTCTTTATCTTTTGCCTCTAGCTTAGATGCTAGATCTTTACACCTGCATTCCTTGGTGTCTTCTTGTTGAGTCTTCAACTTTGATATACATTTCTCAGATTCTTCAAGGCATCCGATCAACCGGTTTTGTTCCACAACTGCAACATTCTTGAATAACTTGTATACATTCCTCTATCTACTAAGTTCTTCAAGTGCACTTACAAGTTCCCCTTCAAGATCAACTTTTGATTCATCTTCTTCTTCTTTGTCACTATCACTACCAAATACATCTCACCGGTAGGAGTGATCTGCATGATCATTCTATGATGTGTGCCTCTCATCCTCTAATTCTTGAGCCATGAAGAGGTGGGTTCCTTCTTCATCATTGCTGCTACTATAAACAGATATGCCTTCATCATCTACATATACATGAGTTTCATTTCTCATCTTGTCTTCACAAACCGGTTTTGTAGTGGTAGGCTCATTTCCATAGAGCTTCTTTAATTTGTCTCATAATCTCTTTGCCGATTTGCATCTGTCCACCTGTGAGGAAACATCATCTGATAACCCACAGAGTATAGCCTTCATTGCTACATCATTGCACTGGTTTCTTCCTTCTGCATCTAAATCTATGGGAGAACTCAATTTACTAGGGCAGTCATTTACAACTGACATCCACACATCAAACCCTAAGGAGGATAGGGAGACTTCCATCCTACAACTCCAAACAAGAAAATTTTAACCATCAAATACAGGAGTAGGGATTGACACTAAACAAACCATTGTGTTCAAATACCATAATCTACCCAAGCTAGAGAAACCTTATCAACCAAGAACCTAGGCTCTGATACCAATTGTTGAACACAAGATGTCACTGAGAGGGGGGGTGAATCAGTGATTTCCAAACTTAAACCTTTTCTATCCTATATGTGAAAACCAGTCAACAGATCTAACATAAAGTAGACATACTGGTTAGAAAGGAGAATGACACAAATGCAACCACACATAAAAGGGACACCACATAGCACCATATGTACGAGGAAAACCCAAGATAGGAAAAACCTCAGTGAGAAATGTTGTTGGAGACTACTGCTCCAATCCAGCCTCACAATAAAAGATTCGGTTACAACATTTAGGGCACCAACCCAAGGAGTGCCACTTCTGATTTAGGGCACCAACCAAAGGAGTACCACTCCTGCTTTAGGGCACCAACCCAAGGAGCACCAACCCTTGCACCGAGCTCCAACTCAGTGATTACAATATCATATAATCAATGCAAAAGTAATCTCCTTGTTACAAATGAGTTATGTAACCTCTGCAATCTTTCTTCTTTGTTGCAACCTTACCGATTCAACCTCTGCTTCTTCTCTGTCAATTCTGCTCTTTGTCGGTTCTCTTTTCTCTTTGTCACACTACTGCTATCCACCACTGGTCTTGATAACTTAGTTATATGTCTACCATCTGATTCCTGCTAGTTCTTATCTTCCCTTCTCTGCAATCTTCTATAACTATTCTCTGTCGGTTCAGTCACCATCGATGTACTCCTCTGTCAGACTCAATGGCAAACTATCGGTTGCCTCACTATTTCCGGTTAAACTCTTCAACCCTATTCTCTCTCACACTTAGTCTCTCCTTATATTGTCATTGAGAACTTGACTGATTTCCTCTCTCCTGCAGCAGCCCCAACTACATCTTTGGCTCACTCTCTTATAGCCACATTTTCCTGACTAAACATGAGTTTGAACATTGGCACGCTAGGGTTTCCGCCATGTACTGAATCTACATTTGATATGATCTCTGATCATCATGACATATCATATCCACTCTGATATCATGTCCTTGATCGATGTTCAACACTCAATCAGTGAACATCGCCCAACTGTTTACCTTGCAAATCACATCTTCTATCTTTAGCTGTCTGTAGCATGATTTTTAACCTTTTGTCTAATCATTCACGTGCGTGATGCAATTTCCTTCACCCTTCTCGATCTACAAGATCATTATGTACTATATCTCTACTGTTTCCTTGATCTCGAGTTGCAATCCTCTTCCTTCATTCCTCGAGCTTCACAGTCGTTATAAATGTTGGACCAGTCGCCAATGACCTCACCAACACATCACACCAACCTATGCATGCATTCCACTTCACCTCCACGTGGCCCCTTTTATGACATCCAACTCAACTTACTTTGCTATGTCGGTTTGGATAGGATCACCAACCATCCACACAATCGGGTTTATCTACCGGTTCACAGACCCTGTCAGTTATACCCTAACCAATCTGCCTTCAACCTTGCATTCTGCTTCTCTTTTGGTGGAGCACCTAAACTGACCAGCACAATTTCTAACCTACCTCATGCACATCTTCAGTAGATGGGAGCCTTCTTTGCATCTGCACTTTGTCAGCTTATTGGTCTACACCTATACTGGTAGTATCTTTTGCGTGTATACTAGTAAGATACCATGCACACCTGTGGCACCAAACTTAATCTACATTCTGGAGACATCCTTTGTCTACAACTGCTCAACCCGCCTTCTTCATCAATAGACTGGTTCAGCTATTAACATGTTTGTCAAAGTGACATCCATATCCTTCAATCTCAATACAAGAAACTCATCATGTCTACCTGGTTGATTCGATTCTTATCTTTGGTCTCATGCACCTAAGGCAACTTAGTGATTCACTAGTTCATTTGGTGGGAGCCTTTAATCACTTGCATTCTACTCTTTTGTCTTATCTCGAAGGACTATGATGCATTCCATTCATAATAGGAGATAAGCTCCACTTACTGATAGAAGTGGATCCTTGTCATTTGCATCCTGCATTGAACCAATGTGGCTTCCCTATTTGAGCATGCATATCTTCAAACATGCACATGTGACCCAGTTGAGCACATTCACTGTTAGTCATCTCTTCATATGGTGATTGCGTCTTTATCTGGTAGGAGTCCTGATGTTTCTCATCCTACATAGCATATCGGTGGCCTGCACATACTTCACTTTTGGTGTTGATGTGATTTTTGTAACATTCATCCTCTTCATCACAATCAACAACCCAACATCTTTCTCTCTTGTTGGTTGGCAACTATAAATTTCCAACATGCCACTTGCCGGTCTGTAGTCCTTATGTCTTCAACACAAGTCAATCACTAACTTGTGTACCGGTGACTCCAATGGCCATTATTCTAAATGACCTTCTCTTCCTTACCGACTAATTGCTAAGTTATGTGTCATCAAAGACAAGACATCACATCTTGTATGTATCAATGACAACACTACACATACATCTCCCATACTGGTTGTCATCCTATACTGGTTGGCATCAATGACAACACAATGCCAACGTATTATTGGCATTAGGTTGCCATTGATGTCAACTGGTTTGGCATGGTCACCGGTGAGTAAGAAGTGGTGATCGTTATAGGAGAAGTAAGACATGATGATGTCAATCCATATGTGTGTAAGCAGATAGAAGGAAGGTTATCGATACACATGAAATGTGTCATCTACCGGTAAAGAAGGACCACTGACAAGACAAGCAAGCAAGTAAGAGAATAAATAAAGGATGTAAACTGGCATACTCAGAGAAGATCAATGCTATCAGTAAATGGACTGAGTAGTAGGACCAACATGTTTGATGGAAGGCCAAGTTGATCCATTGACAAAGAAGAGGTCTGCAGGTATGAAGGCCCACCGGTGGAGTTAGGTTTTATCGGTAAGGTGAGTTGAACCGGTAGTCAATCTTGGTCAATGAAGAATGCCAAAATGACATAGAAAACTAGACAGATGTGGATGTCGACAAAGATGATAGTTGGAAGCTAGGTGGTGATCATGCATAGGTCGGTGAAGTGTGCATCGACGTAACAATCAACAAACAGGTTGAATTTTATGAAGAATCCATAAGTCATGGGAGGATGGTAGAAGATTGTGACTTGAGGAAGACAAGCTGGCAAGTAATTGAACTAATCCTACAAGAAGATCAAATCTTCGTACCCGTTTGTTGAAGGAAATAGCTGAGCCATTAATGGTGTGTGACAGAGAAACACAGAAAAACATAGTGCAGACATTTAAATATAAAAACACACATTGGAATGCAAGGTATTGACAGTGATCGATGATGTGCAGATCATCTCTCCAGAAAGATCAAATCCAATACGAATCAAGTTGGTGAAGGCAAAACCTAACACGACACTGTTTGAATGCTGCTTTGGCGAGAACCCTAGAAGATAAATATGTGAGCTTAAAATTGAAATCAGTTGATGCTTGATGCAAGGTGTGAGAGAGATGCAAGTCTAAGCAAGGAGAAATATTATTTGCCTTAGATTTTATTCTAAGAAATTTATAGTGTGAGTTAGCAGGCAAACCGGTGAGAGGGTCTAACCGGCAGAGAGAGAGTAATCGACAAACTGTTGCAGTTCTAACATTCAAGCAAACCGGTGAGAAGTGATTAGTTAAGAAGGCATCCAAGAGTGACACAGTGAAGTGTGAGGATGAGGGAGAAAGAAGAGAGGCTAGGAGTAACCAGTGAGTGATCAGAGAGTGTAATCTAATAACTGACAATGTGAGAACTAGTGAAGAAAAGGAGGCTGTTAACCGACATAAATCCATTAATCAGGTGTTGCAGAACTCATTTGCAACCAGGTGCTTTAACCGTATCAAAATTATATTTCATTATACAACACTAAGTTGGAGCTTGGTGCAAGGGTTGGTGCTCCTGGGTTAGTGCCCTAAATCAGTAGGGGTTGGTGCTCCTTGGGTTGGTGCTCTAAATCATTGAAATCCATTATTTCATTGTGAGGTTGGATTGGAGTAGTAAACTCCAACAACATTTCTCATCGAGGTTTTTCCCATATTGGGTTTTCCTCGTACATATGGTATTGTGGGCTGCATTTGTGTGTTTGCCTCTTTTGATATCCACATTTATCTTACCAGTTTGATTGTTTAATTCTTAGGGTGATAATCATTATTCCAAGGTTAATTAAAAAGAAAAGATTTCAAGAACCACTGATTCACCCCCCTCTCAATGGTACATTGTGTTCAACAGTGGTTACATGATTCTTATTTTATTGTTCACAAGAAGTGCATGTAGGGAATTTGATGTTTCAATTTAAGTATTCATGGAAACTCTACAAGTGCATTGTAATCTTTGTTCACAAGATAATACATTGAGTTTTTGAGTGCTTTTGGAGGTGATGCAGGAGCATCCCCAATTCATAGCAATCTTGCATCAACCAAAAACATTTTCCTTTTTGTTTTGCTTTTTGTTTACAGTTTCAAATTTCCTTTCTGTGTGTCCTAGTTTTGGCTCACCGGATCCTATGGAGTTGGATTCTACTTGAAGAATTGATCATCTTTCTTGCTTCCAGACCTCATCGCATTTGGATCATTTTCCAACAAGATATCACTATTGGTTTCCTTGACAGTTTCTTGTTATCGGTTGATAGTTCTTGTTACTGATTGCCTGGACCTATTTTGGTGATCTACCAGAACCCCTTCCGAAGCTTGTGGAGCTTTGGGAATTGATTTTGATGTTCCTTGGTGTGTGGCTGACCTTTTCCCATGATCTAGGTTTCATCCTTTGGATTTTCGGAGGAATCTCTTGGTGGAGGCCAACCTTGTTATTTTACACGTTAGGTCTTGTTCTTTGGGTTTTGATCCCTTTTGGGTCGACTGGATCCTTTGGATCGATATATATAATTGTAATTATGCATTAGGATGTAATCAATCAGATAGTTGTTATCGGTTGGATGCAATCAATTTTCATGCAATAAAACAATCTGTTATGCATTGCCTCCATCAAATATTTGTGTTTCTGTTGTGTTTACTCTTGTCAACCAGTCCAGATTGATCTCCTTGAGGTCCCTCCTCACCAGTGACTACTTCAAGTGGTAACAAAGTGAAGTTTCATTTTGGAGGTTGCATGTCTTGAAATTTTTGTTGTAGGGTGGCGGATTGCAGATTCAACCTGTAGCTATAGAGGACTAGTGTGAACGATGGTGCAAAGAGGATCTAGGAATGGTGGAGCATCTGGGAATGTAGACCCTATTGTGATGGAGATGTTGTGAGGTATAGCAGCCCAGTTGGATGCCATGAAGACAACCCAGAGAAGAGGCCAACATATTGAAGATGTAAGTGAAGATGAAGGAGAAGAAGCTGTGACAGAACAAGCAAACCTACCAGCAGTGTATCCGGATGAGGAAAGGTTTTTGAGGGTTTTGAGTAGGGATAATACTAAACCTCATTTTACCCCACCAGAATATGATGGGAAGTTAGATTCAGATGAATTCATGGATTGGATCTCGGAGATGGAGAAGTATTTTGATTTTGAAAACACTGCAAAAGAGAGGAAGGTGAAATATGCCTGTACCCAATTGAAAGGTCATGCATCTCTTTGGTGGGAGCATTTGCAAGTTGATAGACAGAGAAGAGGTAAAGAGAAGATTAAGACATGGGATCAGATGATTTCTAAGTTGAAATCAAATTTTATGCCAACTAATTATCAAGTGAATCTGTTTTGGATGTTGCAGAATTCAAGACAGAAGGAAACTAGTGTGAAGGAGTACACCGAAGCATTTTACAAGTTGAATATCTGATCCAGACATGTTGATGATGAAGTTGAACAATTTGCAAGATATTTGAATGGATTGCAGATGTTTGTACAAGATGAATTCAATTTGATCAAATTGGAGAGTGTTGAAGAGGCTTACTAGTATACCCTAAAGGCAGAAGAGAAGTTAAACAAAATACATGAGCAAAGACATAGAGGCAGAGGTGGAAGGTTTATTGGAGGAAAATTTCAAGGAGGAAGAGGATATACTGGAGGAAGAGGAACCAGTACCAATCAGGGAAAGGACAAGGAAGTGAACAAAGAAGGTAATCCATATCGAAAGGATGATATAAATTTCTACCAGAGCAAAGAACCAGATGATTACCGAAATGAGAAATTTGGAAGACAAGACAAGAGGATATTCAGAGGAACTCACTTTAAATGTGGAGGAGAAGGAAATTGTGCATTCGAGTGTAAGAAGATAGAAACTACCGGAAGAGCAGCAGTGGTGGAAGAAAACCCTACCGGATCAGACAATAAACTGGAAGATGGAGAACTGTTGGTGATGAGGAGAGATTTATGTCATATTGAAGGAGATGAAGAGCCCTTATAGAGGAAGAATATGTTCAAGACCAAATGTAAGGTATCTGGTAAGTCTTGTAAATTTTTTATTGATAGTGATAGTTTAGATAATCTCGTTTCAGAAGAAATCGTGAATAAGTTGAAATTGGAGAGATTGAAACACCCTAAGCCTTATCAGATAGCATGGATTCAGGATGAACATAAGTTGTTAGTAAGTGAACAATGTTTGGTGAAATTGAAAATTGGGAATTATCATGATGATGTCTTGTGTGATATTATACCTATGGATATTTGTCACCTTTTGTTGGGTAGACCCTTGCGGTTTGATAGATAGGCAATACATGATGGGAGGAAGAATACATACACTATTGTGGCCAATGGGATGAAGCAAACCTTGTTACCCTTGGAGGAACCTTTGAAGAATGAAGTATATATAAATGCTAGAATTTGTTTGGTAGATGGAAGGAAATTATTGGATGGATTGAGACATGAGAATGTGTGTTTTACCTTAATTCCTAAGAAGACTGAGAAACCGGAACCGAAAGAGAACACCCGGAAGAGATAAAAGATTTGCTGATAGAGTATGAGGAAATCCTTTCAGATAATGTACTTGATGGATTTCCACATGTGAGAAGTATTAGTCATTGCATGGACTTGGTTCCTACAGCTAGTTTGCCTAACAAAACTGCACACCAATTGACATCGACAAAGAATGAAGAACTGAATAGGCAAGTGTAGGAGCTATTGAAGAAAGGTTTGATTAGGGAGAGTCTGAGCCCTTGTGCAGTACCAACTGTATTAGCACCTAACAAGAATGGAGAATGGAGAATGTGTACTGATTCCAGAGCAATAAACAAGATCATAGTGAAATATCAGTTTCCTTTCCCTAGGATGGATGACATAATGGACTATTTGAGTGGAGTAAAATACTTTACAAAGATAGATTTGAAGAGTGCATATCATCAGATCAGGATCAGAGAAGGCGATGAGTGAAAGACAACATTTAAGACAAATGAAGGAGTGTATGAATGTTTGGTGATACCGTTTGGATTGACTAATGCACCGACTACTTTCATGAGGCTGATGAATGAGGTATTGAAGAAATTCTTGGGTAAGTTTGTTAGTGTATTTTTATGACATTCTGATTTTCAGTAGGACAAAAGAGGAGCATTTGTTGCATTTAAGACAAGTTTTTGAAGAGGTTGAGAGAAGAGAAGTTGTTGATCAATATCAAGAAGTGTACTTTCATGAAGGATGAGTTAGTCTATAGCATTCGAGAGGTAAGATAATTTCATGGATTGACTAGTTTTTACCGAAAGTTTATCAAAAATTTCAATTTAGATTGTAACCCTATGATTGAGACCATGAGAGGAGATCGGAAGGAATTCAAGTGGACCACCAAAGCAAACAAAAGTTTTGAATTGTTGAAGCAGAAAGTGACTGAGCAACTTGTGTTGGCTTTACTGGATTTCAATAAAGTATTTCAAGTGGATTGTGATGCAAGTGAAACAACAATAGGAGCAGTCTTGAGTCCGGAAGGGAGAGCAGTAGCCTATTTTAGTGAGAAATTTAATGATGCCCAGAGGAGATATTCAATGTATGATTAGAAGTTTTATGCCATAGTTAAATCCTTGAAGAAGTGGAGACATTACTTGTTTCCTAAGAAGTTTGTGTTGTATACAGATCATCAAGCTTTGCAGTATTTGAATAGTTAGAGTAAGTTGAATCAGAGATATATGAGATGGGTAGAATTATTACAACGTTACACCTTTGTGTTGAAGCATAGAAGTGAAAAATCTAACAAAGTTGTTGATTCATTAAGTCGAAGAAGGAATTTGTTGACAGAAATGAGAGTGACAATATTAGGATTTGAAGATTTGAAGACCTTGTATGATGATGACCTGGATTTTGCAGAACCTTGGAAAGCATGTAGAGACCTGATTATGGTAGATAGCAGCAAGTGGATGGATTACTTCATTCAGGATGGGATGTTATTAAGAGGATTTTAGTTGTGCATACCTAAGAGTTCTATGAGGGAGAATCTTATAAAGGACAAACATAGTGGATGACTAGTTGGACATTTTGGCATTGACAAAACAGTAGCATTGGTGAGTGAATAATACTTTTGGCCCCAGATTCATAAGGATGTTAAGAGATATGTGCAGATTTGTTGACTTTGTCAAGTTGCAAAGGGTAGTAGTTAGAATGTGGGATTGTATAAACCTTTAACAGTAACGGTAAGACCTTGCGAGGATATAAGAATGGATTTTGTACTTGGATTGCCTAAGACACCGAGAGGGAATGATTCTATATTTGTGGTAGTGGATAGATTCTTGAAGATGACTCATTTCATAACTTGTAAGAAGACATCAGATGCATTGCATGTAGCAGACCTATTTTTCAAGGAAGTGGTAAGGTTGCATGGATTACCTAAGAGCATAGTTTTAAACAGAGACACTAAGTTTGTTGGCTATTTTTGGAGAACACTTTGGAAGAAGATGAAGACAGATTTTAAGTTCAGTTCTACTTTTCATCCACAGACTGATGGACAAACATAAGTTGTTAACCAGAGTTTAGGAATTTTGCTGAGATGTTTAGTGGGAGATAAAATCAGAAGTTGGGATTTGATCCTTGCACAAGAAGAGTTTGCCTACAACAATTTAGTGAATAGAAGTACCAAAAAAACACCTTTTGAGATTGTTACCGGAGTGCATCCTAGAGGTATATCAAAATTGAGAGACATTAGCAGTGAAAACTGGATAAGTTCAGAAGTAGAAGACTTTGCAGATCACATGACAACATTGCATATTCAGGTTAAGCAGCATTTGGAAGACATGAACAACAAATATAAGGAGAAGGCAAATGTGAAGAAGAGACATAAGGGATTTGAATTTGGCGATGAAGCGATGGTATATCTGAGAAAAGATAATTCCCAGTTGGAACTTTTAACAAGTTGCAGATGAAGAAGTTTGGACCTTGCAGGATTTTGAGGAAGTTCAGTTCTGGAAATGCATATGAAGTAAAGTTACCAGATAGTCTAAGTATTTCATCTGTGTTTAACATTGCAAATCTTCATGAGTATCATGAACCAAAATTCAATGAGGACAATGTTGCAGACTTGGAGAAATAGTTGCCCCAGAAGGAACCGAATCAGATTGAAGAGATTTTGGACAGTAGGATTGGGCGTAGTACCCAGAGCAGTCAGTATAAGGAATATCTTGTGAAGTGGAAGGACATACTAGTTGAAGATTCATCTTGGATTTCTCTGGCAGAGGTAGACCACCTTGGTTTCCCTCTGACCCCGACAAAGTGAGAGGCTCACTTTTTCAATAATCCTGGATGTCTGATGCAGGAGCATCCCCGGTTCATAGCAATCTTGCATCAACCAAAAATATTTTCCTTTCTGTTTTGCTTTTTGTTTGTAGTTTCGGTTTTCCTTTCTATGTGTCCTGATTTTGGCTCATCGGATCCTGTGGAGTTGGATTCTACTTGAAGACTTGATCATCTTTCTTTCTTCCAGACTGCATCGCATTTGGATAATTTTTCGGTAAGATATCGCTATCCATTTCCTTGACAGTTTCCTGTTACCGGTTTCCTGGACCTATTTTGGTGATCTACCGGAACCCCTTCTGAAGATTGTGGAGCCTTGGGCATTGATTCTGATGTTCCTTAGCGCGTGTTTGACCTTTTTCCCACAATCTACATTTCATCCTTTGTATTTTTTGGAGGAATCTCTTGGTGGAGGCCGACCTTGTTATTTTACACTTAGGTCTTGTTCTTCGGGTTTTGATCCCTTTGGGGCCGACTGGATCCTTTGGATCAATATATATAATTGCAATTGTGCATTAGGATGTAATCAATCAGAGAATCAAGTAGCTAGAATGTGAGTAGAAGATAGATCTCAAGATTCAAGATCCCAATTGTGACCTATTCTGTATGTTCTACTAGGCCTGTGAGCTGGTATGCTGTAACCTAGTTATTACTGGTTGGATGTAATCAATTGTCATGCAATAAAACAATCTATTCTGCATTGCCTCCATCAAATCTTTGTTTTTCTGTTGTGTTTACTCTTGCCGACTGATCTAGATTGATCTCCTTGAGGTGCCTCCGTACTGGTGACTACTTCAAGAGGCTAAATAATAAACTTGTTGATTTTTAATGCTTGTTTATATATTTTTGTCTTGGCATCAAGTGGATATAGTTTATTATACCTACAAATTTTATATTAGGAACCAAGGTTGGGAAAAAGGATGAAGTAGGGCTAAATGATCCTCAAAAATATGTTATAAAGAATTAACATAAATTAAGGCTAAAATTTTAGAGTATGTAAATTTTAACCTTACAAGAAATAATGGGGAAATAGGTATGTGAGTAGTACTAACTGATATTCTCAATTATGAGGAATATGCCCAATAAAGCTTGCACTCAATGAATTATATTGGAAAAAATGACTTCTTAGCCATATTCTTC